>NC_063181.1:28786795-29498045 GCF_023159225.1 Perognathus longimembris pacificus | reverse complement strand
GCCGGGTACTACCTAGCTACTCAGGAAGCCGAGATCTGAGGATTGTGGTTCAAAGCCAGCCCAGGCAGAAAAGTCCCCATGAGACTCTTATCTCCAATTAATCACTCTAAAACTAGAAGTTGAGCTGTGGCTCAAAGTAGTACAGCACTAGCCTTGAGCAAAAGAGCTCAGGGACAGCACTCAGGCCCTGAGTTCAAGTTCTACAACTGACAACAAAAATCTAAGAACAAGCCGGGCACTGGTGGCTCAGGCCTATAATCCTAGCTACTCAGGAGGCTGAGGCTTGAGGACCTCAGTTCAAAACCAGCTCAGGCAGGAAAATCCATGAGACTCTTACTTTCAATTAACCACCAAAGAACTGGAAGTGGAGCTGTGGCTCAAGCAGTAGAGTTCTAGCCTTGAGTGAAAAAGCTAAGGGACAGCATCCAGGCCCACCCTGCCTCAGTTTCTCACACACATACACACACACACAATCTCAAGAACACCACAACACCACAAAAACATTGTGGATTCACAGTCAAGTTTGGAAAAGGAGGCATTATGTTAATTTTATCAAAGCCTTGAAAACCTAAGCTGTCAGAGAGAAATGCCTACTACTCCACAGTCCTCCATCAAAGTCTTGCACCTGGAGCATCCACAGCCAAAGGCAATTGGTATACACCAGCAAGTGGTACACACTAGTCAGGCTGAAGTCAATATAGCTATCAACTACTTACTTGCCAAACAAGGAAGAGTCACTTAGAGTGACAGGGATTCTACAGAAATCAACAGTATGGAATGCAGGAACTCTGGTTTGACTAAGACCTAGAGGCACCAAGAGAGGAACCAAAGGCAGAAGACTCAATCACAGTTGCTAAAGCGTTTTCTTTCTTTCATTTAAGAATTCTTGCAAGAAAGACTACTGAAAAGACTTCTGGTAAATTATTTTTAGATTCACAAAAAATCAATTATATATGAGCTGTCAACTAGTACTCCATGAGGCATCACTAAAAACTTTATGGTGTCTTGACAGTTTTCAGTGCTCAATAAGAAACCTACCCTCTCTCCCACCCCCCAGTGCTATGGATAACTCCTCTCCCCCACCCCCAGTGCTATGGATAATACCCAGCACCTTTGTTAGACAAGTCCTCTACCTCTGAACTATACAGCTTTAAGAAAACCTACTTTTGAATTGGGTTTCAGAGGCTCACACCTGTAATAGGAGGCTGAAATCTGAGGATGCTGTTTCAAAACCAGCCAGGCAAGAAAATTCATAACTCATCTTCAACTAACCACCAAAAAGCCAGAAATGGGGCTCAAGTGGTAGATCACCAGCCTTCAGTGAAAAAGCTGAAGGAATAGCACATAGGCCCGGAGGTCAAGCCCCAGGACCCAATCGCCGCCCCCCCTCCTCCCCACAAAGAGAAAAGGAAAAACAGGAAAGAAAACCTCTTAATAGGAAAGGCAGAAGGGGGCCTTAGGAGCTAAAAATGTGGAGGAAATTAACTTTGCAGCACTTTAAATCCAATCTGGCATTATCTCATAGTTACACATACCACATTGGTCCACAATTCTCCTAGGACTCCAAGGCCCGTGTCCTGGAAACCAGCATGTTTGCAATGTTTATACTACTGTTCATAGTACCTTTAAACTGACACACATCAGCAGAATGGGATGTAATGCCAAATTCACAAATGGAATACTAGAAAATAATGAAAAAAATCTACAGGAAAACCCAAGTATTTTAATAGTAGTTGGAAGCCACAGAACAACACAGCATGGTTCCATTCATAACATCTATAATACTGCACTCTTATATAGGTGGCAAACAAAGCAGGAAAGTGCCCAAGCCAAGAGTCAGGCCAAGGAGGGTATAAGCAGCTTCTGGGAGCTGGCACAACTTTTTGTCATCTGGGTGTTTTATTAATTATTCCTTAAGCATGAATATCCTATAAACTTTTCTTCAAATTCCATACCGTTTAGGAATGTATCAGAAACGGTGCACATATATTTGTGTCTCTATAAAAGTGAGAACTGGCCAATGATGCACCTCCAAGCCAACTCCCGACAACAGAAGAAACAGGCCCTAAGAACAGTTGCGGTCCTTTGCGCATTGATGAACCGGCATCCACCTTCTCCCATTTCGAGTAAAGTTTTCTGGGAGTCGAGGCTCCTCAGCAGGGCCAAGTACTTCTAGCAGCGCCGAGATGCCCACCACCCGGACCCCATTCACCGTCGCCGGCGGCTCCGGTCGGGCACGGAGAGACCGTGGGTTTAGCACCGGACTCTGGCAGGCAGGCAGAGGGCGGGAGCAAGGCAGAGACCAGCACCCGCAGACCCGCAGCCCGCGCCGCCCCTGTAGTCCCGCCCACGCAGGACCCCGCGGTCCCTACCAGCCGCGGGCCGACTCGGGGGCGTGGCCGGCTACGCGCTCGCGGCCAGGTAGAGGGGCGCGTACCTCTCCACCGCGGAGGAACTGCCTCGCCAGTTCCCGGTGACAGAACACAGGTTATTTCCGGGGACCGCCTTGCCACCCCCTCCCGGGCAACTACAAGCTGTCCCTTTTTTCATTTGGAGTGCGGGTGCCGGCGCACGCGCACTGCGGAGCTTCCGTAAGAGCGCGAGGACGCGTAAGAAAGACTCGCCGCCGCCAGGCCGGGCGCGTGCGCGTGGAGACACGCAGCGCGCCGGCGTCGGGGGTGCGCGCGGTGGACGGAGCCCGCCGGGCGCGAGCGTGCGCAGTGGCGAGCCGTGGCTAGTGCTGGTTTCCGAACGCGCAGGAGGGCGTGGGCAGCCGGGGCGGGGCGCGAGGCGGCGAGCTGGGCTGGGACGCGCGGGCTCGTGTGCGAGAAGGAGGGGCACGGGGTGACGGTGCGAGAGCTGCTGCCTGCGCTGGGGCCAGAGGCGGTGACGGTCGGGCCTGAGAGACAGTGGGCCAGAAGCCGGTCAGCTGCCGGACCTGCGGACTCGCCCTCCGGCCGAGTGCGCGGTTTCTGGCTGGACCAAGAGACGCTGCAGAGCCCCCAGAGGAAGATGTTCAACGTAGAGTCGGTGGAGCGGGTGGAGCTGTGCGAGAGCCTGCTCACTTGGGTACGTGGTGTCCGGCTGCTCGGTGGGAAGAACACTCTCCCCGGGCCGCTTTTCCGGACCACCCCACCCTGGTCCCGAGGACGAGCGCCCGGGGCGGCGGTGCCGTCACATCCGGGGCCTGGGGCTGTCGGAGCCGCGGACGCCCGGGCGGGCCGCGTCTACGCCCGGGGCCGGCCCGGGGCTAGCGAGGGCGGCCAGGACCCAGGCCGGCTCCGGGTTCGAGGGGAACCAGGCCGGCTCCGGGTTCGAGGGGAACTTGCGGGCTTGCTGTGTGGGTTTTTCCCCGAGTGGACCCCTGACTGGTGGAGGCTAATGGTGGGGTACCGGCGACGCTGTAATTAGGACTGTTGTTTGCAGCCGGCGAGGCGCTGGCGCTTCAGTCCCGAGCTTCCAGCGACATCACCGCCTCGCTCGTCCCGAGTCCGGGCGCCGCCGGTAGAGGCACTCGGGACCCCTCCTTGCGACGCTCCTCGCCTTTGTTGTGACGTTCTCGAGGGCAGCCCCGGGAGGGTTGGGACGGGAGAAAGGAGGAAAGAGCGCTTCGGAGGCTAGCGAGGCAGATACCGACGGAGAAGTGCCTCTCCCGTGGCAGAGTATTTAAAATGTAAAATACGCTTCGTTTACTAGGAAGGAGCTATAGAAGGTATCAGATTTTTTTAAAAAATCTTTAAACTGGGAGGTGTTGGGGGAATTAGTAAACGATTCAATGACATTTTTTAACATCGTCGTTGTGTTCTAGTTTGAAATTATTTAGCGGTTATTAAGGTTCTCGAATTTTCAAGTAAATGTTGGGTTCTAATGTCAGTTGTGCTTCTATCAGTCCCTTCAAGAGCTGGGCAGGAAACCCGTGCTTATGTGTTGTTCAGACTCTAGAAATAGGGAGTTATAGGAGCCTGCAGAGCCATGGGATAAACCAAATGTCCCTTTCAGAAGCATTAGAACATTGCTTTGACTTATTGCTAAAAAAATGTTAAATGCCTTTTCTAAAAACAAATGTTTATGGAGCGGTAACATCTTATTAGTCGTGTGTGTGGGGGGGGGGGGTGCCGGAGATTAACTCAGGGCCTCCTGCCTGCTAAGGTAGAGCTCTACTTCCGAGCTACTTAGACCTTTGGCCTCATTATTTAAAGGTAAAATTCAATTGTCATAGCACTTGTGCTTAGAGGTGCCTTGGGTTACAGGTTCAGATTTCTCCTCTCCTGGCTAGAAAGGTTTGAGAAACATCAACTTAAATGTGATTTAAAAAAAAATAGAGGTTTTCCTTTTTGTTTTGTTTTTGTGTGAGTTCCGGGGCTTGAATTCAGGGCCTGGGTGCTGTCCATGCATGACCTCTGTTGCTAAGGAGAAGTGCTCTGCCATATGATGCACAGCTCCACATTGGCTTTTTTTTTTTGGTATGAGCGGGCATGGTAAGAGTCTCAGGCTTCCCTACCCCGCCTGGCTTCCAACCATGGTCCTCAGTTTTCAGCCTTCTGAGAAGTTAGGATTACAGACCTGAGCCACCTGTGCCCAACTTACTTGGAGATTTTTTTTTATATAACTTATGTACATCATGAATCAAATTATGACACTGAAACAATATGTGTAATAGTGCAACTTCCTCTGTTCCCTTTGTTAGAATTCTTGGTTCAATAATACATAGTTAACATACAACTCTAATATTACTAAATTCTAACTTCAGGCATGGAGATAGAGGCTTTTTTACTGTTTTAATGTGTCAAGATTTGACTAGGCAGGGGAGAGATAAAGAATTACTATAGTAGTCTTTGATCAGTGGAAGGGATAGATTTAACAGCCATTGTAAACAGAAGTCTGAAGATCTTCAGAATTAGTTGCCTGCTGGATCTGTAAAAGTATTGCCTCCTTGAATGCTGGAAAAAAAAAACAAGAAAATGAAGAGGAAAAAAACCAGACCAAATAAAGTGACCTTACATTTTTAACATCTAGAGTGAAAAGATCTATTGTGGATATTTGAGTGTTTTTGAAATACAAGGAGCTATGAACAGCTTCTAACAAGAACCAGACAACTTAAGAGAATGTGTAGAATCAAATGCAGTTCAGGAAAACAAGTAATCCTACATCCACTCCAGAGAAAGGTTGGAATATGGCATTATAGGGCTTTTTAAAAATCTTCTTTTGCTACTGAGGATTTGAACTTAAGATCTTGTTCTGTTTGCTAATAACTCTACCTGATTTCTAGCACTAGAGCCGATCTCCGACCCAGCTTTTTGCTGTTTCCGGTTTCACTGTTTTTTTAAGATCAAGTCTTGAGGACTTTTCTGTCTAAATTGACCTTGAACCTTGACCCTCTAGCTCTCATCCTCCTGAGTAGTTAGGATTGTAGGTGTAAACCACTGCTACATTATATGAGCTTTTAAAATGTCATTAAACCTCATCAAGGAAAATTTATGGAGAAGATAAGATTAACATGGAAGGAAGCATCCACACAAAGATGTACAAAAGATTTTAAACATTGCTCATCAGAATTGTTCAACATAAGATTGAGTTTAAATACTCATTCATATTGACTGCTTAATGGGAGTGGGTCTTTTTTGGTTATTTTTTAAAAAGTATATGAACAGTTAAAATTACCTGAACATTACAGTTAATCTTATAGGCCAGGTAAATACTTAACACATTTCCAAAACCAAATGTAACGGAAAATGTATATAATCCTCCCTTTGAAAAGATTCCCATTTAGAATTGCTTGTTATGTTTTTAGTAAGCTTCTAGTCAACTGTGTGTGTGTGTGTGTGTGTGTGTACGTGCACGTGTGTGTTTACCACTTTAGGTTAGAAAATGATGCAACATTCATCAAAATACAGGCAGCTGTCAGTAATAGAGAAGACCCAATCAAGAACTGATGGTGTGGTGATTCAGTATTTCAACTGAAAGCATTGTATTTATCTCTAGAGCATCCATATTTAGTTATGGAAGATTATACCACTGGTCCCAAGTATCAAATAAAAGGAGAGATGTATATAGCACATTTTTAGAACTTCTCCCACTATAGATGGTTAAAATAATTATTTCTCAGATATGGAGAGAGAGAGGACTTTTAGTTAACTAGGCAGAATCTCCTTGTCCCAAATGCTAACTAAATTATTGTGTTAGAGAGCCCAAGAAACATTTTAAAATTTTTGTTGGAAAGGGAGTGAAAAACATTTTAAGCTTAATTGCCAAATCTGTTTATGCAGTAAGCAAGTTCATCGGGATATTCTTAAAATTTTCTACTATATTTCCCCTTTAAGTCAAAAGACATTCCTATCTACTGGAAAAATAATAATTCACCCACTTATTTCATGTATCAAGCCCAATTTCTTGAACTACAGATGAATTTCAAGAAAAATACTGCATTTTCCCAGGCATTCATTCATTCTCTATTATAGCTTTAATGAACTTCTAGGAAACCCAGCGACTGTAACATACACTTTTTTTCATACTACTTATTTGGGAGCTAATAAAATGCATATGAAGGTACAGGATTAGGAAGGGCATAATTATGCAGATATCTTCCCCATTCCATTTTTTCTCCTCTAACTGCATTCTAACCAACAAATTTGATCCCTTTATAGAATAAATCTCTAATGTACAAAGGTTTAAAGTGCACAAACGAAATAGAAGATCATGGTGGTTCATAGTAAAATTTCCAGTCTCAGCTTGTCAAAGCCAGATTTTGTTTCTTGTCAAGCCTTTGGTTTTTTTTATTGCACTTAATATTTAACACCAAGGTTATGGTTCTCATACATTGTACCCTCAAAATCATCTTTACTGGATCCCAGGCCCAGAGTTTCTGATTTGTGTAGGTCTGGGGTTTTGCATTGTTAACATGCTATGCAGAGCATGGTTGCTCATACCTATATTTCTTACTTGGGAGAATTATAGTTTGAGGCCAGCTTTAGGCATAAACTGGAGTTCCTATTGAAAAAATTAAGCAAAAAGTAGTTGAGCACGTGCCTAGCAATTACAAGACCCTGAGTTCAAATCCCAGTACCACCAAAACAACCTAGCATCATCATCATCCATTGCTCTTAACAATTAGTTGTGCAAGAGTGTTTCATTTAAAGATTTCCATTTATGTACACAATTCATGTTCATCAGTTACCCAGTCCATCTGTCTTCCTCTTCCCCCTTTACAAAACAGCATCAGAACTCCCTGGCTCCATTTTCACACATGTACATAGATGATTGTGACTATGTTCACCCTCTCCATTTGTCCAACTCCTTCCTACTAGTGCCTACATCCCTGTTTCAACTTCTTAATATTCTTTTTATTAAACTGCATGTTAATTGTTTAAAAGAGGTTTTTTACCATGGTAGCTCACATCTGCAAATATGTTTTAATGAGGTTAGTCATGTATACAGACACACATGTATGTTCCTCTGCATTTTACACATTTGTTTTAGGTTTCACATCCACACATGAGAGAACATGTGACCTTTTGCATCTTTGCTTAATAGGATGTTTTCCAAGTCTATTCATTTCCAATTAAATGGCAAATTTCATTCTTTGTGGCTCAATAATATCCCATTGTGTGTGTTGTAGGGCATCTGGGCTGTGTTCGTAGCTTGGCTATTATGCGTAATGTTGCATGCAGTGAACATGGGTGTACAGGTGCCACTGTTATATCCTGACTTGTATTCTTTTGGATAAATGCCCCAAAGTGATAATGCAGGTTCATAGGATAGCTGTAGCTTTTATTTGTCTTTGTGCTAGTACTAGGACTTGAATTCATGGCTTGGGTGCTGTTTCTGAGCTTTTGTGCTAAGTGGCTAGCTTGCTAACACACGAGTGACAGCTCCACTTCCATCTTTTTGGTGGTTAATTAGAGATAAGAGTCCCAGGCTGAATATGTAGACTGGCTTTGAACTGTGATCCTCAGATCTCAGGCTCCTGAGTAGATAGGATTACAGGTGCCAAGTTAGTTTGTTTTCTTGATGGTGACCATTCAGATGGAAATGAGGTGGAATCTCAATGTTTAGATTTGCATTCCCTTTATGGTCACAGAGATTGAACATTTCTTCATATATTTACTGGCCACTTGTCTTTTCTCTTTCAAAAAAGTAGCTTCAGCTCTTTTGCCCATTTATTGAGTAGATAATTGTTTGGGAGTTTAATTTTTTGGTTCCTTTTATATTCTGGTTATTAGACCAGATAATTATAATTTTTAGACCAGCCAATTAAAATACACTACAAAACTAACACAGAGAACTCATAGATGATTGTTTTGTTAATCATGTTATAATTCACAAACCATGAACTTCATCCTTCTAAAGTATACAGATCATTTGTTTTTAATAGTCACAAGGTTGTGATTTCATCATCATTACCTAATTCCAAAAACATTTTTGTCACCCTGAAAAAGAAACTCACAGGATAAATTTTGATAGCTGCTTATCTTTTCAAAGTGAAGACTGATACTTCTTACCCCTCATGGGTACCTATATACTTCAAGAGCTGAAACAAAGAAGGTAATTGTTTAGAAACCACACCTTAAAAATCACAATGAAAGTTTAGCTTTCTATGAGTCCTTGGAGAAAAACAGATCATGCCTTGGGACTAAATCGCTTTTTAAAAATTACTTATTTTGGCTGGGCACTGGTGGCTCATGTCTGTAGTCTTAGCTACTCAGGAGACTAAGGGCTACAGTTCTAAGCCAGCCTAGGCAGGAAAGTCTGTGGAGCACTAGCCTTGAGCACAAAGGTGCAAGGACAGTCTAGGCACTGAGTTCAAGCCCCAAGACCAGCAGCAAATAAATGAGTCAGTAAATAAAATTGTTTGATTTAATTTTTCTGGCCAGAGGAAGTTTCTAATCTTGTATACCAAGTGGGAATGTCGTTCAGTGGTAGAGTGATTTTTCTAGCATGTACAAGGCCATGGGTTCTATCCCCAGCACCTTAGCACTGATGGGGGACAGTCTTGCATCATTTATACTTGTTCTAATTTAGATCCAAGGGTTTCAGATCTGAAGCTAATGCTCAGTTACCTAAGAAATAATGATGAACTTATTAGGAATAGATTTCTAGGTTTCTACACTCACAGATTGATCCTGTAGATAGAGTTAAGAAATTGTATTTTCAAAGTGAATACTTTCTACATGACACTTATTTTTATACCGTGGCTTGGGGACGTAAGACTTTTGGAATATGTAATGTGCACTTATTTTCTTATGCATTTACACCCCTCCATAAGATAGATTTTTCCAACTTTTACATCGAAAAACTATTAAGAGAGAAAATAATGGGGAAGAACAAAGGAAAGGGTGTCATTGACCATGAAACATTGTACTTATAACTTCATTTATGGAATTGTAACCACTTTGTACAAATATGTAGTAACAATTTTTAAAAAATTAAATAGAGATGAAATGAAATACACAAAGTTGCATTCCAAATTAGAAAACTAGGGATTAGAATTAGATCATTATATTTAAAGCAGTATTCACCTTGACCTTATGCTCTGAGTATTGTAATGAAGATATAAATGAGATATAGCCTTTACTGCTGTTTCACCTTTTCCTTAGAAAGCCACATGAAAGGCATATTTTAAATTAACAATTTAGCAACTCTCAAATGAAAAGTGCTTATTTCTTTTTATATTATTAACATATTACCAGTGAAAAGGTATCTGCAGGATAGTGTGGAGTTCCAGCTCAGTACAGATGATGTTTACTTCCAAATTTGTAATTGCCTTGCCTCAGCATCTGAGTAGTTGAGATGCAAGCACAGATCATTTGCTAATATTTTACTAAAACTTTATGTGAATTTGGTTGGGACCTCTTAATGCCTCTCCCAAATATTTGCCTAAGTAGAAACTACCTTCTATGAAGATCTATAAGATAATTTTCTTTGCCTCTGCCTCCATAACCGTCATTATCTATATGAATATGAAGAAGCTATGACTAATGGTACAGAGGGGTTCATACTAGCCTGCTGTTTTACTACAGCATTATTTAAAGGCAGTTTGGCAATATTTATCAAGAATTTTAAACTGCATACAATTTGATCCAACAATTGTCATTCTTCTTCATGATAAATAAAAGACAGATATTCACTTGGACATTGTTTTTTTTCTTTATTGTCAAAGTGAAGTACAGAAGACAGTTTCATATGTAAAGCAGTGAGTACATTTCTTATCCAAATTCTTACCTCCTCCCTCATTTTTCCCCCGCCCCCTCTCCCCCCTAACAGTTGTACAGTTGGTTTACACCAAATGGTTTTGTAAGTATTACTTTTGGAATGGTTAGTCTTTTTACCCTTTGTCTCTCGATTTTGGTTAGTGCCGGTACTGGGTCTTGAACTCAGGGTCTCTTCCTCAGCCTTTTCACTCACGCTTGAGATTCTACCACTTGTGAAATAACTCCACTGGCTTTCTACTGGTAATTGGAGATAAAGAGTCATGTACTTTTCTGCCCAGGCTGGCTTTACACCTCAGTCCTTGGATCTCAGCCTCCTAAGTAGCTAAGATTACAGTGACTGGCTCTGAATGTTATTTTCAATGTTTTATGTCACTATCTACTTTAACCTCTTCTATGTTAGTATGTAAGCTTGCTAAATTATCCTGCCTCTTTACTTCTAATCCTTTTTTCATATTTCAGCCAGTTTGATCTGCGTATGGTGCAAGTCTGATGGCCTTACTTTCCTGCTTAAAATTTTTAGGAAAAAAATCCTAGGAGTTTTGTATGGGAATGCTTCTTAATTTTTTTATTTTTCCTTTTGCCTTATCTTTTTTATTTAAAAAATGATTTTAGTTATTATACAGTTGATATACAGAAGGGTTATAGTTATATGAGTCAGGTAATGAGTAATGAATGCACTTCTTTTTGAATCATGCCTCCCCTTCCATTGCTCTCTCCCAGTTATTTTGTCTCTTTCTACAATCCATCCTCCATACTAGATTTCTTTTTCATTCCTAGATTGTATGTATACACTCTTACCTCTAATCTTTGTGTAAACTGATTTATCTCCTGAATTCAGATTAGACTCTTGGGTATCATCGGTTTCTTTTCTCTGTTACATCCTGTTACAAGGTATAAAGTTTGTGCTGATTCAGAATTATTTGAAATAAAAATGAATTTGAATACCCAACCTAATCATAGCAAATAATGACTTCTGGTATGGTAATGACTTCTGCCTCTAGACATCTATATACTTTGGCTCTGAATAACAGAAACCTCAGCTGGTTGGGCTTAAACAGTAAAGTTACCTCACATTAAGGAGGTTTCAACACATTCCTTTGTTTATGCTGGTCCTGGGGCTTGAACTTGGGGCCTAGGCACTGCCATTGATATTTTTGCTCATGGACTAGCACTCTACCACTTGAGCCACAGCACCACTTTGTCTTTTTGTGGTTAATTGGAGGTAAGAGTCTTACAGACTCCTGCCCAGGCTGAGAACTATGATCCTCGGATCTCAGCCTCATGACTAGCTAAGATCACAAGTGTGAGCTAACAGCACCCAGCAGCACTTTAAGTGGTTTGTTGGGTTTGGGGGTTTGTTTGGTGTTTTTTTTTTTTTGCCAATCCTGGGGTTTGGACTCAGGGCCTGTGCACAGTCCTTGGGCTTCTTTTTGCTCAAAGCTAACACTACCACGTGAGCCACAGCACCACTTCCTGCTTTTTTTGTTTATGTGGTGCTGAGGAATCAAACCCAAGACTTCATGTATGCAAGGCTAGCACTCTACCACTAAGCCATATTCCCAGCCCCAACACTGTAACTTTTAATAGTTCAATTTTTACTTGAAAGATCCAGTTCTTTTCATCATCCCAGTCTGCCTTCCAATACACTGGCCTCACTTGTATGATCACTTTATTTAGTAGTTATAAGATGACTGCTAACAGATTAAGGCAACACATTTATTCACATTAAGAGATTGACTTTTCTCTCCCAGAGCATTTTTGAGTATCTCTTTGGTCCACATTATCTTGCTCTGTTTATTCCTGTGTCAGTCATTGGTAGATAAATTCAGTGGGCTATATTATTATTTTGTTAGACTATAAATATAATGATGCAATGTCTGCTATAATTTCTTCCTTGCCAAAAATTATAATTCATAGGAAATTTCCTATAATGGGAGATGTTTCTAAGTTTTGCCCTTTTTAATTTTATTTCTTTGTCATGGTGATGGTTCTGAAACAGGATTTTGCTCTGTACCCTAAGTAGGCCTAGAACTCAGTCTCCTGAGTACTGGGATTGCAGATGTGCATTGCCACATCTTCCCATTTTCTCTTTTAAGATGCATTCCAACCTCTAAGATAAGATGATCATACCAGTCAAGAGCCTAAGAAATCTTTATTTAATTAATACTTTTTTTTTCTCCCTTTAGATCCAGACATTTAATGTGGATACACCATGCCAGACTGTGGAAGATTTAACGAATGGGGTTGTGATGGCCCAGGTTCTTCAAAAGATGTAAGGGAAAAAAATATGTATGTAAATAGATAGATACTTCTTAAACTGAAGATAAAGGTTTTGTCAAAGTATTGGATTCTATCACTGTGACGAAATACCTGAGACAATCTGTTTAGAAGAAGGAATATTTTCTTTCACAGTTTTTACAGTTATAGTTCATAATCAGCTGTCTCATTTCTTCTGGTCAGAACATTATGGTGAGAAGATATGATGGAAGAATGACTCACTTTGTGGTAACTGGGAAGTAAAACAGGAAAGAGTGGGTCCTAATATATAGTTTCAGGACAAGCATTCTAGTAGGCCCCATGAAAGTTCTACCATCTCCCCAAAGCAGCATGAGCCTTTAATGCATAGACATTTGTGGGACTTTTCAGATAAAAAATATAACAAAATATTTACATGAAACTTGTGTATAGTAAAATAAGAACTAAGCAGCCTTGATAATTTTAATATGTTCTTGCTAGCTATAGATTATCTGGTTGCAAGTTTAATTAGGAATGTGATTGTTAAATACTCGAACTCATAATTGTTACCATTGTAGGATAATCTGAGAATCTTCTCTCTGATATTTTGCTCAGATCTTGTGTTGACTCTGAGGCTTTCCCTAGCTACCCATATAAAATAACAATAACTGTTCTCCTATTATCTTCTTAACTTTTTGTGTTACTCTCCAAATTATGTAGCATAGTCTGATAAGTAATAATTGGGTTGGTCATTTATGTCCCTTTCTGCCCCTAGAAACACAAGCACACACACATACACACACACACACACCCCATATATGTATGAGTTTGCATACTGTTGTGTCCTAGTAAATAGGAAAAAACATAACTTTTGATTGAATTATATGATTCATTAACATGACTGTATATAATCATGGAATTACATACCTTACAGTTTGTTATGTATATAATCATGGAGTTACATATCTTATAGTTTGTTATGTATGCACATCTGAGAAACAGCTGTAATGCCTGTGTTTCACAGAGTCTATCCCTATGCCTTTGGAATTGGAGGTTCATATAGCTTGTTTTCACTTCTGTAACTTAACATTCATGGCATATTTCTTTCTTAAGCATATAGTTGTGTGTGTGTGTGAGAGAGAGAGAGAGAGATTGAGAATTGGACTCAGGGTCGTGTGTGTGTGTGTGTGTGTGTGTGGTTGAGAATTGGACTCAGGGTCTCATGCTTACCAGGTAGGTACTCTTGCAAGGTAGGTACGGTACTCTTATCATACTTGAACCATTCTCCTAGTACCTTTTTTGCCTTAGGTTTTTTGTTTGTCAGTTGTGGGGCTTGAACTCAGGGTCTGGATGCTTTCCCTGAGATTTTTCCACTCATTGTGTCACTTTGAGCCTCAGCGCCACTTCCATTTTTCTGGTGGTTAATGGAGACAGACTTTCCTGCTCTGGCTGGCTTTGAACCATGATCCTTAGATCTCAGCCTCCTGAGTAGCTAGGATTCCAGGTGTGAGCCACCGGCAGCCAGCTTCCCTTAGTTGGGTTTTTTTGTTTTTTTTTTTTTTTTTTGGCCAGTCCTGGGCCTTGGACTCAGGGCCTGAGCACTGTCCCTGGCTTCCTTTTGCTCAAGGATAGCACTCTGCCACTTGAGCCAAGCGCCACTTCTGGCCGTTTTCTGTATATGTGGTGCTGGGGAATCGAACCCAGGGCCTCATGTATAGGAGGCAAGCTCTCTTGCCACTAGGCCATATCCCCAGCCCCTCCCTTAGTTGTTTTTAAGTTTGTTTGTTTTTAAAGAACAATTTCTTTAATGAATTACAAACTAAATTACACACAGTGTTAACAGAACACTGGAGGACAAGGGGGAGAAGAAAGAATGTCATAAAAAGAAAACTTTAAAAAAACACTTGAATTACAAAATCCCCAAGGTGCACATGGCAGCAAATTTAGACACTTGACAAAACAAAAAACCCTGGGACCTGAAATATAAATATTTGTTTAACCTTCTTTTGAAGAAATATATTTTTCCCAATGTCCTACCCATTCACAGCCCTAAAAACGTGTCAGGATGACTAAACCCTTACTGGTACTCATATGGGGTTAGAGTTGGCTTTCAAAGGGCAATAGGGATCCCTGGCAATTGAAGAACTAAAATTTCTAAAAGAAATGAAAAATTCAAACTTTTTTTCCTCACATGCTTCATAATTCATAAGGCTGTGCTAAAGCAACAGGTGAGAGTGAAGAATAATTCGTGTCCCTTGGGTCTCCCAGGTTCTTCTCCCCCATAGTAGAGACAGACAAGGAGACTTGAGGGAATCTACCTTTTTCTCTCCCCTCAGACCTGTGTCTTGAGTCTCAGCCTGTTAGGCCAGGTGAAACATTAAAACTGGGGTAAAAGCTGATTGGATTTTTTTTTCCTAACTTAATTCTTTAAAAACAGACCCCCTTTAAATGGTTGAGTTTTGCTTGCTTCTCAAATGTTCCAACTTAGCCCCCTGCTATCAGTTGGCCTTTATCAAAAACAAACACAAAAACAAAACAGTAGCAGCAGGGGGTCTGGGGTCCCTGTTATTGCAAGCACAGGCACATAATAACTATGGGACATCCAGACACTGGAATAGCAAACCTGATATGGAGGAGGAGAACAGTTTGGTTTGGTTTAGGATACCAGCCCTCCTTAGCAATGACTAAGAAGGGTGAGAAAGGGTGGTAGAGGCTGAGTTAAGTGCATCTAATACTGAAATTGTCTTTCATTTTAACCTGTTTCTCCCTGCCACCTCAGAATCTCCTGAGTAGGAAAGGTGAGCAGTGCCTACAATGGCCATAAAAGATCAAGGGCCCACCTGAGTCCAAATAGCCCAGAGCCCTGAGTCAGGTGAAGCCCACACTAGAGGGGTAGATGAGACAAGAGGAGGGCTTTGGGAAGAGCATCAGAGGCGAAGGTGGGGTACTGGCTTGGTCACGTCCTGGAATAAAGGGTGAGCCAGAGCTGCTTTTGCTGAAATCCGCTTGTTGGGATCATAATGAAGCATTTGCGATAATAAACTTTGCCCATCTTCATCCAGGGGAGGCACAACTTTGCTAAAATCTTGCCGGGCCCACTTGGGAAAATTAGGCTTATAATCAGGCATAGAAGTAACTCCTGGCCAAACCACTTCATATGGGGTCTCCAGAGTCTGAAAGATCCGGAAAAGTTGGTCAATCTCAGAATCTCCAGGCAACAGGGCACGTTGAGTCACCATCTCAGCAAAGATGCAGTCCAAGCTCCAGACGTCCACAGCTGTAGAGTAGAATTTGCAGCTCAAAAGGATTTCAGGTGCTCGGTACCACAGGATTACCACCTCGTGGGTGTAAGTACAAATTGGTACTCCAAAGGCTCTGGCTAGTCCAAAGTCTGCCAGTTTGATGGACTCTTCTGTGTTGATAAGCACAATCTGGAGTTTAAGGTCTTGGTGAAGGACCTGGTGAGAATGGCAGAAAGCTAGGCCTTGGAGCAGCTGGAACAGATAAGTCTTGATGAGGGGAAGAGGAATGCCAGTGAGAGCAGAGGCATCCATGAATTTCTTGAGATCTTGGTGCAAAAATTCAAACGCCAAGTAGAGTTTATTTTCTGTGTGGATGACATCCAGCAGCATGACAATATTATTAGGGTAGTTAAGGTCCTTAAGCAGAGAGATTTCTGGGCAGTACTGGGAACACCCTCAATCTCAGTGTCCAGGTGGATTTTTTTAAGTACCACTACTTCTCCGGTCAACTTGTTTTTGGCTTTGTACACCACTCCCTAAGTACTCCGTATTCTGTACATGCCCTCTCCAATCTTTTCTACCTTTTGGAAGTTCTCCATGAAGCACTAGCAAGTTGAATCTGTCTGGTTCCAAGAGCTGGGGGCCTGGAAACCCTGAAGAAAAGAGGGTCCCGAAATTTTCCGGGGCGGAAGAGAGGGAGGAAAAACATCTCAGGCCGGTAGCCCCCAGGTCAGGGTGGAACACATGGTCTAAGTCTGGCCCTTGTCCAACTTGAAACAATGTTGTTGCCTCACCCCCAACCAGTTCCCCTTATGTTTGGTTTTTGCTTTTATGTCCAGGCTGGCTTGGGCTACTGTCCTCCTACTTGTGACTTCTCTGTAGTTGGGGTAACAGGCACCATTCTACTGTACCCAGCTATTGTTTGCAATTGAGTCTTCTGAACTGCTTTAAAATGCTGACTGTCCTGGAAATGTGATCTACTGATCTCCTTCCAAGTAGATAGAATTCTGGCCTTCAGCCACTACATGGCAGCTTCTTTTTGATAGAACTAAAACAATTCATCTGAAACCTGGTCAGCTTGAGCTTTTGAAGAGGGATCTCTCTTTTTATGCTAGAACTGGGACTTGAACTCAGGGTTAGGGAGCAGGTATTCTTTCTTCCTCCAGATTTTTGCTCAAGACTGGAGCTCTACCACTGAGCCACAATTCCATCTCCAGCTTTACAATTTTTTTTTGCTGATTAATTGAAGATAAGAGTCTCACATGAGTCATCAGCATTTTTTTTTTTTTTAGTTCTGACAGTTCTTTGTAAAGTCTTTACAGTTCATATGTAACATCAGGTCGTTAGCAAACTGCAACAATTTCACTTCATTTACTGTTCAGTTGCTTTTTGATTATTTTTCTCATCAGTTATCTAAGTAGAACTTCTGGTACTAGATACAGCAAGATTAGGTCTCTTTTTTTTTTTTTTTTTTTTTTTTTTGGCCAGTCCTGGGCCTTGGACTCAGGGCCTGAGCACTGTCCCTGGCTTCTTCCCGCTCAAGGCTAGCACTCTGCCACTTGAGCCACAGCGCCGCTTCTGGCCATTTTCTGTGTATGTGGTGCTGGGGAATCGAACCTAGGGTCCCGTGTATCCGAGGCAGGCACTCTTGCCACTAGGCTATATCCCCAGCCCAAGATTAGATCTCTTTGACATAACAATATACATATGTATTTTTTTGATTTCTGCAAATAACAGAATTTTTATTTATTTCTGTTCACCCTTACTTAGGCCAAAAATTCATTTATTGACATGTAACTGGAAAGCTCAAGTTAGCCAACATAGCTACAGATAGTTTTTATTAAGAAATGTAGTAAAAGGCTGGGGACATGGTTTAGTGGTGGAGGACTTGACTAGCAAGTGTGAGGCACTATTTGAATTCAATCCTCAGTATTAAAAAAAAAAGTCAGGAAGAAAAGGAAAGAAAAGAAAAAGGATAAAGGAAAAAATGATATTCAGTAAAACTCTCTTGACTAATAAAAAGCTAAAAATACATTAGAAAACCCCTCAAAAGTGACCATAAAAAATGCCAATGACTGCCAGGTTCCAGTGGCTTATACCTGTAATCATAGCTACTCAGGAAGCTGAGATCTGAGGATAGTGGGACAAAGCTAGCCCAGGCAAAAAAGTCCCTGTGAGACTCTTATCTCCACTTAACCACTCAAAAACTGGAAGTGACACTGTGGCTCAGGTGGTAAAGCACAAAGAGGCTCTGGGACAGTACCCAGTGTATTAGTGTGGGAACATTGAGTCTGTACAATACTGAGACATTAAGAGGGAATTCTGAGCTGGCAGTTGGCTATCTAGGTCTAGAGCACAGAAAAATATACCTACAAATGAAAAGTGATGATACCAACTTGGTTATCTCTTAATTGAAGCCATAGAGTTTTCTATCCCCAAGGGGAGTAAGAAGAAAAGTGTTGTTGCTTAGAAAATAGACCAGAGAGATAAGAAGGGAAGTTAGAGCCTCTGTTTGGCCTTTGGCATTTTCACTCGAAACTGGTGCCCTGTCACTTGAGCCAAACCTCCACTTCAGACTTTATGCTAGATAATAGGAGAAAAGTGTCTCATGGACTTTACTACCTGGACTGGCTTCAAACCGTGATCTTTGGATCTCAACCACCTGAGTACCTAGGATTACAAGTGTGAGCCACCAATGCCTGGCCAGAAAGTTATTTTTTAAGTGAAAACACAGTGAATTCCCACATTTACCCTGCCTTGCTTACAGCATCTTCTATGTCAGCATCCCACACCATAGTGATACATTTGTTACAATGAATGATCCAACAGTGCCACATCATTATCATTTGAAGTCTGTAATCTTCATTAGGGTTCACTCTTTTTTTTTTTCAAAGTTAATTGTAAAGGTGATATACAGAGGGATTACAGTTACGTAAGTCAGCTATTGAGTACATTTCTTTTTTAACAGTGTCACCTCCTCCCTCACTTTATTCCAATTTTTTTCCCTCCTAACCTCTCCCACCCAGCTTGTATAGTTTATTTTCAACATAGTGCCTAGTGTGTATCACTGCTGAACTCCCTTTGTCCCACAATTTCTGTTTCCCCTTCCTATCCAAGTCAGATAAATTTACGTATAAGATGAAAGGTACAGAAATCAAAAATAGTGAAAAGAAGGAAAAATCCCCACAAAAAGTAAAAAACCTCTTGTTTCCATTTCTTGGAGTTCATTTTGTAAGCATTGTTTTATATGATCATATGCACCAGCTATTGAGTCCTTGTGATCCTCTCCTAAGAATACCCTCCTTTGGTCCCACTGTGAATGTTTAGAGTCCTGTTTAATTTATTGTATTCAAGTGTAATTTTTTTGTCTTTTTTTTCCCCCCATTCCTGGGGCTTGGACTCAGGGCCTGAGAACTGTCTATGGCTTGTTTTTGCTCAAGGCTAGCACTTTGCCTCTTGAGCCACAGTGCCACTTCTGGCTTTTTTTGTTTATGTGGTGCTGAGAAATTGAACCCAGGGCTTTCATGCATGCTAGGCAAGCACTCTACTGCTAAGCCACATTCCCAGCCCTAATTTTTTGTCTTTTGCATTGGGTTTACTTGTAGATTTATAGGCACAATCTAATTATTACAAATGAGGATATCCATGCAACCTATGTTCCTTTGAGTCTGGCTTATTTTGCTTAATATAATTTTTTCCAAGTCTTTCCTTACAAATTAGGCAACGTCATTCTTTCTGATAGAACCATAGAAGTCCATTGTGTGTATAGACCACATTTTCTTGGTCCATTCATCCACCGAGGGGTATCTGGGTTGATTCCATATCTTGGGTATGATAAACAATGCTGCAATGAACATGGTTGTGCTGGTGGGTTCAATGTGTTCAATTTGTGGTCAATTGGATAAATGCCCAGGAGTGAGATTGCTGGATCATAAGGGAGCTCTATATTTAGTTTTTTGAGGAACCTCCATTCTGCTTTCCAGAGTGGTTGAATAAGTTTATATACCCACCAACAGTACAGTAGTGTTCCCATTTGGCCACCTCCCCTTCAGCATCTATTATTGGTCTTCTTGATAATGGCCGTTTTAACTGTGGTAAGGTGGAATCTTAGTGTGGTTTTGATTTGCATTATGGCCAGAGATGTTGAACATTTCTTCATGTGTCTATTTGGCCATTCTTTCTTCTTTGGAGAAGTTTCTCTTTAAGTCTTTATCCCACTTATTAATTGGGTTGTTTTCTTTGAGGATTTGTTTCTGGGGGTTTAAATTTTTGAGCTCTAAGTGTATTTTAATTATGAGGCCCTTATCTGATGCATAGCTAGTAAAGCTCTATTCTGTGAGCTATTTATCTTACTTATTAGCTATGTCTTTTGCCATGCAAAACTCTTCTGTTTGATGCAATATCATTTATCCAGTCTTAGATTTGTTGTGATTCTGGATCTCTGGAAGTTTAAACCTTTGCCAAGGAGCCCTAGTGTTTCCCCTATCCCTTCCTTTAGTATTTTCAGGGCTTTGTCCTTACATTGAGGTCTTTGATCCATTTGGAATCGATTCTGGTGTGGGGTGATATATAAGGATCTAGCTTCAGTTTAGGGTTCATTCTTGGTGGTGTATGTTCTGTGGGTTTTAACAAATTTATCTTATGTAATATACTGTAGTGGAAATTAGTTCCCCACCTGTATAACCTCATACTCTACTAATAATCAACCCAGACCCTTGGCACCTGTTTGTACTTTTCTTCATAGTTTTACCTTTTTCAGAATGTGACTTAGTTGGAATAATTCAGTCTATAGCATTTTCAGGTTGGCTTTCAATTGGAATATACATTTAATCTCCTTGTCTTCTGTGTATGTGTGTGGTTTTATAGTTTCTGAGATGAAACTGATGTACAATGAATAGCTCTTCCTGCCTTCTTTCCTTCCTGCCTGCCTTCTTTTCTTCTTTCCTACCCTCATTCAGTCTTTCTTCCTTTATTTTTGGTGCTTGCTCAGTGTATATTTTACCACCAAGTCACACCTACAGCCCCAATGTGCACATTTATAAATGTGCAGTTTGATAAATTCTGACTATGTCTATGCCTTTAGCCACCCATCAGTTAAGATAATGAATGTTTCCATAACTTCTAAAATCATATTTGTACCCCTTTGTTGTCATCCATCCTTTCCTTGCCACACAAATAACTAAAGGTTAATTTATAACTTCTAGAATTCTATATCAATAGACTCAGTGTTTATTTTTTGATGAAGTAGATCTTCCTTTTTCTTGCAAGATAATTATTTTGAGAATCATTCATATTCTTACCTTTAGTAATACATATCATGGATAGCATTTATTCATCATTCATCTTTTGATGAACATGTGGGTTTTCCATTTGATGTTGTTTACAAATATTGCTGCTGTAAACATTACTATACAAGCCTTTGTAGAAACATATAGTTTCCTTTCCTTTGGTTAAATTTTACCTAGGAATTGCTTATATTCATATTAACAGTATATGAGAGTTCCTATTGCTTCATATCTCACTGACACGTGCTAAGGTCTTTTTAACTTAATCATGGCTATTTAGTGGTTTTTAATATTTCATTTCTGTAATGACTAATACTGAGAACACTGTCATGTATTATATATAAAATGTTTTGTGGTAAGTTGTTTACTGTAATCTTTTGTCCTGTTTGGATTGGATTTATAATTTATACTAAATACAAGTCCTTTGTCAGATGTGATGCACATTTAAAAATACTTTTTGTACACTGCATGTGGTAGCTCATGCTTGTAATCTAAGCTACTTGGGAGGCAGAGATCCACACAATCACAGTTCAAAGCCAGCGTGAGTAAAAACTTAGCTGATAAGCTGAGCAGGGTGGTGCATGCCTATGATACTAGCTATTGGGGAGGCCATTTGGAGATGACAATCTGGATAGGAAAAGGTAAAGCAAGAAGAATCTGAAAAGTTGATGGGTGCTGGGTGGCACACTCCTGTAATTCTAGCAACTCAGGAGACTGAGATGTGAGGATCACAATTCAAAGCCAGTCAGAGCCAAAAGACTATGAGACTGTCATCTCCAGTTAACCACTAAAAAGCTGGAAGCCTGGAGCAAAATAGCTCAGGGACAGAGCGCCAACCAACCTGAGTTCAAGTCCAGGACAGAGACACACGAACATAAATACAAGTGAAGTTTTTTTTTTGTCTTTTTAGAGTCCTGTCACTTAATTTTATATAAACTTTCATAGGATTTACTATTCTCATTTGATTGGTTTCAAGAAACTATATTAGACTGTAAACGTTTTGCAAAGTAACATCTACTTTAGTGAGTACACCAAATTTTATGAGAGCACAAGAATTTGCATTGACTGTTTATATTATGAAATCTAATTCTTGGTAAGCCAACAATGCATATGCCTAGGAACAGTCACCGGATTCAGCTGAAGCTCCTGCTGCCTTGCTCTGTAAGAAATTACATTTTCCCCCAAATATACTGCCTCTGTGGACTTCACAAACAATGGCTGCTTCTCTTGCACACTTCCTATAGCTTTTCAACATGGCTTATAGGCCATCTCCCATCATTTTCTCAAAAATTCTAAAATTTTGAATACAGCTTTCATCTACCCTTATTGTTACATTTTCAAACATTTTGGATCCTCATTCTTAAAATTTCCAATGCTACCCCTGTCTAAATTCCTAGTGATTTAAATATGTACATAAGTGTTTATAATTTTTTTCACATTGTTGTTTATCTTTTTATCTGCCAATTTTGAGGCTTCAAGACAAGATCTCTTATTCAGCTATCTTACAGCTGATGCTCTACAATTAAGCTATGTATTTAAAAAAATTAATATTGTCATGAAGGTGTTACCCAGAGGAGTTACCATTTCATAAGCCAGGTAATAAGTACATTTCTTTTATTGGACAATGTCACCCCTTCCTTTGCCCCAGTTGCCCTTCTCATTCCTACCCACAAGTTACATAGTTTCATTTAAGCTATGTGTTTTGCTGATTAATTGGAGATGAAGTTTCCCAGACTTCTTTCCTGGGGTTGGCTTCCAGCAGTGATTGGTTGTTTGGGTTTCAGCCTTCTGAGTGGCTAGAATCATAGATATGATTGGTTGCTCAGGTTTCAGCCTTCTGAGTGACTAGGATCTTAGGCATGAGCCACCAGTACCTGGCTGCCTATCACTTTCTTGAACGCTTCTTTATCTTGTCTACCACCCAACTTAAGCAACTGGTTTTCATAGTCATGCTCTATACCTTGTAGCTTCAAATAACATATAATTTTTCTACAAGTTTAGTTTTCTGTTTACCATAATCTTATTGCTACATTCTTTCTGTCTTTCCATCTCTCATGTTTTGGAACTCCAATAGTTTTTTTTTTAAATTATCTTTAAGTAGTTGTACAAGGGGGTTTTAAGTCAACATGTCTTTTTTTTTTTCTTTTTTGGTCATGGGGCTTGAACTCAGGACCTGGGCACTGTCCCTGAGCTTTTTCGCTGAAGGCTAGCACTCTTATCACAGAGTCACTTCTGGTTTTCTGGAGATAGACTTTTCTGCCCAGGCTGACTTTGAATCGTGATACTCAGATCTCATCCTCCTGAGTAGCTAGGGTTACAGGCATGAACCACAGGTGCCCAGCTTCAAAATGTCACTTTATAAATACAATGAATCTTATTGAGTTTCACTCCTTGCATTTTTCCCTTCCATCTCTTCAAGTTATCTGGTTCTGTTTTCATCTATGTACATTGACTATTATGACTGTATTCACCGACTCTTCCTACTTCCATTTGTCTGCCTCTCCTCTCTTCAAGAAAACATGCTTCAATTTCTGGTATTTTGTTAAACTAAATTGTTCAAAGGAGTTACACCATTGGAATCCTTCCTGTGTTCAACAACTATAGCCAATTTGTTGATGTATATATGTACATATCCCTGTATAAGTTTTTGTATATGTTTATAAGTTAGATCTAACTTCCACATATGAAAGAAAACATGCCTTTTATCTATTCCCATAGTGCTGACCTTCACCTTCTTGCTATTCCTCCTATTCAACTGAAAGTCCTTAGTCTATGATAATTACTTCCTTGGACACAGTATCCTCTTTTACCACTCTTTCATTTATTTGTATTTGCTTTGCAAAGCCATGACTTTGGTTAAATCTAATATTTTTCCCTTTCTATTTCTCACCAGTGCAACTGAATCTGGCTAGAAGACAACATGCTGATGGATTTCATTTTTAATTTCTTTATATTTTGTATTCTACTGCTCTTATAGATGACTTCTTTCCTCTTTCTTAAAAATCTTTGTTCCTACCTTGCTTACTGCAGTCTTCCGGTCAAAAAATAGTAAATGGTTATAAGATAGTATATGTCCTACTTTGTGTATTGGATCTTCCTGTATCTTAACTACTCAAGATAATCACTTTACTCTTTCTTCCCTTTCCTACACCATCAGTTTTGCCTTCTCTGTTGGGTTGTTAGTGTTTGTGTGTGTGTGCTGGTCCTGGGACTTGAACTCAGGGCCTCGGCACTGTGCTTGATCTTTATTTTATTCAAAGCTAGCACTCTACTGTTTGAGCCAGAGCTCCACTTTTGCTTTTTTGGGGGGAGGGGGTGGATATTTTATTGGAGAACACACACACACGCACACAAGCACACACACAGAATCTCTCACAGACTTTCCTATCCAGGCTGACTTTGAACCATGATCCTCAAGTCTCAGCCTCCTGAGTAACTAGAATTATCAGCGTGAGCCACCAGCTGGATCATTGATTGGTATTTTTTAAAATGTAAAATGCTTTCATTAGGCTTTGTCCCATTTCTCTTCCCTTTTGCAACAAAACTCTATGTTAAAGGTTAGTCTGTACCAACTGTCTAGATTCTTTTTCTCCTACTCTTTTAAATTAACTTCAAACAGAATTTTTTATACCCTCGTATTAAAATACACTTAGGGCTACCAAAGAGCTATGTTTTGCTAATTTTCATATTCCATTCGCAGTTCTAACATGCCAGTGTTATTTGTGCTTATTATCTCCTTGTTACACTTTTCTAAATTTTGGCTTCCTTGGGGCTAGGTGTGCTTGCACATACTTGTAATCCTAGCACTAGGTAGGCAAAGGCAGAAAAATTAAGTTTGATTCCAGCCTCCACTATATAATAAGACTCTATGTCTCCAAAACAAACAGTTAATAGTTTGTTAACTGGCTAAATATCAGATTTAATATTAACCTAATGTTAGATTTAATATTGGTTAAATAGCTTTCAGGATGCCTGAGTGATTTTTCTTCTTTTTAGTAGTTCATCTTGCTTAGTCCCCTACATTTTGTCCAATTTCACTCAGAATAAGAGTGAATAACTAACTGTAATGTGATAGGGCCACTTGGGCTACCCTTACCTCACTAGAGTTACTTCTCACAGTGGCTTATTTGCTCATTAACTTGCCCATCAGGCATCTCCTCCCTTGGGCTTTTAGATGTCCTTTTCCTGTTTTCACTAACATTTGTCACTTTCTTAGTTTTGCCTGCTCTGACCACCCTGTTTAATACTGCCTCCACTCATTATTTTTATTGTTGTTACCAATCCTGGGACTTGAACTCAGGGCCTGAGTGCTGTCTCTGAGCTTTTGTGCTCAAGACTAGTGTTCTTGGAACCACTTCTGTCTTTTTGGGGGCAGTTGATTGGAGATAAGAGTCTTATGGACTTTCCTGCCCAATGTGGCTTTGGACTCTTCTCATATCCTCAGAGCTCAGCCTCCTGATTAGATGGCATAACAGGCATGAGCCATTGGTGCCCCACTTGCTTCCACTCTCTTATATTCCATAATCCCTTTGTCCTGTTCTATGAATATACAGAAAATGTTTGTTGAGTAAATAAGTGTGGAATTATACAGTTGACTTTTAAATTAAAAGGAAGCAACTTTATCTTAGCCTTTGTCTTCCAAAACAATTTACTAATATTTGCACCAGCAGTTTATTATTATTATTATAAAGGTGACGTACAGAGGGGTTATAGTTTTGTAAGTCAGGTAATGATTATATTTCTTTTTAGACAGTCTCACCCCTTCCTTTGTTCCCTCATGGTTTTTCCCTCCTGTCCCCATCCACAAGTTGTGTACTTTGTTTTCAACATAGTGTCTAGTGAGTACCACTGCTCCATCAGCAGTTTTGTGAATGCCAGTGGAATATCTTGTAGTTGGTCCAATACTGATACTGAGATAGTTTAGACCTCATAAATTAAAAGTCAAGGCCCTTCATTTCTTAGTTAGTGCAGACCTGTATAGTTAAAAGTCAAGGAGTCAATCCTCATGACATACTTCAAATGTTAGCTAGAAGTAGAATGCATAGTCTACCCATTACTTTCACATAGCCAGATACCAATTCAGATGTTTCCATACATTTCCTCTAAAGTTTGGTAATTAATTTATTAGAATGGTTCAGATAACTCAAGAAATCACTATACAGTTATACTTTTATTATTAAAGCCCAAAGTCAAGAAGCAGCACATGGAAAAGATTCATAGGGTAAACAAACCAGGTGTGAAATTGAGAGCATAGCACCCACTTTCTGGGCACACCACTTCATTGTTGTCATCAACCTTGGAAGGCCTTAGAACCCTCTTGTAGGTATGGTAAAATTATCAGTCTTGTGATTGAACCTGGAGGTCAAGGTGTGGGACTGAACTTCCAAGCTCAAATCATGTGGTTAATTCCTCTGGAATCAGCACCAGTCCTGAAGTTATCATGAATTGCCTTATTAACATAAACTTTTGAATGATCCAAGAAATGCAAGAAAAAAGGGCACGGTTTCACATGGCATGTTGAAAATGAAAGCAACAAAATATTTTAAAATGACACAAAGCTGGAAGCCACAATAACTGTGATTATATAAAATAATGCTTATCAAAATGAACTTGCAAGAAATTGAAATGATGTTTTTTTTTAACTTGTTAGCTTTATTTTTTTTTGTTCTTCCCCTTTGTCAATTTTTATTTCTGTACCTTTTGTATGTAAGTTACTCAAATTTGAGGAAGGTAAGGGGAAGCGCAGAAATGGTGGAACTAATGCAGCAGTGATACTATGTTGAAAATGAACTATACAACTTTGGGAGAGGGAGGTCGAGAGGGAAAAAACTGGGAGGAAACAAAGGAAGAGTGACACTGTTCAAAAACAAATGTACTCAGAACTTGACTTTTGTAATTACAACCTCTCTGTACATCTTTACAATAAAAGAGAGAGACGGAAGGCAGGAAGGAAGGCAGGCAGGTGGGTGGGCAGGCAGGTAGGCGGGCAGGCAGGTGGGCAAACCAGGACCTAGTGGCTCAGGCCTGTAATCCTAGACTACTCAGGAGGCTTAAGATTTGAGGATTGCAGTTGGAAAGGGCCTGGGCAGGAAAGTTTATGAGACTCTTATCTCCTATTAGTCACCAAAAAGCCAAAAGTGAAGCTGTAGTAGTAGTAGTAGTAGTAGTCCGCTAGCCTTGAGCAAAAAAGCTCAGGGACAGTGTCCTAACCAGGACCCTGAGTTTGAGCCCCAGAATCAGCACACATGTACACATACAGAATAAAGCCCTAGCAGCCAAAGCAGGACTCCTAGTCCAATCATGGAAGAGAAGTCCTGATGGATGGCATTTCAATTAAGAATGCCGAAGATTTGTCTGATAGAATTCCCTCAAAGCAATAGATATATTAATAAGCCTCTTGTCAGCTGCTTGACAAGTGGAAACTACTAGAGAAACAAAAGCACTGACCCCCAGGAATAATCAAAATAGATGGTCATTGTTCCGTGAAAATAGTAAGATGCAGTATTATTGAAGTCTTAAGATTCAGCAACTTTTAGTCACTTTGATTAGAAAAGTAAAACATTGTTTCTTCATTTGTGATTGTTAATTCTAAAGCAAAATATGTGTCTAGTCATGTATGAGATAGAAAAAATATTTAAGTAAAATAAATAGATGTATCAAAAAATAAGTATAGTTTTTTTTTTAACACAACTTAATGTGCCAGACATTAAGTATTGGGCAGTGAGTAGAAAATGCCCTTAATGTAGCATGTCATGTGTGTTGTTGGTCTTTTTCTACTTGTGACATAGTTTACAGAGATAATTAGCTACAGAAACTTAGCATTAGAAAACTTAGCTACAGAAACTAGAGCCAATTGTGTTCAATTCGGATTGATTTTTAACAAATAAGAGTATGCTCTCAACTCTGCTGCTTTACTGTAATTAAAACTAGAAAAATTACTTGATTTCTGAGACTAATAGTTCTTAAACTATAACATAAGAATACCTTTCTTGCAATGCCCTTTGTGAATGTGAAGTGCTTGACTCACTTCCTGGTGTGTGTCGTGATGTAACATGCTAGTAGCTGTTTTTTTGTTTTTTTGTTTGTTTTGTCTACTCTTCTCAGGGTATTGGAGTTTTTTGTTGTTTTTGTGCTAGCATGCTCTTGCTTAGCTCTTTGGCTCAAGGCTGACATTCTACCACCTGAACCACACCTTCGCTTCCTTTTTTTCCCTATTTTATTTGATTTGGTTTGGTTAGAGGTAGGGGGGTTTAAAATTGGGTTTTCATGATTAGTAAGGAGGTGCTTTACCTGGAAGTCAGGCCTCCAGCCTTATTGTCTGTTCTTCTTATTGATATTGATATGATTCTGAGATTTTAATTTGATGTTTTGTTTTGTCTGTTATGGGGCTTGAACTTTGGGCCTGGGCATTGTCCCTGTGCTCATCAGCTCAAGGCTAGTCTAGCTCTGCCACTTTGAGCTACAACAACACTGGTGGTTTTCTATGGCCTAACTTGATGGGGATTTTTGTTGTTATTTGTGTGTGTGTTGGTGCTGAGGCTTGAACTCTCATACTTTTGCTTGGATTTTCCCCCCCACTCACAGCTGGCATTCTGCCACTTGAGTAACACTTTTTTTTGTGTGTCAGTCCTGTGGCTAGAACCCAGGGCCTGGACAGTGTCTGTCATCTATGCTCAAGGCTAGTACTCTACCACTTTGAGCTACAGCTTCCATTTCTGGCTTTCTGGTTGTTAGTTAATTAGAGATAAGAAACTCAAGAACTTTCTTGCCTGGGCTTGCTTTGAATCCAGTCTTTAGATCTCAGCCTCCTGAGTAGCTAGGACTACAGAAGTGAGCCACTGGTGCCCATCCTTGAATTAGCACTTCTGTTTCCAGATTTTTGCTACCTAGTTTTAAGAGTTTTGTCTGCCTGGGCTAGTTTCAAACCTTCATCCTTGGAGTTCAGCCTGAATAGCTAGGATTACAGGTGTGAGCTACTGGCACCTGGTTGATTTGGTAATCCCTGCCCCCTCCCTCTTTTAAAGGGTAGCAAAAGGAGGCATTTTACACAGCACAGACACACCATGGAAAGAGGCAAAGTAAACATTTCCACCCATCTTCCAAGATAGAGAGTCCTGCTTTTGAGAAGAGTTCCAGAGAAGTTGTTAACAATAACATTACTGTGGTCAGGTTAATAAACTCATTTGTTCCTGATGGTGGTCTCTCCTTTGAGGTTCTGCTGCTCCTTTTCTTGGGGGTACTTTTCTGCACCTCTTCTTGTAAAGATGTTATCAAACAGTCCTGTTCTTCCTGTATTCCAAGGTGGCCTAAAGGTGAATGGTTCAGATTAAAGACAGATCAAAATGGAGACATAGGTGCTAACTAGCTTAAAACCAGAGATTTCCATAGTGAAGACCTGGTAGAGATTTGCTTGTAGGTTGGGAAGGTGTGGGTAGAAAGGATAGAAAGTTTAAGTATCCATGTAGGTCAGGTGAAAGAACTAGGTCCTCTCAACTGATCTTTGGAATCACTATAGTTCCCTCACTAGTTTTCTGTAAGTTATACAACACTGGTGCCAGAATGTTTCATTGGAGCCTTTTGTGTTTTCATTTGGAAGCCTGGGAAGAAGAATGTTTCTCAGTTTATTCAGATTGTGGGCAGAATCCAGCTGCATGTTGCTGTGGTCCTTAGGTCCTTGTTGTCCTATGATTTTGTACTCTTAAGGAATAAACAAACTATCATGGCACTTGGTTTGAAATATTTTATTGAGGACTTCAGTTATTGTACTCACAAGTATTACTCTAAATTGCAAATGAAACATTCTGTAGCCTCAGAGGTTTGAGAGTAAGTATATAATTCCTTAGATATTGTGTTAATTAGCTTTCAATCTCAATACAACTTGAAAATATAATTTCTCAGTGACAAAATCCCTGAGAAAACAAAAGGAAGAAAGACTTATTTTGGTTCAAGTTTTCTGAGATGTCAGTCCATGGTCATCTTAAGCAAAGTAGCGTGATCTGGAAGGCATGGTAGAGCAAAACTGCTTACCTCAGGGCAAGCAGTAAGCAGAGCCAACCAGGAAGGAGCTAGAAACAAAACAGACACTTTAAAGTCCTCCAGTAACCTATTTTCTCCAACCAGGTCCTATCCCCTGGTAGCCCATTCAGTTAAAAACTCAACTTATTAATGGATTAATCCATTGATAAAGTTAGCACCCTTATGGTCTCAGTAGTGTCATCAGTTGGGGACCAAGTTGGAGCCTTCTTATACCTGAGCCTTTTCAGGGAATGCTTCATATTCAACCACCACATTTTAAAGCCCTTTTTAAAGGGGATTTTCTGGTGGAAAACAAATATCTTTTAATTGTATGAACCTGACGACATCAGCTTAGTAAATTCAGTTCCTTAGAAAAGTTTGAGTAATCTCATCCCTATTGTAATTGACATATCATCTCCCTAATACATCATTTATTATTACAAATACTAATACTTGACTTAAGACTATGCCTTTTAGATTATTTTAGTATAAAAATAACTGAATATTTTCTAACATCTGAATTAATCTGTTCACTTGGATTTTCTTGTGGATTTATTGTTGAAACTGAGTGACAGCCATCTTTATACTAATTACTTGTGCTGAAATGTAAAGTCTGTCTGTAGCCACGTCTAGCCTCAAGTACGGAGAAACCGAAAAAAAGGAGTGAGGTGCTGGTAGGTAGCTCATGCCTATAATCTTACTCACTCAGAAGGGTGAGATCTGAGGATAAAGCTTTTAGCCCACTGGGGCAGACAAATCTGAGCCTCTTATCTTCAATTAATCAATAAAAAGACATAAGTGTGAGCATGTGCACATACGCATGGTCAACAGAGAGAATATGATGTAGATTAAGAAATAAGAATAAAAAAGTTGCCTTGTTGTATAAAGCTACACATTGATTTTTTTTCTTGAAAACAATAAAGACCTTGACTGAAAACACAAAGCTTAAAATAAAAATAGATGGATGTCTATGGATATCCACAAGTAATTTAATCGTTCCTTTAGTCATATACAAATAGACATTAGGCCTAAGTATAAGAACTAAAACTGTACAAAACTTAAAATGAGTAAATCTTTGTGAATTTAGAATTAGGGAAATTTTTTTAGATACAACACCAAATGTACAAAATAAATGATGAATCAGAATTAAAATATTTGGGATGTACAATATGCTGTCTAGAAAGTGAAGGCAAGCTTACAGAATGGGAAAAATATTTACATATGTTGTTAACATATGTCCTTGAATCGAGTATTAAAACACAACAAAAACTTATAACTCAATAATTGAAGATTATTGAATTTTCCAATGGCCAAATAACATTGTTTTCAAAGGAGAATGTGCGGTTGGTTAATACACACATGAATGTTTACTATTATTAGTAAAATGCAAATCACAATGAGATGTCACTTCATATTCACTACAATGGCTGTAACTAAACAGATCAATAATAGTATTGAGGCTATGGAGAATTTGAACCCACATCCATTGCTAGAAGAGTTGCAAAATGGTACAATTACTCTGGAAAACAGTTTAGTTGTGCTTCAAATGTTAAACATAGAGTTATTGTAAGGCTTAGTAATTCTACCCCTGGGAAGTTTGAGGAAACATTTTCACACAAAAATTGGAACATGAGTGTCAAAGCATCATTGTTCATATTGGCCAAAAAGTGGAAATGACCCAAGAGCATATCAGTGCTCTTGACAAGTGGATCAATTGTCAATGATACTTTGTGGAAAGTGAATTTGTTAGACAACTTTACATTAACATCACAGGTTACTTAGAATACAAATTAAGAAGCTTTAACATAACAGCAATATAGCCATATGGGATTACTGTCTTAAATGTATTCCTTTGCTGAAGTATTACATGGTGCATGAATATATCCATAGAGAAATGAAGTAATTCTTTAAAAAACAGATAAGTGGAAGACGCGAGTCATAAAAGACAACATAGCATATTATTTCACTTATACAAAATGTCTACAACAGGCAGAGCTATAAAGAAAGAAGGTAGATTAGTGATTTCCAGAACTGGGAAGACAAAGAAACAGGAGGGACGGCTAATGGATATATGTCTCTTTTCTGAAAATATGCAAATTATCTGAGATCAGATTTTGGTGATGGTTATGCAACCGAGTTTGTATACTGAAATGCTTCATATACGCTAGATGAATAAATTATGTTATTTGAGATTATCTCAATAAAACTTTTAAAGTAGATAGCCGAATCTTGGAATGTGGCTTAGTGGTAGAGTGCCCTTTCTAAAGGGGATTTTCTCGTGAAAAACAAATTACTTTTAGCTGTATGAACCTGACTTGACATCAGCTTAGTAAATTTCGTTCCTTGGAAAAGTTTGAATAATCTCAGCCCCATAGTACTTGATTGACATACCATCTCCCTAATACATCATTTATTATTACAAGTACTAATACTTGAAGCCCTGAGTTTGATTCCTCAGTACCATGTAAACAGAAAAAGCTGGAAGCAGTGCTGTGGCTCAAGTGGTAGAGTGCTAGCCTTGAACAAAAGAAGCTGAGGTACAGTGCAGTACAGGACCTGAGTTCAAGCCCCAGAGCTGGCGATAGATAGATATATAGATGGATGGATGGATGGATAAAAGATGGCTGTGCACTACTGGCTCATGCCTATAATCCTAGCTACTCAAGGGGGCTGAGATCTAAGGAACTGCAATTCAAAGCCAGCTCAGACAGGAAAGTCTATGAGACTCTTATCTCTACTTAACCAGCAAAAAGCTGGAAGTGGAAGTGTACCTCAAGTGATAGAGTTTCAGCCTTGAGTGAAAAAGCCAAGGGACAGCACCCAGGCCCTAAGTTCAAGCCCCAGTACTGGAACATACTCAAAAGAGCACATTAATGTTCCTTTGTTACAGTGATAAAACTCAAACTTTAAAAACAGCTGATTTCTAGAGATAACTTAGTTGTAATTATTTGTTCATAATACTTGTTACCTAAATTTTAGTACCTTTTTATTTTTTTCATAATAAAGGTTTAAAGTGCCAAGCAGTGTGCTGCTTCACTTAATGCTAATTTGAATAAAATTTAATGCTGAGTGTTTTTATCAGTTTGAGTTATAGTAAAAGTTGGAGTAAAGATTTTTCCCCCTAACTATCTGTTTCATTGCCAGTCTGATTTTTGATAGAGTAGAGACAATTATGTCATGGACTTTGTACTTGCTTAGACTAGGACAAACATCTTTGATCTTAGACAAATAACTTCTTAAGACTTCAGTTTGAAAAACTTTAAATGAGGCTCATTCTGGGTTTGTGGGAGATTCTCCTAGCAGTCAGGCTCCAGTGGCACATACCTATAATCCTAGTTACTCAAGAGGCAGAGATAAGAGCATCATGGTTCAAAGCCAGCCCAAGCAAGAAAATCTGTGTTGACCAGCCAAAAACCCGGAGTCCAGCTGTTCAAGTTGCCGAGTGTGGTCCTTGACTATAAAAATTCAAGAAATTAAAGCCCCAGAACTGGCACAAAAATAAGTTAACAAGCAAACAAACAAATAAATCAAGAGTAAGTATATTTAGGTTTTAGCCTTATTTCACTATAATACATTTGTTCATGTCACTCTAACCTGTGTCAACTTTGCAGGGACAGGTCACTTTTTAATTGCCAAGAGCCATTTTGGTACTGGTCCTAGGGCTTGAACTCAGGGCCGAGGCACTGTCCCTATGCTGCTTTTTCTTTTTTGCTCAAGAATAGTGTACTACCACTTGAGCCACAGTTCCACTTCTGGCCTTTTGAAGGTCAGTTGGAGATGGGTCTCATTGACTTTCCTGCCTGGGCTGCCTATGAATGGTGAGCCTCACATCTTAGCCTCCCAAGTAGCTATGATTATAGGTATGAGTCATCCATCGGTGCCTAGCCTATTTAGATATTTATAACATCATCCATGGGCCGTACAGAATTGTGAATACAAGCAGATAAGCGGCTGCAGGCAGCCATGAGAACCAATGGAAAGTACACATGTATCTTGTCATTTAACAAATGATTTCTTGGGTTTTATGGATCCCTGGACCAGATATTCTCAGTGCTTCTAATGCCTAGCAATATATTTGAGAATACAGATCCTGTTTATTTTCTTATTATGTTTGTGTGATTTTATATTTGGTTATATATATATATATATATATATTTATTTATTTTTTTGTTTTTTGTTTTTTTTTGGCCAGTCCTGGGCCTTGGACTCAGGGCCTGAGCACTGTCCCTGGCTTCTTTTTGCTCAAGGCTAGCACTCTGCCACTTGAGCCACAGCGCCGCTTCTGGCCGTTTTCTGTATATGTGGTGCTGGGGAATCGAACCTAGGGCCTCGTGTATCCGAGGCAGGCACTCTTGCCACTAGGCTATATCCCCAGCCCTGGTTATATATTTTTGATTATATATTGTATTTGATTATATTATTTGATTTGCACATGCATGTGCATATGTGCACACACGCACACACTGCCAGTACTAGGTCTTTAACTCAGGTCCTGAGTGCTATCTTTTAGCGATTTCACAGAAGATTGGTACTCTACAATTTGAGCTACAGCGCCGCCTCTGGCCTTTTGCTTGGAGATAAAAATCTCATGGACTATTCTGCCTGGGCTTGGTTTTGATCCTCAGTCTCTTTAGTAGCTAGGATTACAGTCTTGAGCCTCCAGTGCCCAGTAGGTAACATTATTTGAAGAAACCAAAATTGAGTGACATTAAATGTTGTTATTAACATACATATTCATATGTGTGCATATATGTGTATATAATATTCAAAGAACATAATTATAGCTATGGTACTACTTGGGGGATTAGGAGGAGGGAGAGATGGAAAGAGAATGAGGGAAGGTGAATAATATCAAAATTCATTGTGTTCATACATAAAGATGACATAAATGTCACTGAAAACTATTAAACAGAAACGTGGCAGAATGGGGAGAGACCTGGTTAAACTGTAATATCCACATACAAAATACCATGGTAAATCCCTTTGTATACTACTATACTTAAAAAAAAAATGAAGGATAGGAAAGTAAAACAGGCCCTGTTGAGAGGGCCAACAGAGAGGGGAAATAAAGACAAGTATGATTGCAGTACTTGGTATACATATATGAAAGTAGAACATTGAAACCTGCTGATACCCTACGTGGAAGTGAGAGGAGGAGAATAAGGGAAAGTGATGGAGGCAGTAAGCTTGATTAGGATAGATTTCAAGAAGCTGTGTTAGTAACTTTGATTCTAGGTATTTGTGTGGTATCTACAATTCTGTGCTAGTGTATTATACTATAACTCATTTTTATAATTCAATTTATATTGCCATTTTTGCCTTTTAAATGCCTGATAAAATATTTTATAATGATATAATGGCAGATTGATTTTGGAGAAGTCTCCTATAATTATATCTGGACTCATATACTGAACAATTTTGTGGGTAATAAACAGTAAATATATTTTAATGTCTTCAGTGATTATGTGGCATGAGATTCAGTTCTTTTTAATGATGGGTATGTGATTATATTAGCTTTTCTTTATTTGCAGAGATCCTGCATATTTTGATGAAAATTGGCTAAATAGAATCAAAACTGAAGTGGGAGATAATTGGAGACTAAAGGTATTTCTTTTTATTTTTTAATATTTTAAAGGTATTTCTTTTTATTTTTTAATATTTTAAGTATTTGTGTTGCATAGTATTTGTTGTGTTAGATTAAAATCTAATATATCCAATGAGATATGGAGATATAGGGAGCCTATAGAGAAAGAATGTGGAATTGAATATTGGTGGCAGATATATTCTAGCTACATTTTTAAAGGATAGTGGCTTTGCACCCAGAGCCTCTGTGTCCACATCATAGTGCTATTGTTTACTTTTTCTGAACAAGTGTTTTAATCTTTCAGAGCCTCAGTTGTATCATTGTAAAGTCAGGATTGTAATGAGATCTACAACAGAGGAATAAAGGAATTACTATGTAAAGGCCTTAGAATTATGCACAGTGCATGTGTTATTTTTAATAATGAGAACATTTGATAATCAGTGAAACATGTAATTTCCTTCCTAGTAGCCTTAAGTTTCAGTATTTCTTGATTTTAGACCATAATAAAAAACCTAGTTTAGGGCTGGGAATGTTGCTTAGTAGTAGGGTGCTTGCCTAGCATGCATGAAGCCCTGGGTTCAATTCCTAGAAAAAGCTGCAAGTGGCACTGTAGCTCAAGTGGCAGAGCGGTAGCCTTAAGCACAGAGAGGCCCAGGGTCAGAGCCCAGGCCCTGAGTTCAAGCCCCAGTACTGGCAAGAGAGAGAGAGAGAGAGAAAGAAAAAAAAAACCTAGATTAAATCGTAACCTGCTTATTCGAAAGTATTTGCATAGATACCTGGGCAAATGTTTACCCTAACTTTATACAGTGATGTTTTCATTTTATTTTTAAAAATATTAATTACAACTCACTGTCTTTTAGCTTTATATTCTTAAGTGATTTTACACTCAAAAGGAATTACAAAAAAGCAGATGGAGGGGCTGGGAATATGGCCTAGTGGTAAAAGTGCTTGCCTTCTATACATGAAGCCCTGAGTTTGATTCCTTAGCACCACATATTTAGAAAAAGCCAGAGGTGGCGCTGTGGCTCAAGTGACAGAGTGCTAGCCTTGAGCAAAATAAAGCCAGGGACAGTGTTCAGGCCCTGAGTTCAAGCCCCAGGACTGGAAAAAAAATTTTTTTTTAAAGCAGATGGAAAAGTCCTGTGTGCCTCTCACCAAATTACTCCAAATTAACATGTTTAACTATGATAAATTGCCAAAGCTAGGAAACTACCTTTGGTATGATTTATATTTCATTCAGATTTACCAATACACTATTTTATGTTTGTGTGTACCATTCTGTGCTTCTTTGGCTTATGTGTACTTTCTATAACTACCACCACAGTGAAGATACCAAACTGTATCATCACAAGCCTCCCTGGTGTGCCCTTAAAAGCTACATTCAGGGGCTGGGGATATGGCCTAGTGGCAAAGAGTGCTTACGTCATATACATGAAGCCCTGGGTTCAATTCCCCAGCATCACATATACAGAAAACGGCCAGAAGTGGCGCTGTGGCTCAAGTGGCAGAGTGCTAGCCTTGAGAAAAAGAAGCCAGGGACAGTGCTCAGGCCCTGAGTCCAAGCCTCAGGACTGGCAAAAAAAAGCTATATTCATATTCCCTATACTCCTAATCCCTTGCAACAACTCTTTTCTTCTCCATCTCTATAATTTTACTACAGTAAATTAAAAAAAATATTTTTGATGCTATTGGGGGAGGAACCCAAAGGTGCACTGCCTCTGTGCCTCCAAATATAAAATATTTATCAAAATTTAAAACAATTGTGTCAATATTGGTGCCTGAGCTCGGGGCCTCATGTTTTTGCTGAGCTCAAGGCAGGAGCACTACCACTTGAGTTAAATCTCTTATAAGTACTGCGCGCTAACCGATTGCGCAACTGGAGCTCCTTGAGTTACATCTCTACTTCCAGCTTTTTTGCTGGTTAATTGGAGATAAGAGTATTAGATTTGCCTGCCTGGACTGGCTTCAAACCTTGATCCTCAGATTTCAGCATCCTTAGTAGATTATAGGCATGAACCATTGGCACCTAGCCAATTGATTTTTGTGATCCCATAATGGTCATGACTGACAGTTTGAAAAAGCCCTAGAAATATTTGCTATTTGAATTATATACTAGCGAATACTCAGAAATACAAGTAAGTATGTTAAGTCTCTGTACTTAATGATGAACTTGGTTTGTTTTTATGTATTTCCCAACATGTAATTGATGAAATATATTGATTGCTTAGGTATTGGGACTTCCAAAAATCTTAATTTGTTATTTTTACTAAGAGGATGAAGAAGTTTTTAAATTGAGGAGCTGGAGTTCTCACTTGGCTTGCTTGCTCATGGCTCATTCTCTGCCACTTGAGCCACACCTCTAGCCCAGCTTTCTTCTGGTTAACTGAAAAATCTCATGGACTTTTCCTCCCAGACTGGCTTTGAACCTATGATCTTCTGAATAGCCAGGTCTAACCCTTCTGAATAGCTAAGATTGTAGTCATGAATCACGAGTGCCCAAGGCTAATGCATGTTTAAAATAACACTACTAATTATTTTGTGTATGCTTGCTGGCTTGACCAAAGAGGGAGTTACAAACTTTTCAACACACATGTACATACATACTCATACCCGCGTACACTGTCTTCAGTGTCATGAGTATGGATGGCAGTGGTAGTAATGCAGAAATTTCATTTTCTCAATGTTTGCAACTGAAATTCTTCAGCATACTTTACCTGATGATGTACTTCAATATTATGGGACATACATACAAAATAAGATATATAACTTTTTCTAATGGGGAAAACTGCTTTTTTAAGGAAACATTTTAAGGTGTTCTAATTTTGTATGCTAAACTTTAGCAGTAAAAGAAATAAAATATATTATGCATCATATCTCTAATTTTTTTCAGAAATAATGAGCTTGTGAATTTTATTCATGAGGTTGAGGTTGATTGTTGATTTTGCTTTGTTTTGAGACAGATATACCATTTATCCTGAACTGTCCTTAGACTTAAAAATCCTTTCCCCCTTCAAAAGTGCTTGGATTATAAGCATGTGCTTACAACAAACTGGTTTATGGGATTTTTTTTTGTCTTTGTTTTTTAATATGTAGGCATGTTCTTTAATCCAAAATCCAAAACTCTCTGATCTCAAACAATTAAGATAAATGATGATCTACAGATTCATATGACATATTGAATTCAACACAAATTTAATTGTCTCAGATCAAAAAGAGGGAAATAATAAACAGTTTTCAGTAAATAATGCCAAAAATAACATAGACAAGTGAACTTAAGGTCTGGATTGAGTAAATACTAGGAGACATTTGTATAATTTTTTCTGCTCCTCATTCTAGGGTCCTTCTAATGGGACAAGTACTTGTAGTCCTTGAGAGGATTAGTCTGTTGTTTTTAAGTAGTGTATTTTTTTTTATCTTAAAGCTCACAAAGTCTTTGGTATTCAAAGAAACAAGTCTTTTGACAGAGGAGAAATTTGGAGATTTTGTATACATATATTATATATATAACTTAATGCTCTTAATTTAGAACTTATATATATAAAACATATATATTATATAACTTAATGCTCTCAATTTAGAACTTATATGAGATGCAGTTCTATTTTTCTTACTCTGCAGAAAGTCTGAGTAATTTGATCTTCCAAGTTTTATTCAAATACCTTGTAACTTTTATCTGTGGTCAGACTTGTACATATGTTTTTGAGGTACTAGGGTTTGAATGCAGGGCTTCGTTCCATGATTTCTTAGGCAGATGCTTTTTACTTGAACTATGTCACCATCTCCATAATTGGAAACTTAGTATGTGTTACATATCTTTCAGATCAAATAAATTAAGCCAAAAAGGGATAGTCCTTTTTGATGATTAGTACAATTATCCTATTAAATTTTAGTTTTATTCACTTTGAATATTCTTTATATGAAATGCTTATTGTAAGAAATGTGTGTTAATTTTAAAGTTTTTTGGATTTTGGAAGGCTTCCATACATTTTTCCAGCTGAATATCCCCAATTTGAAACTCTGTGTCACTATAATAGATTTTTTTCTTTTTCTTTTTTTGCCAGTTCTATGGCTTGCGCTTGCACTTAGACCCTGGGCACTGTCGTTAAGCCTCTTTGTGTTCAGGGCTAGCACTCTACCACTTGAGCTTACAACACCACTTCTGGATTTTTTCTGAGTAGTTTATTGGAGATAAGAGTGTCATGGACTTTTAAGTTTAGCTCAGGATTTTTTTGTTTATTAAATTGTGCTCTGATATGTGTTTGCTTTTTACCCACTTGCTTATCTCTCTGAACAGATTAGCAATTTAAAGAAAATTTTAAAAGGAATCCTGGATTACAATCACGAGGTAAGGCCTTTTTAAAAAAACATTGTCTTTAGGAGTATTATTGTAGAATAGTTTGCTTTTATAATAATTTCACATTAAGGAAAAATTACCTTCAAAATTAATAATCAGTTTGTCTTCCCTTGTTATAGGATGTTCAAACAGTTGTTTACCAGGTGCTAAATAAATGAATAATATGAATAATATGTTTTATAGATATTTATAGATAATTATTAATATATATTAGATTGATCCATTGATCCAACTGGCAAATCTATATCTTTTGATTGGAGAATTGAATCCATTAACATTGAATGTTAGAATTGAGCAGTATGTTAGGGGAAGAATCCTGAACAACAAATGTACTGTTTGTCAAAATGAATAAATGTTTTGGGGGACAAAGGAGGGCTGATAGCAATGAGAGGAAGGATGTGCAGATGTAGTCTTTATGTTCAGTGTACATTATATAAAGAATGAACCATGTAACTTGAGGGTAGAGGCAGGAGAAAATGGGAGAATGAAGGAAGGAGTGACACTGAACAAGAAGTATTGCACCCATAACTTAAGAAATTGTAACCTCTCTGTATAACTACTTAATTTTTTAAAAGAATTGAGAAGTGTATCTCTCTATATATCCTATCATGTTACCCCCAATTTTGGTGTTGTGTCTTTTCTGTTTTTCCTGCTTCTCTGCTTATCTGGTAGAATCTTTTCTTTGCCTCATGTTCATGTTGATCTTTTGTTGGCAGGATATCTTTAAATATCTTCTGTAGTGCTGGCTTGACTCATTTACTGACGTTTATTTTCTTTTTCTTATTCTTTCTATTTTTAATTTTGTAATTCACATGTATTATCCAAAACAAGGAGTTTCAGTGTTACATTTTCCTACATTTCTTATAACGTGCTTTGTCATATTCACCCCTATATTGCCCCTGTAATTTTTTTTTTCTGTAAGTTGTTACTTCTTAAAGGTGGTAAGAATGCATCCTAGATCTTTTGGGCTTAGAAGAAGTAACTTTGCATTACTTCTTTTTGTTTTGCCATTTTGTAAAGTACAAATGATAATTTTCAATAAAGCAACAGTGAAAAGATGGTGATAGTATTTCAGAAGCTAGTAACTGAGTGTCATCATGATCAAGTATTTCACATAGTGCTGATCTCTTATCCCATGAAGGAATGAATGCTCACACTGAGAAAGACCATCAGCCTCTATGTACCACATTCTTTCCCTCCTACTGTTTTTCACTTTTCTTTCTCTAAACCTACAACCCTTGCTTGGGCTTTAGGTCTGCAACCTAAACTCTGTGCACCAGAGTAATGCTGTAAGTTAGCATTGGTACTTTGTTTTACTTTATGGCCTTTTAAAAGTCCAATTTTAGTCATTATTATTTGATAATGAAAAACAGTTGATGTCAATAAAACTAAAATCACATGTTCACTTGTTTGTATAATTTAGCCATTTAGTAAGCCCATTCTGTGTGATTTCACTCAGTCTCATTTTTCCTCTCAAAGAACAGTTTTTTCTTTTTACCACCTGCTATAATTTGTATTTAATATATCTCTTTGTACATTTACTTACTCATTGTATTCCTTCTCCTGTTCATAAATTATGGGTACTCGTCTATGTATCTAGACTTTTTATACATAGTCACTGACATTAATTCTACTTTAGAAATTTATCCTACTCAATAACTACTTGGGAAACTGAAACAGAAAGAAGATTGAGTCCAGCCTGAGAAATAGTGTTGTCCTGTGTCTAAAAATAAAAATAATATTAGCGCTATCATTGTATAGTAAGCAAAAATTGAAATTAACCCATATGTCTGACAATAGGATAATTGCAAATTATTTATAGAACAAATAGCATGTGGCCATAAAGAGTACATACTTATAAAGTCCTTATAAAAATATGAAATTACATTTGACATAAGATGCCAGTTTTATGGATCTAGACACAAATGTTCTTGTAACTATGTCTATTCAGGTTCACAATCTCAAATCTTTTAGGCCTGATACCATTTTGAAGTCAGTGCTCAGGACTGAACTTAAGGCTGGGTACTGTCCCTTAACTTTGATGCTCAACATTGACACTTTGCCACTTGAGTATCCACAGTTCTACTCACCCTCCTGAGTAGGTAGGATTTGCAGGTGTGAGCCATTGGTGCCTAACTGCTGTTTTACTTTCATGTTTTGATAGACACATTTTCTAATAGCATCTTCTTTAGAAATCTGTGTGATCATTTTTTTTAGGCATTGCAAATTAGGAGATAATCTTATTTATCCTTTGAGGATTGAATTGGCTATGACATTTTAGTGGAACGAATGTCAATATTTTTATTTATTTATTTATTCATTCATTCATTCATTCATTCATTCATTCATTTATTTATTTATTTCCAGTCCTGGGGCCTGGATTCAGGGCCTGACCACCATCCCTGGGTTCTTCCCGCTCAAGGCTAGCACTCTGCTACCTGAGCCACAGCGCCCCTTCTGGCTGTTTTCCATATATGTGGTGCTGGGGAATCGAACCTAGGGCTTCATGTATACAAGGCAAGCACTCTTGCCACTAGGCCATATCCCCAGCCCTAATGTCAATATTTAAAAGGCATTGAATGCTGTGATAATCTGTAACTTCCAGTGCTGCTGCTAAAATTTTTCATTTGGGTTTCCCATTTTATTTTGGTAACATATTTTCTGGAAGTTGGAAATTGTTAGTTTCCTTTGTTTTTGTTTTTATTTTCTGCTGGTCCTGGGACTTGAACTCAGTGCCTGGGCGCCGTCCTTGAGCTGTTTTGTTCAAGACTGGTGCTACAGCATTTGAGCCACAGCTTTACAACCAGCTTTTTGGTTGTTAATTGGAGTTAAGAGTCTTTCCTGCCCACACTGGCTTTGATCCATGATCCTCAGATCTCAGCCTCATGAGTAGCTGGGATTATGAGCCACTGTGCATGTGTATGTATGTGTATGTGTGCGTACGCGATGGTTCTAGGGCTTGAACTGAGGTCCTGAATATCTTCGCTGAGTTTTTATGCTCGACTGGCATTCTACCACTTAAGCCATAGCTCTTTTCTGGCTTTTTGTGGTTAATCTGAGGTAAGGGTCTAAGGGACTTTTCCTGCCAAGCTGCTTTTGAACTGTTATCCTCAGATCTCAGCCTCCTGAGTAGTTAGGATTACAGACATGAGGTATTTGCACTCAGCTTGATCCTGATCTTTTAAATAATCTAGTTTTTCCTTTCCTTAGTAGTTGTTGGGTTTTTTGTTCGTTTACTGAACTTGAACTTGGTGCCTCAGCCTTTTCACTCACAGCTGGCTCTACAGTTACTTGAGCCATACCTCTAGTTCAGCTTTTTGGTGGTATGGTTAGTTGGAAATAGAGTTTTGAGGGACTTTTCTATCTTTGAATTGTAATTTTCAGGTCTCAGTCAACTGAGTAGTTAGGATTACAGGCATGATCCATCAGTGTTCAACTTCTTTAATAATTTTGCCATTGGTTGAAGTGTCTAATAATAGCATTGAAAATTTTCACTTTAACTCCCTCCATCATACTGTGCTTTGAATTTCTTTATTTTTGTCTTTCATGTTGGAGATTTTACTCAAATGTGCTAGTAATTCTGTTTATTGATATTTAAAAGTAAAACACTGTAAAAAGGCTGACATCTGAGTGGGTTTGTTTTTAGTGTTAAATTTCTCTGGGATTATTAAGTAGACATCCTCACATTTGTTTGCTTAAATCATTGTTTGGTATCAGTTTCACCATAAAGAAATCCTACGTTCCTCTTTCTGGTATAGATTTTTTCAGCTCGTGATTTGAGAGAGAAATACAGTGAAAATGACTAGGAGGAATCTTACTTTGGGTGACATGAGTTTTTATTTAATCTTAGATCTTTCTGGTTTCCCTTTCTGGTTCTAGTTCAACAGAAGACAAATATCCAGTCATACTTGGAGCTGTAGATGAATTGATCATATAGTTTCATTGTTCAGTGTACATACCACATATAAAGTCAGGGATTAAGTTGCTGTGAGGCAAAATTAGGTATAACATAGGAGTGGGAGGTGAAAATAGAAGTTGGGAGTAAGAGTGACAAAATAACTCTGCCCTTGGTAGAAAGTTTATGGCGAAAATCAATCTCTGCTATTTTATATGGTCAGATAAATGTGAATGCAGTAGTAATCTTCTTATTTCCATTCAGATTTTAGGACAGCAGATTAATGACTTTACTCTCCCTGATGTGAACCTTATTGGGGAGCATTCTGATGCAGCAGAGCTCGGAAGGATGCTCCAACTCATTTTAGGTTGTGCTGTGAATTGTGAACAGAAGCAAGGTAATTTACTTAATCTTAGTATGTACATTTAAAATATTGAAGGAAATAGTATATAATGAATAATATATAAATTATGTATGATACTCGGATATTCCAAGAAAGAACATCTTTCTACTATACATTTTCTATAATTTTGTTAGTAATTGGTTTTTACACTTAAGTTTTGCAAATTAGAATAAATTTGATTATGGTAATATTCCTTCACCTCCAAGATCACATAATTTTTTTTATTTATTTTTATTGTAAAGATGGTGTACAGAGAGGTTACATAAGTCAGATACTGAGTACATTTCTTTTTAAACAGTGTTATTCCCTCTCTCATTTTCTCCCATTTTTTCCCTTCCAGCCTCCCCCCCCCCCAAGTTGTATAGTTGATTTCCAGAATAGTGTCTAGTGAGTATCACTGCTAAATTACTTTACCCTTTGTCCTTGTTTCTGAAGACCACATAAATCTTTGAGTAGGTTTTTTTTTGTATTTGTTATGGTGCTGGTTTGAAACCTAGGGCCTCATCCACACTAAACACATATGATACAATTGATTATATTGTTTTTATTTTGCTTATTTTCAAGGTAGTATTTGTTATGGCCAGCCTCAGCTGTGATCCTCCAACTTGTACTTCATCTTTGTCCTTGGAGCATGATAGGTGCAAGCCATTTTGCCCATTCAGTGGGTTTCTGTAGCTAGGATGACAGGTGCCTCTGCACTCCATCATTGGTTGAGATGAATTTTATAATTCAGCTGGCTTTGAACCTTAGTTCCTCAATCTGCATTGCAGATAGCTGGGATTATGGGCTTGAACCACAGTGCTCAGATCGTATAGATTGTTTTAATGCAGTTTAACTACATGTGGTGAAATTTAATGTTAAATGGGCACAGTTCAGCTATTACTTTGTAAAAACAATGAGAAACCAGGGTTGTACCATAGTGAGAGTGACTGAGATTTCCCTGCCTAGTATCTATAGTAGATGCCTTAGAAATTGTTTTAAAACATTGAAACATTGTTGTGGAGAAAAGAGGGAAATCTCATTGTACATACTCTCTAAAAAATAAAAATAGATCTGGAATTGAGTTCCCTCCCCATAAATCTGGTAGATATTCTCCCACGAAATCATCTCTTCAGTGTGTGTGTGTGTGTGTGTGTAACTTGAACATAGATCCTTGTGCATCCTAGGCAAGTGCTCTAACTCTTGAGCTTCCTCCTAAATTTTAAAGGTTACATTGACTATCTTTTAAAGGAAGAAATAATATACCTTATCAAGATTGTTTTATTCTACTTGTTTCTTTTTTTTTTTTTTTTTTTTGGCCAGTCCTGGGCCTTGAACTCAGGGCCTGAGCACTGTCCCTGGCTTCTTTTTGCTCAAGGCTAGCACTCTGCCACTTGAGCCACAGCGCCACTTCTGGCCGTTTTCTGTATATGTGGTGCTGGGGAATCGAACCCAGGGCCTCATGTCTACGAGGCAAGCACTCTAGCCACTAGGCCATATCCCCAGCCCCTATTCCACTTGTTTCTAAGTTAACTTTTAGAAAACTGTTAAGTTTTTTTATATTCATGTACTCTGGCAAGGAAACCTTGAAATTTGAAGACTTCAAGATTCATTTCATGAAGATGGACAAAGACTTAAAATTAATGTTTTGTCTAAGTCTGAACTACCATGTAAATCATTTCTATTTCCTTATTTCTTTTATATTATAATTTAAAATATCCAATTTTAAATTCCTAGATGGAACTGATCCCTTATACTATGTTCTACTAGTACACAATAGTAAGTACTACTATTGAAATACTAGTTGGTTTGTTAAATAGTTGTTCGTTTTGTAAAGTAGCAGTTTACAAAATATTTCTGTACTCAGATTAAGTGCATGGGCTGTAGCATTTAATCATATTGTTCAGTTCAGTTCCATTGCCATACATTAGTAGGTAATAGGTACATCATTAAATCTAAGCCTTTTAGTTTCTTAGTAAATGATGAGATAATGAATGTAAAACACTAGTGGTTTACGCATAGTAATAGCCCAAACTATTAATTACAAGGAAACCTAACTTGTTAAGTGCCATTTTTTAAACCATGCATTTAGTTCAGTTATCTTTTGTGCATTTTTATAAGCTTTCAAGTAGTCATAATTTTGAAAATATCATTTATCAAGGAAGTATTTAATAGTTTATATTCTATGAATATATGGCATATAAATTAGTAAAGTTTAGACTTGGAAAAAGTTATTTGTATCAAGTTGAACTGAGTTTGCAGAATTTGTTAGAAATATATACATAGATAGGTATAGATATATGTTTTTTGGTTTTTTTTTGTCTGGGGGGGTTGGTCAGTCATGGGGCTTGAACTCTGCGCGTAGGCGCCCTGTCCCTGACCTCTTCAGCTAAAGGTTAGCGCTCTACCACTTGAGCCACAGTACTATTTTCCAGTTTTCTGCCCAGGCTGGCTTTGAACCATGATCCTCATATCTCAGCCTCCTGAGTAGCTAGGATTATAGGCGTGAGCCACTGATGCCTGGCTTTATATATTGCTTTTATGCGTACAAGAAATCCAAGGTTACAGATATGTTACTTTTTCAAATTAAAAACCAGCTTTTGATATGTGCATAATAATGTAGTCAACTTTTTTTAGATACTTCCAAAGTGTTCGCCTAATCTTAAGTAAAGCTTTTATTTTCCCTGTATTGATGATTTTTTGTTTTCACAGAATCACTATTTTCTAAAAAATAAGCATTCAAATGATCATACATAAATTAGATATATTTTACCTTAAATGTAATTTTTCCTCTTCTAGTTGACTTATTTCACCAGTATTTGTTGAATTGATAAATTATAGTATGGTTACCTAGTAGTAGACAAAAAAGATACAGTATTTGCTCTCTTGAAGTTTGATTGAGGAAAGAGGCACTAAATAATAACATAAAAAGTAATAATCAGAAAATTAATATGCACTTTGAAGGTAAAGTGTTCTCTGAACACTCTAGATTTGGGATCAGGAAAGTTATTTAAACTAAGCTGTGGAGGGTAATGGGTTTAGAATAATCAAAGTAGTAGAAACTAAATGTTAAAAACTACAATTGGAGTATAGTGAGGAAGAGATAGGTAGATAAGGGCTATTTTAAATGATGTTTTCACTTTCCTATTTCCTCAAACCTGAAAGTGGGAATTATATTTCTGTTGACTTTTTTATTCTATTTTGGTGTTCTAGAAGTTTAATAATAGTTAATGTTTCTGTGAATTTGGCTAATTTTATTAGTCTTCCATTCACAATTTTTTTTCTTTTTTGCCAGTCCTGAGGCTTGAACTCAGGGCCTGGGCACTGTCCTTGAGCTTCTTTTGCTCAAGAGCTAGCACAGTATCACTTGAGCCACAGCACCACTTCTGGATTTGTCTGTGTGTGTGGTACTGAGGAATCGAACCCAGGGCTTCATGAATGCTAGGCAAGTACTCTACCACTAGGCCACATTCCCCTACTCACGATTTTTTTTAACCATATATTCTTTTTTTTTTTTTTTTTTTTTGGCCAGTCCTGGGCCTTGGACTCAGGGCCTGAGCACTGTCCCTGGCTTCTTCCTGCTCAAGGCTAGCACTCTGCCACTTGAGCCACAGTGCCGCTTCTGGCCGTTTTCTGTATATGTGGTACTGGGGAATCGAACCTAGGGCCTCGTGTATCCGAGGCAGGCACTCTTGCCACTAGGCTATATCCCCAGCCCTAACCATATATTCTTGATCTGTATTCTTCGTTTATAATTTTATCATACCATGCTTATGTAACAAATTTTAGTTTGATTATTTTGTTTTATTTAGTTTGTTTATTCAAGAATTAGAATACAGAACTGTCCACATTTATTGTCTTATATTAGTAAGATGTCTTAAATTTCTTGTTAACACTTCAGAATTCTCTTAAGAATATACTTTAAGGTGGATGAGAAATTACTTAATTGTAGTTTATTGGTATCTGATAATGACTTCATTTTTATTGTTCTTTTTGTATTTGTGAGGCTTGAACTCAGGGCCTAGGCACTGTCCCTGAGCTTTTGTGCTCAAGGCTAGTACTAGACCACTTTGAGCCACAGCTCCACTTCTGGTTTGGGGATAGTTAATTGGAGGTAAGAATCTCATGAACTTTCCTGCCTGGGCTGGCTTTGGACTATAATCCTTAGATCTCAGCCTCTTGAGTGGATAGGATAACAAGCATGAGCTATCAATGCCCTCCTCTTATAATGACTTCTGAGGGAACCTTAGGAAGTTCATGTAGTCCTAGAGCTCTACTACTTCTGTAGGGTTCTTGGAAATGCTGTTAAATTAGCATGTTGACTAATCATATTTATTACAGAATAAAACTAAAAACAGTAAAGATGCTATCTATATCCATATTCATATTCCTATGGAAAAAGAAAATAGTAATATTTATTGAGCTTCTTGTACAAACTGTTCTGAATGGATACATAGTTGTAGTTTTCTTCCTGAAATTGTATGAAAAATAAACTTGTTGAGCATCTCTCAAATTAACATCTCTCAAATTCTCATTTAGAGGGGCTGGGAATGTGCCCTAGTGGTAGAGTTCTTGAAGTGCATGAAGCCTTGGGTTTGATTCTTCAGCACCACATCAACAGAAAAAACTGGAAGTGGTACTGTGGCTCAACAGGTAGTCTGCTGGCCTTGAGCCAAAAGAAGACAGGTACAGTGTTCAGGCCCTGATTCCAACCCACAGGACTGGCAAAAAAAAGACAAAAAAAATTCTTATTTAGAGTATTTTCTACTCTCAGGAATGTAGTAGAGAGTTAAGAACCATACATAAATGCAATTCTGAATGTTAAGTATTAGCTGTTGCTTTGTGTGTTTGAAGTGTAACATGAAGTTCGCGGAAGTTACTTCAAGCTATTTGCTGTTTTGAGGAAGGTTTTTTTTAGTGGTTGTTTTGGTTTGTTTTTGGGTTATTTTGGGTGTTTTTGTTTTTTGGTTGTTTGTTGTTGGTTTTTTTTTTTTGCTATCATTTGATGAGGTACTCAGCCTGTTTCCCTTTCTACAGAATGAGTATGCAAAATATATGAAATTGCTTTGTAATCCCTGAAGTACTATATAAATAAAAGGGCTTTTGTGTTTAGATTTTGTTTCCACTTAGAAGAAGTAAGATTACTGAGGGTGAAAACTATAAAAATCTAAAGAGAGAAATCAAAGAGGACACCAGGACATGGAAAGACCTTCCATGCTCATAGATAGGTAGAATCAATATTTAAAATGGCCATACTGCCAAAGATGATATACAAATTCAATGCAATACCCATCAAAATCCCAATGACATTCTTTACTGAAATAGAAAAAAACAAGCCAAAAATTCACATCGATCAACAAAAGACCTAGAATATAGCCAAAGCCAAAGAAACAGTGCAGAAAGTATCATAATACCATATTTCAAGCTTTATTACAGAGCCATAGTAACAAAAAACAGCTCGGTACTGGCATAAAAACAAACCCGAATATCAGTGGAATAGATTAGAAGACCCAGAAATAAAGCCACATACATACAGCCAACTGATACACAACAAAAGAGCCAAAGACATACATTGGAAAAAGCACAGCCTTTTCAACTATTGGTGCTGGGAAAACTGGGCAGCCACATGCAGAAAATTTAAAGTAGATCCCAGCTTGTCACCATGCACTAACATCAACTCAAAATGTATTAAAGACCTCAACATCAGACCTGAAACTCTGAAACTACTGCAGGACAGAGTAGGAGAGGCATTAGAACTTAGAGGTATAGGCAGGAACTTTCTGAGCAAAGTTCCAGGGGCATAACAGATTGGAGAGAGACTTGAAAAATGGGACAACATTAAAATAAAAAGTTTCTGCAGAGCAAAAGACATAGATACTCAACTAGAAAGACAGCCAACCAATTGGGAAAAGATCTTTCACCATCAGTGCAACAAAGGGCTAATTAATATCCATCATATACGGGGAGCTCAAGAAACAAATCCCTCCCAAACCTAATAAACCAATCACTGAGTAGGCAGAGGAGCTAAAGAGAGACTTCACAGAAGAAGCAAAAATGACAAATATATGAGGAAATGTCCAGCACCCTGGAAGTAAAGGAAAGGCAAACAAAAACAGCCCTGAGATACCATATTACCCCAGTCAGAATGGCCTATACTTTGAACTCAGGCAACAACAAATGCTGGAGGGGATGCAGAGAAAGAGGAACCCTACTGCACTGCTGGTGGGAATGTAAACTAGTACACCACTCTGGGAAGCAGTCTGGAGGTTCCTCAAAAAACTAAACATAGGGGGCTGGGAATATGGCTTAGTGGCAAGAGTGCTTGCCTCACATACATGAAGCCCTGGGTTCAGTTCCTCAGCACCACATATATGGAAAAAGCCGGAAGTGGCGCTGTGGCTCAAGTGGTAGAGTGCTAGCCTTGATCAAAAAGAAGCCAGGGACAGTGATCAGGCCCTGAGTTCAAGCCCCAGGACTGGCAAAAAAAAAAAAAACAAACAAACACCTAAGACACACCCTGTCACCCAGCCATACCACTCCTAGGCATATACCCTGAGCAATAAGATTGGGATACGACAAGGACACCTGCACTTTCATGTTCATTGATGCACTGTTCACAATAATCAAAATATGGAAACAACCCAGATGCCCCACTACAGATGAATGGATCCCAAAAATGTGGTACCTGTATACAATGGAATTCTACACAGATATTAGAAGTGATAAAATAATGGCATTTGCAGGGAAATGGACAGGACTAGAACAAATCACATTGAGCAAGACAAGCCAAAAACTGAGACACAAACAGCACACGGTCTCCCTGATATGCAGGTGTTAAAATCAAATTGCAAAGAGACATGACAAAGCAAACAGGACCCAAGATACCAATATACAGCAAGACCAAAAAAGGACAGTCTTAAGAGAAATGCACCAAAAAATAAGACCCAAGCACTCCTTCATATGTATCAAAAATAATATCCAGACTGAAAACTCCAAAGATAAAGAAACAGAGGACTTCTCCTTAATTAGTATTACAGTACTTAGAGGACCCTATATTCATTACCTCACATATGGTGTGTACATGTGCACATTTGAGGGAAGCTGGGAGGAGGGCACAGAATGAGTGGAAAATGGGTGAATGAAAAATATTACAGTAGAGGGGATCCAACAGCTGCAATGGACCAAAGCAAACCCAGCAACTCAAAAGCACCTGGACTAAGGGTGGGAGGGGGATGAGAGAAAAAGAGGGAATAGATTATATACTAAGCAAAAGGAAAGAAATGTACATATCACCCAGCCTGAAAGAAATTGTTTTATTGTTAATGTTCATAGAGTTCATAAGCATTGTAGACTGGAATGACCACATCCATCATTGGGATTGTTAAAAAAAATGATGAAAGCAGGGGGCTGGTATGTTGGAGGGGAGGGAGGTAAGAGAAGAAAGAGGAAGGGGATAAGTATGACAGAAAATGTACTCACTACCTTAACTATGTAACTGTAACCCCTCGGTATATCATCTTGGCAATAAAAAAAGGAAAAATAATGTAAGAGGATGAAGTGGGGGGGAAAAAAAAAAAGGTTACTAGGGATGTGGCTGAAGTGGTAGAAAATTTGCATGCAAGGTCCCGAGTTAATTCCCAGTACTGTGATGTGGAATGAGAAGTGAGAAACTGTTGCTAAGAGCTTTGACTTAACTATACTTTTTTCTTGACTGACTTCTCTAATTGTGCCAAATTAAGGTGTGACAGATTAGGAAAGGTGGTTTAGTAGTAGAAAATACACTGACAATAACATCTGGTTCTCTTCTATCTGATACTATACTAGACACTAATAGAACAAAACTAGTTTTTAGAAATTAGGAAGTTGGGGTTAAGACAAAAAATGTCTTCTACATTTAAGCTTAATATTATTTATGCTAAACCACGCTATGATTTTGGACAGTTAAGATTCATTTACATAGTGCACCTCATTCTCCAACATTACTTCATAGATGTGTACCCAGTAACCACATGTAATTGTGTTTTAGACTTCAAAGACTTGTAAATCATGTTCTATTAAAATATTACACACTAATGTATTTCTCATCATTATTTTATCATTTATCATTTTACGGTGTTCGCGGGGAAGGGCCTTGACGTGGCAACACCGCTTCTTAACTAACGCTTCCCCTCTCACACCTACTAACATCTCAACTTCCCTGCCCCCACCGTTTCTTCTTCATTTCTGGTAGGCTGCCATTAAGCTTCCTTTCCCCATTACATGCCATGGCTTCCTTTCTTCCATGTTCACAGTCTTTCATTTTGAGGACTGGTCGATCATCCTCACTACACAGTTTCTGTGTGTTTGATACCTTTGAGCAGATATTTTAAAAATACTCCCTCGCTGTATTTCAGTACATACAGTAGTTATTCAGAAAACTAAAAAAAATTTTTTTATAATGGTCCTGGGGCTTGAACTCAGGGCCTAGGCAATGCCTTTGAGCTTTCTAGCTCACAGCCATTGCTCTATTACTTGAGCTATATCTTTTTTTACTGCCTTTTTGGTGCTTAGTTGGAGGTAAGAGTCTCACAAACTTTCCTGCTTAGTCTGGCTTCAAACTGCAGTCCTCAGATCTCAGCCTTAAGTAGCTATTACAAGTATGAGCTACTGACCCCAGCTTAAAGGAATTCTGTATTTGCCAGATAGTAATTAGGTCATGATGTAGTTCTCCTCGGCCCTCAAATTTGTGACAGATTTAGTTGTGTTTTATATATTGTCTGCATAACCGTACATTTGATTGGGTACAAGTATTCTTATGATTGTAGTTCCTAAAAACATGTTTTGATAAGCTAAATGCTTTGACATTAACAACTAGGATATTACAATATTAATAACTAATAATGATATAAAATTACTTTAAAAAACTAGTTACCTATTTGGCAGAGGATTTCAGATTGCCATTTCAAATGCTTAAGTCTTTTATGGAAATATTACTTTGACAATTTCACAGTAATACTCTTAATACAAGCACTTGGAGTGGTAAGATTATTTGGTATTTGATTTTTATGTGTGGGATCATGGAAGCAAGTTCAGGTAAAAACTACATTACCTTTTAAAATATATATTTACTTTTGGAATCGACCTTACCTGTTGATACTTTTATGTTCAATGTATGTTAGTCATCCATTTATTGGACTTGAGAAATTAAAGCAAGACTTTGTGTCAGTTGTGGGACTTGAACTCAGGACTTGGGTGCTGTCCCTGAGCCTCTTTGTGCTCAAGGCTAGCGCTCTTATCACTTGAGCCACAGCGTCACTTCCAGTTTGGGGGTGATTATTTGGAGATAAGAGCCTCACAGAGTCTCTTCTGTCCAGGCTGGCTTTGAACAGAGGTCCTCAGATTTCAGCCTCCTTCATAGCTAGGATTATAGGCATGAACTTCTGGCACCCAACTAAAGCAAGGCTTTTAGCAGGAAAGGCGTTGTTTTCCAACATTGGTGAAAGTAATAGCTAAGAGACCTTTCTCTTTTAGTCCTGGTAAGGATTAGACTTAAGTGGTTGCTTCTTTAGCATAGTAAAGATGTAGGACATCATTTTAAACCCCAAATTATATAGGATTTAACCGTATCAGTTTCTATCTTAGTCCTTTGTTCTAAGCAGGTCTCAATTCCATTGTTGTTGTTTTTTCCCCTCCATAGTACAGAATATGAACCCTTTGATGCCAAGTAAGATTAATGCATATTTCTGATTTAAAAAATAATACAGTAAAGAATAGTGTGAACAATGTTTGGATTTTAGAAAAGTTGATGTGGAATCTTTTCCTTTCTGGCTTTAGACTTTGTCATTTCATCCTTCACATTGATGCATACTCATACTCATGCTGCTTGGGGGTTTTGTTTGTTTTGGGCCAGTCCTGGGGCATGAACTCAGGGCCTGGGCACTATCCATGAGCATCTTTTGCTCAAGGCTAGCGCTCTACCACTTGAGCCACAACTCCACTTCCAGCTTTTTCTGTTTATGTCATACTGAGGAATGGATGGAACTCAGGGCTTCATGCATGCTAGGCAAGCACTCTACCACTAAGCCACATTCTCAGCCCTTATACTCATGATGTGTAGCCTCGACTTTATAAGAAGTGGTAAAAGGAAGAAAAAATGTCTTCAGGGAGGATAAATGCTATGGTCTTCAGCCTTTACTGTGGCATGACTATGAGGCACATTAACCATGTATGAGATATTATATATTATAGGAAGAATCAAAACACAGGAAACTACTTAAGAAAAATCAATGAAGTATTAGCTTTTATCTCTTTGACTACTTTTAACTTGAATAGTGACATTGCAGATTGTTCTTGTTTACAGAATACATTCAAGCCATTATGATGATGGAAGAATCCGTTCAGCATGTTGTCATGACAGCCATTCAAGAGGTATGTTGGAGTTTGTGCATATTTTGTGATAAACTAAAATAGAAATTGTAAGTTTAAGTAATAGAAGTTAGAAAATTTGAAAAGGAACCTACTCATTCTTTTTGAGAGGTTCAGGGCCTCATATACATTAAACACCTGCCCTTATCATTATCATCATTATTATTCCCCTAGTTTTTCTTTACATTTATGATAGAAATTACTTCATTTAAAAAATCATACTTGGTTAAGAAATTCTTATTTTGTTTTTATTTTGCTGTTGGTCCTGTGGCTTGAACTCTGGTGGTCTGGGCGCTGTCCCTGAGATTTTTGTTCAAGGTTAATGCTCTACCAGTTGAGCTGCAGCTCCTCTTCTGGCTTTTTGGGGTAGTTAATTGGAGATAAGAGGCTCACAAGGCTTTCCTGCCTGGACTGGCTTGGAACTATGACCTCATATCTCAGCTTCTTTAGTAGTAAGGATTACAAGCATGAGCCATCAGTACTCAGCTCACAAATCTTGATTCAAATTTTAAGTACTTCCATTACAAATATAGATGAAACTATTCTCTCATTTTTAAAAAATGTCTTTAATGAACTAAAAACTGTAGACTGATTCCTAAAGCTAATAATAAGGGGCTGGGAATATGGCCTAGTGGCAAGAGTGCTTGCCTCGTATACATGAGGCCCTGGGTTCGATTCCTTAGCACCACATCTGCAGAAAATGGCCAGAAGTGGCGCTGTGGCTCAAGTGGCAGAGTGCTAGCCTTGAGCAAAAAAGAAGCCAGGGACAGTAGTGCCCAGGCCCTGAGTTCATGGCCTAGGACTGGCCAAAAAAGAAAAAAAACATAAAAACAAACAAACAAAAAAAAACCCTAAAGCTAATAATAAGTAATATCTATTATAAAACAGCTGCCCACATCACATTTAACATTTGTTTTTCTGTTTGGCAAAAGTGAGTCTCTTAATTCCATTCGGTGCACCCCAGGCTATTTCTAGTTGCATATTATTTTTCATGTAGAGCATAAATTTGTAAAAGTATAACACCTAATATATTGTTAGTTGATCTTAACGTGAGAATCTTTTCAGTCAAAAAGTAATGAGGCAGAATCTTAAAGGAAATAAAACCTACAAATTTGATAGGAATATGCAAGTAATAGGAAAATGTAAGACAAGGAAAATGCCAGATATGAAGTAGGTTGTGTTGTCTTATACTTCATTTTTGCATTTATTTCTAATACTACCCAGAGTTGGGCATATCTCACAGTTTAAGGATATAGTCATCCCCTCAGAGGCCCACTCCAGTCTCAGCAAGTATCCAGACTTCCTTACATCTGAACTAATTGCTTTAAATTCTGGGCTTCCCACTACCCTTTAGTTTCATAATTCACTAGAATGACCTAGAATTCAGGAATGATAATAGTTCTCTTGTAGCAAATGAATACATTTTAAGTAAAATTCAAAAAAAGAATCCATAAGGTAAAGATTTGAGAAGTTTCTAAATGGAAAGCTTTTGTTGTTTTTTGCCTCTGGACATGTTATTTTCCTGGCTTTTCGCATGACAATATACAGTTTTTCCAAACAAGGAAGCTCATCTGGCATTTTATATCCGAGTCTTCATTAGGATTTTATTACATTAATGTGATTATTTTAATCACTGGCCATGAGCTTGAAATTGGTTTCCAGTTCCAATTTTGTAGATCATGTGGTTGATCTGTTTGACATGGCTTGCCTCCACCTGAACTCATTTTTCTTAACCGACCATAAATAACAGACATTGTTCTCGATAGGGAAATTCCAAAGATTTAGAGACTACTTTTCAGGAACTGGAGGATACAGCCAAGTTCTTTACTACACAAGATCTTTCAAAACAAAGCAGGGCTGGGAGTATGGCTTAGTGGTAGAGTGCTTGCCTGGGTTCAGTTCCTCAGCACCACATAAACAGAAAAAGCCAGAAGTGGTGCTGTGGCTCAAATGGTAGAGTGCTATCCTTGAACAAAAAGAAAGCTCATCTGGTGCTCTTAGGAAGGAGTATAGTAAATGCCTCATTTAATAACATACTCCTTTTTGAAAGTTGCCTTTTTTTTCCTCCACCCTTGAGTAGATCCAGTATTTGATGAAGCTCATGAAAGTGAGTGGAAACCATCTTGCCCTCCTCTTTTCTAGGATGCACTCTATATGTGACTGTGACTTAGTCCAAGGAAATTCGTTTGCCATTTTTTTTTCTTTGAGGGGGAAGTAATTTCCAACTTCTTTTACTCATAAATGAAGAAAAGTATTGCACCTTTTGAAGTACACTAAATGGATGACTTCTTACATTTTTTTTTCCTGTCAGTCATTGTGTTATATTCTTAGCATAGAATTGCAAGTGAGTAATGTGGTATTCCTAGAAGCCGGCTGAAGACTGGCCCACAGAGAAACTCTGAGAGGGGTGCTGGAAGGCAGATGCTTGTGGGATGACTGGCATCCTTTTTGGTGATGAGGTTGCCAGGCCTGCTTCTTGAGAAGCTGGGGCCTGTGGAAGGGCAACACTTAACCAACATGGGGACCAGTCAGGGGAATCCCTTTTTTCTGTCGTGCATATGTCTTGCACATGATGTTGCCTTGAGCAACCTGCTGAAGCTCACCAGTTTAATAAAAAAAAAAAAAAGCAAGAGTCTTATTAAGATTCTTTATTGGGCTGGGGATATGGCCTAGTGGCAAGAGAGCTTGCCTCGTATACATGAGTCCCTGGGTTCGATTCCCCAGCACCACATATACAGAAAACTGCCAGAAGTGGCGCTGTGGCTCAAGTGGCAGAGTGCTAGCCTTGAGCAAAAAGGAAGCCAGGGACAGTGCTCAGGCCCTGAGTCCAAGGCCCAGGACTGGCCAAAAAAAAAAAAAAAAAAAAAGATTATTATAAGTGTTAATAGGGATTTTATCGGACTATTTCAGTTGCAGTTTCTGATTTTTAAAAATGTTTAGGTAATCTTTTCCACCTTCCTCAAATCATAATTCTTATAGATTCATTAGTATTGAACCAGTGCTTTCTCATGTCTCAATTCTTTGTAAATGCGTTCTGTTCAGATGAATTAAACAAACAAAACCCTTCAAAAAAAAAAAAAAAGGGGGCTGGGAATATGGCCTAGTGGCAAGAGTGCTTGCCTCATATACATGAGGCCCTGGGTTCGATTCCTCGGCACCACATATACAGAAAATGGCCAGAAGTGGCGCTGTGGCTCAAGTGGCAGAGTGCTAGCCTTGAGCAAAAAAGAAGCCAGGGACAGTGCTCAGGCCCTGAGTTCACGGCCTAGGACTGGCCAAAAAAAAAAAAAAAAAGCCGGGGACAGTGCTCAGGCTCCAAGTCCAAGCCCAAGGACTGGCAACAAACAAACAAAATGCAAAATATTTTGAAAAGTGATCACATTTGTGTTTTGGCATTGGTGGCAGGAGTGTAAACCCAATTCATCTTTTTTAAGGGTTAGAGTTTTATGCAATTAGGTTATAGATTAGTATTAAGATGACTACTATGCAAGCAAGATACAAGTTTTCTTTGTACTTTAGTAAACAGAGACATAGCTTTTTTTCTCTAAGATCAACCTAATTAAAACTGTGCTATCCTTCACAATTCCCACTGAGTGGTTCAGCTTGATTCCCAAGCTCTAGCTCTTACATTCACAGTCTAGCCAGCAAGAAGAATGGAAGGAAGGATTGTGTACTTCTTAGTAATCTTGTATGGCTTCTCACCCACAGTAGCCATATGTAAGTCATTCAGCTACCCAGGGAAATTGAAAAAATGTGGACTGTATTCCTGGTACTCGTAGACTAACGATTCTGTCACTAAACAAGAACAGGAAAAAGAAAAAAAACACTATTTTACCTTACTATAACTGATCCTTTAGTTATTCTTTTAAGAACTTACCCTAAAAGAAATATGAAATACAAAGACCAGCAATAACAGTAATATGCCTATTATGTGCTAACTCATTTTAAATTAACCACAATTGTAATTGCTACTGATTATAGGCACAAAAATGGTTCAGATGACAAATTTTATGTTATATTTTATCACAATAATAAAATGAAGAGACATTTACACTACAGTCCTGAGAAATACGAGTTAAGGTCCTCATTTTATAAAAAAGAAACAAGATTCGAAGTGAGTTTCATAAAGAAAGTAGTGGCAGTTAGAACTCAGATCATGCCTATAACCATTCTGGTACTGAATCTCCTCAGAATAATTACCTCAGCACTGTTCTTCCTATTGAAACAGTCATAACCTAAATACCCAGCACTATGGCAGCGGATAAATTAATTATGGTATATACTGGCATTAAAGCATATTTTTGAAAAATCTTTAATGATATAGAAGAAACTATGCGATATTAAATTCAAAAGAAGGACATCAAAGTAGGACACATGAGTAGTGTGGTTCCATTTCTGTTAAAAATTAAGCTGGTGCTGGTAGCTCAAACCTGTAATCCTATGTACTCAAGAGGCTGAGATCTAAGGGTAGACTTTTTTTTTTTGGCCAGTCCTGGGCCTTGGACTCAGGGCCTGAGCACTGTCCCTGGCTTCTTCCCCCTCAAGGCTAGCACTCTGTCACCTGAGCCACAGCGCCTCTTCTGGCCGTTTTCCATATATGTGGTGCTGGGGAATCGAACCGAGAGCTCCATGTGTAGGAGGCAAGCACTCTTGCCACTAGGCGATATTCCCAGCCCAAGGGTAGACTTTTGAAGCAGTCTGAAAGACAAATCTGTGAGTCCTTTTCTCCAGTTATTCAGCAAAAATCCAGAAATGGATATGTGGTGCAATTGGTAGAGTACCAACCTTGAGCGAAAAACCCAAGCAGGAATATAAAACCCTGAGTTTAAGCCACAGTACCACATCCCCCAAAATTAAGATAAGTGAAAATACATTTGTCAGAATATTAGCACACCAAATTGTTGCCTACTCTTTACATTTCTGTTTTCTAATTTTGTTAGTAAAAGTATATAAAAACGGTGTATCCATTAATAAGTTAGTATTTGAATTATAGTAATTCCATACATTGCAGTATTATATAATTGATTATATAATTGATTGTTAAAATGTGTAACTCATGATAAAAAATGAGGGGAAAATTAAATTTTGAGTGAAATAAGATAGCATGCCAATTAGATTTTAAGTAGATTATGCATATTACAACGATAATTTATTCATTTAGCAAATAATTGTTTGATATAGATTAATTCTAATATTGGTTATCAGGCTCCAAGTACATACCAGGAGTTGAATCTCGAAATTCTATCTGTAGCCTCCACAGTTAGCTAGGATTTCATCCTTCTATTTGCATTTCTTACATTGCTTGAAGAACAGATGTTTACCACTGTGCCCAGATTTTATTGGTTGTGGTGGGGGATCTCAACTTCTTGCCTATACTGGTCTTGAACTCCAGCCTTCTTAATCTCTTTCTCCTGAATAGGATTATAGGTGTGAGCTACCTAGCCTTTTTTTTTTTTTTTTTTTGTGCCTGTCCTGGGGCTTGAACTCCAGGCTTGGGCACTGCACCTTAGTTCAAGGCTAGTGCTTTACCACAGCTCCACTTCTGGCTTTTTTTTTTGGGGGGGGGGGTCATAGGACTTGAACTCTGGGCCTGGGTGTTGTCCCTAAACTATACAAGTTCAACGCTAGTGCTCTACTACTTGAGCCACAGCACCACTTGTGACACTTCTTACCTTTTGATGGTTGATAAGGAGATAAATGCTTCATGGACTTCCTTGCTGCAGCTGGCTTTGATCTTCAGATCTCAGCCTCCTGAATAGCTATGTTTACTCACATAAGCCACCAGTGCCCAACTCTCTTAACTATTTAAAGGCTGGTAGGTGGAAGTCATAAGCAAAGGGAAGATAAGATTGAAGTATAAACAAGAGGATTGATAGCAAATAGTCTTAGAGAAGATTGGGAGAGAATGAATTGAGCATACAGCAGGATTAACCTTGTATATGAAGAAGAGCCAAGTACTATAATAAGAAGGAAAAAAGGACATGAGTGGTAATTGCATGTTAGAATATTATGGAAATTCTTTCCTGGGAGCAAGACTCTCTGATACAAAATGTAGAAAATCAATGAGGTTTGAGAAGAAGGAAAAGAGTTAAGATAGTCCCTAAGGAAATAAAATAGCTACTGACTAGGAAATCATAGCTTGTTCTTTTTGAGCAGCTTTGAAAGTAAGTGGAGATTGGAAACTTTATTAATAGCAGCACCAGTTTGTGGGGCTTTTAAGTTTGTTTTAGTTCTTTTGCTGTCACTGTACTTAAAAGGTCAGTGTAATAACACCAGAAGAGAAGTAGATGAATTGATCTTTGGTTAGACTAATCTTGGGTTGAGTTTTTTTGTTGTTGTTGTTGTTTTTTACCAATGTGAAGTAATGAAGTAAGACAAGAAAGTCATTGAGGCAATAATCCACAAAATCAAATTTTAAATAGAGAGTATAATTGATTAAAGAAAGGGCCAACCACAGAATCTAGAGAGGAGGAGAATCCAAATAATAAGATGATGGTGTTAGCAGAAGAAAAGCAAATAAACAGTAGGTGAAACCAACCATCTTCATTGTGAAGTCTAGGCAGTCAGTTAGAGAATAGATCCAGGACTAAGGGGTTATGACTGGAATAAGGAGACAGTAAGAAGGGCTACTTAGTGTATCATCAAGTAGTGCTGCTATATTATGGTAAGGACTCAAATGTAACAATAGGGAGAAAAAAAAGTATGGAAAAAATCTTCATTCCTTTCCGCTGCCCTCCTCTGAATTAGGTGCATTCTATCTATGAAGTTTATCACATCCTTATCATATAGTACTGTATTTATCTTCCTCTTTCCTAGACTCGTGATTGGTATAGATAGCCAATTCTTAATGTTTTGAAATAAATATAAAAATGAAAGTGATTATTTCTAGGTGGTAGAATTGTTCTATTTTTATATCTCTTCTATAATGAGTACTATTTTGCTAATTAGAAATAGTCTATAATGTCTTTGTTAATACTCTTAAAATAATTAAAAACTGAAGCTGATCTTTTGTACTCTTTTGGAGATTTCCTTTCCCCTATTATGCCAAGGGACATTCTCAACCCTTCTCATTGTATTTCGTTGGAGAGGCTGCTTTCAAACTTTTGACTGGCCCTAGGGCTTGAACTCTGGGCCTGGGTGCTGTTCCTGAGCTTTTGTGCTGAAGGCTTCTGGTCCACCACTTGAACCACAGCTCCACTTCTAGTTTTTTGGGGGGTGATTAATTGGAAATAAGAGTCTCACTGACGGGGCTGGCTTTGAACTGTGATCCTAAGATCTCAGCATTCTGAGTAGCTAGAATTACAGGCATGAGCCACTGGCACACTTTCTTCTTCTAAGGTTTCTTTGTCTGAAGGACAAAAGGAAGATGGACACTTAGAATTGAGGGTCTGCAACATGGAGAGATCTTGTGATTTTAGCCTTTACCTAGTTTTCTATGGAATTAAGATGTACATTTGTCCCCCTATCAGTGGTTCTTAACATGACTTTTGCTTCTACAAACTAACAGTCTCAACACAGCCTGGCAACTTGTCAGAATGTAAATTCTTAGACCCCAGATTACTCAGTCAAAACAACTGGAGTAAGGGCTGAGAAGATTCAGTTAGTCCTTTAGTTGGGCTGATGTATTTCAAACTAACGTATCTTTTTAGTGATAGTAAATTATATTTGAAGTTTATGCAGGGGCTTGCAATTAAAGTACCCAAATGCATACATCTGATTTTATTTTTTAGATCATTTACTGTTAAATGGAAAAGTTATAATGCAAAATGGAGTGGGACAGATATCAAAGGTAGCTGATTATTAGATAGCTTATACACAGATTTGTAAACAAAGTTTTGTCAATCCCATTTTGGACATACCTCTAATTAAGTGGAGACTTTAAAATGGAGTGGAAAAAGTTGTAGAATCAAAAGAAATAATTATAGGAAAAATTGTGTTTACTTTGTTTTCTTCATAGTTTCATTGTTTCAATAGTGGTTGGATGTTGCTTTTGTTGTGTATCTTATATAGAACATCTTTTTTTAATCTTGTTGTGATTATTTAAATCTTACTTTCAGCTAATGAGTAAAGAATCTCCGGTGTCTTCTGGAAATGATGCCTATGTTGACCTTGATCGCCAGGTATATAACTTTGCATTAAACTTTTTCTTTGTGTGGTGTTTGTTTTTAAAGTTTCTACTTGGCATGCATTTTGTTGAAATTTTATTTCAACTACTTTCTGCACTTTGCTAACTTAGAATTTTGTGTAATGATGGACATACCTAGGGGATGTTGGTTAATGTTAATTAAAATAGTTTAAAGCCTTTAAATATTATGCAAATTAGCATTAAAATATGATTTTAAATTTTGTATTGAAATGCACTATTTAATAATTGAAACCCATTCCTCCTCGCTTACATGTTTTATCAAGACAAAATTTCTCATTTATTAAGAGAATCTGCATTGCCAGGAGCTATGTAGTCCAGGTAAAAAAGAATTTGTGCAAAAAAATTTGGTATGGGGAAAGAACCAAATTCAAAGGGTAGAAAAGATAAAAGACTAGAACTAAAAGAAATTCAGCTTGATTTTTTTTTAAGCCTTAGAGGAGGATTTTTTTTTACTTTCCTCCTTTGCCATCCCACAAGAAATAAAAGAAGGAAAATAATTTAATTTTGTGTTGTGCCTGTGTATTATAAATTGTCCTTGTTTCATATTGAAGTATTTCTTGTATTTGCTTCTAACCAGTTGAAGAAAACTACAGAGGAGCTAAATGAGGCTTTGTCGGCAAAGGAAGAAATTTCCCAGAGATGCCATGAGTTGGATATGCAGGTATATCATCAAATGCATGTATATCATCACATATGCTATATATTTGAAATGGTACAGCTTAGACAAAATTAAAATTAATTAATTAGACAAAAATTAATTAACCAAAACAAAAAAAAAACAAGCTAGGTTTCTTGGTTCAGATAGGCTGAATAAAGATTTTAATTTTCTTGGTTTTTATGCAAGCCCATTAAGGTTATAATAAATGAGTTAAAATGGCACAAACCCACAAAAATAAAAAAGACAGGAGAAATATTAGCACAGTCTCTGTTGTACACTTATAAAATGGGCTTTCAGAGGGCTGGGAAGAGATTTTTACTGTTCACTGAATTCTGTTTTGTAAATGCTTTCTCAGCCCCTGGTTTGAAGTTACTGATAGTTTAACCATCAGCTTATAAAATGTCCAGTATTTCAGACTCCATTCCAGCACAGTGTCTTCACTACTGAAAGCCAAAGGGCAGTCAGAGAAGTAATAAATGACTGAAAGGGAGCAAAGAATGCAGTGGCTAAGAGCTCCAATACAAGGACCAAGCTGGGGTAGGAGGGAGAGAGGGAGACACTGCTGTGGCAGAATCCTAGAGAGATCCAGATGAAAAAAAAGGGTAAGTTGAGGCTCTAGTAACTAGAGATAGAAAATAGTTCAGGTCATGATTGACATAATGATTGACATAAATGTCTATGTCTTATGGAATATCCTTAAGCCAAGATGCAGTGCAATGCTAAGAGTACCCTTGCTGCTAACTGACTTCTTTTTATTTTTTATTTTTGGCAATGGGGCTTGAACTCAGGGCCTGAGCGCTGTCTCTGAGCTCTTTTGCTTAAGATTAACAGTCTACCACTTTTAGCCACAGAGCTACTTCTGGTTTTCTACTGGTTAATTGGAGTCTCACAGACTTTCCTGCCTGAGCTGACTTTGAACCACTATTTCCAGATCTCAGCCTCCTGAGTAGCTAGGATTACATATAGGCATGAGCCACCAGAACCCAGCCTAACTGATCTTAATTGTAGGGAAAACCTGTAGCACAGAGGGAATGGATCCAAGTAAACAGAAAATTAGTTATGCAGAAAGTAAAGAAATTTGGAGAAATTTAAGAGGTTTTTCTTTCCAATATGTTTAACACCCTCCGTGAAGATGTTCTACCAAAGTCGAGACAAAGAAGAAAAAGACAAACCATTTAAAAAGCAACACTTACAAAACCATTTGGTGTAAACCAACTGCACAACTCTTGGGGGGAGAGGGAAAAGGGGAAGGGTAACAAGTAGAACAAGAAATGTACTCACTGCCTTTCATATGAATCTGTAACCCCTCTGTATCACACTTTGACAATAAAAGAAAAAAGGCTGATTGATGTTTTAAAAAGTAAAAATCAGAAATATCAGGTTCAGTAGCACATACTTATAATCCCAGCTGCTGAAGAGATGGAGATTGGGGGCGGGGGACTACAATTCAGGGCGTTAGAGCAAAGAGATAGTGATACACATCTCAACAAACAAGCTAGGGAAAGTGGATCTTGTCTGTAATCCCAGATACATGGGAGGTAAAAAGAGGGAATTAGTGATCCAAATCTAGCATCAACCTCTCAGCAAAATGTATAAGATTCTATCTGGAAGAAAAAAAACAAGTAAAGCCAAAAGAGTGCTACATTGTGGCTAATGTGGTCAGGGCCCTGAATTCAAGTTCCAGTGCCACCAAAAAACAAACAGCAAAGATCAATGAAGGATCAGTATTAATAACTTCAGTCATTTAAGAATAGAACAGACTGGGTGCTAATGTCTCAGAACTGTACTCCTAGCTACAGGTGGAGACCTGGATGATTGAGGTTCAGAAGTGACCATGGCAAAAAGTTTATCAGACTATCTCCATTTAATTGGACTGGAAATGTGGTCCAAGTGATACACTACCATATGTGACCAAAAGAACTGAGACTGCTAGGCTAGAGTTCAGGCCTCAGTATTGGCAAGAAAACAAGAACTGTCAGAATTAAAAATTTAATAGAACAGTTAAGGTTGAGAAAAATCTCTTTTGTCTAGAACTTATATACATGTAAGTAATGCTATCACAAAAATACATACTATTATATGTCAGTTTATAAAAAGGATTTTTTTAGGGAAGTCTAGATTTGTGATTCCTACTAAGACATGCATGTGGAAATACTAGCCAGTTTATTGAGATGTCAGAAAATAGATGTTGTTTACAACCACAAAACTGGAAGCCATTCTATATTTAGACATTGCAGTAGTAAGGAAATGGAGAGTAATCAACTGAGGAGAATAAAAACCATAAGACTAATGGTTTGGTACAGAAGCAAATAGTTCAGTAGAAACAATCAGTTGTATCAAATGTTGTACATATCAGTAATAAGGAGGTCATTAATAGCTCTGAGAGCAGTAAAATAGTAGGGCCATAGCTTGACTAGAACATGTTCAAGAGAAAGTGGCTGAAAGAAAGGAGATGTAGAAATTTTTGTTTTTACTTTTGTGAGACATTATTATATAGTAAATTGTGTGTGTGAGTGTGTGTGAATGTCTGTTTGTACACATATGTGCATACCTACAACAATACTGAGGCTTTAACTTCTCAGGGCCTGGACACTGTCCCTTATTGTTTTTCACTCAAGGCTGGTGCTCTACCTTTTAAGGTACAGCTTCATTGCTAGCTTTTTTGTCAGTTAATTGGAGATAAGAGTCTCATGAACTTCCCTGACCATGCCAGCTTCAAAACATGATCCTTGTAACTTGAGTAGCCAGCATTAACTTAAATTTAACATGCATAATTTTAATACATTTTGATTTACAATAAACATATGAAACTATTGCCAATCAAGGTAATTAATGCATCAGTCTAAAAGTTTAATTTTAATAATCCCTACACCAGTCCTCAGGTTTATATTCTGTTACTATGGGTTAACTTTCGTTTTCTAGAAGCCAGTTGCTGATTGCTAATGTTTCTTACAAGCCAGTTGCTGGTTGCTAATGCCTGTAATCCTAGATACTCAGAAAGCTGAGATCTGAGGATCACAGTTCAAAACTAGCCCCAGCAGGAAAGTCCAAGAGACTTTTACCTCTAGTAAACTACAAAAACAAAAAACAAGCACAAGGAGCTATGGCTCAAGTGGTAGAACACTAGGCTTGAGCAAAAGAAACTCAGGACCAGTGCCTAGGCCCTGAGTTCAAGCCCCAGGACCAGCACATAAAGAAGAATCATACAACCAGATACTACCGGCTTATGCCTGTAATTCTAGCTACTCAAGAGGCTGAATACCCAGGCCCTGAGTTCAAGCCCAGGAATAGCTAAATAAATAAGAGCCCAGTACATTTGCTCTATTTTTGGTTTAGTTTCCTTATTTTGAAATTTATCATATAGTCAATAGGTAATTTGCTTTTTTATTTTAAATTTAATTTTATTTTGTTGTAAAGATAATGTACAGAGGGGTTACAATTGTATAGGTAAGGTAATGAGTGCATTTCTTATCAAACATTGTAGGTAACTTTATTGCCAAATAATATTCTTTTAGAATGGACATACAGAAGTTGACTTATGCATTTACCAGTTGATAAATTTAAATTGTTTCCCTACAAGTGTTTCCCTACTACAAGTGAAGCTGCTAAAAATCTTCTGTGTAAGATATGTAGGCATATACTTTTATTTCTTTTGAGTAAATACCTAGGAGATAAATGGCTTGCAGATTCACTTTGTAGTCCCATGTTTAGTATATTAAGAAATTTCTGCTCCTTCTCTCTTCTTCCTTCCCCTCTGTCTCCCCACGCCTGCATCTTATGAGTGCCTGAAGTTTGTTCACACACACCCCCAAAAACTCTTCTCTGCTTGAAAAAAAAAAGAAATACCTAAGTTTTTCCCCAAAGTTTTGAGATATTTTATATTCTTACCAGAAATATCTGAGACTTAATTTTGCTCTTTGAAGGTACTTGGTATAGTCATTTTGAATTTTATCCATTGTAGTGAGAATTTAATAACACTGATATAAGTTTCCATTCCTTGGTGACTAATGATGATAATTCTTCTGTATTCTTAAATACCTTCTTTGATGAATTATCTTTTAAAATATGAAATAAAACCAGATGTTGAGACATTTGCCTGTAGTCCTAGCTACTTGGGAAAATGAGGCAGGAAGATAGCATGAACCTAGGAGTTTGAGATGCCTGGGTAACATAGTAAAATTGCATCTCAAAATAAGTAAAACAGTAAGTCAATCAATAAATAAAAGAATGAATTCTTATTTTTCATATTCTATGTATGCAATATTTGAGTATAATGTAAATGTTTTAAGTAGAGATTGAACATCCTTAGAAATAGGCTTTCATTCATAATATTAACTCATAAGAGATTGAGCTGATATTGGTGTAATTGGAGGAAATAATTGCTGTTTTCCCATATTCTATCAGGTCGCAGCATTGCAAGAGGAGAAGAGTAGTTTGTTGGCAGAGAATCAGATATTAATGGAAAGACTCAATCAATCTGATTCCATAGAAGATCCCAACAGTCCAGCAGGAAGAAGGCACTTGCAGCTCCAAACCCAGTTAGAGCAGCTACAAGAAGAAACGTTCAGGTAAAAGACTGCTCATTAAGATCTTAATTTTTTTTAATTTGGTAAATGTAATTCAGTGTTAAGAATATAGTGTAAGGTACTTGGGTTAGTTAAGACCCAAGTGTCTATGTAATAAAAAACCAAAACTGTCCATTTCTTATTTCAACATGAAATAAGTATACTTCTAGGAAGAATGTTACAGCTGCAGAATTAATGGGTGAAGGGAAGAAACCATGCATCAGCCAGTCCCACACACCTGTCCCACCTCTACCTGCTCTGGAGCTTTGTGGCAAGCAAAGGTAGACTGAAAAAAAAAATTAGAAGAAGATAGGAAAAATGACAGTGCTGGTTCCTGAAAACATCAAAAAGATGATCTTTACCCAAAATCTAAAATCACTTTTAATAAAACAAGTAATTGTGCATGGACAGGGATTTACAGTAGTACATTTTTCTTGTTTGGTCTGTGTGTGGGCATTTGTGTGTGTATGTTTGTGGTCCTGGGGTTGTAGCCCAGCAAAAAGCCAGAAGTGGCAAAAGCTAAAAACGTGAAACCCTGCTAGCCACCAGTGGCTCACGCCTGTAATCCTAGCTATTCAGGAAGCTGAGATCTGAGGATCATGGTTCAAAGCCAGCCCAGGCAACAAAGGCCATGAGACTCTTATCTCCAGTTAATCACCAGAAGGACAGAAGTGGCACTGTGGCTCAAGTGGTAGAGTGCTAGTCTTGAACGAAAAGAGCCCAGGGACACCCAGGCCTTTAGTTCACGCCCCATGACTGACAAAAAGTAAAATAAAGTTGCTTTTATTTTCTTAGCTTTTCTTGATTTTACAAATTTTCAACAAGGAAGATAATGTATAGTAAAAAATTAAAGTATATCTCCAATATTTAGAGAGCGTACTCCATGATGTCTATCTTTCTGACAGTAATATAGTCACTAGTTACTGTCCTTGCCACTCCTGGAGCAGTTGTACCTATTTGATGACAAATGTAGCCACAGTCAAAGACATTTTCAAGAACAGTTTATTTCTATGTTATATATTTTTATTTTCCTTTTCTTCTAAGGAGAGTTATGAGACTACAGACAGGGCTTTTCAAATCTATTTTTGTTTGGTTACAGACTAGAAGCAGCCAAAGATGATTATCGAATACGCTGTGAAGAATTAGAAAAGGAAATCTCTGAACTTCGACAACAGAATGATGAACTAACCACTTTGGCAGATGAAGCTCAGTCTCTAAAAGACGAAATAGATGTTCTTAGGTATGTTTCCCCTTCACTGTGAAATTTCAGGCCCATTGCTACCCAAAATAGTTCTACTTCTGATGTTGAAATTCTGGCCTCTTTGAGCATACCATCTTTTAAGAACCAGATCACCTGGATTCTGATCCCAGGACTTAATGGATGTGTAACCATATTTTCAACTGTAAAAAAAGATAACGTGTATACTCAAGTTTCTGTGAGGAATTAAATGAGTTTAGAATGATATCTGCCAAGTAAATGTCATAAAGTATTTGTTAAGTAGAAAGTTACCTGTAGCCATCACGTTACATTTATCTAACACGGATGCTGCTGCTGCTCCTCCTCCTCCTCCCCTTCCCCTCTTCCCTTTTGTTTCTTGTTCCTTTTTCTTCATCCTCCTTTCTCCTCCTCCTTTCTTCTTCCTTCTTTCCTGAGCTCTTAGTCCTGATCTTCCTTTTTCTTTTTCTTTTTTTTTTTTTTTTGGCCAGTCCTGGGCCTTGGACTCAGGGCCTGAGCACTGTCCCTGGCTTCTTCCCGCTCAAGTCTAGCACTCCGCCACTTGAGCCACAGCGCCGCTTCTGGCCGTTTTCTGTATATGTGGTGCTGGGGAATCGAACCTAGGGCCTCGTGTATCCGAGGCAGGCACTCTTGCCACTAGGCTATATCCCCAGCCCCCTTTTTCTTAGTTAAGGTGTCTTTGTATGGCATCTTTCTTTAGTTACTTTTCCTCTAGGCTCCTCACTCCCTGTCACCTCGCTGTTCCACCGTTTTAATTCTTGCACAATCTTTTGTCATTTGATGATTCATTCTGACTATGACTATGTTTTCTACCTTTTTTTCTTTGAACGCTGAGGATATACAGACAAAAATCATACAGTTCACAGTTCTATGATTTTTTTCCTAGTATAAATTTTATTTTGCACTGGGCCCTTATCCCTGGTCCATCTTTCTATTCCTCACCATTAAATAACTTTATCTTCCATTTCTTTCATAGTTCTTCTCACCTGTCTTCCACTACCATGCCTTCATCTCAGTAGATGACCTTATTTCCTGCTGTAGAAGAAAGAAGTCATGAACTGTTTGACTCTCTAAGCCCTGTGTGCCCTCTACACTTCTCTGCATTCCCACCCATCTTTTTTCTTTTCTGCTCTATACCTGTAATTGTTTTACCCATTTGATACTATCAGTTGAGTATTTCAAAAATCTTGCCTATGTAGGCACTATGTTACACAATTATCATTTATTTATCTTCCTATCTTGAGTCTCAGTCTTTCACAAACACACGCATCACACATTTACTTAGGTCTCTTTGTGTGCGTGCACATACATGTATGCATGCTGGCACCAATGTCTTAAACTCAGGGCCTTGTACTGTAACTCTCAGTTTGCTTGGTTCTCTGCCACTTAAACCATACCTCAAGTTTGGCATTTTGCTGATTCATTGGAGGTGGAGTCTTACCGACTTTTTTGCACATGCTGGCTTTGAGCCATGATTCTCTGCTTTCAGCCTTTCAAGTAGCTAGAGTAACAGGTCTGAGTCTCTGGCACCTGGCTAGGTCTCTTTAATCTTAAAAGAGAACAGCGAGATACTTAACACTTCTTCTAAAACCAAGCTTAGACTACATAAAATAAAATTTACACTTTTCCCAATATGTGAAACCTATGCTCCTGTTGTCACTAGTTACAAATCACTGGACACTGTACAATTTTGTTTTACTTTTGTGGTAAGTGTGACTGCTAGCTACCCTTTGCTATTTTCTTAAACTACATAACATTCTGAATGAACTTTCTGTAAGTTTGATCATATTTTTACCCAAAGCAAAACATTAACTTGGAATTACTTTGGTCTTATAATGTCATTACTACACATTTTATTTTACCTTGTCATTTCTCTTTGTTTTTTATTGAAACAGTTTATAACTGTGTTTCTGACTTTAAACTTTCTCATCTCATTCTAGACATTCTTCTGATAAAGTGTCTAAACTAGAAGGTCAAGTGGAATCTTATAAAAAGAAGCTGGAAGACCTTGGTGATTTGAGACGACAGGTTAAACTCTTAGAAGAAAAGAATACTATGTATATGCAAAATACTGTCAGTCTAGAGGAGGAGTTGAGAAAAGCCAATGCAGCTCGAGGTCAACTTGAGACATATAAGAGACAGGTAAAAAAACAGAGACAACATTTTTCCTTATGGCAAGCAACTGCTTTATCAAGGACATAGAGATAAGCAAGTTCACTAACTTGTGTTTTCATGACTTTTCATCTATTCTTCATTATATTTATTTCTGTTTGTCTTACAGTTTAAAGAATTTAAAGCTGAGTGCTAGTGGTACATGCCTAATCTTAGCTACTTAGAAGGCTAGGATTGGGAAGATTGCTATTGAGGCCAGCCTAGTTTATAAATAAGACCCATTCTCAGACAGTTGCTGGGTACAGTGGTGCATGTATCTGTTATCCCAGCAATATGGAAGGATGAGATTGGGAGAATTGTGGTTCTAGGTCAGCCTGGGTAGAAGAGTCCCAACAGAAGAAGCTGAGCCTAGTGGCCTGTACCATTCCAGCTTTGGTGGAAAGTATGAATAGGACTGGAATTCCTAGCAAAAAGTGAGAATCTACCTCAATATAACTAGTGCAAATCGTGAGTTGTAGGCATGACTCAAGTCTCAGAGTAGTATCTGCTTGTCAAATGTAAGGCCTTGAGCACAAACCCCAATACTGCCACAAACAAAAAATTTCATTTTAAAATAGTTCTATCCAAAAATTATTGGTCTCTCCATAGCAGATCCTTTCTTTTTAAAAAGTCTTAAAATTTATGTCCTACTTTAGAAATACAACACAACAGCAAAATAATAGTATGGTACATTGATGGGCTTCAAAAATAGACCAAGCCAGGTACTGGTGGCTCACACTTACAATCCTAGGTACTCAGGAGGCTGAGAGCTGAAGATTGAGATTTGCAGCCAGTCCAGGCTGGTAATGATGGTTTAGGTCAAGTTGGTAGTCTAGCCTTACGCACAAAAGCTCAGGCTCTGAATTTACAAACAAAAAGGGAAAATATATGACTCTTCTCTTCTTACTGTTGATCTTCATGTTGTTTTGTGGTTTTCACTCCCTTTGCATTTTTCTTTTTTGTGTGCTGGTCCTGGGATTTAAACTCAGGATCTGGGTGCTGTCCCTGAACTTTTGTGCTCAATTCTAGCTTTACTCACCTTTTTGGTGGTGGTTAATTGGAGATAAGAATTTTGCAAACCTTACTATGCAGGCTAGTTTTGAACTGTGATCCTCAGATCTTGCTTTCTCTGGAATTACAGACATTATCCACTGGTGCCCACCTTATTTCTATACTTCTGCCACATGTCTGATTATTCTTAAGAACGTGTAACATTTTGACATGTTCCAGATCTTTAAATGATTTAGTAAAAATATTTTCCTTTTTTTGTCAGTATATTTGAAGGATTTGTTTTGGTTTATGTAGTTTTATTTTCATGATTTGAATAACTGACTCCAAATCCATTTTATTAAGAGACATGTAAGTTAGTTCTGCATGTATATATATTAAAAGAAGTGCCAAACCTGGCTCCACTGGCTCAGGACCGTAATCCTAGCTACTTAGGCTGAGATCTGAGGTTCACAGTTCAAAGCCAGCCCGGACAGGAAATTCTATGATACTCTTATCTCTAATTAATAACAAAAAGTTAGAAATGTATTAGTGGCTCAAGAGGTAGAGCTCTTGCTTTGAACAAAAAAGACTAGGGACAGCACCCAGGCCCTACTTTGAAAGCGCACGTACACACACACACACACACACACACACACACACACACACACACACACACTGATTATGTTGTCTTTTATACCTATGTGGAGGTTTTGAAGCTTTATGGAAATTTCTTATTGTATCTTCAGTGTGTTTAGATTATTCCTAGATTGTACTTCTAAAGTGATTTTATTTTCAACAAGCACTGTATATGAGTTATTTGCTTCTATCATCACCAACAGATAGTATTGTCAAAGGTTACATTTTGCCAGTTAGATGAATAGAAAGTGGTGGCTTCTTATTACCCAGATTACAAATATATTTACTTACCATATTTCTTTTTTGAAATACCTATTTTTATCTCTTTACCCATTTAAAAAATGGAATTGCTGATCATAAAAGTTTCTTATATATTTGAGGTAATAAGTTTCCATCACTGACACATTTTTTTAAATTTTATTTCCTATATGTCTATTACCTGTCGTTTCACACTTTTTAAAATACTACTTTATTTTTATTAAGTAATTGTACAAAGAGGTTTTGACTCCAGAAATCAGGTTATGAGTACAGTGCATCTTGATCAGTATTACTCCTTCCATCATTCTCTCCCATTTTTCCCATCCCTACTCTCAAGTTAGGTAGGTCAATTTTTACATAATGTACTTTGAATATAATGACTATATTTTCCTTCATTCGTATATCCCCCCTCTGGTTTCCTCCTCTGTCGTCACAGAACATGTTTCAGCTTCCTGGTATTTATGTTATTAATTGGGTTGTTAGTTGCTCAGGAGAGTTACACCATTGAGCTTTTCCCCTAAGAATACAATTTTTAATCAATTTGTGTAGGTATGCCTATAACTCTATATATTATTTCAGTGTCTCTTTGTATTTTAGATCTAACTTCCACATATGAGATAAAACATGCACCATTTCTCTGAGCCTTTTTTTCTAGGTCCATCCATTTCACCACAAATGACGTAATACTATTCTTTCTGATAGATGAGTAAAATTGTATATATGTACCACGTGTGTGTGCGTGCATGCACTCAGGTCGTGGGCTTGAACTCAGGGACTGAGCGTGCTTCCTGACCTTTTTTGCTCAGTACTAGCACTCTTAACATGTGAGCCACAGCTCCAATTTGGCTTTTTGCTGGTTAATTGGAGCTGAGACTCTCATGTATTTTCTTGCCTGGGCTGGCTTCAAACTATGATCCTCAGATCTCAGCTTCCTGAATAGTTTTACAGGCATGAGCCACTGATCACTGGCTGGTATCACATTTTCTTGATTATTTCATCTTGTAGGGCATCCAAGCTGTTTCCATATCTTGGCTATGGTGAATAGTGCAGCAGGTATCCTAACTTGTAATATTCAAATAGATACTCTAGAATGGTATACTGGATCATAGTTCTATCATATTTTCTTTTATGGTTGATAAGTTTAATATAATGAAGAATATCTGTCTTTATGATTTGTGTTGTATCTAGTTTAAGAATTTATTTCCTACATAATGATATAGTCTAAAATCTTCTTTATATAAAGTTTATTTTGACCATTTAGACTATTAATTGACTTCCATGTATGAGGAAGGAATCTTTGTAGTACTGTTTTTGTCTATATGGACATACAGATAGGTCAGCACCATTCTTTAGTAGTTCATTTTTCTCAGTGATCTACTGTCCTGCTTTACACATCTAAAATTTCTGTGCTATGTATGGGCATTCTTTGGTTCTGTTGGTCTACTTATGTATTTCTATACTATACTCCACTGTCCTGTTTTTTGTAGATTTCAAATGATTTTGCTATTTAGTAGAGCAGATTCTCATGCCTATACTCTTTTGAAACTCCTTACTCTTGAGCCTTAGCTTTTTTTTTTTTTTTTTGGCCAGTCCTGGGCCTTGGACTCAGGGCCTGAGCACCATCCCTGGCTTCTTCCCACTCAAGGCTAGCACTCTGCCACCTGAGCCACAGCGCCCTCCTGGCCGTTTTCCATATATGTGGTGCTGGGGAATCGAACCGAGAGCTTCATGTGTAGGAGGCAAGCACTCTTGCCACTAGGCAATACTCCCAGCCCCTTAGCTTTCTTTTAAAAAACCAAAACTTTGAGGATTGAAATTCCAATAAGGATGTTTATCAGTTCAGGAAGAATTGTCATCATTGTGACAATGTTAGTGTTTCTATTTCTGAACATACTATTATGCCATATATTTAAATTGTAAATAATGTTCTTATGAAGAACATGTACATATTTGTTATATTTTTTCATAGATACTTTGTTTGGGTTTTTCTCTTAGATGCACTTCCTTAAAGAATGATAACAATTTTCTATTTATGGCTGATACAAATGAATGAATTTGACTTCAGGTCTTGATTCTTCTGTCTTGTTTTATCTCATGTTGCTTCTGATGTTTGTAGATTGTCTCATCAGAAATAATGTAATAATCAAAAGGAGAAGTTTTGTTTCTTTCTGTTCTCTGTTTGTTTCTTCTTAATCAGTATATTTGGCCTTCAACATAACTTTGCTTAGAAATCACAACAGTGGGAAGCCATTTTATATTGTTCATTTTTATGTTCACAGTGTTTTGTCAGCATATTCAGAGTTTCTGTTGGTTTTTAGCTACATTTTAATTAAGGTAGAAAAATTCCTGATTTTCCTACCTAAAATGGATAATGAATTTTAGCAATTATTTTTCCCATATCTTTTGAGAAATTCTTATGCTTCTCCTTTATTAATGTAATGAGTCTTATTTGTATGGATTTTCTACGCTTAAACTATCCTTGGATTTGTGAGATAAACTTAGTTTGGTCACATTTTATTTATTTTTCACATTATTAGATTTACTTATTCTACCTAGAATAAATTTTCTCTCTGATTTACTTTAAGATTTCACTGCTATACTTCCCTTGTACTATCTTATAAATTGAGTTGGAGAATGGTCTCTCTTACACACACACACACACACACACACACACACGTGAATGTGAGGCCCTGAACTCAAGCCCCAGTGTTAGCACGAAAAAAAAGGAGAGGAAGATCTTTCAGAACAGTTACTCAAGGACGTAAGATAGAGAATTGAAGAGAAATTTGCTGTTGGGAACTGGCGGCTCAATGCCTGTAATCCTTACTACTTAGGAGGCTGAGATTTGCAGATTGGGGTTCAAAGCCAGTTTAGGCAGGAAAGTCCAAGAGACTCTTATCTGCAGTTAGCCAACAAAAACACTGGAAGTAGAGCTGTGACTCAAATGTTAGAGCAATAGTCTGTAGCAAAGTTCAATATCCACAACTGGCACACAAGAAAAGAAAAGAAAAATTTATATGTAGAAGTGCGCTTAGAGCTGAGAATATGACCTAGTGGTAGAGTGCTTGCCTCATATACGTGAAGCCCTGGCTTCTATCCCTCAGCAGCATATATATAGAAAAAGCCAGAAGTGGTGCTGTGGCTCAAGTGATAGAGTGCTAACCTTGAGCAAAAAGAAGCTCAAGAGCAGTGCCCAGGCCAGAGTTCAAACCCCAGGACCAGCCAAAAAAAAGCTTTGCATCTATGTTCATCATAGAGATTGGTCGGTCTATTCTTTTTTCTGTTGGGTCCCTATCTGATTTGTAGATGGTATTATGTTGGCTTCATAGAATGTGTTTGGTAGTAATCCTTCTGTTCCTATTTCATGGAAAAGTTTGAATGTAGTCTCTCACAATCTTTTTTTGGATTTCTTGGATGTTCATTGTGATGTTTACTTTGTCATCTCTAATTTTGTTGATTTGAATCTCTTCTCTCCTTTTTTTCCTCCTTAGCTAGGGGTCTGTCAATTGTATTAGTTCTACTATAGCTTTTTTGATGGTTAATTGGAGATCAGTCTCACAGACTTTCCTGCCTGGACTGGTTTTGAACCCCGATCCTCAAATCCCAGCCTCTTGACTAGGATTACAAGCATTTGCCACTTGTTGCCCAGAATAGACATACCTATATTCCTAGTTGTTTCTAGTATATTCAGCTGTTGAATCATATAAATTCATTTGATTATAGGAAGAAGGTTTTTTTTTATAATCCTGTAGAAGAAAATAATGATAATCCCCCCACCCCTGAGGATTAAAGCTAAGGCATCAAGCATACTCTATCACTCTATGCCTTGAACTCAATAATGATAATTTTAATGTTTCATTTTACAAAAATTGTGTCTTTCTGTATCAGGTAGTAGAACTACAAAATCGATTATCTGAAGAATCAAAAAAGGCAGATAAATTAGATTTTGAATATAAGCGACTAAAAGAGAAAGTAGACAGTCTTCAAAAAGAAAAAGACGTGAGTATATGTATTAGGTATTTTGTTTTCAGAATTGCTAAAATTAGCACAGTGGTATTTATGTTTTCACTATATTCCTTTTTCCATATAAATACATTAAAAATTCTATTTTTAAATTGTAGAAATAACTAATATAGAAGATGGAAAGCACATTTTGCTTTCATTCTGATTTCTTATAATTAATATTTATCTACTATTGTTGCCACTTTAGGATTGTTTTGCTCTAGACTTGGGGTAAAATCATGTAGCTTTTCTGTTTCTTAGAATTCATTGAGAAGACAATTTTTTGTCATTCAGTGTATTTTGAATGTTAAAGATATTTTTTATTTTCATGGTTTGTGAATATGAAGTCATTATCATTTTACTTTTGTGAATACTATGTTAAATAATTACTTGATGTTAAAGATGAAGTAGCTAGATTTGTTTCTTATGTTTAACTGTAGATTCCTTGCAGTAGTATATGTGTAGTATTGTTACAGTGGAAAAATAGTGTTTGAATCTTTTTCACCTTTTGTGATCTTTCCATAAAAGATCAAAAGATAAAATGTGTCCATGTTGACTGATTACTTAATTCATAAAACTTGAAGCTAACCTTTATTGTTTTTTTTATCTCCCTAGAGGTTAAGAACAGAAAGAGATTCTCTGAAGGAAACTATTGAAGAGCTTCGTTGTGTACAGGCTCAAGAAGGGCAGCTTACCACTCAAGGTAAAACATCTCCACAAGATAGTATATTTTGATTATATCAGTAAAAGTATTAAATTTACTTTAACATAATTAATTTGCTACCTTTAGAAATGAAAAGTGGGCTGGGAGTGTGGCTTTGTGGTAGAGTGCTTGCCTAGTATGCATTAAGCCCTGAGAGTTCAATTCCTCAGTACCACATAAACAGAAAAAGCTGAAGTGGCACTGTGGCTAAGTGGCAGAGCACCAGTCTTGAGCTAAAAAGCTAAGGAATAGGGCCCAGACCCTGAGTTCAAGCCCCTGGACTTGCAAAAAACAAAAACAAAAAACAAAAAAAAAAGAAAAATGTAAGCATATGAGTTGTTATTAGCTCAAAAGTGTCTGTTAACTTATCTCTCTTAAACTCAACTCTGAAAAGACTTTCAAAACCTTTTTAAAAAATTTAAACATAGTTTGATTGTTATTAAGATATTGTACACATGTGTTACCATTTCATAAGTCAGGTAATGAGTACATTTCTTTTAGGACATTGTCACCCTTTCTTTGCTTTCTCCTAGTTTCTCCCTCTCGAGACATTTTTAAAACTATATATCAAACTTTAGGCTGGCACTAGTGGCTCACAACTATAATCCTACCTGCTCGAGAGGCTGAGATTTGAGGATCACGGTTCAAAGCTGTCCGGGCAGGTGTCCATTGAAACTCTCCATTATCCCCCCTCCCCTCCTTTTTTTTTTTTGGCTGAGATTCAAACACAGGGCCTTGTGCATGCTACATAAGCACTCTACCAGAGAGCATTACCAGTGAACCTTCTAAAATTGAAATTACAGTAGTATCAAAAAGGAATAAAATGTTAGTGCCAGACATGTTGGTGCATGTCTGTATTTCCAGGACTTGAAAGGCTGAGGCAAAAAGGACATAATTTTGATGCTAGCCTGAGCTGTATCAGGAGACCCTATCCGATATGAAATATAAAATAGCTCACTGATACAGTCTTGGCATTGTAGGAGTCCCTAGATTCAATCCCAGGAAGAGAAAGAGGCAGTGCTGTGGAAACTCTTTGTTTTGTCTCTTTTTAAAAAGTTAAAAATAGGGCTGGGAATATGGCCTAGTGGTAAAATGTTCGCCTCATATACATGAAGACCTGGGTTTGATTCCTCAGCACCACATACATAGAAAAAGCTGGAAGTAGCACTGTGACTCAAGTGGTAAAGTACCAACCTTGAGCAAAAAGAAGCCAGGACAGTGCTCAGGCCCTGAGTTCAAGCCCCCGGACTGGCAAAAAAAAAAAAAAAGTTAAAAATAGAATTACTATATGATTTAGCATTTCCTTTCCTAATTCCATTATACTCAAAAGGATTGATAGTGACAGCTCAACCAGTATTTATACACAGATGTTAGTAGCAGCATTCTTCACAATTACCAAAATGTGGAAACAACCCAAGATTCAGATGAATAAACAAAATATGACATACATACAATAGAATATTATTCAGCCATAAAGAGAAGGGAATTCTGATCAATTCTGTAACACATATGAACTTTTAAAAAGAAAAATTTGTGCTAGTCCTGGGCTTGAACTCAGAGCCTAGGCACTGCCCTTGAGCTGTTGTGCTCAAGACTAGCATTCTACCTCATCAGCCATACTGCCACTTCTGACATTCAGTGCCCAGGCTGGCTTGGAATCATTATCCTTAGATTTCAGCCTCCAGAGAGGCTAGGATTACAGATGTGTGAGCTATCAGCACCCAGCACATGAATCAATCTTCAAAACATTAAGCCAAGACACAAAAAGACAAATATTTTATTATTCCACTTATATAAGATGTCTAAAATGAACAAATCATTGAGACAAAGAAGAATAAAGGTTACTTTGGAGAGGGAAGAATGGATAGTTACTGACTAATGATAGTGAATTTCTGATGTGGGTGATGAAAATTGTTGAAAATAGTAGTAATTTTTACTTATATGGCCTTATGAATGTCACAGCATTAAGAATGCTACACAGCTCTATTCCATAAAAGTGGTTAAAATATGCTGAAAGCTATAGCTCATGCCTGTAATCCTAGGGAGACTGAGACTGGAAGAAACACAGTTTGAGGTCCATTTCAACCAATAAAAAGCCAGACGTGGTAGTACACATCTCAGCTATACAACAAGTGTAAATAAGAGAATCACAGCCCAGGCCAGCCCAGGTATAAACATGAGACCCTGTAAGTAGGGGGCTTCCAAACAAGGGCAAGGACCTGAGTTCAAACCCCACGGCAATATTTCAAAAGAAAAAAGAATAATTATTTTGTCTTCAACTGAAAAGAAATGATTACACTGTTAAAATAACTTTGTAAGGCTACTATGGCATTTTTTTTAATTTGAGAAAAATGATTTCTTTTTCCTAGCATATATGAGGCATAGGTTTCTTGGTACAAAATAAAAAAACAGCTGATAATTTTAGCTATTAAAGTAGCTCAAGGTAGGATCCCTACAGAGATTGAATCACATGAATAAAAGATGGGTTTTTATTAACCTTGTATTCATGTCTGTGTTTATAGGGTTAATACCTCTAGGAAGTCAGGAATCTTCAGACAGCCTTGCAGCCGAAATTATTACACCTGAAATCAGGTAAGGAAGTGGTGATATTTATAGTCACCCTGCATAGTATTTCTGGAGAAGATTTACAATATAAATAGCAGGAATTTGGCCAGCTGCTGGTGGTTCTTGCATGTAATCCTAGCTGTTCAGGAGGCTGAGATCTGAGGATCACATTCGAAGCTACCCCAGGCAATAAACTACTCAAAAACCAGAATTGATGCTGTGGCTTGAATGGTAGAGCACTAGCCTTGAGCACAAATAGGCTCAGGGAAAGCTCCCAGGCCCTGATTTCAAGCCCCACAACAGATTTAAAAAAAAAAAAAAAAAAGCATGGCTTCCTTTATTATTGAAACTTTAAAATGAATTCCATGTTGAATTTTCAATTTTTCAATGTGTTAATTTTCTTCAGCTGGCATCCAATAGACTTATTTTTCTCATTTTGATTCAACAGTCTTTAAGACTTACATAGCTCACTAATACATTCTGTACTTGGATAACATCAGGGTACATTCAGCAGTGAAAACACCTGTTTCAAAGACAAAAATTATACTCAGCTATCAGCCTGCAAAATAATTAATTTTTTTTTCTGCTAATCACTTGGAGTGGTCTGGGAAAGATACAATGCTGTAGATCAAAGAAAATCTCTCTACTCTTTCTCCAATAATACCTAACTTTTATATTTAGCCATAGCATTTTAAAAATTCCTTTCCTAGCTTTTGTGTATATGAATGAAAAATGGGGGCGGGGAGGATAAAGGAACCAGGTGGCCAGAAAAATGACCCATCCTGAGCATGGCTTTTACATTTTTGGGGTCTGTGTGTCCCTTTCTAAAATGGACACTAGTCTTGAGCTTTCTTGGTAACATTTTAAAATGCATTGTATATTTATATCTTGAAAAAATTGAAATAACTATTCAAGTACTCATTGAATAACTAAAGATAACTTAATTTTATTTGTTGGTATTTAAACTGAATAAACAAAAGGAGTATAATGCAATATCAACACTAGGAACATTTTCTATTTTACTGTATATTTCTCTCCTTTAAGGCTCTACCTACTTTATATCACCAAAGGAGTCATATACTTTCTATCTCCAAGAGAGCTATCAAAAAACTGGAGCAATAAATACTGATAAAAATTGGACTAATAAAGTCCAAAATATTGGACTAATATTAGATATTTTACATTGCTATTAAGGACATGAAAATTAGAAGCCTCAACTTTAGGGTAAAAGATAAAAGTGGTATAACTCTTGAGTAAATTATCAGTATGTTTTTCTTGTCTAAGGTAATTACTTTTCTAGATATTTATTTTAAGGAAATAACCAAGGATATACACAAAATATATTATAAAGCTAATCATTACCAAAGTTCAAACATGATAATAAATATTCAGTAACTTGGCATTAATTAAATAATTTGTTTATATATCCTAATATGTGGTTTAAAATACTAATGAATAACTGATAATGTGAAAAGATTATGAGATTTTTAACTGTAAGCAGCAAGTCCCAATGTAACATATATTGATTGTGTTGATCAGACTTTTTGTTATCTTTAAGCAGTTGTAAAGGGGCGGGGATTCAATTTAACATGTCCATTTGTAAGTACAATGTTTTTTGTTGATTACTTTTTTTAAATAAAACATCATATCAGCCAACTGCTAGTGGCTCAAACGTATAATCCTAGCAATTCAGGAAGCTGAGATCTGAGAATTATGGCTCTGAGCCAGCTCAGGCAGGATAGTTTGTGAGACTCTAACCTCCAATTAGCTATCAAAAAGCCAGATATTGATCTGTGGCTCGAGTGACAGAATGCTAGCCTTAAGCACAAAAACTCAGTTATACCGCACATAGGCTCTGAGTTCAAGCCCCAGGACCAACACCAAAAGAGGAGAAAAAAGATTGTATCAGAACAGAATTAAGAGACTGTGTTTCAACTATTTTGCACCTTTGAGTTAAAGGGGTTACATTTTCTTTTTTATTTACACTTTTTAATACTTTTACTTATATAATACATTTATTTACTATAACTGAGCAATATGAAGTTAGTGCTTCCTAGGTGACTCAGGCCTATAATCCTAGTTATTTAGGAGGCTGAGAGCTGAAGTTCAAGGTTCGAAGCCAGCCCAGGTAGCAAAGTTCATGAGACTCTTTTATTTCCAAATAACACCAAAATGCTGCAAGTGACACTTTGGCTCAAAGTGGTAGCACATTAGACTTGAATACAAAAGCTCAAGGCCAGCACGCAGACCCCTAGGACTAGCAAAAAAACCCCACAAAGTTCAATTTTTTAATTGAATCATAAGGGGCTGGGAATATGGCCTAGTGGCAAGAGTGCTTGCCGTGTATACATGAGGCCCTGGGTTCGATTCCCCAGCACCACATACACAGAAAATGGCTAGAAGTGGCACTGTGGCTCAAGTGGCAGAGTGCTAGCCTTGAGCAAAAAAGAAGCCAGGGACAGTGCTCAGGCCCTGAGTTCACGGCCCGGGACTGGCCAAAAAAAAAATTTAATTGAATCATAAGCATGACTCGTTTTTAATAGTAAAAGTGAAAGTGCTTTATAGAACTTAAGGTGTTTGCAAAATTAGAAGCATTTTTTTCATTTTGGGTTTTTTAGTTTGTTTTACATAATAAGGACAGTTCTTCATACTGTCTCATATCTGATAGTACTGTTTTTATGAGGCTCTCTTTAAGGACATCCTGTGGAAAGGAAAGAATGAATTATGTCTTTAATACAAGTTAATTTTCAGTTATATCTTTCCTGCAGTACATGTGTTGACAAGTTCTGAGTGAATTGAAATTTGGGAATTCCTTCATTAAAAGTCATAATACAGGGGCTGGGGATATAGCCTAGTGGCAAGAGTGCCTGCCTCGGATACACGAGGCCCTAGGTTCGATTCCCCAGCACCACATATACAGAAAACGGCCAGAAGCGGCGCTGTGACTCAAGTGGCAGAGTGCTAGCCTTGAGTGGGAAGAAGCCAGGGACAGTGCTCAGGCCCTGAGTCCAAGGCCCAGGACTGGCCAAAAAAAAAAAAAAGTCATAATACATAGAAAATTTATTTTAATAATCTGAGATCATTAACTTTGAAAAGAAATTTATTGCAGGTACTTCATTATTTTTCATCTGTACTCTGTATATTAAATCGGTAGCTATGTATGTCTTATTTTGATACCATATTGTATTTATGTACCAGGTAATCAGTTTTTGTTTTACTCTTTCAGGGAGAAACTTATTCGTCTCCAGCACGAGAATAAGATGTTAAAAATTCATCAAGAGGGTTCCGACAATGAAAAAATTGCCTTGTTGCAGAGCCTTCTGGATGATGCAAACCTACGCAAGAATGAACTGGAGACAGAGAATAGGTATAGTATATATAGGAGTCAACTTTCAGCACAGGTTCTCCTTTGCCTTGATTGTGATCCCCTTAAACAGAGGTTTCACTTGTATTTTGAAAATGGCCATGTGCTGTTTTTATATCTTTCTAAGAGTTCTTTAATCTGTTTCTCTGCTTTTGAACTTACCAGAGAGTATCATGCTTTTGTTTTTTTGTTATTACTTTTTTGTTTTTTGTTTTTTTCCAGTCCTGTGGCATGGACTCAGAGCCTGAGCACTGTCCTTGGCTTTCTTTTTGCTCAAGGCTAGCATTCTATCACTTGAACCACAGTGCCACTTCTGGCTTTTTCTGTTTATGTGATGCTGAGGAATCGAACTCAGGGCTTCATGCATGCAAGGCCAGCACTCTGCCTCGAAGCCATATTCCCAGCCATGCTTTTGTTTTTTAATTAAGTAATTGTACAAAGGAGTTTTAATTCCAGATGTCAGGTTGAGTACGGTGCTTCTTGGTCAGTGTCACCCCTTCCATTGTGTTTCCCTATCTTTCCCCATCTCATCCCTTCTCCTGCTCTTCTTTTCTCTTTAATTTTACTTTTATCTTTAAGTAGTTGTACACAAAGCAGTATATGAATACAATGAATCTTGATCAGTGTCACGCCTTCCACTGTTCTCCATCTTTCTTCATCCCATCCTTACTCATGCTCTTTATAGCAGCATTGTTCTCTTCACTTCTTCAAGTTGATACCAACGCTCTAGTCTTTGTAATAGCTCATTAAAAGTAGAGGATGATCTAGATATGGTGGGTGTGCCTATAATCCCTACTAATTTGGAAATGGAAGGGGGGAGATCTTTAGTCCAAGGCCAGCCCAGACAAAGTATCAAGACCCCATCTCCAAAACAACTGTTAGTGATTTGCTTAGCATGGCAGTTCTCAATTCAATCTATACTACCTCCAAAAAGAAAAAAAAAGAGAGAATTAAAAAAACCACTATGTGGGGCTGGGAATATGGCCTAGTGGCAAGAGTGCTTGCCTCATATACACGAAGCCCTAGGTTCGATTCCTCAGCACCACATATATAGAAAATGGCCAGATATGGCGCTGTGGCTCAAGTGGCAGAATGTTAGCCTTGAGCAAAAAGGAAGCCAGGGACAGTGTTCAGGGCCTGAGTTCAAGGCCCAGGACTGGAAAAAACAAAACAAAACAAAAAAACCCACAATGTAATCTTCCAATTCCAATCTAACAAGTTTATTGTCTTCTCACTGGGTATTTAAAAAGATCACTTTAGTATGGAGTTGAATTAAGAATTATTCTAATCTGATACTTTTTGTACCTCTTATTTTAAGTATTTAGAATATGGAAATTTAACTAAACAATTACTATTCTACTGAAAAGTTTTTGGTGTATTCTGTTAATGCATTCTTTCAAAGCCAATTATGTTAAAATCAGTAGCTTTCTCTGACAGGTTATGGTTATATTTTGTTTGACTTGTCTCTTCATTTCCATTTTTGAAATTCTTCATAGATAACAATTGTAATCCTATGTTTTTTCCCTTATGATCATGATATATTCTTTTCAGAGAGTTGACTGATTTCTTGTGGGGCTTGAACTCAGGGCCTTGTGCTCAGCCCTGTCCACTCAAAGTGCCCTATTACCACTTGAGACATACTTGCAGTCTGTCATTTTGCTGATTAACTGGAGATACAGTCTGGTGAACTTTTCTGCTCTGGCTTTCTTTTCTGCTCTAAGATCCTCAAATCTCAGCCTCCTTAGTAGGTGGTGTTACAGTCATGGCCTAAAGCACCAGTAGATTTGACATTTTTATTAATTTTCTGCTATGACATATCCTGTGCTCTTTTATGCTTGACTTTATATTTCTCAGGTAGGAGTCAATCTTTGCAAGTAACAATTGTGACTTTTCTGTACCCTTCCATTCTTCCTATAGCTTTAAGTTCTAATGGTGCTGAGATATCAAACTTACTATAAGAATATCTTTCAGCATGAACCAGAAAAAATTTTATACATGAACTCTCAGAAATATAATGATTGAGTGCCTTTTAAAAAATGCATGGAGCCAGATGCTCGTGGCTCTCATGCCTGTAATCCTAGCTACTCAGGGAGGCTAAGATCTAAGAATCACAGTTCAAAGCCAGCCTAGGCAGAAAAGTCCCCAAGAGCCTCTTACCTCCAATAAACTACTCAAAAAAGCTATAAGTGGTACCGTGGCTCAAGCTTTGAACACAAAGAGGCTCAGGGACATTCTCTCAGACCTTGAGTTCAAGCCTCAGGGACAGCCTCTCCCCCACCCCACCCCCCAAAAAAAGTACTTGGAGAACTCGAAAGAAAAAAGATAAATAAGTGCATCAGTGGAGCTCACTGGACACTTATAAAAGTGAACTATACAACTTGTGAGACAGGAGGGAGAGACTAGGAGAGAATGAGGGACTAGGAGAAATGAAGGGGCAGAGGTCACTGTATGAAAGGAAATGTATTCATTTCCTGACTTGTGATGGCACTTTTGCTGTATATCACCTCTATAATAACAATGAAGTAAGTTAATTTTTAAAATAATAAATAAAATTAAAAATACAAAAAAAGACTTGGAAAAGTTTTAAAATAGAGAAGATGGAGAAAGAAAGGTTATAGAAAACAGCCAGTAGTCATACAGTCTCTGCTTTAAGCTTTGGGTGTTTTGTGGGCTTCCCCATACTAGTTCTTTCCACAGGGATGCTTTTTTTCCCCCAGTCCTGAGGCTTGAACTTTAGGTCGGGGTACTGTCCCTGAAGTTTTCTGCTAGCACTCCCACTTGAGCCACAGCTCCACATTTTTTTTTCTTTTTTCTTTTGGCCAGTCCTGGGGCTTGGACTCGGCCTGAGCACTCTCCCTGGCTTCTTTTTGCTCAAGGCTAGCACTCTGCCACTTGAGCCACAGCGCCACTTCTGGCCATTTTCTGTATATCTGGTGCTGGAGAATCAGACCCAGGGCCTCATGTATTTGAGGCAGGCACTCTTGCCACTAGGCCATATCCCCAGCCCACAGCTCCACTTTTGGGAGTGTAAACTTGTTCAACCACTTGAGAACCATTTGAGAATTGTTGATTATAGGATATGTTGTACATGCTTACTATTTGATACAAAATGTAAAGGGATATTATCTGATCTTTTCCTCTGTTCTGATTTCAGTCTTTTCCTCATACCATTCTTTATTTTTTTTTGCCAATCCTGGGGCTTGGACTCAGGGCCTGAGCACTGTCCCTGGCTTCTTTTTGCTCAAGGCTAGCACTCTGCCACTTGAGCCACAGCGCCGCTTCTGGCCGTTTTCTGTATATGTGGTGCTGGGGAATTGAACCCAGGGCCTCATGTGTACAAGGCAAGCACTCTTGCCACTAGGCCATATCCCCAGCCCATCATACCATTCTTGAATATTATATTTTCTCATTTTTCTGTGCATCTCTGGACATAAACTTAAGTGTCTTGAATCATCTTTTCAACCTTAACCACAGAAATATTTTATTTGATACTACAGTCTTAATTGAAGTTAAGCCTACTGTTTTTCCTCCATGGAGTTTTTATATACACTTCACTCCTTTGGGTTTTTGTTTGGTTTTTATTGTTGTTGTTGTTCACTTACCTGTATTTTTTTAATTGAGTGTGTGCGTGTATGTGTGTGTGTGTGTATGTGTGTGTGTGGTTTATGTTTTGCCAAGAAAAGGAAAATAAAAACTTGGAAATTTGAAGCATATAAAACATAAGCTATACTCATGAATGAGGCTGCTATTTATAACATGGTGCTTTCATTTGTTAATGATGCCTTCTGTATAGTCAACAAGACAGCCAAAGGAAAAATGTATAACAAGCCTGTACTTAAAAAATTAATGTACATTTGATTTCTAGACTGGTGAATCAAAGGCTTCTAGAGGTGCAATCACAAGTTGAAGAACTACAAAAATCTTTACAGGATCAAGGCTCAAAAGCAGAAGATGTAAGTTTTAATATGTACTACCGTGTTCAAAATGTTGAGAAAAGCTGTAACTTTTCTTTTTGAAGATGATCTTTATCAGAATCATTTAGTGTTACACTGGTTTTAGAAAAAAAAAAAAAAAGCTCCCCCCCCCCCCTTTTTACTAGCATTCCTTGTGAAAAGGCACAGCCTGTACTTTATTGACTTTCACATTTACTTTGCTAAAGAATTATCAGCTAGGGCTGGGGATATAGCCTAGTGGCAAGAGTGCCTGCCTCGGATACACGAGGCCCTAGGTTCGATTCCCCAGCACCACATATACAGAAAACGGCCAGAAGCGGCGCTGTGGCTCAAGTGGCGGAGTGCTAGCCTTGAGCAGGAAGAAGCCAGGGACAGTGCTCAGGCCCTGAGTCCAAGGCCCAGGACTGGCCAAAAAAAAAAAAAAAAAAGAATTATCAGCTAAGGAATTGAGACTTTAAAGTTTCAAAGCTCAACTTCAAGGAAAAGTACAGGGATTTTCTCTGTGTTTAAAGAAAAAGAAACACAACAACAAAAAACAAAAAACAAAAACAGAAGCCATGAACCAATGGCTCGTGCCTGTAGTCCTGCCTACTGAAGAGGCTGAAAACTGAGTTCAAAGACAGCTCAGGCAGAAAAGTTCACCCGATTTTATCATCACTTAACCAGCAGAAAAGCTGGAATGAGGATGTGGGTTAGAGCATGAGGCCCTGAGTTAGAGCCCTAGTAAGGGAGGAGAATATGGGCGAAAGAATGGGAAGGAAGAAGGCAGAGAGGAAGGAAGAGAAGTATGGCTTCAGTGGTAGAGTACCTATCTAACAAGCACAAGGCATTCAAACTCTAGGGCAGAAAGAAAGAGGAATGTTTGACTGGAAATTTTTACTGCAAACTTGATATATAATAAAATAATGCCATCCCTAGAATGCCAGTATCTCTATAATGTTAAATTCCTCCTACTTTTCTCCTTCCTCATGCTGAAGTTTTAAACATTTTTTTAGTACTCTACATATTACAACATAACTCTTCTGTGATGGCATATTCCCAGTGGAAAAGAACACTGCATTGAGCTGTTGAAGAGAGAGAATCCCATGGTTTTCTTCACTCCCACATGCCAACCATCCTTTACAGAGCTTAGATAGCACATTGTTACTCAATTTCTGGCCAAAGTATAAATAAGCTATAACTGGAAAATCCTTTACATTTATTGAAAAGTATAAAGTATAGCTAAGACTTAAGTGTTCAAAATAATATGGGGGATTAAATTTTGCTGATCCATCTTTGCTTCAGCTCACTGTTTTGTTTTCCTGCTAAAATGTAAGTTGCTGTGATCTCTGGCTTGTAAGTATAAGCCTACTTGGTTTTTTTTTTTTTCCATTGAAATAAACTGGTGTTCTACTACTTATACCATACCTCCAGACTGTCTTTGAACTGTAATTGTCCAGATCTCAGCCTCCTAAATAGCTAGGATTACAGTTTGAGCCCAGCAGTTTATTCCTTAAAAAAAAAAAAAAAAGTTTGCCATAGCTTGGTTAGGTATCACTGTAACAAATATAATTATATATGTTGTGGGCCATTGCTTTATGACAGCATATTTTAGAAGTGAGATTACAGGTCTATGAAATACTGTTAGCATAAATAGGTTATTTTGCCAATCTAGTAATGAGTTCTGGCTCTAACCTAAGCAGAAATTCCTTCTGAGCTCTTTTCTGTCTGTAGACCAGATTTAGGTGAAAACTTTTTGTTTTGAGACTATTCCTCAAATTCCTTGAATAAAGCAAAAGTTATGTGTCCTTCCTCCCTCCCCTCCCCCCCTTCCCCCCCCCCCCCCCAGCCACTCCAGCCCGGGGTTTTGTCTGTTTTCCCTAAGGTTTTATCTTACTTTTCTCTTCACTAACCTACAGTGTTGTATCTGGAGAATATGTAATACACAGAGTAACCTTCCAGATGTTTTTGGTCCCCTCTGAAGAGCAACATAATTTCTGCCCTTTTCTGTTTTTAATAACAGTCTTCTCATATAATCTTAGGTCAGAGTGGGTTGTCTTTTGCATGTTTTTATTATTTTTATGTTATTTGTTTTTAGTATGGGAGCAGAAAAGCATTGTCATATCCAGTCATATGGCTAATTTGAGTTAGCCACAGTATATAAAACTCCAGAAAACAAGACAGGATGAGAAAGCCATAGAAGAATGAGAATGTACAAGTCTGAAAAAAAAAGTGTATCTTTTACTTCTGTTCATAAATTACTAAATTTTACTTCTTTTGACTGCTGTGTTTGCTTCATACTAATATGTCCTCTCTGTCTCTTGGCATGATTTCTGCTCAAGGCTATTGTAAGTATGGCTTCCTGCTTGCTTTCATGTATTTACCACTTATTAGTTTTATATATTTATCTGATATCATAGGTGATGATACTGAAATTTCAAATTAAGACAATTGTATGCAAAATTAATATACTTTACTCCATATATGAATGTCTTTTTGTAATTACGATTCTTGAAAGATAGCAAAAGCCAGGTGCTTGGTGGTAACATGCTTATACTCCTAGTTACTTGGGGGGCTGAGATCTGAAGAGCCTTGTTTGAAGCCAGCTGGGGACAGGAAAGTCTGTGAAACTCTTATCCCCAGTTAAACACCAAAAGGCTGGGAGTGGAGCTGTGGTTCAAGAGATAGAGCACTAATTTGCTGGAAAATGGATGGAACTAGAACAAATCATGTTAAGCGAGGCAAGCCAAGAACAGAGAGACAATTGGTGTATGGTTTCCCTGATATGCAGGTTATTAGAATTAAAATACAAAGAGATAGAACAAAGTGAACAGGTTTCAAGATACCAAAATATAGTAAGAGGAAGAGGACACAGAATGAGTAGAGTGTATGAAAATAATAACATAGGAGAGGGAACTATCAGCTACATTGGACACTGATGAAAGTGAGCTAAGCAACTCATGAGTGGGAATAGGAAGGAAGGAATGAGTGAAAGAGGGAACTAAACAAAATGAAAGTAATGCACATATCATCTGAAATGGAAATGATTTTATTGTTAAAGTTCATAGACTTTGTAACCTATGTAAAGTAGAGTGATAATTTTCATCATTGTGAAAGCTAAAATGTGAACTATGAAATAAATGTAGTAACTTAAACTTAATTTTAAAAAAAGAAAGAGGTAGAATACTACCCTTGAGCCAAATTGCTCAGGGACAACACTCAGGCCCTGAATTCAAGCCCCAGGACCAGCACACAAAAACAAAAGTTTCCAGGCTGGGAATGTGGCCTAGTGGTAGAGTGCTTGCCTAACATACATAAAGCCCTGGGTTTGATTCCTCAGTACCACATATACAGAAAAATCCAGAGGTAGTGCTGTGGCTCAAGTGGTAGAATGCTAGCTTTGAACAAAAAGAAGCCAGGGACAGTGCCCGGGCCCTGACTTCAAGCCCCAGGACTGGCGCAAAAAAAGTTAAATCCTAGAAAAGTCTGTTCTTGAGATCTGATTCTTAATATGTAGGTCTCTTCCCACATCTCATCCATACCCTGCTGTTTCTATAGTTTATTTATGTAAGTTATTTTGATGATAGCTTCCAATTGCAATCTGCCTCCTTTTGCCACACATTTTAACAGTACCAGTGTTGAGTTTTGAGAAACCTTATAGCATAGAAAAGAGGATAGGGCAGACTACAGAGACTAGTAAACCTGGGTTTTAAATTGTGATCTCTTATTTGAAAGCTACTAAATATTTTCCGTCCCATCTTACTCCTTGTAAGATGAGGCTAAAATTACAGTGTTGTCAGAAACATATACAAGGCATTAGTATACGACACACTTCACCATAGTGCTTGGCATATTTAAACATTATAACACCACCGAAGAGTGAAAATTAACTTTGTTAAAGTTTAATCAATTTGTACATACACATTTTGTACATAATTAAACCTTAAAAAATTACATTGTATCCTCTGTATTAAAGAAAATAAGCAGTAATCAAAGTAGTAAAGTTATTATCATTTTGTCTTGTCTTTTTTTTTTTGCCAGTCCTGGGGCTTGAACTCAGGGCCTGAGCACTTTCCCTGGCTTCTTTTTGCTCAAGGCTAGCACTCTGCCACTTGAGCCATGACGCCACTTCTGGCCTTTTCTGTATATGTGGTGCTGAGGAATCAAACCCAGGGCTTCAGCTATATGAGGCAAGCACTCTTGCCACTAGGCCATATTCCCAGCGTTATTAACATTTTGTATGTTGGGGAAGCAGTGGCAAAAGATATTGTGGGCCATTGATCTAACTAGTTATCATATTGAGCAAAAAAGTAAATTTGAGTAATTCCTAAGCTATGTAAGAACTGACTTGAATTAATCTAGCATGCCCATAATCCCCACACTGTGGAGAGTGAGGCAGAAGGATAGCACATTTTAAGGCTAGCCTGAACCATGTAGTGGGACTGTCTCAAAATAATCAAAAAGAGTGGAATTAAATAAAGGTTATAGTTATCATTATTAAGGCAACTGAAACTTGAAGAATTCAGTTTGGAGAGGGTTTTTGTTTTTTGTCCCCAACATTGCTGCTGTTGATGAGTTGGACAGTTTATTTTATAAGCCTATATTGTTTGACTTTAAATTATATAGTAACTTATTAAAAACAGTACACTTGCAAATATGTGATTATGAAACAGTAGTTCTGTGTAGAATGACTATTTTTAGGTAGTTTGATATGCTCTTCAGGATTGTGGGTGTGGGTGTGCACGCGCGCACGGCCATTAGTGCTAGGGCTGTCTTGGGTGCTTTCCCTGAGCCATTTTGCTCAACTCTAGAACTATACCACTTGAACCACAGCTCTACTTTGAGCATTTTGCTGGTTAGTTGGAGCTAAGACTCTCATAGACTTTCCTTCCTAGGCTGGCTTTGTACTGTGGTCATCATATCTCAGTCTCCTGAGTAGCTAGGATTATAGGCAACAGCAACTGGTGCCTGGCAGGAAAATGTTTTGTTTTGTTTTGTTTTTTAAATCCAGTCTAAATTGCATTTACCACAAACTTAAAATCTATGCTTATCACCACCTTTCACATTTCCCATACTATTGTGTAAATTATTTGTAACTGTGCCAAAGTCAAAATGCACATACTTGTATGCATATGAATAAGTATGTAAATTGATCCAAGATCTTATTATGATACAAGGAAAACAATACCAAAGATGAGTATGTCTTAGGATGTCTGTTATTATTAGGGTACTTACTGGCCTATTGAGTCTGGGAATATTTAGTCTTCATGAAAGTTACTTGAAATTCCTTATCTGGCTATCAATAGAGTAGTCAAGTATTCCCTTTCTAGGTACTTGGTACTAATCACACTCACTCACTTAGGAGCAGCTCTCTTCGTTTATTCAAGAGAAGTAAATGGGGATATATTGTGTTTTGACAAACTCTTTGACCAAAGAAATTACTGAGGGCAAAGTTAGTTTCTACTATGTTCTTAACTATTTAAAAATAATTTATTGGTTAAAATTTTTAAGTAATTAATGTTTGTTTTCTGTTTTCAGTCACTTCTTCTAAAAAAGAAGCTTGATGAACATCTGTAAGTAGAAAACCTGTCAAAATTTATTGTCTTGTGGGAAAAAATTTTGCAGGGCTGCAGAAGTTTGAGGCAATTTAGGTTTTAGACATATTAGTATGAAGCAAACACAGCAATTCTACTGCATATTAATTCTACATATTAATAATGGCAGATTATTATTATTACAAGGTCAATTCTATCCAGGGTCTATAACTCTAAACAAACTGTGTTTGAACTCTTTTCTCACATTTCAGGCTTCATTTATTGAAGTCTTTGTAATCATAATTAGGAATTTTGATTTGAAGCCAAAAAAGCCCTTTGAAGGGTTTGGTCCTGGCCTCTGTTCCTCTAGTCTGCTGTTGCAGCTTGAAAGTAGTCATGCACAGTATGAAATGCATTAGTGACTATGTTCCTTCTCCCTCCCATATAATTGATTGCATCCCTAAACCAGACCCAATGCCAATCATTATTACTTTTGAAAATCTTGACACTTTTGAAACATTACATAAATGACATTATGTATTAATATCCCTGACATACTTTGGTTCTGTGAAATTTATGTGGTTTCCTGTTCATTCTTTTTATTGATGCATAATGTCCTTTGTTATTCCCTGATTTTTAGAACTTTGTTTTTGGAAAAATATTTTTCTTTGAAATTCTTGTAAAGCTTAAATTTCCTAGGGGGAAGAAACCAAACCTTTACCTTCTTATACACACTTATGTAAAAAAACCCAAAACTTTTCAAACCAAAAAGATATTTCTGTCTTTAAATTAATTTAGTTATATGTTAAATTCATGTTATAGAGAAAAGCTGCATGAAGCTAATAATGAATTGCAGAAGAAGAGAGCCATTATCGAAGATCTTGAACCAAGATTTAATAACAGCTGTGAGTTTTTTCCTAACTAGCATCATTACCTAAACACTACCTGCTCATAGTGAATTTGATAACTTATTTCTTTAGAAATAAGCTTTACAGTAAATTATAGCAATTAAAGAATTTTCCCTATTTGCAGAAAGAATACATCATCATCTTTGTCTTAAATTACTAATTATACTTATAAATATTTCCTTAGTTATGGATTCTAATCACTGTGAAGTAGTATTTTTTCATAATGTAAATTTAGCAACCTTGGACTTGCATTGGTATTTATACCTATGGATGGCTTGTACTTCTTTATGAAAATGAGAGGACAGGCTTCTACCTTTTTTTAATATAGTAAAATATATGTAAACAATCATTTGATGTGTGTGGTTCAGTGACTGTAAGTACATATACATTATAGTGCAACCATTAGCAGTACCTATCTCTAAATATTTTTCATCACTACCAAGTAGAAGTCTAATCCATTAAATGATAATTTGCTGTTTCTCCCTAACCTATGATAATAACAATTCTACTTTTTGTCTCTGAATTAACTACTCTAGGCAACTCATTAGTAGAATCATAGGACATTTATCCTTTCCTCACTGGCTTATTTTACTTAGCATAAACCTTTTAATTTCCATTTAGCATAATGTCCCTATTTTATGTCATGTATTAGAGTTGTCTAGATAATATTGCATTATATGAATATCCATTTTGTTTATTCATCTACCAAAGGATAGTTTTTTTACTTCCTTTAATATTTGAGTTTTTGTTTATAATAAAAGTGAATTATGGGGGCTTGGAATATGTCCTAGTGGTAAAGTGCTGGCCTTATATACATGAAGCCCTAGGTTTGATCCCTCAGCACCACATATATAGAAAAGGCCAGAGGTGGTGCTGTGGCTCAAGTGGTAGAGTGCTAGCCTTAAACTCAATTAAAAAAAAAAAGTGAGGGCTGGGAATATGGCCTAGTGGCAAGAGTACTTCCCTTGTATACATGAAGCCCTGGGTTTGATTCCCCAGTACCACATATGTAGAAAAAGGCCAGAAGTGGCGCTGTGACTCAAGTGGCAGTGTACTAGCCTTGAGCATAAAGAAGCCAGGGACAGTGCTCAGGCCCTGAGTTCATGGCCCAGGACTGGCCAAAAAAAAAAAAAAAAAGAGAGAGAAAGAAAGAAAGAGTGAATTATTAGTTGTCTTTTAAAGAAAAATTGTGAGCAAGACATAATGGCTCATGCCCAGCTACTCTGATGGCAAAGAGTATCAAGGCCAGTTATGAGATCACAAAACTTCTCCATTAATGCAAAGCTGGGCATGGTAGTTCATGCTTGTCATCCCACCTGTGTGGGAAGTGTAAACAGGAGAATCACAGTCCAGGTGGCCTGGCCATATTGTGAGAGACCCTATTGAAAAAGTAACTAAAGCAAAAGGGCTAGGGAATATGGCTTAAGTGACAGAATCCTTGCATGATAAACTCAAGGCCCCAAGCTCATCCCCCAATACTATAAAACAAAACAAAATTATAGCTGGTGTTGGTCATTCCTGTCTTTAATCCTAACTACTTGGGAGGCTAAGATCTGAGGATTTCAGTTCAAAGACAGCCCAAGCAGGAAAGCCTGTATAACTTTTATGTCCAATTAACTACCACAAAAGCGAGAAGTAGAGCTGTGTAGCTCAGGTAATAGAGCTGTGTAGCTCAAGTAATAGAGCTCTAGCTTTGAGCAAAAAAAAAGCTTAAAGACAGGACCGAGGCACATGGTAAGTTCAAGCCCCAGGGTCAGCACCAAAAAAATCACACTGTGTTGAAAATGAACTGTACGACTTATAGTTGGGAACAGGAGGGAAAAAGAGAACAAGGGAAGGAGTAATACTGCCCCAAATGAAAGATACTCTTTACCTGGCTCAGGTAACGAATCCCTCTGTATATCCCTCTGTATATCACCTTTATAATTTCAGTTAATTTTTAATTTTACTGTCTCATCTACAGCCTTAAAAATTGAAGAATTACAAGAAGCTTTACGGAAGAAAGAAGAAGAAATGAAGCAAATGGAAGAACGATATAAAAAATACTTAGAGAAAGCCAAAAGTGTAAGTATGGATTTGTGGGTATCTCAACTCTACTTTGTGGTCATGTTTTACTGGAGTACTAAATATAGTGCCCATAAGGCTAGAGGTATGATGTAAGTCATAGAATTGCTAAGCACAGAGCCTTAGTTTAAAACCCAGTACAACACGCAAACACACATACACACGTATTTCATATACATGCTTATTTCTAATGAGGAGAGCTACCACACGATATACAAAGAAATAATCCTGAACAAGATATAGTGATCAAAATTACTTAGTACTTAACAAGGAGAAAATATAACTTAATAGAAAATAAATGACCATCACTAATTTAGCCAGTAATTAGATTAGTCCCACATGACCTTACAAAACAAACCCTAGAGTTTCCTGATGAGATATCCTTGATGTGATGATCAACCTGAGTCAAGCAGTACTTTGTACCCAGCTTCCAGCTCAAAGGAAACTAAGACTATATATATTGGAAAAAGTAATACCTATAGCAAATTGTCAGATAACTTGGAAGATAAAAGTCAGTATCATGAAAAGAAAATACAGCGGAATGTGGTAGCAGTAGGAGGCAGGCTATTACTATTTTAAAAGAGCCCTACCTAACTACTAGATACACAGTGCATTAATCTTTGAGTCCTGGAGTGGCCACAGAGAGGCTCAGTGGTGAAATACATTTTGGGGCCTGAGATCTGAGGATTGTGGTTCAAAACCAGCCGGGGGGCTCTTAACCAATTAATCACCAAAAGGCTAGAAGTGGAGCTGCAGCAAAAATGGTAGAGCACCAACCTTGAGTGAAAAAGCTAAAAAGTAGTGCCCAGACCCCTCGTTCAAGCTTCAGTACTAGCACTGAAATTAAGAGAAAAGGCATTTTGGAGACATCTGTGAAAGTATGGACTTGGCTTGAACCAAGTAATGGCTTGTAGATGTTAATAGTATTGCAATTATGTACTATAATCCCTTTCATCTAAAGATGTGCACACTCAAGAATTGAAGCGTTATATATTATGAGGTTTAGTGGTGCTGTGGCTCAAGTGGTAGAGTGCTAGCTAGCTTTGAGCAAAAGAAGCTGAGGGACAGGATCCCTTCCCTGAGTTCAAGGGTCAGGACTGGAAAAAGGAAACATAATATCAGGAGGTCTGTGAATTATTTTTAGTTGCCAAAGCAAGCACAGTATGTGAAGAGAGCTTGTGTATGTGAAGAGAGAGGAATGTCATATAGGCCACTGTATTAAATGTAAATGCCTTTTTGTTTAAACTTTCTATAGCTTTGAACATTTCAGTAGTAAAATTGAAAGGAGTTAAGATGCCTTCCCTATAAGTCTTCTAATTGTTGACTCAATATTGACCCCACTACTACCACTCATGCCCAAACCACATATGATCAGAGGATACAATAAGGACACAATGATAGCCTAAGAAAGGAAAGGAGGGAGCTGTCAGTAGTGTCTGCTTAATTGTATTTATTGGTTTAAGCCAGAATTAACTTTTATAATCGATTTTTCTATATAATTATATATTCAAAAGTTGAAAAGGTAATATTATTTTACGCATTTGTATTTTAAAGTTTTTTTAAATAACTTTTGGTTCTCATTGATTTATATTTTCTACTTTTGTTTCATTTTGTTTTGCTTTTTTGTGTTGCTGGGTATGAAACACAGGGCCTCATGCATTATGTGTTAGGTAGGTTCCCCACCACTAAGTTAGTATCCCCAACTCTATATCCTTTTCTATTTTAATTAATTTTTTTTGTTGCCAGTCCTCAGGCTTAAATTTAGGGCCTGAGCATGGTCCCTGATCTACTTTTGCTCAAGGCTATCTCTCTACTCTTTAGCCACAGCTCCACGTCTGGCTTTTTTTTTTTCTTGTGAGTAATTAGAGATAAGAGTCTCATTGACTTTTTTGTCCAGGCTGGCTTCAAACCATGATCCTCAGATCTCAGCCTCCTAAGTAGCTGGGATTACAGTCATAAGCCACCTGCACTTAAGCATCCATTGCTTTTTAAAAGGTTATATTCTTTAAGTTTGAGATTTCTTATTACTGTTGGCAGGTTATCCGGACTTTAGATCCTAAACAGAATCAAGGAGCAGCACCAGAAATACAAGCTCTTAAAAATCAACTCCAGGAACGAGAGCGGCTATTCCATTCACTAGAGGTAGTTCACTGCACCATGATGGGCAATAAAATACTGGGTTCTGATTTCTGAGATCCTTGTTAAACTGTAAACTTTGCGTCCATTGATTTACACAGTTAATTATAAGTATCTCCTCTATATTGATTGTATCTATACATGTTCTTTTTAGAAAGAATATGAGAAAACGAAGAGTCAAAGAGAGATGGAAGAGAAATACATAGTCAGTGCCTGGTACAATATGGTAAGAATATAGTACTTCAGAACATAATGCAAAGTTTACCAAATACATTACTAGATTGCCTTTACTGAAGAAGCAAGTTTGCCTAAAGAATCTAAAAGTAATGTCATCCTAACATACTAACAAAGCCTCTCTGCAAAGAAGATATAACCCACAAACAGAACGGTATTGTGCAGGTATCATCCATAATCCCCAGAAAATAAAGACAAACGTCAGCATAGGTTTTGTTCCTCAGAGCCATTTGTGGTAGGAAAGGCACACACACACAAGGGTAATAGCTCTACTTTGTTCTAACCTTTTTAGGATGGGACAATTTACTTTCTCAGGGGATTGAAAGATGTTAACAGTGTCAGATCCTGAAGCATGGGAGGTGATTTTCATCGAATATTCCAACACAAGAAAACTTCTTGGCAGGGAAAATAAATACTGATGGCATTCTGTTGTGGATTACACTAGCCATGAATTTTACAGGGAATGCTGCGGGGTTTTTTTTCAGTACTTTTCCCCCAACTTTTGTTGTCATCATTTTCTTCTCTCAGTACTTTTCCCCCAACTTTTGTTGTCATCATTTTCTTCTCAATGGAACAACTCTGCCTTTTCAAAAGTTTTCTGAAATGAGAGCCAGTTTTCAACAAGTTCTCTTATTTTTTTCAACTTCTGACCTCCACTGTTGGCATAAAGCCAGTGAGTTTTTTCTTGTTGTTGTTGGTGGTGGTGGTAGTGTGGGTACAGGTCCTGGGACTTGAACTTAGGGCCATGGTGCTGTCCCTGAGCTTTTTTGCACAAGGCTAGCACTCTACCACATGAGCTACAGCTCCATCTCTGACATTTTGGTACTTTAATTAGAGTTAAGAGCCTCACCAAACTTTCCTGCCCAAGCTGGCTTTGACTCAACAGTCTTCAGATCTCAGCCTCCTGAGTAGCTAGGATTACAGGGAGGTGCCATGAGTCTTAAAGGCTAGTAGTGCCCTTGGCCTAATATGATTTGATCTTTTGCCAAAAATTTTATGACATGTTGTGTCTACACGTATACCTGACTTGATCAAAACTATATATTTATGATTTTATCACAATTTTCTTTTTGTTGTTGTGGTCATGGGGCTTAAACTCTGGGTCTTGGCACTGTCCTTGAGCTCTTCAGCTCAAGGCTCTTGTGCTCTACTACTTGAGCCACAGCACCACTTCTGATTTTTTGGTGGTTAATTAGAGATGAAGCTGGCAGACTTTCCTACCTGGGCTGGCTTTGGAACCATGATCCTCAGATCTCAGACTCCTGAGTAGCTAGGATTACAGGCATGAGCCACTGGCACCCGGCATAGATTTTATCACAGTTTTTAAAAGAGAATGTTTGAAATTTAGAATATTAGTTTTTCAGATATTGAGTTTTTGAAGTTTTAAATTTAAAAACAAAAGAAAACTTGCCAGGCACTAGTGATTCATACCTGTAATCCTAGATACTCAGGAGGCTGAGATCTGAGGATGACAGTTCAAAGCCAGCCCAAGCAGAAAAGACTATGAGACTCCATTCCAGTTAACCAAAAAATTAGAACTGAAGCTGTGGCTCACATGGTAGAGTGTCAGCCTTGGCAAAAAAGTCAAGTGAGAGTGTGAGGCCTGAGTTCAAGCTGCAGTAGCAGCTCACAAAAAGAAAAATGAGGGGAGGGGCTACATAAAGAACTTTTCTGGAAGTTAATCCTGGTTTTTCTTTTTTTTGGTGGTGCTGAGATTTGAACTCAGGACCTTGTGCCTGCTAGGCACATAATCTACCGCTGGAGCCTCCCCCACCACCCCATGATTCTGCCTTTTTTTTTTTTTTTTTTGCCAGTTTGGCTTGGACGTGGCCTGAGCACTGTTCCTGGCTTCTTTTTCCTCAATAGCACTCTGCCACCTGAGCCACAGCGCCACTTCTGGCCATTTTCTATATATGTAGTGCTGGGGAATCGAACCCAGGGCTTCATGTATAGGAGGCAAGCACTTTACCACTGGGCCATATTCCCAGCCCCAATCCTGGTCTGTTTTATGTCTTGTCTTTTCAAAGCTTAATACTGTCAGTCTTAATAGCTTTGCATCTTAGTTTTTGTTAGTAATTTCATATATCTTTTTTTTTTTTTTTTGCCAGTCCTGGGCTTGAACTCAGGGCCTGAGCACTGTCCCTGGCTTCTTTTTGCTCAAGGCTAGCACTCTGCCACTTGAGCTACAGCGCCACTTCTGGCCATTTTCTGTATATGTGGTGCTGGGGAATTGAACCCAGGGCCTCATGTATACAAGGCAAGCACTCTTGCCACTAGGCCATATTGCCAGCCCACTCATATATCTTTTATAGTTTTCCATATTATTTATTCTGTTACTTGGTACTAAAAATTATCCCTGGTTTTGAACACTGTGGAGTTATAGTCGAAATTTCTGCATCTACACAGTTAAATAGAAATGATGATGGGTGCTAGAAAGAGATATTCAATAGCTCAAGAATGGCCTTGGATAGAGTATATAGAAAGGTGCTGGGGATGTAGTTTAATGATATAGTACTTGATTTGAATACCTGCAGGAAGAAAGAAAAATATGTAGAGTACTTGAGATGTAGCACAGCAGTAGAACTCTGAAGCACAATATACAGACCTAAGTTTCACACACACAAAATAAAGGTGTATAAGAAATTTTGATAAATCATTGAAATGTGACAAGTTCTAGTATTTTAAATAAGACATTATTTCATTATATTTATCTAAATTGATTAAGTTTATTTGTAGATATTTGTCAATTTTGTTCAAATCCTCAAATGATTTGCTGTAAATTAAATTAAGCTGTGGCTCATACTTGTGTAAATCCTAGCTACTCAGGAAGCTGAGATCTGAGGATTGTTGTTTGAAGCCAGCCAAGGCAGGAAAATCCATGAGACTTTTACCTCCAATTAACCACCAAAAAGCCAAAAGTGGAGCTGTGGCTCAAGTGGTAGAATATCATCCACCTTGAACATAAAAGCTAATGGACAATGCCCAATCCCTGGATTCAAGCCCCAGTATGCATTCTCTCTCTCTCTCTCTCTCTCTCTCTCTCTCTCTCTCTGACATGGGCATGCATGCGCACACGTGCACACACAATAAGTAAATAAACAAAATATCAGCATGCCTGAAACCCAGCTACTCAGGATATGGATTCTATGAGGACATTCTTCAAGGCTACTGGAAGAAATCTAGTGACCTCATCTCAGCCAAGAAGCTGAGTATGGTAGTTTTCATCTATAATCCCAGATATGTGGGTTGGAGGATGACAGTTACAGTCCAGCCACATTCAAAAAAATGAAGAGTTACTAAAAATGAAAAGTTACTAAAATAAAAATGAGCTTAAAGTATGGCTGAAGTACTTGCCCAGCAAGTGGGATTTCAAACTCAGCATAAAAAAATAGAAATTTTTTTAACTAGTACCACATGTGTTTGTGCACATCTATCTCTCCAGCACCAGGGGAAAAGCTGAAGCAGGAGGAAAGTGAGTTCAAGGTCAGCCTGAACTACATAGCAGATTCAAGGCCAATTTAGACTATATTGTGGAACCCTGTCTCAAAATAGAGTTTGGATTTTTCTTTGTTGTCAGCCTCCACTTTTTCCCAGTCTACCCATGTTCATTAATCTCGGTTCTTAAAGTTTCTCTGGCTAGAAATGTTCATCAGTTTATTTTTTTTAAATATCAGAACTGTTCTTTCCTAATCTTTAGTAAAGTCTTTTTTGTCACTATTATTTTCCCTCCACATTCTTGAAGCACCAAGAGATAACCTGCCTGTTTTTTAGGGGCTTTTACAAAACCACCAATTGTGCCGCCTTCCTTAGAGGTACAGTAGGTGATCCTTTTGACTTCAAGAGAAGGATCTTGGTTGGGTCTTCTTTTGTGGCTATCAAGAATTTTGCTTAATTGTTTAAGAATATAAGTCTGCCTTGAAATGAAGAAAAACAACGAAGTGTGGTATGTATAATACTTAGATTGGCTTTCCATCTTAAGAAATAAGTACATTTGGCTTTTCTGAATGTGCCCTGTGATTTCTACAGCCCATGTAAATCAACTGCTGTTAATCAGTTGCACTTTTTTTTTCTTGGAAAATCATTATACATTTGATTTGAAAGAGAAGTATGATAGAACATGAGTAATGAATTATAAAAAATCTGTCTGCAGTTTCTGTTGTTTTGGTTAATGTAAATTCAGAAAATTAAGTCAGTTTTGCCAAAGCAAGATTTATTCTTAATTGTTAGAACTCAAGTGCTTCTTTTAAAACATTTTAATCTATAATGACTAGAATTAATATTTGTAATTAATTGTGCTTTTCTGTGTAATGTACTAAATCTTGCATGATGAAATTTTATTTTGTGAGAATATACTGTGCTGTACTTTCATTGATTCCTTGTTTTTCTTTGTTTTTAATGTTGAAGGGAATGACTCTGCATAAAAAGGCGGCTGAAGATAGACTGGCTAGCACAGGTTCAGGGCAGTCATTTTTAGCTAGACAAAGACAAGCCACAAGTGCAAGAAGATCTTACCCGGGCCATGTCCAACCAGCCACAGCAAGGTAGAGAAGTCAGAAATAAAAACCTGCACATACAGCAACATTTCAGGAAGTTCACCAAAAGTCAATATTTAATGTTGCTCATTGGAGGGCTTTTTCTCTGTCTTATATATTTGTGTTAGTTTCTTTGTCCTTTATTCTGTAGTCTTTTCAGTTCCTTTTAATGTGCCAAAAATTTGTAAATGTACAATTATAATTGTTGTATAAATAGTGTAATACTTTACTTTGTATGAAAATGTCTCTTCCCCAGTGGTGTAGGCTTTGTAATGAATTAGATTTTCTGCCAACAATTGATACACAATTTGTATTCTTTATTGTGCCTATGTGTTACCATGCTTTATAAGAATGTCTTTGTTTGAAGGAACTTTAATCTTTTTATGATATTAGTCTATTTTCAATTGTTTTCCATATGCACTTCAAAAAACATACATATTTACTACAAAAAGTGGTGAGCAAGTGCACTTTTTCTGCAGAAACTTAAATACAGTGACAGAAATACTAGTCAAATCTCCTTAGCCACCTAAGGAAATGATTTAGAGGGGGAAAAATCAGTTTTCACATCGTTTTATAGGAAATTAAATTTATTTGAATATTTAGAGACAATTTTTAAAACAAACAGAAAATTAATTTACTTTATGCTATCTTGTTTGCTGGCAAAAGTGAGTACATTGGGCTGGGAATATGGCCTAGTGGCAAGAGTGCTTGCCTCCTACACATGAAGCTCTCGGTTCAATTCCCCAGCACCACATATATGGAAAACGGCCAGAAGGGGCGCTGTGGCTCAGGTGGCAGAGTGCTAGCCTTGAGCAGGAAGAAGCCAGGGATGGTGCTCAGGCCCTGAGTCCAAGGCCCAGGACTGGCCAAAAAAAAAAAAAGTGAGTACATTGATGAGGTTGTTTGGGGAAAAATTCAGGCAGGCTCTTTTTTTCTTTGGAATATCTTTTTAGTAACTAAGAATCAGATTCTGGTTATGTGCTTGACATTTACACATTCAATTCTACACACATAAAAGATTTCTTTTTCATATACTTAGAGGTAATAGGTAATGTTGCTCTTTGGGCGGTTTGTGGCCTTGTGCCTCATTTGTTTTGTTTATTCCTTAATATAAACTTCCTTTCTCAAAAATTCCCAATACTTAACATCTTAATACATATGAGTTCTTGTATGTAATATTATTATATCTATCATATTCTTTCTAAAGTCTTATTAGGCCAGGATTCTGTTAGTGAGTGGATGTTTTCAGATATTTTGCTTTAAAATACTTACTTTTTTTTGGTTGAGAGGCTTGAACTCTGGGCCTGGGCACTGTCCCTGAATTCTTCACCTCAAGGCTAGTACTCTACCACTTTGAGCCATAGCACCACTTCCAAAGTGCTTACATTTTAAGACATATTTCTTCTATTTCTGAATACTGTCAGTAAATCATTATGAAGCACTTTGTCTCTATAAGGTGCTCTACAAAAATGAGATGGTATTCGTTTGAAAATGAACTGCCTTCTAATTTTTCTCCTATTGACATGAAGTTAGTGCCATATTATATTTAAGTTCACCTCCAACCTTTTTATTCTACCATGGCATAATTTTAAAGCATATATATATACACATATATATTCATTCTGAAAGGAGATTGGGTTTTTTTGTTTAGATGTGTTACCTAATAGGATGTTATTTTATGTACTTACAGTTTGAAAGCTCAGGTTCTATTCAGTTTTTGTGTTACATATAAGTAACTTTAAATCATGTTTAGTGTAATTAAGAAATGTTCAGACTCTGTATTCATGTGTTTGATTTTTAAATCTATACTTATCATTTAAGGTTAACCTGAAAATCTGTAGTGCTTTAAAAAAAACAAAAAACATCCAATCACTTTAACCATTCAGCCACTTTATCCTGCTTTATGTTTTAAAGACAGAGTTTTACTGTGTAGTCTAGGTGGGCCTTGAAGTTGCAGTCCTTCTGCCTCAGCCTCCTGAGTGCTATGATTATAGGTGGGCACCACCATTCCTGGCTGTCATAATGTGGTTTGTTTTATGTCAAGCACAAAAGTCTAAGAATACTTCTTCCTGCTATGACTATAAGCAAGAATTAGTAATTAAGCAGAGTCAGGTGAGTAGATAGCTGACCTGGTCAATGTATTAAGTCCTTCCTTCTTTTCTTCCTACCTCCTACCTTCCTTATGATCTTGCTGTTTTTAGTGCTCGCTTCAAACCTCTGCACTCAACCATCTTTCTTCAGCCTCCTAAACAATAAAATAGGCTTGCCCAGCTAATGAATTAAGTTTTGACAATAAAGACTAAAAATGACTTAAGATGGTTCTCACCCTCACCTTTTAATTCAGAAATAATATAAAGATTCAACTATTTTTAAAATAAATTAGGATGAAGGCCCAACCTTGGTAAAGTTAAAATTACTGGGAAATTATACCTGCAGAATAAGGCAGATGAAAGCAAGAGCTTCTCTCAGGAGCCTTCAAATAAAAATATTTACATAAGGCAAGGTTTTCATTTTCATTCTCTGTTTACTGTCCAGTCTTACTCACTTTCCTACCTAGATATATTTTCTCCAGATAGGTTGGAAATGTATCAGGCTTTTAGGAGCAAGTTTTATTTCTTACTTTGTTCAGCGTCTGTTGTATGCTGTGATTTTAGATTTTAACTTTGACTCTCCTTTGGTATACCTTTGAAGTTTTGCGTATTACCCTTATGACATAAAGAAATTGCATTTCTAAACATTTTAAGTTACTTAAAAAACTTTTCTAAAAGCAGTGGGGACTCCCTTTGTCTAGCTTTGGGGACACGATATATGTCTAGTCATAATTAGTAATATCTCAGATGGGCTGTGATCATTCATGGTCTCTAAAGAAGTTTGGAGACATTTGGATCTTGATTTAGAGGAGAGCAATACTATGCTATATTTTCAAGAACTCTTACATGCAATAGCTTTGGGATATCTGTGTTCTCACTAAGCAGAGCTAGTCCTGGCATCTTCAGGGGACTGAGCATATCATCACTGTGTTGTTATGATGAGCTGTCACCACAGTGCCTGAATTTTCATAAACAAAAAGCATATTTGTTTCTGTGTTCTTTCTAGCTAGAAAATACAAAGTAAAGTACTAAAGAATATTAACATTTATGTTAGATAGTCCATATTTAAGAAATGCATAGGAAACTAATCTGAGAACAAATAATACAGTTGGATATATTTCAGGAACTGGATAGCTTCTTACCATCTGTCTAATTATTTAGTAATAACTAAGAAAAAGCCTCTAAATAAGAGACCCACATTCCAAAATCTATCAAGCTTGAATTATTTCTGTTAGATATCCTTAGCCTGATAAAATTGGCTTAATGAAATGGTTGTAGTAAGGATGATATTGTAGTCTTTAATTTTCTTGGAGTTTTCTTGCTAATACAAGAAATACTCAATTGTACAAAATCAAAATGTTATCTAGTCAGAAACAATCTACTTCATTCTTATAAAGGAACAAAAAAATTCATTCTGTACAAATGGATTGTAGTTTAAGTATGAGATGAGTTAAGTTGAACAAGTGTGTTTTTTTAATAAGACATTTTAAAATAATTTTGGTAGTAGTTTGGCTTCATCTTGTTAACCAAGATATCAACTTTTTTTTTATATTTCCTGTTCCCATATAAGAATTCATCTGGGGCTGGGGATATAGCCTAGTGGCAAGAGTGCCTGCCTCGGATACACGAGGCCCTAGGTTCGATTCCCCAGCACCACATATACAGAAAACGGCTAGAAGCGGCGCTGTGGCTCAAGTGGCAGAGTGCTAGCCTTGAGCGGGAAGAAGCCAGGGACAGTGCTCAGGCCCTGAGTCCAAGGCCCAGGACTGGCAAAAAAAAAAAAACAAAAACAAAAAGAATTCATCTGTTGTTTTAATGATAAGACAACTTTAAAATTTTTTCCCAATGTGAGCATTACCTTTAAGCAAAAAAATACAAATTTTAAAACATTACCTTAACTCCTATAATTCATCTTCATTTATCCAGATTTTACTTTCCAGGAATGTTAAAATAATGCCAATTGAAAAATGTGAGGTTTATCTGAAGAAAAAAAACAAAAACATTCAAAGCTCACAGGTAGTGGAAATCTAACTAGTTAGCAGCCATGTTGGCAAGAATCTCTTTGATCTTTAGCTTTATACTGAGAAAAGAATAACACTAAAATCTTGCTTTTTGCTAAGGGAAGAATAATATGAAATGCTTTTTGTTGTCTTTAAACCATAGAAGAATATTCTGACTTTTTTTTTGGTCAGTTTTCAGGCTTGAACTCTGGGCACGGGCACTGTCCCTAAGTTCCTTTTGCTCATGTCCAGCACTCTACCACTTGAGCCACAGCACTACTTCTGGCTTTTTCTGTGATTAATTAGAGATTAAGTCTCACAGACTTTCCTGCCTGGGCTGGCTTCTAACTGGATCCTCAGATCTCAGCTCCTGTGTAGCTAGTATTACAGGGATGAGCCACTGGTACCTGGCTGTTTTGACATTTTATCATTGTGGTATGGAAGGATTTTCATTATTCCTGTTGCCCCATATAGTTCTTAACGGTCCTAAATCAGGGCAACTGACCCTTTGTTTAAAAGGCAAAAATAAAGAACATACTGGTTAGAATAAAATGAGATATCAGAATATGTGGAAATCATTTTGTCAGTTTTAATTATTTTTTTCATATAAGTAAAAAGGTTTTTCATTGAGTAAAGATAGTCTGTTTCCCTATAAACCATTTATAATTGCATTTTATTTTGGAAGTTATTTAACCTAATTTTATTACTTTTAGAAAATTATTTCCGAGCTTGTTACTAAATGACTTGAGTATGTTGTAATTTAAAAAAAAAATCAGGAGAACGGTTGTTCAAGGTATAACCAATATTCTTTGTTTAAGGTATATTTAGGTGATTAGTGTTACTTTTTTAAAAGAAATTAAAATGCTATATTGTCCAATTTTAGTACAATAGTGTTCTAAACCTTTGTCACAAATATTTAGGTTTTTGAAAACTAAAAAAAAACATCAAATCTTTTGCTATTTACACAGCTAATGTCTGCCCTTTCCTATTCCCAAAAATTATGAAGGTATTATAAAATGAAGAACAGCACAAATATGATTACTCATCTCTTTTAAGTCACTGTGATGTGTCCTTGGGTAGTACAGACTAGTAATTGTTGGTAGCCTTTCATTAACCCAATTAACATGTATTATATTTATTAATATAAATAGTAAAAATCTGTACTTAATGTCTTTAAATATGAATATCTTTTACTTTTTCCCACTGTACTGAAATAATAGAGAAGGGACACTAGTTTGAGAAACAGAGACCTGTACTTAATTATGGCAAGTATATGTTTTAACAATCGTAAGATTTTATGTGTATCTACATATATGTATTTTGTATATGTGTACACATATGTATATACATAACAGAATTATTTGTACCTGTTATCAGTATTTTTCTGTTTATATTTTCTAATAGTGTGTAAGGTATAAATATAAGTTTACATGCAGGATATACGTGAGACTAGAAATCAAAGAAAGAAGGCAGTTAAGGATGAAGATCCAGCCTGAGTGGAATGGACATTGAGATAAAAGTTATTAATATGTAGGCAGATGAAATTATCCATACAATGAAAACTTATTTCAAAGCACTTGACAAGTGATCCTAAAATGATAGCTTTCATAAAATACTGTTAGTATTTGGTATTTTACATTCATTTGATAAAAGTAGACAAGTATCTAGTTTCTAATTATGTGTCCCTTCAATGAATATTGACTAGGCACTTAATATAACTGTGTGTTTTGTCGTGGAGAAGCAACCATTTCATTTTGAAACTGTTTTCCCTTACTAAGTCTGTAGTAGTAATTTTAGCCCATTTAGAATTACTATGATATGGTGAAATAAGGGAGGAAAATCAATCCACAGTGGTCAAAAATCATGACTGACTTGCCAACAGTTATCTAGAAATGCCACTTTATCTAGTTTACTGACCATAGGCCTAAGTTTTTTACTCCCTTTACTAATATGTCATAGCCCACAAAAAAGTGTTTAAAATGAAGGCAAAGGTAGACTCTGACTGTGTGTGCCAGTCCTGGGGCTTGTCCTCAGGGGCTATAGCTCAGTAAATATAAGAAGAACAATCTCAAAGTGAGAGGGGGGAAAAACATCAATGCATGCTGTCTTTAATGTGTACACAGGAGACTTATGAGCATGCTTTGCCATTTATAGTTATGAATTGACAAAGTAATTAGCCCATCAGTTGTGTTCTAAAGTTAGTGGAAAGGACCCATGTTTCGTGGTATATGTATCAGTTCACAACGATTGCTATGTATACTTCCTACAGTGTGCTTATTTTACATATGTCAGTATTAAAGTATCTTCATTTTTTTTCTTTTTTTTTTTTGCTCAAGGATATTACTCTGCCAACTTGAGCCACAGCACCATTTCTGGCCTTTTCTATAGATGTGGTGCTGAGGAATCGAACCTAGGGCTTCATGTATATGAGGCAAGGACTCTTCCCACTAGGCCATATGCCCAGCCCTATCTTCATATTATTTACTACTTTAATAACTTACAGATTATTTATACTGCAATATTTATAGCACTTTACTAATATTTTTCCTTTTATTCTTCTGTGGCATTCTCTAACAATATCTTAAAGTCAGGGATCTGTAGCTCTAAGTATCAAAATTTGTCTATACCTAGTTGGGCTATTAGGAATGGATTAGTTCTGATATATCACATTAAAAGGTGTTGTGAGTGGGGTACTAGTGTCTCACGCCTGTAATTCTAGCAACTCAGGAGGAGACTGAGATTTGAGAATCAAGAGCATGAGGTCCTGAGTTCTAGCCACAGTTCCTGGGCACACACACACACCTCTTATAATACTTTGAAAACAAACTTCTTTTTTGTGGTGCTAAGAGTTGGAATGCAAGGTCTTATGCACTCCAGGCAAGTAAATATAAAAAGAACTGAAATTCTTCTGAAATTGTTTTCTGTAGTAGTATTGATAAGCTGGAGTCTTCTAGTTAATCAGAAGACTTGTTTTCCTTTTGTGGGGACTGTCTCCTAAAATACTTAGTACAAACTTCTTCACCTTAATGATTTCTTTGTCATCAGAAATACCCAAAGGTAGGGGTGATGGGAAAAGGTAGATGCTACAAAGATATTTTTACTTCCACAGTGAATATGTTATTTGAATTTGACTATTTTCTTAAATTTATACTTGGCCAAGTTTTCAGCTTCTATCGAGAAAAAAAAATTTTGTTAGCAAATGTTTGCATTTATAACACGAACACATTAATACTGAAATCACAGCATGCAATGTTTGTTGCAACGCATTATTTTCATCTTGGTCTTAGAGGATATATTGTTTTTCATAATGTAAATAATTTCTGAAGTGGGGCTAAGGGTGTAGCTAGGTGGTATAACATAGGCTTAGCACACACAAGGCTTGTATTATTACATCTCCAGCACCACAAATATGTAAGTAGTTTCTGTGTTATTCTCCACATTTACTCCCCATCCCTTACCACCTTATTCTACTAATAAATTTTACTATAGCTGGACACCTAAAAGAAAGGAACTGCCTTTCTAGAGAAGTCCAGGTGGTCCTTTGAGGGCCAGTACTGCTTTTTTCTTTCCCAAAGTAAAAAGTTACGAAGCCAGGAATAGTGGTGCGTGCTTATAAATCCTGGCCTCTAGGAGGCTAAGGAGTGAGAATTTGAGTTTTCTACGTCATATTAAAAAGTCACTTTTATAGCATAATACCTTGAAGACAAAGTTTGTTCATTTGTTTTGTGTAATGTTTTGTAATGCTTGGATGAAGCCCAGGGCTTCATGCGCACCAGGCAAGCACTGTACTGTGGAGCTACATCAACAGCAAGCCAGTCTTCTCAATGCTAACATACTTTAAACTTTGTTTTCTGAAGTTATATTAATGAAAGAAAGATATCTCAATCATAGGCACATGAGAACAAAAAAGTCTCTTTTTAAATGTTTACCTTCCTCTGGGTTCTTCTTAATCTTGATAATATTAGACAGTGGACCAACTCAGTACCTACTACCAGTCACGCGTGGCAGTTTTAATTTAAATTAAATGAAATTTAAACTTCAGTTCCTTGGTTACTTAGGCTTGTTTTGAAAGCTCAGTGGTCCTATGTGGTGATGGTTCCTGTATGGGAAGCTCAGGTGTGGGCACATCCGTCATTTCAGAAAACGCTGGATGAATCTACTCTTGATACCCAAGAGAAGGCAAAAATAGTGAACTTAAGGCAACTCTTAGATTTTAGGCCATAATTGAAGAAACCTCTTTTCTAAAAATCATTAATGACCTGGTGCCAGTGGCTCGCGCCTATAACCCTAGCTATTCAAGAGGCTGAGATCTGAAGATCACAGTTGGAAGTCAGCCAGGGCAGAAAAGTCCCCATGAGACTCTTCTCTCCAATTAGCTACTCAAAAACTAAGTGGAGCTGTGGCCCTGAGTTCAAGCCCCATGACCAGCAATAGAGTAAAAATCTGTAACAGCCCTTTGTGTAATGACCTTGGAAAAACAAACACCTGTTTAGGCAGTTTTCCATATGCTTTCAAAAACTAAAAACTTCCTATTTCACTAAATAAGTTCATAAATCATTTGTTCATATCTTCAGGCTTGTCTCCCTTTCAAAAGTTGGTATCAGCGAAAAACATATAACTCATTTTCTAATAAAATTGATAAGCGTCATATCCTTGTATTACTTATAAATTTGTATTGACCTAATGAAAGTTGCCAACAAGTTGTTCCTGTCCCTCTAAACATTTATCCTTGAAATCACATTTGACTGTCTTTACCTCAAAGACACACCAAGATCCAAATAGTTTATCACTTTCTATTCTTAACTTTTTTCTGTATTATAAAATTTTTTCTGTATTAAAACAAGCGCTTGAATAGTGATAAAGTGCCTGCCTAACATGCATGATGCCCTGGGTTCAATTCCTCAGTACCACATAAAATAGAAAAGGCCAGAAGTCGTGCTGTGGCTCAAGTGGTAGAGGGCTTGCCTTGAGCAAAAGAAGTCAAAGATAGTGCCCAGGCCCCAGGACTAGTTCAAGCCCCAGGACTGGCAAAAGATAAAAAAAAAAAGATATTGAATGTGACTTTAACTAATGAAAACATTTAAAAGAATTAGTTTACTTGGCTTGTTTGTAAATTTCTTAACTAAAAGGATCTGTACTGACTTTTTTAAAATAAAAGTAAAACTTTTTTTTTTTGTAGTCTAAGAGATTGAGCCCAGGATTTTGTGCATGCTAGGCAAGCACTTTGCCAGTTACAATTCTTCATAGAACCAGCATGGTTAGTTAAAACTTTATAGTTTCAATGCCATGATGGTTTCCTTTTCCTTTTTAAAGTTTTTTTTTTTTTTTTTTTGTTTTTGTTTTTTTGGCCAGTCCTGGGGCTTGGACTCAGGGCCTGAGCACTGTCCCTGGTTTCTTTTTGCTCAAGGCTAGCACTCTGCCACTTGAGCCACAGTGCCACTTCTGGCCGTTTTCTGTATATGTGGTGCTGGGGAATTGAACCCAGGGCCTCATGTATACGAGGCAAGCACTCTTGCCACTAGGCCATATCCCCAGCCCTCCTTTTTAAAGTTTTTTAGAGGAATTTGGCATCAAAATGATAAATATGTAAAATTCTAGGCAGATTGTGATATTCTTACAGCTCAGATACAGATGTAAAATGGTCTGGTTGAGTTTATCTTGTTTTCTTGTTTCAATTTACATATCCTCTACAAATACTCATTACTTAGGGGAAATTTCAATATGCTTGAAATAAGAAATAGAATTTTAAAGTATGATTACAGGAAATTACATAAGTTGCCAATCCGTGATTTGGGACCTTTTAATTTTGTTTGTTTTGTTTTGTTTCCTTTTGAGCCTGTTTCATGGTTTGAACTCAGGATTCAAATCTTGATTCTTTAGGTCTCAGCCTCCTTAGTAGCTAGGATTGTAGAACTGAGCCTCTGGAACCCACCTTTTTTTTTTTTTTGGCCAGTCCTGGGCCTTGGACTCAGGGCCTGAGCACTGTCCCTGGCTTCTTCCCGCTCAAGGCTAGCACTCTGCCACTTGAGCCACAGTGCCGCTTCTGGCCGTTTTCTGTATATGTGGTGCTGGGGAATCGAACCTAGAGCCTCGTGTATCCGAGGCAGGCACTCTTGCCACTAGGCTATATCCCCAGCCCCCCTTTTTTTTTTTAATAGCCTTACTTATTATTCAAGTATATTAAAATATCAGTGCTATCATTAATTTTGCTTTTTTACAAGTTCTGCAAAATTCATAATGCATTGTACCCCAGAAAATAATATCTAGGTGTGTCTGGTTCTGAACTTTCATGTTTTGATAATTGCCCATCCTTTATAGCATCCAAGTTTTTATTATGTAATAAATGGTAAAATTCAAGTATATTGAATGATTTGCCTTATTTTGATTAACATTGAAAATACAAGAAATTTGGAAACAAAGAGGTTTTTTCCCTCCATAGTATTTCAGATGACTTTTCAAGCAAGCAGTGAAACACTGTAGTACATTAGAGCTAGAACTGTATTGACTATAATCCTAGCTCTAAAGCCTTATACTCATGTCTTAAATATTATTGTTATCTTTATGTTTGACATTGTGGTTATTTACCTTGCATTTTAGCTTTTGCAAAAGGTAGATTCTTATTTTTAGTTGACTATTGAATTTACAATTGCATAGTTCTATTCCATGTCAGCATAGTCTAGAAACATCACAATGATTACGTAGGATTTTAAATTTCTCACTTCACAAACCAAAATGCAACACAAATCAAGCAACCCTGTATGTAGTCCTCAAGCATTTTTCCACCTGCTTACTGAATTTACCAACAACTTAACTCTGTGTTGAAATTGCTGGATTTTCTAACCACTTTTCTGAGGTGGGTGACTTATATTTCCTTTTTGGTATCACTCATTTTAATTTTACGAGTGCCAATTTGTTACGGTATTATGTAAGTGTTTATATGTATGCATATAATATATGTATATGTATATGAAGAAAATGTTAAGACTTGGTCAAACTATATTTTTCCCATTCAAGTACAAAAATGTTTTCAAGATTGCAAAAAGTGTACAGTTGTTAAGTTGTAAATAAAGACTTCTATAAAAATTCAGCTTATATTTTTTTTCTTCTGCTCTTAAACTGTAACAGCACTTTCTCTCTTTTGGCGCCAATACTGGGGCTTGTTTTATTTTTATTCAAGGCTAGCACTCTACCACTTGAGCCACAGCTCTGTCTCCTGCTTTTGGTGGTTAATTGAGGTAAGAATCTCATGGACTTTCTTGCTCAGGTTAGCGTCATACTGTAGTCCTTGGAACTCAGCCTCCTGCATAACTAGGATTACAGGCATGAACTACCAGCTCCCAGCTAACAAGCATAACTAATAGGTGATTATATTCACCCTCTACTTAAAATTCTTATTGAAATTTGTCCACATCTTCATTTTTATGTAAAGTGGTAGTATTGAAATTGAGTATGAAATTGGTATTGAGTATGTTGAATTGATGGAAATTTATTATGATTGCATAAAAAAAACACGATGATTCCAACTAAAGTTTAGCATTGGAAGTTCTGAACTGAAAGCATTGTTACTGTAAGTTCAAAACAACTTAAGCTGACCCTAGTTGCATTTGGCAAGAGAAAAATTCAAGCAAGACATAAACAGAAGGGGAGTTTATTGGGAAAGAAATGTGGCAAAGAAAGTACATGTGGCTTAGATACCCCCCACAGGAAGATAGCATTTCAGCCCGTCTCAGCCGTCTTAGGTCCTCTTCCCCTTCATACAGCTTAGCCTTGGGTTAAATAAGTAGAATGGGAGTCCTTGAAGACAGTTTTTTTATTGCTGGGCCTCCTTTCTGTTTCTTCATTCTTTTGTCCTTTTTTTTCCCCCTCTCTCTTTCCCTTTTGGCGCCAGTACTTGGGCTTGAACTTAGGGTCTGGACACTGTCCTTAATCATTTTTTGCTCAAAGCTAGTGCTCTACCACTTGAGCCACAGTTCCACTTCTGGCTTTTTGGTGGCTAATTGGAGATGAGAGTTTCACAGACTCCTGCCTGGGCTGGCTTTGAACTGATCTCCTCAGATCTCAGCGCTCTGATCAGCATGAAACACCAGGGCCCAGCTATCAAAACAAAACCTGGTAGGAGTTTGATTGGAATTACCTTGAGTCTCTAGATGAGTTTTGGGGGAAATGGATGTCTTTCTATTCTAACTTCATCCCATTTATTTAGGTAAGCACCTAAATAAAAACTGGCAGTGGTAGTTTCTGCTTATAATCTGGTTCAGTCATCAAGAACTATAATCAAGAGTTTAAAGCCAAGCCGGGGACCAATGCTATCTACTCAGTGTTAGGAAAATGGAGGAGAGAAAGAATAGGCTGGACTCGGTCTCAACAGACTGTTGAGGTACAGCCCGGAGCAGCAACCTTCCCATGGGATTGGAGGTTGTCCGAAGAGATGGAGTTGGGGTCAGGCTTTTATTGGTCTTAACAAGAAAACAGAAATTCACACAAACAAAACAGGCTGTCACCTCTTTGGGCTAGGTGTGGTCACTTTCAGGCTCAGAATGGTATGTTCTGCCTGGGGTGGCAGGAACTTTTGGCCAGGCCTAGGTTGGAATGACCTGCTTGGGGTCAAGTACCTCTGTACACCTGGTGTTTTGCTTGACCTAGAGAAATAAGGTGGGTCAATCCTTCAGGAGATTGATAGCTGAGGATCGAGATTCAAATCCAGCCTGGGCAGACACAGACACATCTTTTCTCCAATTAAACAGCAAAAAAAGCAGATAGACCTGAGTTGTAGTGCACGTGGTAGAACATCAGCCTTAAGTGAAAAAGCTAAGTGAGAACTTAAGGCTCTGAGTGCAAGGCCTACCACCAACACACACACACGGCTAGCCAGGCCAAAATTATCAAGACCCTAAACTCTAGTTTTTCTTTTTTTGCTGGTCCTGGGTTTTACTAAGGGCCTGGGTGCTGTCCCCAAGACTTTTCAGCGCAAGGCTTAGTGCTTTACCAGTTGAGCCACAACTCTGCTTCTAGCTCTGTGGTGATTAGTTAGAGATGAGTCTCACAGATTTTCTTGCCCAGACTGACTGAACCACAATCCTCAGATCTCGGCTTCATGAGTAGCTAGGATTACAGGCACCTACCAGCTTTCAACTTCAAGACCTTATCTAGAGTGCTTGTCTCGTATACATGAAGCCCTGGGTTCGATTCCCAAGCACCACATATATAAAAAACGGCCAGAAGTGGCACTGTGGCTCAAATGGCAGAGTGCTAGCCTTGAGCAAAAAGAAGCCAGGGACAGTGCTCAGGCCCTGAGTCCAAGCCCCAGGACTGGAAAAAAAAAAGTAAAAGGGAGGGGAATGTGGTTCAACAGGTAGCATGTTTGTCTAACAAGCACAAGGTCCTGGTATAGTCCCCAGTAGGATGGGCAGGGACTAAATAATTTCTCAGTAATGTTTTGTAATTTCAATATACTCAATCTTTTATCTGTTATGAGAGTTATCCCAAGTATTCATATTCTTGGATGCTGTGTTAAATGGTTTGTTTTTAAGTTCAGTTTCAGTTGTTTCATTTGGCTCAATGTTTCAGAGGTTTCAGCCACTTGGACTGGCAAAAAAAAAACACCAAAAAAAAACCAACAACAAAAAAACTCACCCACTTCCCTTCTCTAGCTGGCATTAAACTGCCATCTTCAGATCTCAGCCTCCTGTGTATCTAGGATTACAAGCCTGAACCACAGGTGGCTGGCTGAAAAGTCATTTTTTGAAGTATGCTGTTTGACCATCCATCCACAGTCCCCCCCAAAAAAAAGTGTTCTATATTTTTCTTTGAGATGGCCTTGTTCAGTTCCCAGAGTTAAAAGATTATTTCAGCAAGTGAACAAGGTCAGATGGAGAGAACTGCTTTTTCCTTTCTACTTAATATTGCAGCTTATTGAGAAAAGTATAAGGCTTAAAGAAAACAGTACCTGTGCGCTGTTAACCCAAGTTATCCTTACAAGTGTTCATGTCTACATTCCTGGTTGCTGTTTCCCATTACCCCCTTTCCCTGTCTAACCTCAGTTATCTGTCCTCATCTCTCTAAAGTTTAAACTCAGTGCTGCAGGGGCTGGGGATATGGCCTAGTGGCAAGAGTGCTTGCCTTCTATACATGAGGCCCTGGGTTCAATTCCCCAGCACCACATATACAGAAAACGGCCAGAAGTGGCGCTGTGGCTCAAGTGGCAGAGCAGCCTTGAGCAAAAAGAAGCCAGGGACAGTGCTCAGGCCCTGAGTCCAAGCCCCAGGACTGGCAATAAAAAGGCCTAAACTCAGTGCTGCAGAGTCTTCATTTTATTTTGTACTGCTGTAGGGATCCCGCCACATAACTGGTAGTCAGTAAATGAAGGCATCCATTTCCTGTAATTTAGGAAAGTGTTTCCCTTTTTACCACAGGTATTGTATAATCCAAAACTTGAGTTTTAAAGACAAAAAGCTACCACTTAAATGAAATTCTGCTTTATAAAGCCTTAGTACTGGGCCAGTATATTGTAAGGAAAAGTTCCTTCCAAGTGGAGTCCAGTTACTACTGGATTGGGAAGGGGAGAGGCTGGGTCAGAACTATTGGCCAAGCTGTGCTTGCACCACTTGTGTCTGCGCAGCCACTAGCATCTGGTGTGTAGCTCTAGAAAATTTGCCTGGCATACTTAACTCTCTGGATTCCATCCCAGCACCCCCATAACAGAACCCCACAAAAGAAGTAGTTAGCTATGACACCAAAGGCCTTGAGAAGGCCATTAGAAGGGATCAGCAAGGGAAGGAGGCCCCACAGCCGCGCCGGCGGCCCCGCCTCCCTTCCCCCGCCCACCCCGTCCTTGGCTGCCCTGCCGAGCTCCGCCCACTCCCCCACTCCCCGTCTCGAGCCGCCGGACGCCCGCTGGGCCCTCTGGCCTGCGCCTCTGGCTCGCTCTCTATGGTACGACCCATGGAAACCGGAAGTGGGCCCCGGCGGGGGTGGGGCAGAGGGTGAGGCCGCGGGAGGCGACGCCTCCGCTGCCTTCGCTGTCTCCGCTGCAGGCCGAGTGTGATGGCTGCCACCGAGGGAGTTGCGGAGGCTGCGACAGACGGGGAGCCAGGCCAGCCCGAGCACCCGCCGCCCCAGCCGCACCCACCGCCACTCCAGGAGCTGCTGGAAGACGAGATGGCGGCGGAGGCCGGCGAAGCAGTGGCTTCCCCTGCGGACGACGGGTTTGTGAGCCTGGACTCGCCCACCTACGTCCTGTACAGGTAACGCCCCCTGGGCGCGGGCGGACGCGGGCGGGAGGCCGGGTCCTGCGGGACCTCGGAGGGCTCGGCCCACGCCTGCCTGCCTGCCTGCCTGCGGAGAACAACGGGGGCACCGCTGAGCCCCGGCGGTACCACTGCGGGCTGGCCAGGTGTCGTGAGCATCTCAGGACATTTCCCGCTCCCTTCCGCGTTCTCCGAACGCTCCTCGTTCGGTTAGCGTGTCGGGAAATGGTTATTTAAATAAGGGTCAGGGGTGTATTCTGGACAACAAACTTCTATGGCTTCCCACGGCTTTGCTGCTGAACAATGAGGACCAGTAAAAGACGCGCGGTCGTCAGTGGCCGCGGCGTGTTCATTTAATCGGGATGTTTGCACCTAGCGCCAGCCGGGCGTGGAGTCTGGAAGACTTGTTAACTGGAGTGTGTCTCTCCGCGCCTCACCTGTGGTTCAGGATGCCGCTGGCTGTAGCTATTGGCTCTGAGTGTTACCGACTCCCCGTCCTCTCACCTCATTCTTGGCTTTCAGATAGTCATGCTGATTCCTGAGTTCTTCAGTTAACTTAAAGAAATAAGCAGAAATTCCTTTATTTTCTTCTGTGGGACTACCTAAACCCATTAGATGGCTTATTTGCCTGGATTTTATGAATGAAAGTTTCTACCTAAAGCTTTCTTATTAGGACTAATGTTTTACTGACATTTAATTTCTCTCTGGTTGTGAAATACTTGGTTCCTGATTTCTCAAGGACTAAATGACCTCTTTTCCCATGCCACTCCTACAGGCTGTAGGTGTCACCCGAGGTCATTGTTTCCCTGTATTTTTTGTGTCCAGGATACAATTTCAGGTTCCTCTGTATTCCACAAATCTTCACTGTCAGCAGCTAACCAGCATAGAGAAGTAAAGTGTGAGTGAGAGGAAAAGAAGTAAGAGAAGTTAAGTTTGTTCACACTGGGCAATTCACAGGGAAATATATAATCACTTACTGTGACCACTGTACTGTTATTTTAGCATCTGTAATGAATAATAGCCCTTGAATACTTACTGTAAGTTATTCATGTTTTAGATATTTCCTATTTGTTAACTCATATAATCCTCAAAACAGACCAAGGTTGATTGGTAATATTTCCATTTCATAAATGAGGAAAAGGAAGCTTTTCCAGAAAGGTTAACTAAAGGCTATACAGCTGTTAGGTGGTAGAGCTAATATTCCTTCTTAGGCAGATGTAAAATTCTTAAGCTTGTCAGGTCCCAGAGCATGCCAGAAAAACACTGCCACTGAGTTGCTTCTCCAGCCCAGGAGTCTGCTCTTTTATTCATCATTTGGATCATCTCTGGACTATGTAGTAAACTAGTAGTGTGTGTGTGTGTGAGAGAGAGAGAGAGAGAGAGAGAGAGTGTGTGTGTGTGTGTGTGTGTGTTCTGGGTGCTCTACCAGAGCTTTTTTTTTGGCCAGTCCTGGGGCTTGAGCACTGTCCCTGCCTTCTTTTTGCTCAAGGCTAGCACTCTGCCACTTGAGCCACAGCGCCACTTCTCGCCATTTTCTGTATATGTGGTGCTGGGGAATTGAACCCAGGGCCTCATGTAGATGAGGCAAGCACTCTTGCCACTAGGCCATATCCCCAGCCCAAACTAGTAGTTTTTAACTTTAATTTAGGCTGTTGTTTTTCCCCTCGGTGGGGTGCTGGGATCAAATTCAGGGCTTTACACATGGTGACAAGTGCTTAAAGAGCCCTACTTTGATATTAAAATTTCAGTTTTTGGTAAACTATGCAGGTCTTTTAAAACACTACTGGGGCTTGAATTCAGGGTCTGGGTACTGTCCTTGAGCTTTTTTCTGCTCAAGGCTTTTCTCCACTACTCTTGGTTTTGGCGTGGTTAATTGGAGATAGGAGCTTCACATGCTTTCCTGCCCGGGCTGGCTTCTAAGTATGATCCTCAGGTCTCAGCCTCCTGTATAGCAATCATTACAGATGTGAGCCAGTCACTTGGCTCCTGGCCCTGAGTCTTGCTAGACCAAAGAGTGAAATTGATTTCTAAGTTAAAACTTGTGTACTTACAGGAGGGCATTGTGACTCATGCTTGTAATCTTAGCTACTTGCGAGGTACAGATCAAGGGTCGTAGTCTCTGCTACCCTAGGCAAAAGGTTATAAAGACTCATCTTAATTATCAGACATGATAGTTCACATCTGCAGGCTCAGCTATGCAGATAGGAGGATCATGGTTCCTGTCCTGACCAAAAGTGCTAGTGTAAATTTAAAAGTAAAATTTAGAGTTAAGAAGCAAAGCTTGGTCAGGAAGACTTAACGGATGATTCCATTAATAGATATGTCAGCACATTACTAGTATTAATGTAGGTGCGGTACTGTTTTTCTCTCAAAGATAAACAGATTTAGTTTTATTAACTTGCATTAGTTTTACAAGAACAGGTTTTCTTGTGACATTTCCACGTAAGTATACATGTATCCCAGTCAACCTTAACGTCTCTATCACTCTCTTACTCATTTCCTCTTTCTTTCTCCAGGGTTTAAACTGTGGGCCTGGGTACTCTCCCTGAGCGTCTTTTTTTTTTTTTTTTTCTTCTCAAGGCTAGCACTCTACCACTTGAGCCACAGTGATTTTTTGAGTAGTATGGGAAATAAGTGTCTCATAGACTTTCCTGCCCAGGCTGGCTTTGAATTGTGATCCTCAGATCTCAGCATCCGGAGTAGATATGATGACAAGTGTGAGTCACCAGTGCCTGGCCATTCTTTGTGTGTGTGTGTGTGTGTGTGTGTATGTGTGTGTGTATGTGTATTGCAGGATCTCACCACTGTATTTCAGAGGTTCATATATTTTGCTCAGAGTAACCCTCTCTCTGTTCTCTGTTGCTTTCTCTTTCTTTGAATTCTTTATTGATCAGTTTTCACTGAGGTCCTAATGCCATCTTCATATATAGTAGTACCATATTTCAGAATTATTCGTCCTTTTTTCTTTTTCACTTTTCTCTTTCCCTGATGGTTACCACTTTTAAAATCATTAGAGTTATTTTTCTTCTAATGTGTTTGAATATAACCACTGAGAAAAAGTATATTTCCAGAGACAGAGCGGAATGGGCTGATATAGATCCAGTGCCACAGAATGATGGTCCCAGCCCAGTGGTCCAGATCATCTACAGTGAGAAATGTAAGTTTTGTTTTTAAATTGGGAAGAGGTCTGTATGTCAAACTTAATAACAAAGTTAATTCACAAATAGATAGCAAGATAAATAATGGATTTTTGTTTAATAAGGATTTGAATTTCTTATGAGTTAACTTTGTGGGTTGTTTTGTAATTTTCATAATTAAAAGTTTTATTTTGTTCAAAGAATGGAGATATTGTAAGTAATGAATGTTGCAATATAACCATAATAGCTTCTGATTCTGCTTTCCGTGCACTGATGTGCATATAAAATCTAACAAGTGAGTTACTGTTTTCTTTACAATAAACTTTAGTTTCTAAAACTGAAACATGCTTTTAAGTACTGAAGTGTTTAGCATTTGGAAAATATATTTTGACTATACTGTGTTGGGCTGAGAGTTGGAATATACTTACCAAAATTAAAATGAATGTGTTTTTTTGTTTGTGCTTGTCCTGGGGCCTGGGTGCTGTCTGTTTTTTGCTCAAAGCACTCTGCTACTTGAGTCATAGTTTTTACTTGCATCTTTTACATTTTATTTAAAATTTTTCTTTAAGTAATTGTTCAGAGGAGTTGCTATTCAACAAAGCAGTTTATGAATACATCGACTTCCATCTTTTGGTGGTTAATTGAAGGGAGATAAGTCTCATGGACTTCCTGCCTGATGAGGCTTTGAATGGAGATCTTCAGATCTCATCCTCCACAGTAGGTAGGATTACAGGCATGTGTCACTAGCACCTACCTGACTTCAAAGTGTCATTTTTCATAATGACTGAAAATACTTTATAAATTGAAGCTCATGCAAATGTTAAATTAGTTCTTCTAGGGAAGGCAGTACATTAGAATATTAGTTTTATAAGTGTATGGTGCATAATTTTCTTTCCGTTGTAGATTTGTTATCTGACATCATTTCTCTTTTACAAAAAGCAGTTTATTTGTTGATTATAAAATAGTGACAAGTCTGATTAAAAAGGAAGAATAGCGCTAGGGAGGTTTGCCTTATCAAATATGAAAATATAATGCTAAACTTAATAATTAGTATGTGCAGCTACCATAGAAATTAATGGACCAGTAAGAACTAAAAATAAGGGCTGGGGATATGGCCTAGTGGCAAGAGTGCTTGCCTCGTATCCATGAAGCCTAGGTTCAATTCCCCAGCACCACATAGACATAAAACGGCCAGAAGTGGTGCTGTGGCTCAAGTGGCAGAGTGCTAGCCTTGAGCAAAAAAAGCCAGGGACAGTGCTCAGGTCCTGAGTCCAAGCCCCCCCCCCCCCAAAAAAGAACTAAAAATAAGCCTTCAATATGAGAAGTTAATATTTGATAACAAGGACATTTCATATTTTTATGAAAATAATGGCTTGTTACAGTTGCGTATACCTTTGGATAAAAGTGGAATTATGCCCTCTTTTATAGCTCAATGAACATGAAAATAAATTACAAATGAATTGATGTTCTAAAACAAAACTACAAATATACAAGATTCAGACATAAATGAATTTTCATCTGGGGGAAGAACTATATTAAAGTAGATGTAAACCTCAGAGTTCATTAGGAAAAGGTCAGACTATATATAACTATATGAGGATGTAAAGCTTCCATAATTTAAAAAATATTACATATATTATTGTTAGAAGCCACAGAGAAAAAAATATTACTAAAAATTCACAGACATACTTCAAAATTCAGACTTACACAACAGAACATAAATAAGTTAAAAAGCAAGCCACACATTTCAGTAATGAAATGCCTTTGATGAAAATAATACTTGCTTTCTACCAGGACTAGATTTGCCATAATCTGAGCTATATGTTGCTTTTATTATTTCAATTAAATCAGGACCTGGATTGTGCACTGTGTAGGAATCTGAATTAAAACTTAAAAACCTGCCAAAGAAAAGCAAAACACATGGGGTGGTATATGTCGTTAAGCCCAGTACTCGGGTCAGGGAAAAGTTAGGGAAAATCTATCTCAAAATACAAAGAAGAGCCAACCTGAACTTAGGTCCTGGGCATTGTCCCTGAATTTTTTTGCTCAAGACTTGCATTTTACCACTTGAGCCATAGCTGTACTTCCAAATTTTTGGTGGTTAATTGGAGATAAGAGTCTCATAGACTTTCCTGCCCAGAAAATTGTGGCATTGAACCACAATTCTCAGATCTCAGCCTTCTGAGTACGTAGGATTACAGCTGTGAGCTGTCAGCACTTGGATAGAAAGCTTGTTTTCTACGGACTCATGGTATTCTAGTTGTTAGTCATTTATGTGTTTTTTTAAAATAAATTTTTGTTCTCTGGAGTAAAGTAAACTTACCTTTTCAGAGATAGAATTTTGAAGGAGGTAACCTTTGTACAGCTCAGAATTTGTAAAGAATTCACTTTTGGAATTATCAGAAAGGAGAGCTTTATACTCAACAATACTTCTGACACTCTATGTCAAGTTTTCCATACCAAATTTCTTTAGGTCTTTGTGGACACTAGCCAGGTGTCCTATAATTCAATTTAGTTCTCACATTAACTGCCCCAGAATTAACAAACGGGCCTGCAGATTAAGGGTGAAGTATTTACTATGAGCTCTTTGTACCTCATATATTAGTTAGAAGTGGTGGGTCCTCAGGCTATCCACATCTTCTGTTCTGCTGGGCTGTAAATCAGAGGTTCCCATGACTTCCTCTTCAGTATTTGTGTTATTAACCAGTGCTCTGATGAGTATCATTATACACATTGCATACATGAGTGTATCTGTAAGAAAACTTCCTGAACCTGGATTTTTGAATCAATGTGTACATAAATTCTAGTTTTTAAAATAGATAACGCCAAATAATAGTTTCCCATAGATGTTTGTATTGTCTTTAATAATCCACAAGTAATGGAAACAAGTGTTTCTTTTTTCCTTTTTGACTTCTTTATCTGTCTTTAGAGGCAAGAGGGCGAAATGAACTATACAACTTATGGGCTGGGATAGGAGGGAAAATTGAGAGAGTGAAGGAAAGGATGGCATTATCCAAAAAGAAAAATAGTCATTACTTGACCTATAAAACTAACCCCTCTGTAGATCAGCTGCATAATAACAATAAAAAATTAGCAATAAAATCCATGAGGGCTAAAACATTGGATATGGATTTCATTTATGTAAAACAACGAGGGTGAATTAGACTGTATACTTGTATATGCATATTTGGATATACTAGACTCAGTTAAGAGTGCTTGCTTCTGGGGAGGAGGGCTGAATTTTTCTTTTAATTGATTTGTTGTTATTGTAAAGGTAATGTACAGAGGAGTTTTGGTTACATAAGTTAAAGAGTACATTTCTTTTTGAACAATGTGTGATTTAATAAAATGGAACTTTTAGTGTGCCAAGCTCTTTCCTTTTTCTTTTTCTTTTTTGCCTGTCCTGGGGCTTGAACTCAGGGCCTGGGTGCTATCCCTGTGCCTCTTTATGTTCAGTGCTAGCACTCTACCAATTGAGTCACTATATCATTTCCAGCTTTTTCTGAGTTTATTGGAGATAAGAGTCTCATGGACTTTGTGCCTAGGCTGGCTTCAAACTGTGATCCTCACATCTCAGCCTCCTGAGTAGCTAAGATTCCTGAGCTGTTTTGCTCAAGGCTAGTGCTGTCACTTTGAGCCACAGTGCTACTTCTGATTTTTGTTGGTTAATTGGAGATCAGAGTCCCATGGTCTTTCCTGCCCCGGCTGGCTTCAAACTGTGATCCTCAGTCTCAGCCTCCTGAGTAGCTAGGATTACAGGTGTGAGCCACCAGCTCCCAGCTAGAAAGGAAATTTAGTTTTAACTTTTTGTATCATTTGTATTTTCAACTTTTGTACACATTTTTCAGTTAAAAATGTGATCAAAATAAGATAAGAGAAAACCAGTTGTGTGAAAATACTTGGTGATATGTGCTTTTGGTTTTATATGAGATATTTGGTTGTGGTTGACATTAGCTGATTTATATTCATATGGACAGAAAGCATTGCTAGACCAATGTAGCTGATATGTTGAGGCTGTGGCACTTGTTGTAATATGCATAGAAATAAAATTTATTTCCTCAGATGTAACAACATTTTATATTATAGTACTAGTTTTAGATAAGAAAGCTAAGTCCTAATATAGCTCTGTGTTCTGCTTTCAGTTAGAGATGTTTATGATTATTTCCGAGCTGTTCTACAGCGCGATGAAAGAAGTGAACGAGCCTTTAAACTCACCCGGGATGCTATAGAGTTAAATGCCGCCAATTATACAGTGTGGTAAGCAATATAAATCATTAATATTTCACAAGTTTTACTTTGAATGACTTTTTTTTTAACTAAGTTTCAAATTTTTAGCTAATAAAAATCCACATATAGGTCTGGGAATGTGGCTTAGTGGTAGAGTGCGTGCCTAAATATGCATGAAGCCCTGGGTTCGATTCCTCAGTACCACATAAACAGGGAAAGCCAGAAGTGGTGTTATGGCTCAAGTGATAGAGTGCTAGCCTTGAGCAAAAGAAGCTCAGGGAGGGGCCCAGGCCCTGAGTTCAAGCCCTAGGATTGGAAAAAAAAAAATCCACCAGTGGCTCATGCCTGTAATTCTAGCTATTCATGAGGCTGAGATCTGAAGATTATGTATAGTTCAAGGGCAGCCTATGCAGCAACGTCTTACCTTCAATTACCCGCCAAAAAAGCTGGAAGAGGAGCTGTGGCTCAAATGATGGCCTTGAGCAGAAAAGCTCTGAGACCGTGCACAAGCCCTGGGTTTTAGCCACAGGATAGGCACCAAAAATAAAAATAGAACTCCACACACGTAGTCTGGCACCAGCGGTCCATGCCTGTAATCCTGAATACTCAGGAGGCTGAGATCTGATGATGGTGATTGGAAGCCAGCCTCCGCAGGAAAGTCTGAGACTCTTACCTCCAACTAACCATCAGAAAATCGTAAGGGGTGTTATGTCTCAAATTGATAGAGTACTAGCCTTGACTAAAAAAACTCAGGGACAACACTCAGGCCCTGAATTCAAGCCCCATGACCAAAAAAAAAAAAGTTAGAAGTTGAATAAAAAATAATCATCTTCGCCCTATCCCTTCTTGCCATCAGTTTCATCTCCCAGAACAATTCTTAGCCATTCTTTCTTGAATTGACTTCTGTGTACTAGATAACATGCTTTATTGTTGTTTGTAGTATTTTTTCATTGTAAATACTATTCTTTATATGATAGATATGTCTTTCTATCACAAAAAATAATTGGTTTATGGTTCATGATGTCTTTCTTTGTATAATAATATTTTCTTTAGCAGATTGCCTTTTTCTTTAGTTTTCTTTTCTTTGTACCAATAAGTAATTAATGTTCCAGACATTGATACATGTGAATGTTTCATTACTGTTGAATGTGACAGGGAATCCTTCATTTTCATTTATCTTTACCTGTCCTGGGGTTGTACATTTTGTCTTTAACTCTTCCATGTTGTTCTTTTTCTTCTTTGTGACAATACTGGCATTGGACTCAATGCCTTGTACTCTCCCTTAGCTTTTTTCTTCAAGGCTGATGCTCTACTACTTGAACTACACCTCTATTTCTGGCTTTTTACTGGTTTATTGCATATAGGTCTCTATTGTCCAGGCTGAATTTAAACCCCAATCCTTAAGATTTCTTCCTTCTGAATGTCTAGGACATAGGAGTGAGCATAGGTGCCTGGCTGTCTTTGTCTTTTTTGACTGACCATGAGCACTGTTCTTTATTCAGCTTTTTTCACACAAGGTAAGCACTCTCTATCACTTGAGCCATAGCTCTACTTCTGACTTCTTAATATCTGCACTTATTTTTAATTTCCAAGAACTCTCTTTTTGTTCTCTGAATATTCTCTTTTTGTTGTTGGTACTCCGGTTTGAACTCAAGGCTGAAACTTGCTATGTAGGACCTCTCAACCTCTTAGCTGTGCTTTCGGCCCCTTTGGTGCTGGTTATTTTTGAGAGACAGTCTCATTTTCTGCCCAGCTAAGTGCCTATGCAGTAACCCACCTATTTTAGTCTTCTTTTGTAACTGGGATAGCAGGTGAGTTTCCAGTTGTTGGTTGAAAAGGGAGTTTTGGAACTCAGCTTCTCAACAATGTAGGATTACAGGTATGAGCCACTGGTTTCTAGTTCTGAATATTCTTTTTAAACTAACATCTTGTTCATTGATTTCCTGAGTGTGATTATCTTTTGTTTGCTTGTTTTTGTACCAATCCTAGGGCTTGAACTCAGGGCCTAGGCACTGTCTCAGAGCTTTCCTTCCCCCACCCCCCCCTCAAGGTTAGTGTTCTACCAATTAATCCATAGCTCCATGTTGGCTTTTTAGTGGTTAATTTGGATAGTCTTACTTTTCTGCCTGCACAAGCCTCTGTGATACCTTTTGTCCTTGTTTGCTTTGGTCTTTTTCATGTAAATATTTGTAATTTGTTGCTTTCCTTTTATATTTATAACTTTAAAAAATACCTGATTGGAAGCATAAGCGTAGCGGGTCTTATCAGCTAGAAGATTTCACTGAAGTTACTTAGCAGAGTTGTGTCTGTTCATAAACTTTTCGTGTCAGTATTTTTTTAAAAAAGTCTTTCATTGTTACTATAAAGCTGTTGTACATTTCACAATTCAGGTAATGATTAGATTTTTAAAATGATTTTTACCTCAAATGCTTGATTCTTCCAGTTAGTAGATGATTGTATGAATTTGGATAATCACAAGCGCCTATGTTGTTAAATTACTGCATATATAGAGTAGCTATGAAAAGGCTGTTTTGTAGCTTTGTTTGATGCTATTAGGCAATATATATGGAATTGTGAGACTTTGAATGTTTGTTGTAGGCATTTTCGGAGAGTTCTCTTAAAATCACTTCAAAAGGATCTGCATGAGGAAATGAACTACATCACTGCAATAATTGAAGAACAGCCCAAAAACTATCAAGTTTGGTAAGATGGAAATTGGAAGGAACTTTATTATTTGTTTAATTCTATTCTTGCCACTGGGTAATGAAATCACAAAATGCTTTTTGTATGTTTGTATATAATTTTAGTACTTACAAAACACTTATTTTGCAGAGAAATGTGAAAAATATAATAGAATTTTTAATAGAAGGTTTGTTTATAGAAATTTCAGCCCCTAACAATATGGGGATTATTATGGTAGGGCATAGGTATGGCAAACAAAAAAGAAATAGTTTGAGAAGTCCTCAGCATAGAATGAGTAACCTGTGAATGGCAGGCACACTTGCTGCTGATAATGTGGTGGTAGAGGTGGTAGGTAAAAGAGGTGGCATCGTATAGCATGGCATGGCACAACACCAAGAGCTGTGTCCACCTTCTCTGCCCATGACTGCCTGCTCAGAATACAGGAGCAATCATCATTTTGGCTTTCCAGCATAATGTCCCCTGAACACACCACACTTTTTTGTTTGTTTGTTTTGGAGGGGTGCCTGTTCTGGTGCTTGAACTCGGGGCTTGTCCCTGCCTCTGAGCTTTATTTCTCAAGGCTAGCACTCTACCACTTGAACCACAACTCCACTTCCTGCCTTTTGGTGGTTACTTGGACATAAGAGTCTCAAGGACTTTCTTGCCTGGGTTAGCTTTGAACTGCCATGTTCAGACCTCAGCCTCCTGAGGAGCTAGGATTACAGACATGAGCCACCATTGCCCAACACATCAAACTATCTTTATGCCAGAGTTTAAGGAAAACTTGAAAGAAAATTTCACATGTCAACACATAGGACTTTGGAGAACACTAAATGTCTAAAGTAAAACAGAAGGCTTGCCCTCACATTAGGATGGAGGGTGTTTGGAATAGTTTATAATCCTGGAGACTTGGGTCACTAAAATGTTGTAGCTGAGAAGGGATAGGCTTCAAAATGTGGAACAGATATTTAATTTGTTTTGTTTTGGTTTTTTGCCAGTCCTGGGGCTTGAACTCAGGGCCTGAGCACTGTCCCTGGCTTCTTTTTGCTCAAGGCTATCATTCTACCACTTGAGTCACAGCGCCACTTCCGGCTTTTTCCATATATGTGGTGCTGAGGAATCGAACCCAGGGCTTCGTGTATACAAGGCGAGTACTTTACCACTAGGCCATATTCCCAGCCCCAGGTATTTAAAATGTAATGAAAATATTGAGAGATTTTAGAGAGAACTAACAGATTTTAAAGTTTAATTTACTGAAGGAGACACAAAGTGACATCTTTGTTTTTAGCCTGGCAACTGAGCAAATGGTAGTGCTTTCACTTGGGGAATTTGGAAGGCAAATTGCCACATTTTGGGAAAATTGGACAGAGTGTCCTGTGCTTCTGAAAAACTTCATAAAGCTCTCTAGTAGTTGAGAAATCCTTTAGGTGTGAGGGACAGTATGGTTTGAAGACACGATTTGGGAGCTTTGTGGAAGTGGTAGTTGAAATCATAACTGGATGAAGATAGATGCTCAGAGAGAGTTAGGCAGAAGAAAGAGAACACTGTTGAACCTCATTCAGATGGTAAAGAAAGTGAAAGACTACTTAGTGCAATGGGGAAGACTGTGCTTACCATGCACAAGGTCCTGCCCTTGGACTATCTAATCCAAGATTACACACACACACACACACACACCCCACAGCTTCATGGTAAGGGAAGAATTAGCACAAAAAGAGAAACAGAATTCTAGAGATAAATGGGGACAAAGACTTGAAGCTTGAAAAGATTCCCATGGATAGGTTAGGAGAGAGCATATCCTGCTGTAAAATGTGGGCAGATAGGAACCATGCTCTCTGCCCAAGTGAGAAACCTGAATAATTAAATGTTATCATGAAGGCACAAATAGCTATATAATTAATTTTCAGTGAATTAGAATCTAATAGACATAAAAGTGAATAACTCAACATTATTTGTCATATTATTAATGTGGTGACTGTTGTACTAATTTTCATTTGAATGACAACTTTCATCAACTGTTTTGTAGCCTCTTCTTTAACTGGGTTATTCCAATCTTCTGAGCTTATTATGCATTGGAATAATCTAGTGATAAGAGAGTTTAGCTAGAGAACTTCAGGTCTTCACTAAAAAGTTATTTACCCTAATTTATATATAAATATGTAGCTATAAATCCAAACACAACAGGTATTCTCATTCTCATTATGTCTAGTTTTTGCTACAGAGAAATAGCTTTTCTTTTCTGGACAGTAGATGCCATCTATCATTATACCCAGCACCCATTGTTATGAACAACCCAAATCTAACCAAAGCAATTGCTTCTTGAACTCAGCAATGCTTTATTTTTAAATAGCCCACTCTGCTAGTTTCTAGATGGCACAAGTAATGCAGGTCCTGTACCCCAATTAACTGATCATTTATTTAGTTATCCCTGTGAAAAATTTTTTTATTTATTAATTAAATTTTGTTAACAAGGTGTTGTGCAAAAGGGGTACAGTTACATAATAGGGAAGTGAGTACATTTCTTGTGATATCTTACACCCTCGTTTTTCTTTCCCTTCCCTAGATCAGGTAGGCATATATACAATGCACAGTGTACCAAAAACATATACAGTAGCCACATGGCATAGGCCAAAGGAAATTCACCTAGAACTTTAAATATAACGTCAGCAATAGAGTTTGCTTATCCTTGTCTTATATGATCATACATATATAGCTTTTGAGCTATTGTGATCCACTGAGAGGTCTATTTTAGACCTTTTTATGTTTAGTAGTTATTTGGTTTTAGTTATATAATAATGTAAGGTCGCTGACCCACACCTGTGGGAAATACCATTTGACAAGTCAAGTTTTTTGTTTTAAAGACCTGGTCTCTAGTGTCTTTCCCCCCCCCCCCCCCCCGCCCCACCTTAACAGTCATATATCAAGGAGATCATGCCCCCTTTGTTTTCTGTGTTCTAGGCTTGTCTCGCTCAACATTATTTGTTCAAGTTCTGACCATTTCACCATTTCTAATCGCTATGTAGTATTCCATTGTGTATAGGTACCACATTTTTTGGATCCATTCATCTGTAGAGGGGCATCTGGGTTGTTTCCATATTTTGGCTATTGTGAATTGTGCAGCGATAAACATGGATGTGCAGATGTCCTTTTGATATCCTGAGACCTGTTGTTCAGGATAGATGCCTATGGCTGGGTCATAGGGTAGTTCTATGTTGAGTTTTTTGAGGAACCTCCATACTGTTCTCCAAAGTGGTTGTACTAATTTGCACTCCCACCAACAGTGGAGAAAGGTTCCTCTTTCCCTGCATCCCCTCCAGCATTTGTTGTTGCCTGAGTTGAGAGTATAGGTCATTCTAACTGGAGTGAGTTGGTATCTCAGGGTTGTTTTTATTTGCATTTCCTTTACTGCCAGGGATGTTGAACATTTCCTCATATGTTTCTTTGCCATTTTATCTCTTCTCTTGTGAAGTCTCTCTTTAGCTCCTTTGCCCATTTCCTAATTGGTTTACTGGGCTTGGAGAGGGTTAGGTTTTTGAATTCTCTGTAGATGACGGATATTAGGCCTTTGTGTGTTGCTGTGCTGGTGAAGATCCTTTCCCATATGGTTGGCTGTCTTTCTAGTTTGGTGGCTATGTCTTTAGCTGTGCAGAAACTTTTTATTTTGTGGTAGTCCCATTTGTCGAGACTCCCCTATCTGTTGTGCCCCTGGGACTATATTCAGGAAGTTCCTTCCTATGCTTATAAGTTCTAGCGTCTTTCCTAATCTGTCTTTCAGTAGTCTCAAAGATTCAGGTCTGATGTTGATGTCCTTGATCCATTTTGAGTTGATCTTGGTGCATGGTGATAGGCTAGGGTCTACTTTGAGTTTTCTACATATGGCTGCCCAGTTCTCCCAGCACCAGTAGTTGAAGAGGCTATGTTTATTCCATTGTATGTCTTTAGCTCCTTTGTCAAATATCAGCTGACTGTAAGAATGTGGCTTTATTTCTGGGTCTTCTATTCTATTCCATTGGTCTTCTGGTCTGTTTTTATACCAATACCAGGCTGTTTTTGTTATGATGGCTCTATAGTAGAGCTTGAAATCTGGTATTGTGATTCCTCCTGCACTGCTTTTTTTTTTTTTGCCTAGAATTGCTTTGGCTATTCTAGGTCTTTTGCTGTTCTATATGAAATTATGGGTTGCTTTCTCTATTTCAGTGAAGAATGTAATTGGGATCTTGATGGGGATTGCATTGAATTTGTGTAACAATTTGGGCAATATGGCCATCTTCACTATATTGATTCTGCCTACCCATGAGCATGGGAGGTCTTTCCATCTCCTGTGTCCTCTTTGATTTCCCTTTTTAGATTTTTATAGTTCTCATTAAATAGGTCATTCATGTCTTTAGTTAGGTTGATCCCTAGGTAATTTATTCTTTTTCTTAGCTATTGTAAATGGTATTATTTCCATAATTTCCTTTTCTGCTTGTACATTGCTGGTATACAGAAAAGCTGCTGATTTTTGTGGGTTGATTTTGTTTCCTGCTACTTTGCCAAAATGTTTTATTAGGTTTAGGAGTTTGGGGACTGAGTTTTTTGGGTCCTTCAGATATAAGATCATGTCATCTGCGAATAGGGATAGTTTGATTTCTTCTTTGCCGATGTGGGTCCCGTTGATGCCCTCCTTGCCTTATTGCTATGGCTAGGGATTCCAGCACTATTTTGAAAAGAAGTGGGGATCCCTGTGAAATTTTATGTATGTTTTATGTTGATCTGTTTGTGTGTGAGTACGTGCTGAGGCTTGAACTCAGGGCCTCAAGCTCTTGCTTGGCTTTTTTGGTCAAGGCTAGTGCTCTATCACTTGATCTACCTTTCTACTTCTGGCTTTTGACTGGGTAATTGGAGATAATAGTCTCACAGACTTTCCTGCCCAGGCTGGCTTTGAACGGCAATCCTCAGATCTCAGCCTCCTATGTAGCTAGCTAGTATCACAAATGTAAGCCAAGCCATTAGCACCCAGTATGTTTAGTGTTCTATAAGTCATAGAATGTCAGAATGTTTTAGTATTTTGTTCTGTGAAGTTAGTTTCATATATTGGAGGATATAGTTCTTAACTTTTTTTCCAAATTACAAAATTTATTAGGAACCTGGAAAACTAAAATGCCATTAGTTCATTAACTTGAAGATTTCTAGTATTTTTCCTGTTGGTAGTATCTTACCCTCTTAATATTCTGTAAGATGAAGTTTAAATTTTTCTGTGCCTGTAATTCACCTCATTCATTAAGCACTAAATTCTTTTTTTCTGACATTCCTTCTTATCAGTATAATGAATACTAACAGTATTTTAAAAATATTTTATTAGCACATAATTAACTATATAAGAGGGCTTTACTATCATGATGCGTAAGTATAATACATGTTCATCAAATTTACCCAGTTACTTTCTTATGCTCCCTTTTCATACCTTTTTAAAAACCATTTTAAAATATTTTATTATATTTTCACACATGCCTATGAAATACTTAATCATACTCATACACATTCATACCTTCTCCCTTTCCTGCCCTTACTTCTCCCAAACAGTCCCCATTTTATACTTGTGTCATTTTTTTAAAGTTAATAACTGCATACTAAAGACAATATGCAATATCTGTCTTTCCTAGACTACCTTATTTAGCCTACCATTACGATTTCCAGTTCCATACATTTTTTTCCTGCAAGTAAAAGGTTTTCATTCTTTATAACTAACCATTATGTATATATGCCACATTTTCTTTATCCATCAGCTGAAAGGAATTTAGGTTGATTCCATTATTTGGCTATTAAAAATAGCGTTCTAAACCTAAGTGTATAGGTATCTCTATTGTATGCTGACTTATATACCTTTGGATATATGGCTAGGAGTTATATAGCAGGATTATGTGGTATTTTCATTTTTCACTTCTTCATTGAACTCCATACTGATTTTCATAATGGCAGCACTAATTTACATTTCCTCCAACAGTGTTATAAGGATTTTTCATTCAAATCCAGATATTACAGGTATTGTCTTGTGACAGTAATTTGTCCTGGTAAAGAGAACTCAGTTCTGCCCTATTAGCTAGTGGAATGAAAACTCATAGTAACAAAACCCCCATTCTTGCTGGTACTTTTTTTCTTGATTGTTGCTATTCTTCCTTGGGATAAATGGAATCTCAGTATCCTTTTGATTTGCATTTCCTTCATGGCTAAGATGTTGAACATTTCTTAATGTATTTAATCAATAATTTGTACTACTTTTGAGAATTGTCAGCTCAATTCATTTGTTGGATTGTTCTTTTTGTGTTTAATTCTTGGAGTTCTTTTTTTTTTTTTTTTTTTTGCCAGTCCTGGGCCTTGGACTCAGGGCCTGAGCACTGTCCCTGGCTTCTTCCAGCTCAAGGCTAGCACTCTGCCACCTGAGCCACAGCGCCCCTTCTGACCGTTTTCCATATATGTGGTGCTGGGGAATGGAACTGAGAGCTTCATGTGTAGGAGGCAAGCACTCTTGCCACTAGGCCATATTCCCAGTCCTTGGAGTTCTTTATATAATGTTCATGTTAATCCTTTATCCAATGAGTAGCTAGTAATTTTTTCTTCCATTGTTTCTTGATTCTCGAGTTGAGATTTTTGTTTTGTTTTTTGCCAGTCCTGGGGCTTGAATTCAGGGTCTGAGCACTTTCCCTTGCTTCTTTTTGCTCAAGGCTTGCACTCTACCACTTGAGCCACAGCACGACTTCTGGCTTTTTCAGTTTATGTGGTGCTGAGGAATTGAACCCAGGGCTTCATGTATATGAGGTGAGCACTTTACCACTTGGCCATATTCCTAGCCCGCTTCTTTTTTTTTTTTTTTCTTTTTTATTTTTTGCCAGTCCTGGGCCTTGGACTCAGGGCCTGAGCACTGTCCCTGGCTTCTTCCCGCTCAAGGCTAGCACTCTGCCACATGAGCCACGGCGCCGCTTCTGGCCGTTTTCTGTATATGTGGTGCTGGGGAATCGAACCTAGGGCCTCGTGTATCCGAGGCAGGCACTCTTGCCACTAGGCATATCCCCAGCCCTAGCCCGCTTCTTGATTCTAATAATGGTTTCTTTTGCTGTGTAGAAATTTTTTAATTTGATAGTCTTATTTGTCAACTCTTGTCAACTTATCTCCTGAGCAACAAAAGTTCTATTCAGAAAGTATAACCTATGTCTATAACTCTTAAGAGTTTTCATTTATATTTTCAAAGTTTCAGCTTTTTAATTCATTTTGAATTAGTTTGTACAGACAAGAGATAATTTAGTTTCAGTCTTCTATATGTGGATATTCAGTTTTCCCAATTCTATTTCTTGACAAGGATGTCTTTTCTGCAGCATTCATTTTGGCACCTGTGTTGAAAATCAGATGGGTGTAGCTGCATGGACTTATTTCTAGATTTCTATTTTATGTAATAGTGTTTTTAAGTATTAGCTTTACTAAGATACAACTCATATACCATTAATTCATCCATTTAAATTATATAATTCAGAGGTTTTTAGTACATTCACATATTTGTACAACCATCACCACAGTGATTTTTTTTTTCTAGTTGGTGCTAGGAATCAAACTCTAGGCCCCCAAACTTGAGATGATTGCTCTTGCCACTAAGATACCCTCCAAATCCTCATATTGAATTTTAAAAGATTTTTGCTTCTAGAGTTCTATAAGTTTTTCAGGTAAAGAAAATTATAAAAATGCCAGAACTTTTAGAAGTATTTACCTAGTTCTTTTGACAGACTTACAAATTGTTACAGTTTTTTGTCAGAGTAAAAGTGAATTCAGTTCAGCCCAGTAACTAGAGTTATGAAAAGGCACTTGTATGGTATCATCATGTCATGGTTCAGAGTTCTTCATCAGATGCTGAGGTTTTCCACATGTATCTGTACTTCCAGGTTTAATTTGGTCTAAATGACCTTTCATTTATATCTGATTCTACATGTATGTGACTGGGTGTATTTTTAAAAAACATACAGGGAGATTTCATTATTATGTGTCCATACATGTTCACACTGCATTCTATTCTTGTTCTTTTATGTTTCTCCTAGTGTTCTGAATTTTTTCTGTTGTCTTATGTTAATTTTCCTCTTTCTTTCTATTGGAGTTTCTCTTAGTTGTATTCGAGTACTTGGGAATTAGAGGCGAAGTTTTCTTTTCCTTTTCCTTTTTGTGTTTTTGTGGTAAATCATTTGCCCCAAGTCATTTTATTTATTTAGGCATTCATTTGCTCATTCGTTTATCATACCTAAACTTTATTCTAATTCAACCTATTGTATTCTTTTCTTCCTATATACCTTTTCAAAAATTTCACAAAATAACAGATTTCATTATATTTTCACACATGTGTAAAATGTCCTTGGACCAAGCTCTTGTTTAAACCCTGGTGAGGCTATATGTGGCCTATGGCACAGAGACAGCATCTGATATTATACTGATTGTGTCCTTGATAGGTGCTGCATTTTTGGGGCCCAGCTTTTTGTTGAATATACACTTTCTGATAGGATCCAGGGAACTAGTATATATTTAAATCATCTAAGATTCTGGTTAAATGTGAAGTCTTATCCCATCTTCTAGTGCCCTTATACCCTCTGTAGGGTCTCCTGGCCTTGAGTAACTTGTCATCAGTGAAGAATGCCACTGTAGACAGATACCACATGGTAACTGGGGGAAAAAATGGGCAAGGGGCAACTTGCTTTAGGGCTATGAGGAATTATGATGGTGACCACTGCAAAGCTGAAATGCTTCCTTTATTAAGCAGTTAAAACCAGAGTGAGTGTAGTTTCCAGAAATAGAGCTGAGGGGCTGGGAATATGGCCTAGTGGTAAAGTGCTTGCCTCATTTGATTCCTCAGCACCACCTACATAGAAAAAGCTGGAAGTGGCACTGTGGCTCAAGTGGTAGAGTGCTAGTCTTGAGCAAAAAGAAGCCAAGGACAGTGCTCAGGCCCTGAGTTCAAGCCCCAGGACTGGCAAAAACAAAACAGAAATAGAGCTGATTGCCAGCTTTTTCCCTTCTGCCCTCTTAGGCTTGCTGCAGAAGAACAGGCAGGCACATGCAGGCTGAGGACTTCCAGCTAGGGACAAATTGCAAATGTGAGGACCAGCATTCGCAAGCCCAGAGAACAAAGGGTCTGAATGGTGGCTGCTATTGGGGGCAGGGGGAGTGGAAATAATAAGAAGCCAAGGAAGATCATGAGAAGAGGCAAAGTTGGGTGGTAGATACAGTGTGAAGGCGCTCTGAGAAGGCTGAATGATGACAGCGTGAGAAAGAGAGAGAGGTAAGAAGAGAGAGAAGGGGCTGGGAATATGGCCTAGTGGCAAGAATGCTTGCCTCATATGCATGAGGCCCTGGGTTTGATTCCCCAGCACCACATATATAGAAAATGGCCAGAAGTGGCGCTGTGGCTCAAGTGGCAGAGTGCTAGCCTTGAGCAAAAAGAAGCCAGGGACAGTGCTCAGGCCCTGAGTCCACGCCCCAGGACTGACAAAAAAAAAAAAAAAAGAAGCGAGAGAAGGATAGAGAGAGAGCCCTGAACCTGGGGTGTTTGTCTGAGAGCTATGTGGGTATGTTTGCAGAGGAAACTGTGGAGGTGTGTGTGTGTTTCTCAGAGAGAGAGAGAGAAAGAGAACGAGCGAGCATGAGCGCCTGGGTACTGTCCTTAAGCCTCTTTGTGCTCAGGATAGCGTTCTACTACTTAAGCCGCAGTGCCACTTCCGGCTTTTTTTTCTGAGTAGTTTATTGGAGATAAGAGTCTCAAACTTTCCTGTCTGTGCTGGCTTCAAACCATGATCCTCAGATCTCAGCCTCCTGTGTGTGGACTAGGATTACAGGCTGGCACTTGGATGAATTTTTTTTTTTTCACTGTTTAAGGAATTTTATTAAAGCAAGAATTTTATAATCCAAATTACGTTTCCTCACACAGTTATCAATTCTGTTACTTAGAACTGACATCCTGAGCTATTCCACAGTAAAGAATTACAAAATTAAAGAAAGGAATGCTTTAAATTTTTGTACTTTGCTGAAAATTCTTTTTCCCAGGGTGTGTAAAACATAAGTTTTTATATTTTACGTTTTTTTGGTAGGTTTTTTTTGTTGTTTTTAAATCAAGTAGTCTAGGACTAGCACTATTTGCTAGACCTGGCATTTGCTTGGTACATAAGGTTCAAAATTTCCTTTCCTTTTTTATTTATTTTATATTTTGCAATGTTTTTTTCATAATATTTAAGTTTTTCGATGTTTAGATATTTTTCGAAGTGAAGCACGAGTTTCTTTTCATGGTCTCTGATCAATTTTTTAAACAGTTGGAACACCAGTGGCACTGTTGACTGCTTTCTGGGCAGCCTCTTTAGTTTGGTGGGCTTGTAGTACAGCTACAGCTTCATCAACCTTAGAACGCAGAGACTCTGGAGACTCAAGCATATGAAGTAATTCTGAATTATCTATCTCCAACAACATGCCAGTGATTTTACCAGCAAGAGTAGGGTGCATGGCTTGGATAAGAGGAAACAGCCTTTCACCCAACATTGGCTTTTGCTCTTGAGGGGGGGCAGATGCCAACATGGAAGCAGTCAAAGTTCCTGACCTTGTACATGAACAGCAGGCTGTTGCATGGTAACTTGTGGCTGTGCATTAAGATGTTGCTAAGGATTGCGGATTCCTGCAGCATATTTATACTGGGGAACGGTGCGGACAGTAGGAGTGGCTGCAGCAGCAGCTGCAGGATGTAGACCCGTTGTTTGTGTTGATGTGTTAGCAACACATTGTGTGGACATGACTCATGGAACCTGTGAAGAAGCTGGTCTCATACTACTAAATGGTGGTCTAGGAGCAGCTGGGCGGATAGCACCAGGCATATTTTGGAATGGATGAGGTCTGGCACCCTGAGCAGTCCAGCGAGGACTTGGTCTTAGTTGAGCAATTTGGCTAGGAGGATAGTATGCAGCACGGTTCTGAGTCTGTGGGATAGCTGCCATGAAGTAACCTGAAGGAGGTGCTGGCTGGTAGGGGCTGATTACAGGGTTGGGCACAGCTCATACACTTGCCATTCTCTGCATATACTGGTCAGTAAGGTGAGCTTGGCGCTCTTCTTTGCGCTGAGCTAAAGCTATATAGAGTGGCTTTGTGGCCACAATTCTACCATTCATTTCTGTAACTGCTTTAGTGGCTTCTTCTGGGGAGGAGAAACATACAAACCCAAACCCTTCGACCACCTTCCATCATAACCTTTGCACTAGTGATTGTACCAAATGGAGAAAACTCTTTCCAGAGACGTTCATCATCAATACCATCATCAAGATTTTTCACATAAAGGTTAACACCCTGGTATCTGGTGATCCTATCTTGCTTCATCTGCTCAAATTTGCGCTTCAGTTCTGTCTGTCATTCCACTTTTTTCTGAGCTCAACCAACGTAAATTTGTTTTCCATTGAGCTCCTTTCCATTCATCTCATCCACAGCTTTCTGTGCATCTTCATGCCTTTCAAAGCTTACAAATCCAAATCCTTTGGATTTCCCACTTTCATCAGTCATTACTTTCACCCTTAAGGCAGGTCCAAACTTGCCAAAGAGTTCCTTAAGCGCTCATCATCCATGTCTTCTCCAAAATTCTTGATGTAAACATTGGTGAATTCTTTCACCCTAGCTCCAAGTTCTGCTTCTCATTCCTTACGAGACTTCAATCGTCCAACAAATACTTCGCGATCATTTAGAAGCATCCCATTCATTTTTTCAATAGCTCAGCTGCTTCTTGTGTCTCAAAATGTACAAATCCATAGCCCTTGGAACCATTTTCATCACAAACCACCTTACATGAAAGGATGTTACCAAAAGCAGAAAATATATCAAACAGTGCTTTATTATCAATGGATTTGTCCAAATTTTTAATGAATGTTGCCCACTCCACTTTTACGAAGTGATGGATCACGCTGAGACCACATGATGCGTACTGGCTTGCCCTTTATAACATCAAAATTCATGGTGTCCAAAGCACGCTCCGCGTCCGCCGGCTGCTGGAAGTTCACATACACTATCCCAAGGAGCGGCGGGTGATCATGTCCCTGCAGACGCGGATGGAGAGGATGGCCCCGGCCAGGCTGAACTTCTTGTAGAGCATCGCCTCGGTCACGTTGGGGTGTAGATCCCCCACGTAGAGCGAGGCCATGGGGTAGCTGGGGGCGCTGGGGTTCATCTTGGCACGGCTGCCCGCAGGGCCACAGGCCATGACCTTTCCATGAGAGGAGAGCGAGTACTGGGGCCCGGGGCCGGAGCTGGGGGGAGAGGAGGGGGGTGAGCGCAGAGGGACAAAAATCAACGGGAATCGACGACTACTCAACGGCCGCAGAGCCGGGTCGCTTTCGCTGCTACGTGGGGTGGCCGGCTGCTGGCTGGGAGAGAGGCTGGTGGTGCCGGGCGGGCGGGAAGGCCTTGGTCTCTGGGTTTCTTCTTGGAGCTGCTGCGGGGCCGCGGGCGGGCAGGTTGGTCTCGGCTGCTTCACCGGGTTATTTCATAAAAGAGGAGGACGGAAAAAAAATAAAAGTCTCCGGCAGGGGAGACACGGATTTTTTGTAAATTTTTTGGTTTTTTTTAAAGGAATTTTTTACATTTTTTTTTATTTTTTAATAATAAATGTGTGTTCCGAGCCCGGAGCACACACTCCGCACTCTCAGCACTAACCGCCGGGGACAAATTTTTATTTCTTGAGTGTCTTTTGACATCACCTAGTGCAATAAGTGCAGCTAATATATCCTTAGGTGTAAACTAACACAAAACCTTTTCCCTTCTTCTCTGGACTTTAGGCACCATAGGCGAGTATTAGTAGAGTGGCTGAAGGACCCATCCCAGGAGCTTGAGTTTATTGCTGATATTCTTAATCAGGATGCAAAGAATTATCATGCATGGCAGCATCGACAATGGGTCATTCAGGTATTGCTTTTCTTGTATGGTAATTTTTCAGATTTTTATATTTTATGTTTAGATAATCAACATTGTTTTTAAAGTTCTAGGTTTACTTCTGAATAAGACACACGCATAAAAAATTCTAGCATAATAGATTAAGATAATTAAAACCTGATATTCTTCAGGTTAGTTAGCCTGCATAATCTCTTTGGAAGGATAATAATAAATTAAAGAGGAAAAATAGTAAAGTTTTAATATACTTTAGCTAGAATTTATATCCCATATTTGTTTAGCAAACTACTAAAAGTAGTAAAATTTTAATCAACAAGGTCATATTAGATAAAAAGATTTTTGTTGTTGTTATAAAAGAGGTGTGCTATTTTATTTGGGACAGTTTGGCACTAAGTATTCCAGATGTTAAGTGCACAAACCCATGGATCTAGCAAAGCTGTCTGAGTTTCTTATTTACAGAGATCATAGGCCACATGACAAATGACATGGGTTCAAGGATGATTATCTCCAGGGAGTTCAAGATTGCAAACAGTCTTTTTGTTGTCATGGAGACTGGTCCAATGCAACTAAACTGGATAGTTGTTGAAATAAAAGACAGCTTTATGCTCTGAGGAGGAGCACTATCTAGAATAAAGCCAGGTCAAGAACTGCTTGTGATATTATGGCTATTGTGCTGACTTGGCATGTTTCCTAATAAGGACTGCTGTTGGTGATACTGAGAAGTAGGGGGATGTAGGTTCCACTGCAGTGTCCCAAAATTCTGGGCACTCCCTATATGGAAAAGTTAATAAGGATAATACTGTACCAGGCATAGTCTGTCTGGCACAGCCTGAGATGCATTAGAAACTCTGTTCACCAGTGGAGCTTGACTTTCCTTTCCTGGGCCAGGACCTCACTGATCTTCATGTAGCAGGAAGTAAAGGTGATGTACAGAGGGGTTACTGTTGCATAAGTCACTTAATGGTACTTTCCTTTTTGGGCAATGTCACCCCTTCCTTTGCTCTCTCCCAGTCTCCCCACCCCTTTCCCACCCACAAGTTGCATAGTTCATTTTATTTTAACTAACAGGCCACTTTAGATACAATTTTTATATGCAAACTTTGTGGTATTATTTTACAGTAACTATTACATATTTCACTTCTCCCTAAATGTTAAAACATTATGCTAGATCCTGAATAGGATTGTTTTAACTCCCACTAGACATTTTGTGTTGTTTCCTGTGAATTTTTCCTAGGGATTACTACTTTCTGATATTCATTATACCTAGAGCATGTGGCTATATATTTTCTTACCTAAGATTTTAATTTTTTTTTTTTTTTTTTTTTTTGCCAGTCCTGGGGCTTGGACTCAGAGCCTGAGCACTGTCCCTGGTTTCCTTTTGCTCAAGGCTAGCACTCTACCACTTGAGCCACAGCGCCACTCCTGGCCTTTTCTATATATGTGGTGCTGAGGAATTGAACCCAGGGCTTCATGTATGTGAGGCGGGCACCCTTGCCTCTAGGCCATATTCCCAGCCCAGATTTAAAACTTTTTAAAATTTATTTAAAGTAATAAGTTGTCCAAAGATACTCCAAATTTTAATTTTTATTGAAAATTCAAATCAGGCAAAAGCATCTCTCTCTCTCACTCTCTCTCTCATACACACACACCAATCTACATAGCTTGAGAATATGATATTATCACTCTCTTAATGAAATTACAAAGGTTCTTAATACCCTTCAGTTGTATTGTAGCATATGTTTTTATAAGTTTGCATTATATCACATTTGGTATATTAGGTGGGGTTTTATATGTTTCAAACTTTTTTGTGTGCTGATACTGAGGCATGAGCTCTTTTGCTCAAGGCTAGTGGTCTATCACTTGAGCCAGAGCTCCACTTCTGGCTTTTTGTGGTTAATTGGAGATAAGAGTCTCACAAACTTTTCCTGCGCGGACTGGCTTTGAACCATGATCCTTATATCTCAGGCTCCTGAGTAGCTAGGAATACAGTCGTGAATCACTGGCACCCAATTTCAAACATAAATTGTAAAAGATTAGTATCAATTACAATGAAAAATAAATGAATCTTGAAAGATATAAGGGAATTTGTACATTTTATATGCTAAATAATAAGGAAATTAATAGCATATTTCAAGGTTAAAAGTGGTACCCATATACTTGGATACCTGTGTATACTAATGTAAGTCAGTGGCTCTTGGGCCATGGTAATTGCACTGCTCAGAGACTTCTGGCAATGTCTAGAGGCTTTCTTGGTTGTTACAAGTAGTAGTTATAGAGCTGGGAGTCTGCTAAATAAGCATCCTAGAATGTACCATACAGCCCTCACAATAGTACCCAGTAAGTTTTAAATGTGACACAATCGTAGTGTTAAACATTAATAAACATTGTTAATACGGGACTGTTATTTGGCATTGATACTTTAATCATGCTAATGCTTCTCAACTGAAGACTTGAGGACCATTCTCCCTAGTTTATCACAGATTAGATGTACTTTACTGTGTTGTGTGTATCCCATTTATGTAAAATACAATGAAATGAAATCCTTTAAATGGTACAGGCAAGCTAGAGATGATAGTGTATGCCTGTAATCCCAGTACTAGGAAGGCTGAAACAGGAAGATTATGAATTCAAGGCCCACTCTGCTTTATATAGACTTCCAAGATAGCCTAAGTCATATAGTTAGACTCTCAAAAAAATCAATTCTAGTGTGCAGCAATGAAAAGGGAAAAATTATTGATATGTCTAGTTACTTAGATGAATCTAAAAAGGGTATTCTGAAAAAGTTTCATATTGAGTGATTTCATTTAGAAAACATTCTTGAAATACTAAATTATAGAGGAATAAAACAGTGATTACCATGGATCAGGCCATTATAAAGAGGACATTGATGAATGAGACATATAGCATAGGATAGTTTCTCGGTGGTATGAACAGTTCTGTACTTTGACTGTCATGTTTAACCTCCTCATCCTCCCCACACATAAAATGCTGCAATTTTATTAAATAATAAGCAATGACATTTGGGGAAGAGGACGATTGGCCATTACATGAACAATCTAAGTGAAAGATACACAGGGGCTGTATTACTTTTGAAACTTCCTATAAGTTTGAGAGAAAAACCCAAAGTACACATATAAATAACAAAAGCTCACATTTTTCCTTCATTTTAGCAGACATAAAATTGATTCATCGAATAAAAAGCTTCAAATAAAATATTTGCTGTCTTTCTGTACCTAGTATGTTGCAGACTGCACTACTCTTTGCAGACTATACCATTCAAGTGGCCTGCAGCAATATCACTTGAGCTCCACTTCTTATCTACACATGGGACTTTTCAGAACAATATTACCTTCCTCTATTTATTTTCATTATCACTTAAAATATCAGAAGGGCTGGGAATATGGCCTAGTGGTAAAGTGCTTGCCTCCTATACCTGAAGCCCTGGGTTTGATTTCTCAGCACCATATATATAGATAAAAGCCAGAAGTGGCGCTGTGGCTCAAGTGGTAGAGTGCTAGCCTTGAGCAAAAAGAAGCCAGGGACAGTGCTCAGGCCCTGAGTCCATGCCCCAGAACTGGCAACAAAAACAAAACAAATAAATAAAATATCAGAAAACATTGAGATTCTTATTCTTTTGCTATTAGAAAATAAAAAGTATAAATTAAATTAACTTTTCCTAATATCCTAATTTTGGTTTTTTGTTTGTTTTGTTTTTTGTTTTTTTGGCCACTCCTGGGCCTTGGACTCAGGGCCTGAGCACTGTCCCTGGCTTCCTTTTTGCTCAAGGCTAGCACTCTGCCACTTGAGCCACAGCGCCACTTCTGGCCGTTTTCTGTATATGTGGTGCTGAGGAATCGAACCCAGGGCCTCATGTATACGAGGCGAGCTCTCTCGCCACTAGGCCATATCCCCAGCCCCCTAATATCCTAATTTTTAACCATTCTCCCCACTTCTTTTTTTGGCCAGTCCTAGGGCTTAGACTCCGGGCTTAGACTCAGGGCCTGTGCACTGTCCCTGGCGGCGGCGGCTGCTGCTGCTGCTTCTTTTTTGCTCAAGGCTAGCATATTCTATTCATTTCTGGCTTTTTCTGTATATGTGGTGCTGAGGAATTGAACCCAGAGCTTCAAGGCAAGCATTCTACCTCTAGGCCATATTCCCAGCCCCTCCCTAAATATTTTAAATTAAAGCTGTTTGTATCTAAAAGTTTGTATCTAAATCCATTGTGTTTTAACGTAATTTTAATCATTTCTGCATGATTCATGTTGCTTTTAATTTAATGCTATGTGTTAATATTAAATCATGTAAAATTTTTATGTTGTCTTATTATTGAGTTTAGTGGATTTTTTCTCCCCCAGCTCAAAATTTTCTTTGATTTTTTTCTTTTTTGCTGTTTTCAGTATGCCTTCCCAGAATTGAGCCTCATTGTTATCCCCTTCCATTTCCTTCATCTTGAAACTATCATTTCTTTTCAGTTCTCCATTCCTAGCTTTGCTAATACTTTGTCTGTTTTTAATGTTTATTTAAAAAGTGAGACATTTCTCTAATTCAGATTTTCTATTAGGAATTTAGACTTTGGGATAATGAGCTACAGTACGTAGACCAGCTTCTCAAAGAAGATGTAAGAAACAACTCTGTCTGGAACCAAAGATACTTCGTTATTTCTAATACTACTGGCTACAATGATCGTACTGTATTGGAGAGAGAAGTCCAGTGAGTAATTGTCCTTCCCTTGGTCATTCATTTAGAATTTGCATGCCTACTTTGTTTCAGGCATTGGGAATATAGCAGAGATCTAGAGTGCCTCAGATCCTACCCTCATGAGACTAAAACAGGACAGAATTTGGAGGTAAAACACAATGATAAGAGGGGAAATGAGGGAGGAGGTAACAAGTAGAACAAAAAATGTACTCACTGACTTTCAGATGAATCTGTAACCCCTCTGTATCACACTTTGACAATTAAAAAAACCCATAATGATACATTTACAAATACAGAATACATTATGTTAGAGTGTTAGTTATGTTAGAGTTTAAGTTTCTTAAAATTATTACTATAGAGATGATAAAGAAGCCAGATTTCATAGTGTCAGAAATTTACTATAAAACTCATTAAATACTATTAGATTTTAGGTATTAGCTCTCAGATACCATGCTTCACACTGCATGGTCTTAGGTTGTGTCTTTGTTGTGGGGGAATGTCCCTTGCAGGATGTTTAACATTATTCCTGGCTTTAAACAAATACCTGTAGACATTGCCAAAGGTCCTTTGGGGGGAAAATCACCACAGTTGAAAGCCACTGTACAAAAGCTGTTAGAACTAGAAGTTCTTAAATTTCTATATTTAACTTGATGCTGAATTTTATCGCACCCCCTGCCTTCCATCTCCCTTGCTCTCATGTCTGCAGCTAGCTCTGCTGGGTCCTGTCCTATAGGTATTTTGCTGAGTGGTTTTTTTTGTTTGCTCATAGAATTGGGCTCAAATCAAGTCTAGGCACTTGATTTACCACCAAGCTACCTCATCACCTATTCTTAATGTTTCTTTTTCTTTTATTTGTGTGCCTGTCCTGGGGTTGGGCACAGTCCCTGAGCTATTTTGCTCAAGGCTAACACTCTACTACTTGAGCCACAGCTCTATTTCCAGCTTTTGAATGGTTAACTGGAAATAAGAACCTCATGGGGGCTGGGAATATGGCCTAGTGGCAAGAGTGCTTGACTCATATACATGAAGCCCTGGGTTCAATTCCCCAGCACCACATATATAGAAAACGGCCAGAAGTGGCACTGTGGCTCAAATGGCAGAGTGCTAGCCTTGAGCAAAGAGAAGCCAGGGACAGTGCTCAGGCCCTGAGTCCAAGGCCCAGGACAGGCCAAAAAAAAAAAAAAAAAAAAAAAGAATCTCATGGACTTTCCTGCACAGGCTTGGCTTCAAATTGCAGTCCTCAGATCTCAGTCTCCTGAGTAGCTAGGATCACTAACATGAGATACTGGTGCCCAGTCCTATTTTTTTTTTTTGTCTTTTTTTAAAAGGCTTCAATCCAGTGTTTCTACTCACTCTGCTATAGGCTGCTGCCTAAAATTGACCTACCTCTCATGCTTAACAACATGTACGTTTACTGCCCTCCAACCTAAAGCTGCTCTGTTCACTGTGGCAGCCTCTAGGCATACAATGTTGTTTAAATTTCAGTGACCTGGTAATATAAAATACACTTCCTCAGGTATCAGTACCCACATGTTACTAGCAACCATCATATTGGGAACCAGGGATAAGGAACATTTGTAGCATCACAGAAATTATAATGAGAGTTACTGAAATGATATTTTACATGTATATTTGTACACAGATATGGTAGGTAGGTGGATACAGAGATTGGTACAGAGATAGAGATAGAGTCTCATTGTACAGCCATGCTGCTGTTCAACTTCTAATTTTCCTGCCTTAGCCTCTCAAATGCTGAGATTATAGGTGGTTTCACCGTAATAGGCAAGAGTCTATTATCTTCAATATAACTAGTGATATTTCAATAGAGAAAACTCAGACTTCATCATCTAGCACTGTTAGAGTTGATTTTGTACAGAAAATGTGTCCAATAGATAATGGATTTCAAACATGGAATATTCTTATTTATTATGTCTTAATTATGTTAAAAGCAAAGAACACTACAATATTGAGAACAAAAGTTTAGGACTGTATAAATACAAGCTGACTGATGCAGATCCACAGGTTCTCTAATTTAGTTATGAGCTAGAGCTTTGCCACAGTCATCGAGAAAGCCTAGCATGGGAAAGGGACATGTCCAGATTGTAAATGTAACATCTAATCCTGTCACTGCTCTTTAAAAATTATATGCAAATTTGTTTTTGTACTTTTTTTTACTTCAGGTATACTCTGGAAATGATCAAACTTGTACCACATAATGAAAGTGCATGGAACTACTTGAAAGGGTAAGAGATTGTCTCAGTAGTTTTTACATAAATACCCTGTTGATATATGCTGAATATGTTCTGTAGCCAGATTTTAGTAGGACAGTAAAGAATGTCCATCATGTATTGGATGAGTAGTAGCATAATAGGATTATGGTAACTTCCAAGAATGTCTTTACCCTTCTCTTCATCTTCAAAATACAAAAATGTTTAAAATAGTATATGAATAAACAACAATGCCACCAGGCACTGGTGGCTCAGGGTTGTTATCCTAGCTACTCAGGAGGCTGAGATAGGAGGATTGCAGCTCAAAGCCAGCCAGGGAAGGAAAGTCCTTGAGACTTTTATCTCCAATTAACTACCAGAAAACTGGAATTAAGTGCTGTGGCTTAAAAAGTAGTAGAATGCTAGCACTGAGCAGAAAGCTCAGAGACAGCCTCCAGGCCCTACAACCAACAAAAAAAAGAAAAGAAAAAAAAAAACCAATGCTTTTTTTTTTTTTTTTTTTTTTTTGGCTGCACTTATGTTTGAACTCAGGGTTTGTGGCTTGCTTGCTTAGGTGGCACTCAACTACTTGAGCTATGCTAAGCCATGCCTTCAGCTTTTTTTTTTTGCCAGTCCTGAACTCAGGGTCTGAGCACTGTCCCTACCTTCTTTTTGCTCAAGGCTAGCACTCTACCACTGAGCCACAGGGCTACTTCCAGCTTTTTCTATATGTGGTACTGAGGAATTGAACCCAGGGCTTCATGTATACGAGGCAAGCACTTTACCACTAGGCCATATTCCCAGCCACCGTCAGCTTTTTGTTGGTTATTCTGGAGACAAAGTTTCACAAGCTTTCTTACCTGTTTGGTTTCAATCCATGATCCTTAAGATATTCAGCTTCCTAAGCAGCAAGGATTACATGCCTGAGCCATTGGTCCCTAGTCAGTAATGCATTTTATTTTATTGTTTGCTTTTGCCAGTCCTGGGGCTTGAATTCAGAAACTGGGCACTGTCCCTGAGCTTCTTTTGCTCAAGGCTAGCGCTCGACTACTTGAGCCACAGCACAACTTCTGGCTTTTTCTGTTTATGTTGTACTGAGGAATCGAACCCAGGGCTTCATGCACACTAGGCAAGCACTCAACCACTAAGCCACATTCCTAGCCCTTCAGTAATGCATTCTAAATTAAAATGTTATATATGAATCTTCTAGTAGTTAGTATATTTCTTTTTGGTGGTGGTTGTTTCTTTCCCTTTTGAGAAGTCAGTGTGACTCCTCTAGTGTTTATGTTATATAGAGTGGAATATAAAGGACATGCTGTTTACGAGTAGATTACATAGATCACCAGCCTTTCTGCTTTCACTACTAGAGATCTTCAGTTTCAAGCCTTATTCCTGAAACAAAGGTTTTGCTTGCTGGGTCACTTACATTGTCAAGTTACTTGTTGCACTTAGAATCCCTCCAGTGAAACTAGGCCCAAAGAACACTGTGGACCCCATGCATGTTTGTAGGTTTGTCAGGGGTTGGGGCCAATTCCTGAAGAATTGAAGGAATGAAGAATTGTCTTAAGAAGAAAGATATAATGCTCTGTTTTTCTTTGCTTTCAATTCTTTTGCAGATTTATTTTCTGTTCTAATTTTGTATTACACGGTTTGGGTTATGAGTGGTAATTTTTAAGCAGTTTTTAAAATAATTTTAGTTATCCCTGATAAGGCTCACATAATGAATGGTCTTCTGAACTTGGGCATGGCTTAAGTGGTAGAGCACTTGCTTGCCTAGCAAGCTTGAGTCCTGAGTTCAGTACCCCCATATCATCAAAACAAAAAAGTCTTTTGTTTACTTGTTTCAGGTCTTACTTTCTTCTGATTTTCAACTGTTTTTTTATTCTTCCTCTCAAAACTCAGTTAGTTAATTAATCAATTTATTTATCTAAGAATTCTGCAGGATCACGGTCTTTCCAAATATCCTAATCTGTTAAATCAACTACTTGATTTGCAACCAAGTCACAGCTCCCCATACCTAATTGCCTTTCTTGTGGATATCTATGAAGACATGCTAGAAAACCAATGTGACAACAAGGAGGACATTCTTAATAAAGCATTAGAGGTGAGTTGATGGGACTTAGTACTTTGCTTTTTGGCTCTTTACATTTGGTTTTGCTCAGTGCCACTTTTCAACATGGTTACTCAGTGGGTATATTTCTGATTTAGGAAAAGCTCTGTATCAGTACTGGTACTCTGCAATGTATTTCTCATTTGAAAATGATTTGAGTTCACTTGTGTTTCAAAGGCATGTACCTTGAGTTTGAATTAGACATTTGCTTTAACAAATTTTTATTTTTCATTTCAGTTATGTGAAGTCCTAGCTAAAGAAAAGGACACTATAAGAAAGGAATATTGGAGGTATATTGGAAGATCTCTTCAAAGCAAACACAGTAGAGAAAGTGACTTACCATCAAATGTACAGCAGTAACATGACCCAGAACTTGATGGGATGCTTTTATTTATTTAAGGGACTCTACAGCAAGAGTTTAAAACTAAGGCGATCATTCTCTTATCCATGCTGTAAAACATATGCTGCACAGGTATTGGCTTTTTAACAAGAACTAAGTGTAATGTTCCTTAGGTGCTGCTATTCAGACTAGCTCTAGGAAAGTTGATTCATTTAAAGCAAAGTAATTGGAACAGGAAGGGGGAAGGAAAAGGTCTCATGAGGGAACTACTACTTTTGTATTCTTATCAACATTTATTCTGATCCTAGATTAGATGGTACAGAATCTACTCTTTCCTAAAAGATATATAAGTAAAGATTTGTATCAATGATGAGCAGGTAATTTGTATGTGATATGTTTGAACTATAGTTTGGGTTCAGTAAGCAGGGAATATAACTGTTACATTAGAGCTGCTATGCCACACTCACAGTATCATACTATAACCAACTAATGCCAAAAGAATGGTTTTGTAATAAAATTACGATTACATCTAAAACCATACCATAATGTGTCCTTGTGTGTGTGTGTGTGGCGGGGGGGTGGGGGTGGGGGTCCTGTGGCTTGAACTCAGGGCCTGGGCACTGTCCCTGAGCTTTTTGTGTTCAAGGCTAGCATTCTACCACTTGAACCACAATTCTACTTCCAGTAGTTAATTGGACATACGAGTCTTTCCTACCCCAGCTGGTTTCAATCTGTGATCCTCAGATCTCAGCCTCCTAAGTAGCTAGGATTATAGGCATGAACCACCCGCACCTGGCCATAGTGGGACTTTTAAAAATACCATTTACTATATATAGGGTATACTGAGCTGAGGAAAACAACGTTACTTTAGAGAAAGCAGAAACATCATTATGGAAAAGAAAACATCTATCAAAATGTAAGCGGATCTATTCTCAACTAAAAGCAGTAAAATCCTCTCAAGGTAGTTAATTTTTGTTGTTGTTTGTCACTTGTAGGGCTTGAACTCAGGGGCTAGGTGCTGTCCCTAAGCTCTTTTTTGCTCAAGGCTAGCATTCTACCACTTGGAGCCACAACTCCACTTCTAGTTTTCATGTGGTTAATTGGAGATAAGTCCCATGGACTTTTCTGCTTTTCCATCCAGGGAGGGGAAGAGGAAGCACAGAAACATTGAGACAAAGGGTGAACCAATCATCAGTGTTATTCACTAGACACTGTGTTGGAAATGAACTATACATGATCATCTTAATAAATGAGAAACTTTAGCAAAATTCAACATCTTTTCATGTATCCCTGAGGGAACTAGGCATAGAGAAAACATATATCAACATAATAAAGGCTATATGCCGTAAATCTGTAGCCAAACTGAATTATTTGGGGAAGTTTTTAACTTGTTTCCTCTAAGTCAGAAATGAGACAAGTGTGTCACTGTCTCTATTCCTATTAAATGTAATACTTGAATTCTCAACCTGATAAATAAGGCAAAGAAAAAAAAGATTCAAATAGGAAAGAAGAAAGTTAAATTACCCTTATTTGCAGATGATACGATTCTGTCCTTAAAGTGGGGAGGAGGGAAGAAATAAGAAATAAAGAAGGAGCAAATTACACTAAGCAAAAGGAAATAAATGTACATATCACCCGACCTGGATGGAATTGTTTTATTGTTAATAATCAGAGGTCATAAGCATTATACACTAGAAGGACCATATCTGTCAAGGGGAAGATTTTTTTTTAAATGCTGGAAACAGGGCTGGGGATATGGCCTAGTGGCAAGAGTGCTTGCCTCATATACATGAGGCCATGGGTTCAATTCCCCAGCACCACATATACAGAAAACGGCCAGAAGTTACGCTGTGGCTCAAGTGGCAGAGTGCTAGCCTTGAGCAAAAAGAAGCCAGGGACAGTGCTCAGGCCCTGAGTCCAAGCCCCAGGACTGGCAAAAGAAAAAAAAATGATGGAAACAAGGGGGGATGGATTGGGGGGAGGGAGGAGGGAGGGAGAAAAATTAAGAAGGGGGTAACAATTATGGCAAGAAATGTATATGTATTCACTACCTTAAGTATGTAGCCTTATGTATGTAACTACATCATCTTGACAATTAAAAAATGCAAAAAAAAGACCTTTAAAGAGTCTAGCTAAAAACCCTTAGACATAATAAACACTTGGTCAAGTAGCAGGATATGAACTAGACAAAAACTAGTAGCTTTATGATATACCAGTAATGAAAGCTGAGAAATAGGAAAGCAGTGTCATTCACAATAACCTAAATATTAAAATTCTTAGGAATTAACTTACTTGTGGAGGTGAAATATTCCTACAATGAAAGTTCTAAAATTTTGAAGAAAGAAACTGAAAAAGGTATCAGAACCCCTATGTTCATGGTTTGGGAGAATTCATAGTATAAGATGGGTATACTACTGAAAGCAATCTGCAGATTCCATGTAATATCAAAATCCTAATGCCATTATTCACAGAAATAGAAAGATAAATTCTAAAATTCAAGAACAAAAGATTCTGAATAGACAAAGCAATGTTGGGAGAAAAGAGCAATGTGATAGAGGTATCACAAAACCTGACTAAGGTAGTGCTTACATAAAATGCATGAAGCCCTGGGTTGATTCCTCAGTACCACATAAACAGAAAAAGCTAGATGTGGCACTGTGGCTCAAGTGGTAGAGTGCTGGCTTTGGGCAAAAGAAGCTCAGGGACAGTACCCAGTTCCTGAGTTCAAGCCCCAGGACTGGCAAACAAAAAAAAAAAAGCAAAACAAAAAAATTAAGCCAGGCGCTGGTGTCACATGCTTATAATCCTAGCTACTTAGCAGGCTAAGATCTGAGGATTGTGGTTCAAAGCCAGTCCCAATAGGAAAGTCCATGAGACTTAATCTCCAATTAATCACCAGGGAACTGGAAGTAGCACTGTGACTCAAGTGGTAGAGCATTGGCTTTGAGCAAAAAAGCTCAGGGATAGCACCTAGGTCCTAAGTTCAGGCCCCATGTGCACGTGGCAAAACAAAAACACCCAACTTTAATTACTACATAGCAATAGTAACAAAACAGCCTGGTATTGGCACAAAAACAAGACGTGTAGACAAAAAACCCCAGACTAACACATGTAGACCAAGGAATCCAGTAATAAATTCACTTTGACACGTTTTTGATCTTTTTACAAGGGAACCAAGATACAGTCATTGGAGAAAATATTTTTCAACAAATAATGTTGGAAAAACAAACTATCACTCCCTGTACAAAATCAAGATGAATCTAAGATCTTAACAAAAAACGTGAACCTATGAAACTACTGTAGGAAAACAAATGATACAAGCATAGGTCACACATTTCTGAATAGGGCTGCAGTCATCCAGGAAATAAAATAATTGATAAATGGAATTGCATCAAATTAAAAGGCTTCTGGATATTAAAGGAAATAGTTACCAGACTCAAGAGATGACCTAAAAATTGGAGAAAATCTTTGAAAATTATTCATCATACAAAGCATTAGTATTTAAAATGTATAGAGAGCTTCAGAACTTAAACTAAAGAACAGTCCATCTAATAAGTGAGCCAAGGAATTGGATACTTCACAAGTACAAGCCAGGTGCTGGTGTCTCACCCTGTAATATTAGTGACTCCAGAGACAGATCTGGTGATTATGGTTCAAAGCCAGCCTAGAGCAAGAAAGTTCTTGAGACTCTAATCGCCAGTTAACTGCCAAAAAAAAAAAAATGGAAGTAGTGTCCCGGCCCAAGTGTAGAATGCTAGCTTTGAGCAGGAGAACTCATGCCCCAAGATTGGCATACACACACACACACACACACACACACACACACACACACACACACACACACACACAGAAAAAGGAAGTGCAAATACCAATAAATTAAAAAAAGCTCAACATCCTTGGCCACAAAGGAAATGCAATGTAAATCAGAATAACACTAAGATTCCATATCACCCTAATCAGGATAATTAATGAAGAAAACAAATGCTGGTTAGAATGTATGGGAAAAGAAGCCTTTATGCACTGTTAGGAATGTAAATCAGTACAAATACTATGGAAATCACTATGGAGGGTCATTAAGAAACTAAAATACACTGTCATATGATCCTGCAGTCTACTCCTGGGCATATACAAAAGTATGTTTTGTCAGCATATTTGTACATCCATATTTGTAGCAGCACTGTTAACCATAGCAAAATTATGGGATCAGCATAGGTGTCCATCAATGAATGAAGAAAATGGGGTACGTGTGTAATTGAATATTACTCATCAGTGAAAAGAATGACATTATGTATGTAGGAAAATTGATGGAAACGGAGACCATAATGTTAAGTGAAATAAACCAGTCTCAGGAAAAGAAATATTGTATGCCTTTTCTCTTTTATGGAATCTAGCCACACAAAAATGAGAGACATGATTGTAAAGGGGGGACTTTGAGTAGGAGGGGGAGGGTAAAAGAATGTGGAGAGAACGTTAATGTAGTTGAAGTACTTCATATATATGACTAGACACAAAACTAGAAAATAAAACCCTTTAATAATTGCTTTATAAAGGAGGATATAGACTCATGCCTATAATCTTAGCTACTCAGGAGGCTGAGATCTGAGGATTGATATTCAAAACCAGCCCATACAGGAAAGTTTATGTGACTCTTTAACAGCCAAAAAGCCAGAAGTGGCACTGTGGTTCAAGTGGTAGAGTGCTAGCTTTGAGCAAAAAACAAGCTCAAGGACAGAGACCAGGCCCTGAGTTCAAGTCTCAGGACAACCTCCAAAATAAAGGAGAATAGTGATTGCTCTAGTATCCCATATACTTAAATCAGCATGACAAAGAGATTAGCATGGCCATGCACAAAGATAACGTGTTGATAGGCATTAAGGCATCTACATGTGATTGATATATTCATGGGCAGTGTGGTTTAGCTGGCTTCATTTTTTTTGCATTTGCCTAGTAAATGATAAAAAATAATATGATCAAATGGGAAATTAGTGTATGTTCATATCATTGCCTAACATATCAGTGATATTGAAATAAATCAGCATTTTAAAATGTGTACTAGCAGAACTAACAGCACTTAGTTTTACTCATTTCTTTTCTTTGCCAGTCTTGGGGCTTGAACTCAGGGCCTGAGCACTATCCCTGGCTTCTTTATGCTCAAGGCTAGAACTCTACCACTTGAACCACAGTGCCACTTCTGGCCTTTTCTATAAATGTGGTGCTGAGGATTCGAACCCAGGGCTTCATGTATACGAGGCAAGCACTCTTGCCACTAGGCCGTATTCCCAGCCAGTTTTACTCATTTCTTTCAATGTCCTATATGTAGAAGATTGATTTCTTTCTTTCTAAGTTCTCATATTTGAATTTTCTCATAGCTTGCTCATTTTCCAATCATTCTCTTTAAAAAAATGGTCATGGCTTTATCCCTGTCATGATTCTTCTTTCATATACATATATGTGTACATCAGTGCATGGTAATTACAGAATATAAAGCCATGCATATCAGTAGCTCATGCCTGTAATCCTAGCTATTCAGGAGTCTGAGATCTGAAGATTGTGGTTTGCACAGGAATTAGTTTAATTTAAATTGCTCCTAATTGAACCTATTAGAAATAGCTCTAGGGCTGGGACTGTGACCTAGTGGCAAGAGTGCTTGCCTCGTATACATGAAGCCCTAGGTTCAATTCCTCAGCACCATGTATATAGAAAAGGCCAGAAGTGGCACTGTGGCTCAAGTTGGCAGCCAGGGACAGTGCTCAGGCCCTGAGTTCAGCCCCAGGACTGACAAAAAAAAACCACTCTAAGAATCTATGCATGCATACATTCATGTATGTATGTATATAATTATAAATGCGTATTTTAAGCTAATTGAAAGGCTGAGTCCAGAGAATAGCAAATTTGAGGTCCATTTGGGCACGTGAACAAGAACCTGTCAAAAATAAAAAGGTCTGGCTGGGTGCTGGTGGATCACACCTATAATCCTAGCTACTCAGAAGGCTGAGATCTGAGGATCTTACTTATAAGCTGGCTGGGGCAGGAAAGCCCATTAGGCTCTTAATCACCAATTAGCTACCAAAAATTCTGAAAGTGGAGCTGTGGCTTAATTGGTAAGAGTGCTCATCTGGGGCAAAAAAAAAAAAAAAAAGCTCAGCCACAGCACACAGACACAGTTCAAGCCCCAAGACTAGCCCAAATGAATGGAGGAGTGGGTGGATGAATAAATAATAAGTAGGTATGGGTTATAGCTCAGTAGTAGAATGATTTTCTAGCATGCACTGGATACTTGTCAATGTCAGCACCACTAAAATTTTTAAAATATGTATTTAAAATAAATGATTGTGTCCCCATACTATCTGCAATATGGATATCCTTTCATGTCAATACATACAGGTTTACAACATTATTTTTATTATTAATTTACTTTATTGTTATATAGGTGATGTACAGAGGGATGACAATTACATGAGTCAGGTAACGAGTACATTTCCTTTTGTACAGTGTCATCTGTTCCCTTACTCTGGCCCAGTGCCTCCCTCCTGTCTCTACCCCTGAGTTGTGCAGTTCACTTTCATCAGTGCCCAGTGAGCTCCACTGCTGCACTTTCCCCCCCTTTTTCCCTCCAGTTCTGTACCCTCCTATGAACCTTTGTGAAGATATACACACAAATACATCATACATAAGATAAAGAAGACAATCATCAAAAAATAAAAACTAAAATTTAAAAAAAGAGAAGAGAGGTCTCTTGTTTCCATATCTTGGCGTTCATTTCAGTATTTGTACTATTTTATATCAATATTCAGAGGCACTTGGCCATTGTGCCTTTGTGGTTCTTTCCTAAAAGTATCCTCTTTTGGCCTCACTGTGTGTAAATATCTAGAATCCTGCATAATAGATCATATCTCAGTGTATTTTAGATCTCATTTCCACATATCAGATAGCATATGCACCGTTTGTCTCTGAGCTTGCTTCACCGAACATGATTTGTCCTCGTTCCATCCATTTCCCTTACAGCATCATTTTTATTTGAGAATATACGGGAGAAAATGTGCTATTTTAACCACTTTTAAGTACACAGTTAATGGCATTAAATTCACAATTTTTTTCATCTTCTAAAACGGAAACTTTTTACTTATTAAACAGTTTGGTCCTTCTTTCCTTGACTTCAACATCGGCGGTATGGCTTCCCTTTTCCTTTTTTCTATTTACCAACCTGATTGGCTTTGTTTACTTTGTTCCCACTCAGGTTCTAAGAACTGAATCTAGGTTTTCATGCATGCTTATAGTTATCTTAATACTCATTGTTTGGTTTATTAGTACAGATTCAATTTTTTAACCCATATTGTGTTTGTCTCTTGCTTTTAAACTTTGAAAATGTGTCGATGTCAAGGGAGATGACACTTGTAAATTAAGTAAGTTATATCATCCTATGCCTGATTTTCCCATTTGTAACCATCAACTATCATTTTATAGCCAGGTACAAACACTAGTGTGAGTTAAAAAAAATTCCCCTCTCTCTTTCCCAGTGTTTCCCTCCCATTGCCACCCACAAGTTGTATCGTTCATTTTTATTTTCAACAGTGTCAGTGAGTACCACTGCTTTGTTTGCCCTTTGTCCCTCCACTTCTGTGCCTCCCTGATCCCCCCAAACACAGATATAGAAAGCAAAACAAAAACAAGATTAAAAACTTGGGTTTCCATTTCCTGGTTCATTTTGATAAATATTATTTTATAGGAGCAGAGGCACATAGGCATTGAGTCATTGTGTTCCTCCTCTACGAGTATCCTCTTTTGGTCTCTGTGTGTCTAAAGTCCTATACAGTTTATCATGTAGTGTGACTTAAAAATAAATTGGTTGTTATTAGTAAGGTGTTTACAGAGAGAGGCTACCATTTCATACCATTTCAAAATTAGGTTATGAGTACATTTCTTTTTTGTAGGTCATGGGACTTGAAAGGCCAGGGCTTTGCCCCTTGAGCCACAATGCCACTTCCAGTTTTCTGGCGATAAATTGGAGGCAAGAGTCTCATGGACTTTCCTGCCCAGGCTGGCTTTGAACCATGATCCTCAGATCTCAGCCTCCTGATTACGGGTGTGAGCCACTGGCACCTGGCTACATTTCTTTTTTGGACAATTTCACCCATTTCTTTACTTTTCCTTTTGCTTGCCCCTAGCATCCCTGCCCACAAATGACATAGGTCATTTTCGACTTTTCATTCAGCCTAGTGTATACTGAACAGCATGATTGCCTTTGTTCACCCTTCTCTCTCCCTTTCTATGTCTCTCTTTACCTCCCAGCCCTCAAAAGAATCAAAAAAACCATCACCATCAACAACAAAAAGCCCCAATGTTTTCATTTCCTGGAGTTAATTTCAATAAATAGTATTCTAAATGTTCAGAGACGTTACAACCTTTGTGTTTCACCCATAAGTGTATCCTCCTTTAGTCTGACTGTTGGAATGGCTAGGTTATCTCCAGTCATATTTTAGATCAAGCTTCCACATATGAGAGAAAACGTGCGCCATTTTCACTCTGAGCTTGGCTTACCTTGCTAAGCATGATTTGTTCATGGTCCATTCATTTTAAGGCCTTCCAGTCTTCATATCACTTCCTAACCTTTTCCAAATCCTACTCTTTAGGCTTGCTCAAGTTCTCATCTGTTGCTGGCTCTTGAATGTGTGAAGCTTAGATTTTAGTGTTCTCTTGGCAAAGCCCCATAGTTTTCTTTACACTGTGGTTCTCAAACTTCAGCTGCATCTTTGTGGAAGGTCTGCTGCTTTGATAATGTGCATTTCAAACAATTTGCTGATGCTGCCAATCTGAAGACCATCCTTTGGAACTATTGCTTTACCATGAGCGTAGTTCTTATAGCTCCTCTTTTCAGTAACCAGCACCAAAGTAAAACAAGATTATGTTGAGTTATCACTGATGGCTCATGCCTATAATCCTAGTTATTCAGGAGGCTGAGATCTGATTATCACAGTTTAAAGCCAAGAAAAGTCCATGAGACTCTTCTATAAACTGACCATCAGAAAGATAGGCAGAGCCAGGTGCTGGTGGCTCGTGCATGTAATCCTATCTAATCAGGAGGCTGAGATCTGAGGATCTCAATTGGAAGCCAGCCGGGGTAGGAAAAGTATGTGAAGCGTGTATTGCTAATAAACTACTCAGAAAAAGCCGGAAGTGGTGCTGTGGCTCAAGTGGTAGAGTGCTTGCCTTGAGCAGGAAAGAGCTCAGGGACCACGTCCAGGCCCTGAGTTCAAGCTCAGGAGAGCCAGAAGCTAGAGGCGTGGCCTAAGTGGCAGAGTGCCAGTTTTGAGCAGAGAAAGAAAGGTAAGGGAAAAGATGTCCAGCTCATCTCTCTCTCTCTCTCTCTCTCTCTCTCTCTGTCTCTGTCTCTCTCTCCTCTCTCTCTCTCTCTGTCTCTCTCTCTCTCTCTCCTCAGTGCTTTACACTTGTTATCCCAGCTGCCCAGCTGCTCCCGAGGATGAGATTCAGATGACTGCAGATTGAGATCAGCCTAACTGAAAATGTCATCAGGATGATACGTCCAGTCTTACCCAACAGAAAGGCTGTGTGGGATGGTGTGCACCTGTCATCCCAAAGATGCAGTAAATATAAACAGGTGGACCCCGGTTCAGGTTTGCCAGAACAAAGAGCAAGGCCCTTATTTGAAAAATAAGCAAAATGCAATGACTGCAGGGGCTGCCTAGTAATTGTAAGGTTCTTGTCAGCACTGATTGGCAAGAAGCACCTCTATGGCCCTCACAAGTTTGCAGGGTGACCACGTGAGAGGAGGACACCAGGCGGCGCTCTAGCGCTCGCTCGCCTGTCCGGCTTCCGGTCGCGCAGGCGCAGTGGGCCCCGGGTGCGCTATCCTGGACTAGTCCAGCCTTTCAGGTAGGGCGTTAGCGGCTTGCCGGGGCGGCGCGGGGCGGCGCGGGGCGGCGCGGGGTGGTCAGCGGGAGGCGACGGCAACGCGATGTCCTCAGGATCTGCACCTGGCTAGACCTGGTCCCCGGAGCCCAGGCCCGGGTGGGAGCTCCAGCCCCAAGCAGTCACTTTGCTCGCGCTCCCGCGCCTCTGCTGGGCTGCAGACAGCGCTTCTGTGGTTTTGTTTTTGATGGTGTTTTTCCTCTTCCTCTTTCTTATTTTTGGGTTAGAAAGACCCTCAAGTCACCATCCTGATCCTAGGTTCTGGACCGCTTGCTCCAGAAATATCAGATGCGCCAAAGCGTGGCTAAAGCCACTGTGTCACAGGAGAAATGCTGGGTCTGAGGCCAACAAACCGCCACCCATTGAGATTGATTAGAGGTTAACACTGAAAATCAGTTGAATTTTTGGATGAGTGTTTTTGCTGAGAGCGAATGAGGTCTTTGGATTAGTTAAAAGGCTATCAAAATGAGAGTTTATTGCTTAATAATGCGGGTTCAACATAGATTTGAATATATTATAGTTTTTTGCATAATTTTGTAACTGATGTTAATAGCTTTTAAAAATTAAGATTACCATTATTACGAGTTTGAACTCTTGGCCTGTCTTTTTTGTCCCTAACTGGCACTCTACCACTTGGGCCATACTTGAACTTCTGGCTTGTTACTGGCTAATTGGAGATAACTGTCTCGCATAGATTTGTCTGCCAGGCTAGCTTCCAACCACATTCTCAGAGCAGAAGAAGTTGCTTTGACTCATGGTTTCTGGAAGCAGAGAGAACACAGGAAGGGGCTAGGGTTCCAATATCCCTGAAGAAAACCTCTCTAATGGCCTTTACTTGGCTGGGAATAGTGCTTGCCTTATATACATGAAGCCCTGGATTCGATGCCTCAGCACCACATATATAGAAAAGGCCAGATGTGGCGCTGTGGCTCAAGTGGCAGAGTGCTGGCCTTGAGCAGAAAGAAGCCAGGGACAGTGCTCAGGCCCTAAGTTCAAGCCCTGGACTGGCAAACAAACAAACCAATGACCTTTACTTCCTTTACCCTCTAGAGAATACTTACCCAAGTAAGTATGAATATGAAAAAAGTGTGGAGCACAGGTTATGTGGATTTAGAGAATGACAAGCAGATGCAGATTTATAATGAAGCTTGTAGACTCTTCACTTGTACTGATCTCCTGTAAAACTCTGGTAAGGGTCCAGCAATTTAATTTTTATAAATGTGTGCTCTTTTAAGAGCACCTCTCCCCTCTCCAAATTGTGTAAACTCCATAAAACCAGAATCCACCCTTAGAGGCAGTGGGCAAAGGGAGAATGTAGAGTAGAAGATATTTTGTGAATTGAAAGGATTAATGGTGAAGTTAGTTTGAGAGAAGGAATGGTGGATGACAAGTATTAAAAAGAGATGAACAGGGAAAATATGTATCCTGTATCTGGAAATGTAAATGCAACATTTGAGTATCAAACAGAATGCCCAGTATAAAATACTCTACAAAATATGTTAGACAATGAAATGTATTACATGTCATTGTTATGTTTTCATTTGATATTTAGTTTAATTTTCACTTACTTGTTATGAAAGACAGGGAAAAAACAATTTCAGAAAGAACTTATTAAATTCTCTTAAAATGAACACAAACTCTTGAATGTATAAAGATAGGAAAATGCCACAATCAAAGCAATAAACATTTTGGGTTTGATATAAGTCTCTCAAAGACCATATTTCATCATCTATGTGTAAACTTTTATACTGATCCTGATTATGGATACTTTGTTGTCCATATATCCTATTCCCCATTGTAAAGATTAACACACTCAATAATTTTCTTTCTCAGCTAATTAGTAAATTCAGTAAACTAAATTTTGCTACCTCAGTATATGTTTACACATGGGAATTTACAATTATTAAAAATGCTAGACTATATTAAGAGCTACAAAAGAAGAAGGAGGAGGAGAAGAGAGATGAAGAGCAGATGATTCAGGCTGAGATCAGGAAGAAATAGATTGCACATGATCAGATAGTGTGTTTATTTTTATTTATTTTTTAAATGTCATTCCTGGGGCTGAAACTCAGGCCCTGGACTCTGCCCCTGAGCTTCTTTGCTCAAGACCCAGCTTTTTGGTGGCTTTGAGCCATGATCCTCAAATCTCAGCTTCCTGAGTAGCTTAAGATTACAGGCACGAACTACTGGAGCCTGACAGTGCATTCCTAACTAGTACCTGCTGTATGCCAGGCATGAGGGCACCGTTGAGCTCAGAAGTTAGTTTAGAAGAAGAAGGATGTGTGAGTCTGGATCCTGGCATTCCCAAAAGGATGTTTTTGAGCAGAAAAGACACTCTGGGGCTGGGATGGGATAAAGGGAAATGTCTCAAAAAGTAGACCCTGGATTGCTTCCCCACTGTCAAAAACAAAAAAGCCCTCACAAAATCTCACAGAAAAAGGAACAAATTTGACAAAGCCAAGTAGACACTTGTTTTATTTACTTATTTTTCTCTTGAAACATTTCATTAAAGAAAAAAGATCTCATCTGCTGTATGGAGAATGGATTGGAAAAGAAGGGAGAGACAACACGACAGGAAGCAGTTACAAAGCCCAGGTGAGCACCACCAATGGATGGTGCCAGAGCAAGGCTACAGGGAGGGGCAGGTGTGAACAGACCGGAATGGAGGCTGTGCTTTCAAAGGCAAGGGTGGGAGGAATCAAGTTATGGAGGAATTTTACTTGAGTGGGTGGGAAGGATGTCTGAATTCATGGAATAGGAGCCCTGGAGAGGCCATGCTGGGGAATGAGGGAAATACTGAGTTTAACTGTAGACATCCCAGACCCTGAAGAGCCTTTTTTGTTGTTTTTGTTGTTGTTGCTAGTCCTGGGGCTTGGACTCAGGGCCTGAGCACTGTCCCTGGCTTCTTTTTGCTCAAGGCTAGCACTCTATCACTTGAGTCACAGCGCCCCTTCAGGCTTTTTCCATATATGTGGTACTGAGGAATCGAACTCAGGGCTTCATGTATACAAGCCAAGCACCTTACCACTAGGATATATTCCCAGCCCCTGAAGGGCCTCTTGAGTAAAGCATTTCAGAAGAAAGAGGTGGGCTGCAGTAGAGACTTAGTAGAGACTTAGAAGTCAAAAGCATTTTAGAAGGCCACTAAAACCATTGCATAGAGACAGGCTCCCTCCCTCCTTTCCTTCCTTCTTTCCTTCCTTCCTTCCTTCCTTCCTTCCTTCCTTCCTTCCTTCCTTCCTTCCTTCCTTCCTTCCTTCTTTCCTTCCTTTTCCTTTCTTCCCTCCCTTTTTTGCTCAATGCTGACAATGCTCTATGTCTTGAACTTACTTTACTTTTTTATGTGTGCCAGAACTAGGACTTGAACTCAGGGCCTGGGTGCTGTCCCTTAGTTTTTTCACTTGAGGTTGGTTGAACTACAGCTTCACTTCTGCCTCTTCAGTGGTTAAATGGAGGTAAGAGTCTCACAGACTTTCCTGCCCAAGCTGACTTTGAACCATGATTCTCAAATCTCAGCCTCCTGTGTAGCTAGGATTACTTACTTTGTTCTAAATATAGATGAGCAAGACTCCTTTTATCTATTTCTTTAGAGTACCTTTCAAGAATGGGGTGCATGTGGAAGAAGCTTTAGAGGCTCAAGTCTGAGTGATAAACGCTGTTCAGTTTCCGTTGAAGTCTTTGAAGATGATGTGAAGAGATATGGGCCTGGAGTCTTTATGAGAAAGGTAGGAACTTGACCATCCTGGACACTGACAGATATTGTGAGGAAGTGAGAAGGTGGACTTACTTAGGCAAGATAGCTGTCCAGTGAAGCTAAAGCAATTGCCTAAGTGTTTTCTTTTTTTTTTTTTATTGTATATATGTTTATTGGAACTAGGAAAGGGAAGGGGAACATCAAAGATAGGGTAAAAGGCGAACCAATGCAACAGTGTAAGTGTTTTCTTAAGTACCTCTTTTTTAATTTTTATTTTTCTGCCAGTACTAAGACTTGAACTCAGGGTCTAGGAGCTGTCCCTTTGCTTTTGCACTGGGGAATAGCACTCTTGCCACTTAAGCCACAGCTGCACTTGTGTCTATTTTTTGGATAGTTAATTGCAAATAAGATTCTCATAGACTTTGCTGGCCCAGTCTGATGTTGAACCTTGATCCTCAGATCTCAGCCTCCTGAAATTAGGATTGCTGGTATGAGCCACTGGCACTCAATGGGTTAATTAGTTTAAATATTTCATGATTAGAGAGGTGGCAGTGTTGTTGTGCTGACCCTTAGCCCACAGCCTGGGAACTGGAAGGAGAGAGCCCTCATTTTTGAATTTATATGAGTTCAATAATGGGAGCAAAAGAATGGATTTTTGTGGAAAAGATTTGAGTTCAGGAGACATTTTTCCTTTAAAAATTGAGATATAAATCACATGCCATAAAACCACCATTTTAAAGTATGTAATTGAGCCATTTTTAAGTATATTTCCAAGATTGTGCAACCATCATTAGTCTCTTTATTGAACAAGCAATCACAGTCTCGTAAATAGCCATTGTTTATCTTCCTGATCCCATAAGTTGTAGCAGCCCCTAAACTGTTTTCTGATCATATAGATTTGCTTATTCTGGGCATTTTATGTAAATAGGCTTATATAGTGACTGGCTATATTTTTTGAGGTTATTCCTGTTGTAGCATGAATTGGGCTTTATTCTTTTTATAATTAGATAATTTTCCACATAATGATATAGCACATTTCATGATATAGTTCATGAGTTGGTGTATTATTTGGATTATTTCCACCATTTGGGTATTCTAAATTATGCTGCTTTGACCATATATCTGTAAGTGTTTGTGTCAATGTGTTTTCAGTTCTCTTGGGCATATTCTGAGCAATAGAATTATTTTCTATTAGATGACCTCTGATTAGCGTAGAAATAACAGGTAACCTTCCACAATGGCTGTATTTTACATTTTTTTTTTTAGCATTATATAAGGATTAGAGTTTCTCTGTAAACATTCCATGTCTGATTTATTATTATAATCATCAGGGGCAGATAGGAAGTAGTCTACCATGAGAAGTAGTATCTCATCATGATTTTTTTTCAGGTCCTGCAGTTTGAACTTAAGGCCTTGTATTTGGTTGGCTTGCATGTTCAGCTGGTACTCGACCACTTGAGCCATGCCCCCATCTTGGTGTTTTTGCTGAATATTTTGGAGATGGAATGTTCTTTTTCTTTTTTGGTCTGAGAACAGGACTTGAATTTGGTACCTGATGCTTTCACTTGTTGGCTACCAACTGAGCTCCCATCCCTGGAGATGGAATCTTGAGGACTTTCTGTTCAGATTGACTGCGACCCATGCTCATCTGGGTTTTAGTCTCCTCTGTAGCTTGGATTACAGCTACCAGTACCTGGTTTATTTGCCTTGATGGCAAATAAAATTGAACATTTTTTCATGTGTTTGTTGACTATCTGGATGTTTACTTTAGGGAAATGCCTATTTAGGTCCCTTACCTATTCAAAAATAGATTTTTATTGTTGAGTGAAATATTTTGAGTTGTCCATCAGACATTTAAAAGTGAAGAAAGCAAGCCTTAACTTCTAGCAGAGGCTAGGATTGAACCTGTTATTTCTGGGGCCCATCAGCAGGTGGAGATAGAAAGCAAAGAATCTGGGGAGGTCTAAGTTCTAAGCCTGGAGGACCTATCACATGGAGAGATGAGAAGGAGCCACCAAAGAGTGGTTTCCTGGAAACCAAGTAAGGAAAGTGCTTTATGTAACATGGACTGCTTGCTAACTGGTGAGGTGTTTGGTCAGATAAAATCAGTTTGAGTGTGTCGGGGCCTCTGAGGACCCCTTCTCCTCACTTCTCCGGAGGAGATGCCCAAATGTTGGGGTCTCTAGGACCCCTTCCCCCACCCTATCTCCCGGGGGAATGCCTGAACTGCAATTCTATGGAAGAAACTCCTCCCTACCCCTCATACCGGCAGAAGGAGTAAGGCGTGTCCTTACCGGATAGCTCTAAGCTCAAGTGGGATGCCGAAATCCCTTCCTCGGTCCCCCATAATGTGTCAGGAGCCGCAGGACAAAGATATCGGGGAGACGGTTGGATGGTTGAATGGGTCTCTGCCGCCCAGAGGGCGGGGAGAAGGATTTATTACGATGACAAAGGCGGAAGGGGAAGGACTTGGGGTGACTGACTGATTGGCTTACTGGGATGCCCATCAGGTAATGTCATGAAACTTCCTCTGTGGGTGGGGATCACAATCCCCCAAGGGCCAACACGTGCTCACCCCAGGGGCTGGGGCTTCTCTTCCTGTTAAAGGCTAAAGGGAATATGGCCTAGTGGTAAAGTGCTCGCCTCGTATACGTGAAGCCCTGGGTTCAATTCCTCAGCACCACATATAGAAAAAAAGCCAGAAGAGGTGCTGTGGGTCGAGTGGTAAAGTCCCTTGAGCAAAAATAAGCCAGGAACAGTGCTCAGGGCCTGAGTTCAAGCCCCAGGACTGGCAAAAAAAAAAAAAAAAAAAAAAAAAGGCTAAAGCCAGCTGTGGCCTCTTAAAGGCACAGCTGTCCCCAACATGAGTGGGCCAACAGTGCGGTGGAGGAGTGATGAGAGAATGGATTTGGGTACTCTGATGGAGTTGTTGAAAAGGAACAAGAGAACTAACTAGGGTAATAGAAGGGGAAAGTGGGGTGAAGATGAGATGTTTTAGGTAAGGTGGAAGTCATGGCTTTCTGGTAGTGTCACAGAAGGAGAGAGCTACTGGAGCAATGAGTTCCTAAGCCAGGAGAAAGGCTTGTTTTGTAGTAACAGGAGAGAAAGTAGTTTGGGAACTTGCAGAAATACTCTGATTGCTTCTGTGTTTCAGTGAAACAAGAACCAAGAATAAAAGTGGGGAAGGGTAATATAAGTTTGAAGAGAAATGGTGACCTGGTCCAACCTAAGTAAGGCCTTGTAGAACTAACTAAACTTTGGGCTAATGAGAAGTGCTACAAGTGAGGAAAGAAAGGGTTGCAAAATTTTGGAGGATGGAAAGTTAAAATGAGGTAGTAGGTTTTTGTTGTTTTTTTTTTTTATGAGCTTCACACCAAGCAGGGCTGTATAGGCATCAAGATCAAGTCTGGATTATAGGAGAACAGATTGGGACAACACAGGCTACTCAGAAATCCTGGGACTCTGATCCCACATTAACCTACAGGTTTTGGTGGCAGTGGCCAGACTGAGGACTGCTCTGTGGCTTCTGCACCCCCCTGGAAAGTGAAAGTCTGAGGGACACCTAGGCTCCAGCATGCCATGGGAAAGGGGGTGTTAAACAGCTTTTTCTTTTTTATTCCCCCCCCCCTTTTTTTTTTTTTTTTTTTTTTTGCCATTCCTGGGCCTTGAAGTTGGGGCCTGAGCACTGTCCTTGGCTTTGTTTTGCTCAAGGCTAGCACTCTGCCACTTAAGCCACAGCGCCACTTCAGGTCATTTTCTATGTATGTGGTGCTGAGGAGTCGAACCCAGGGCTTCATGTATATGAGGCAAGCACTCTTGCCACTAGGCCATATTCCCACCCCCAGCTTTTTTTTTTTTTTTTTTTAACAAACCTCTTTTTTGGTACTTCGCACAGCACAGAGAGCTTTCACACCAGCCCCTGCAACCAACCACTGATCACCTCGGATATCTGGGTAGATACCTAGGCAGGAGAAAGAAGACACTCCTAGAAGGTAACCATGGACATCTCAGGACACTTCTATCCCTAGTGTTCCTGTGCCTCTCAGGGCTGGCGCTCAGTGGGCATACATCAGAAAGGCCAGACCTGTCACACCGAGTGCTTCTATTCTGTTTCATAAGGAGCTGCTGCATCCAGCACTCTGAGGGAGAAGCACCCACTGCCCAGGGTCTATCCTTAGGGCTGCCCCTTTCCAAAGCCCCCCATTCACAGCCATAAAGTGGCTCCTGTGCTGGAATCTTTGGTTACCTACTTCCAGGGACACCTGAGTCCTCTTTCCCAGATTCATCACCATTATTTTACTGTAGGAATTTTTCCACTCTTATTGCCAGTGTGTTCTAAGTAGTCTCTGAGCTTCAGTCCTTCTACAGAATAGTCTTTGCTTATTAAAAATGCTCAGGATTTGGGATGGGGTAGAGAAGCTCAGTAATAGAACACTCATCTAGCATACATAAGATATTAGTTCAATCAAATAATCACAAAAACAAACCTGAAGGTTTTATTTTGTTCTTGCTGTGCTTGGGATAAAACCAGGGACTTGTACACGTTTACCATTGAGCACATTCCTGGCCTGCTCAGACAGGAACATCCTAAATCCTCAGCCGAGATCAGGAGGCCTCTACTTATTACCTTAACTAATCTTTTTTATCTTTTGCTGTAGCCCCATTGGAGTAACAAATAAATATTCTGCTTCTATTTCAGTAAATATTCATAAATAGCTACTTAGTGTAAACTACTGTGGGTGAGATAAAGTCAAACACCAATATCTTCCTTCTAACCTAATCTAATCTGAATGAATCCAAATTTTAGTTCGTAATCAAGAATATTTATTATGGGAGCAGCTGACATCGAGCCTAATCAGACCTCCCTTGTGCTAGACAGTGACACCAAAGGTAACTGAACTTGTGAATGTATGAGGCATGAGAGATACGGCCATTTCTGGACCGCCTTCTGTGTCATCCAAACTCCTTCACAAAAATAAAGATGAACATTGTCTGTAATTATTATTACTCCTTGTCTCCTACTAGGAGCTGACACAGGATAACAGCATGGAAGGGAAACCCCAGGAGAGCAGGAAAGGTCTCACCCACAAAGCTGTCCCCCGGGTAGTTGGCCTGCTACTCACCATGGCCCTCATGAATGTGCTTCTTTACCTCTGCCTCAACCAATTTTTCATTTCCCTTCAACGATCTACCGAGGACCCCAGGTCCTGTCCTTATGGTTACTTCAGAATGGGGCAGATGAAAAACTGCTCTCCCTGGCTATCCTGTGAGGAGCTGAGGACAGAAGTGAGGCAGTTAAAGCGCACTGGGGAAGGAGCTGTGAAGAGAGTAAGTACACCTGTTACTCATCGGTGTCATCTTTTTTTTGCTGCTGGTCATGGGCTCCAATTCTGGGCTTGGACACTGTCCCTGAGCTCCTTTTTGCCCAAGGCTAGTGCTGTACCACTCAAACCACAGTACCACTTCTGGATTTTTCTATGATTAATTGGAGATAAAGAGTCTAACAGACTTTTCTGCCAGGGCAGGCTTCAAACCTCAGTTCTCAGATTTCAGCCTCCTGAGATTGGCGTCATCTTTTTGGGATTTGGCCTTCTGTGCTATGAGCCGTAATAAACCAGGTATTGTGATGGGCACCTTAGTCCCAGCTGCTCAGGAGGCTGAAGTAGGAGGACCACTTGGGCCTAGGACTTTGAGCCTAGCCTGAGCAATATAGTGAGTCTGGTTCCAAAAACAAACAAAACAAAACAAAAAGTCAGAGATGACTAGACTCTAGACAATGTTTAGCCTAATAAGATAAGATAGTCCAGAGGGGCTGGGGGGTGGGGAGGGAAAAAAGGTACTTGTGTAAAGGAACACTATATTAATAGAAAACTAGTACAGTAACTTTAGAGTACTTAGTTATTATCATCCAACCCCTACGTGGAATGTTTTGTAGCCATTATACTGTAATTAGGAAAACATGTTTTCTATTCCAAAATCACCTGTTTATGTAGAAAACTACAAAAATGTAAAAGGTGAAGGGATTAGGAATCATTTCTCCTTTTTTTTTGGTCAGTAATGGGGCTTGAACTCAGGGCCTTGGTGCTGTCCCTGAGCTCTTTTGCTCAAGGCTAGTGCTCTACCACTTTGAGCCCTGGCTCTACTTCCAAATAATTTCTTCTTTGTTTTCAAACTAAGATGATACTTTTCCCTCACCAAAGATTGAATTCAGTTCTCAAAGCTCCAAGAGCCTTTGATTCATTGCCAGCAAGTATGTGTGTCACCTCATCTGGTTGGTGTTTCTATGAAGACTCTCAAGTCATTGACTGGCCTACTGACCAGTCAGTGGCTGTGGCAGCCAGCTAAGGATTATGGAACCAAGATATGTTCTTGTGTATGGCTGGTTTAATACTGACAAAAGATAAGGAGAGAACAGGAAACATACCTTTGGAATCCCAGCTTGATGTTGCAGCTTTTGTTGAAGAAACAAGGAACCATGGCTGCTTCCTTCTGAATATGGACAGGACATGTCTTAAAAAAAAAAATCATTTGTTTGTGCCAGGCACTGATGACTCATGCTTCAGTAACCTAGCTACCCAAGAGGCTGAGATCTCAGGATCATGGTTTAAAGCCATCCTGGGCAGGAAAGTCCATCAAGCTGCCACTAAAAGCTGGAAGTGAAGCCGGGACCAGTGGCTCACACCTGTAATCCTAGACACTCAGGAGGCTGAGATCTGGGGATCAATCACAGTTCAAAGCCAGCCTGAGAAGTAAAGTCGTGAGACTCTTATCTCCAATTAACCACCAGAAAACTGGAAGTGGTGCTATGGCTCAAGTGGTAGACCACTAGCCTTGAGCTGAAGATCTCAGTGACAGTGCGCAGGCCCAGAGTTCAAGCCCCACAAGTGACCAAAAAAGAAAAAAAAAATGCTAGAAGTGGAACTGTGGCTTAGTGGTGGAGTACTAGCCTTGAGCAAAAATGCTACCACCATGCCTGGCTATAGACAGAGTACTTTTCTAAAGGAAGGATCCAGTTAGGGTGAAGTGATAGGAATTTATGTTATGTAAAGTACTTTACTCATTTTAGGGGCTGTAGGTGCAGCAGTGATAAAAGCAAATATACTGTCTCTTTTGCTAGTGTTTGACTCTCCAAGAGTCAAACTTTAAAAACCAATTATATAATATGATATGCTGGTATCATGTGTTAATGAAGACAAAGCAGGCCAAGGAAAGAGACTAGTAGGCTTTTGCTCTAGGTGGCCAAGGGAGGGCTTTGATCAGAGGGACATGAAGCTATGATGAGAATGTGGACACCTGGTAAGAAAGATAAATCTGTGAAGTGGCCAAAGAGGCAATCTACCTGATGGTTTAAGGACCAGGAAGGATACCATTTTAACCAACTAGTAGTGAGGAGGAGAAAATAACTGGTACATACTTGTTTTCTTTTTCTTTCTTTTTATGCCAGTCCTGGGGCTTGAGCTCAGGATCTTGTGCTCTTGCTTAGCTTTTATACTCAAGGCTGGTGCTCTACCACTTGAACTACACCTCTACTTTCAGCTTTTTGCTGATTAACTGGAGATAAGAGCCTTTGAACTGTGATTCTCTTATCTCATCCTCCTGAGTAGGAAGATTGGAGATAGGTTCTTTTCTAGCCTCTGTGTGGCCCTGGGTTTGATTCCTAGCTCTGTAAAAAGGAAAAGAAAACCAAAACTTTTATTTTAGCAATGGAGACACAGTCACAGCATGTAGAAATTGCCTGGGGCAGGGAATCCTGAATTCTGAACTTTCTACCTTCTCTCCGGACTTACACAAAAGATCAGTTTATTTTCTTACTTACAGTACCTCCTGCTTTTCCTAGCTAATAAAAACGAATACTTGAGGCAGTGGTGCTTTCTCTCCTGTGCCATATGTACAGGCAGTATTTGTATAGCATTTCAGCTCCTTCTTTTTTTTTTTTTTTTTTTTTGGCCAGTCCTGGGCCTTGGACTCAGGGCCTGAGCACTGTCCCTGGCTTCTTTTTGCTCAAGGCTAGCACTCTGCCACTTGAGCCACAGCGCCACTTCTGGCCATTTTCTGTATATGTGGTGCTGGGGAATCGAACCCAGGGCCTCATGTATATGAGGCAGGCACTCTTGCCACTAGGCCATATCCCCAGCCCCTCAGCTCCTTCTTTTATAGTTGAAATAAAGCTTCAAAACCAAAGACCATATGAAAATGTTTTCCTTACATATAAATATTGTTGTTTATGGTTTACTGTGCTGCTTTTTAGCACTAATGACTAAAAAGTGTTATTTATTTTCAGTGTATTCTAGGGTTTGGCTTTAGGACTTGGCAGTTGCTGGGCAAGCACCCTGCCACTTTTGAGCCATTCCCTCAGCTCTTTTTGCTTTTAGTTTTGTTTTTGGATAGGATTTAATATAGCTGGGTTAATAAGCCAGCTAAGATGAAATGAGAATCTGTTTGCCTTCCCCAGACTCAATATCTGTGCTGTGCTATTTCTGATAATCCTCCAAGATCATCAACCAACAGCCACTAAGACCAGAGGCGTTCTCTTCTGCCTTAAAATCTTATTCACTAATGTGGTGCTTGCTTTGCTAAATGTTTTTGTTTATTCACAAGTGGGTGGTCTTTACATCTAGACTAAATACAACTCTGTGTCAGCAGAGAGTGGATTTGTGTTTCGTTGGTTTCTGTGTCTTCTGTACCACACCTGTCACTTAGAAGGTATTTGCTTCCCATTCAGCTTTAGGTAAAAGTTTCATTTGATGCTTCTGTGTCTTTGTTTCAGGTATTTCTATCTGAGTGGAAGGAACACAAGGTTTCTCTCTCACGGCTCAGGAGTCTGGAAATGAAAGATGATTTCCTCCATGGACTACAGATGCTAAAATCTCTACAAAGCAAACACATTGTCACGTTGCTTGGCTATTGTGAAGATGACAACAGTATCCTTACTGAATATCACCCCTTAGGTTCTTTGAGAAACCTGGAAGAAACACTAAATCTTTCAAAGTACCAAAATGTGAACACATGGCAGCACAGGCTGCAGTTGGCAATAGAGTATGTCAGTATCATTAACTACCTGCACCACAGCCCTCTGGGCACACTGGTCATGTGTGATTCTAATGACTTGCCCAAGACATTGTCCCAGTATCTGCTCACAAGTAACTTGAGCATTGTGGCAAATGACTTGGATGCCTTGCCCCTGGTGAACCACAGCGCCGGAATGTTGGTGAAGTGTGGCCACAGGGAGCTTCATGGGGATTTTGTGGCTCCGGAACAGCTGTGGCCCTATGGAGAGGACATACCTTTTCATGATGATCTTATGCCTTCCTATGATGAGAAAGTCGACATCTGGAAGATTCCAGATGTCTCCAGTTTCCTTTTGGGTCACGTTGAAGGGAGTGATATGGTTCGATTCCATTTATTTGATATTCATAAGGCTTGTAAGAGCCAGACTCCTGCAGAAAGACCCACTGCTCAGGATATTCTGGATACTTATCAGAAGGTTTTTAACTCACTCAGAGATACTGTAAGGTCTCAGACAAGGGAAATGCTATAAAACCCAGTCTAGTTGTTCAAGGGTGGGATTTAAAGACTGAATCAAAATTACAACAGTTCAACTCTGATAATGGAGGTTGTTGTTTGAACTTGGGGTTTTCATTGTGTTTTGCTGTTTGGCCATGTGCTTCTTTTTCTACATCAATTTGCACATTTGAGTGTGTTCATGTCTCCTGACAGCTCAAGTGGGAACAAGGGCAAAGCAGATCTGATTTAAACATGACTTCACATTTCTGTGGACACTTGCTTTTTGGTAAAGATGTAGAGAATCAATGAAGCTACCCAGTATCTGAATTAACTAATAAAAACATGTAGTCATAAAGAATCCTTACATATCCTAATAAAGTTTGTAAGCTCTTAAGAAATATTAATAGAGATTTTTAAATGGTGCAACATGAAGTAAGTATAGTCATTTATCAAAGAACAACATTTTTTCTTCCCAATTTAAGAAGTGCTGAGTACATGAATGTAGGCATTCACACAGTGAGACCAAAGGAGGACACTCTTAGGGGAGGAACACAAAGGCACAATGCCTCTGTGCCTCTGGTCATATAAAATATTATCAAATTATTATTATTATTATCAAACCCTAGCATAATGGAAACAAATTTTGTTTTTCTTTCTTTGCCTTTGTCTTGTTTGTTCCTTTATCTGCCTTTGGGGTGGGAGAACACACAGAAATGGCAGGACATAGGGTAAACAATTGCAGCTGTGGAACTTAGTAAACACTATGTTGAACTCTGAAACTTGTAGGCAGGGACAGGAGGGAAAAATGGAGAAAGCAAGGAAAGGGTGACATTATTTAAAAAAAAAAAAAATATATATATATATATATACTCATTACCTATCTTATGAAATGGTAACTCCTCGGTACATCACCTCTATATTATGATAACACAAATGAAGATGAAAACCTTTAAAAAAGTAAAAATAGAAAGAGAAATGATGAGGGGGTAGCTCAAAATGGTAGAGTGTTTGCCAAGCATGTGTAATGTCATAGGTTCCATTACTAGTGCTAAGAAAAAAAAAAAAATACTGAACATATGCGGGCTGTAAAACATGTGTTCTCCTTTTGTTTTGTTTTGTTTTTGTTGCCAGTCCTGGGGTGTGGAATCAGGGCCTGAGCACTGTCCCTGGCTTCTTTTTGCTCAAGGCTAGCACTCTACCTCTTGTGCCACAGCACCACTTCCGGCTTTTTTTCTATATATGTGGTGCTCAGGAATCGAACCCAGGGCGAGCACTTTACCACTAGGCCATATTCCCAGTCCCCATGTGTTCTCCTTTTTAAATCACTGTTCTCTGTAGTCTCTGTAGTCTTCTTCCAGTGAGGTAAAAGAACTATGACAGTATGATCTTGAGATCTGGAATGGATAGAAATATCTAAAATAGCAAGTTGAGGTACATTTTGTTACTGGCCTTGAGTGATGCTTTGAAATTTCTCCTGAGCTAAGTTTTCTCTGTGAACTCTTTATATCAACTGTCCCTCATTACTGGAAAGTGTCAGGCATTTCTCCTTGAGTTACATGATTAACTCCTTCAGAAAGTTCTGAACCTGGCCATGGTAGAGCACATCTTTAATATCTGCACTTGTGAGACTGAGGTAGGAAGACTGAGTTTGAGGCCCATGTGGTCTACATAGTGAGACCTTGGCTTGAAAAAACCCCATACTTTCCTATAGTATAAATATCTACACTTTAGGGGATTTGGTATGTATTAATGGTCACTAATAAGGTGGATACAGCTGATGTTTGGAACTAAAGATGCTCTACAGTGGACTCTGCCTTTCCCCAAACTGGAGTAGGTTTCAGAATCATCTGGAATCACAGACAGCTGGAGCCTGTATGAATTCCTTTCTCAATAGATGTTTGGATTCGAGTCTAAGAATTTCCACTTGTAACTGGCTCTTAGTGATGATAGGACTCTCTGGAACTACATATTAAGAAGCACTACACTTCATTGTCAAGTAGGGTACCACTGGCAGTAGGATAGAAAGTATTTTCAGCATGTCCTTCTGTCATGGGGTGGCCCTCACCTGGGGCAAGGCATCCAAGTAATTTGCCACAATGCTCAAGTCACTGTGAAGCTCAAAGGGCACAAGCTTGATCTTGGGTTTATTAGTTAAAAAAGAATTCCAGTTGGGCACTGGTGGCTCATGCCTGTGATCCTAGCCACTCAGGAGGCTGAGATCTGAGGATCATGGTTTGAAGCCAGCCCAGGCAGGAGAGTGCATGAGATTTATCTCCAGCAAACTACTGAAGAAGCTGGAAGTGGAGCTGTGCTTAAGTGGGAAAGGGCTAGCCTTGAGCAAAACTGTTCAGGGATAGTGCCCAGGCCTTGAGTTCAAGCTCCAGAACCAGCACCAAAATAAATAAATAAAAGAAAAGAAAGAAAGGAAAAGGAAGGGGGAGAGAGGGAGACACAAAGAAAGAAAGGAAGAAAGAAAGGAATGTAAATTCTACTATAACCAGCTAGGGTTAAAAAGATAATGTATTGGGTAAGAATATAAAGAGACTGGAACTCTTAGGATACAATACCAATGTAATACAAAAGGATGCAGCCACTAGCAAAGAACATCTTACAGTTTAAAATAGCCAGGTGACTGGCTAGTGGCTCACACCTGTAATCCTAGCTACTTAGGAGGCTGAGATCTGAGGATCATGGTTTAAAGCCAGAGCAGGCAGGAAAGTCTGCAAGACTCTATCAATGAACCACAAGAAAACTGGATATGGTGCTGTGGCTCAAAGTGGTAGAGCACTAGCCTGAGCAAAAGAGCTCAGGAACAGTCCCAGGTACAATCTCCATGACCACTACCAACAACAAAAAGTTTAAAATAGTGACCTCATGACCCAACAATTCCACTTTCAAGTGGAATTGAAAGACTCAAAACATGTTCACACAAAAGCTTGTTTGCATTGTCTATGAATGTTGATGATGCAATTACAATGATAAAAATGTAACCCAATGTCTTTCAGTCAAGAAATAAGTAAGTGAAGTGTAATAGATCCATACAGTGGGACATTATTCAACTTTAATCATTTTGGTGTATGCCTCAACATTGATGAATTTGGGGAAAAGCTACTCAGAAGACAGCATGTTATATGGTTCCATATTCATGGCCAGAATGAAAATTCATAGAAATACCTGTTTTCCAGGGTCTGGTAGGTGGTTGGAGTTGAAGATTAGGACTTGATTACTACTGGGTGTAGGAGCTTTGAGCAATGATGAAAATGTTTTGCAATTATATAGTGGTAAACATCCATCACCACTAAATTCCATAAATGGAAATTTTTATGATATGTGAATTATATCTCAATAAAGCTGTTCAACATTTTCCTGTAAGGCTGTGCATTCCTCATGCCCCACTTAGTATGGAAATGGTTTGTTGTTTTTCTGTTCATGTTACAGCCTTGTTTGAGGACATTAAATTGAAACAAAATGAAGGTATAAAGTAATTTTATTTATTTGTGTATGATTTCTTCTCTCCTCTTTTTTTGGCCAGTCCTGAGGCTTGATGAACTGAGGGCCTGGATGCTATTCCTGAACTTCTTTATGCTAAAGACTAATACTCTACCACTTGAGCCACAGCACCACTTCTGACCTTTTCTGTGTATGTGGTACTAAGGAATCACCCAGGGCTTCATGCCTGCTAGGCAAGCACTCTACCACTAAGCCACCTCCTAGCTCCTGCTTATGATTTCATTGTGACAGTTCTGTAACATGTGTACAGTGCATTCAGTTTAATCTTCTCTCTTATTTTCCCTTATAGTTTTCTCCCTCATCTAATACAATTTCAGTAGGTTTGGTTGTTTGTTTCATATATGCTATGTTGGCTATATTCACCCTTTTTAGCCTACCCCCCTCTCACTAGTGCCCATCCCACCAGCAGAGCCTATTTCTGTTCTCCTCTCCCCAACCCCTTATTGAATATATAATTTATTTTTAAATACTTACAATAGGCTAAAATAAGAAGTATGTTATGGAAGAATTACAAGATGTGACTTGCAGTTATCAGTTGTTACTGATACTGTGCCCTTAGAAAAATCCAGACTAGAATGAATTAGTGGGAGTAATAACCATGTTTTGTCTGTCTCCTGAGGTTCTCTGATGCTTTACCAAGCCATTGCTACTCACCAAGCAGCAGTACTGGTTTTGGGGGTTAATGTTTCATTTTATGTTTGATTTAATTCAGCACCAACATTGAAAAACATGAGATGAAATTATGTTATCTGTTCCCCCAAACCAATCCCCAAAGAAACAACTGCTCCATTAATAAGTGGGCTAAAGACAAAGAGAGACTACTCTGAAGAGGAAATGAGAATGGCCCAGAGACACATGAAGTGGTCAATGTCCCTGGCCATAAAACCAATGCAAATAAAACAACAGATTCCTCCTCACTCCAGTAAGAATGGCCATTATCAAGGAAACTAATACCAACAGATGCTAGTGGAGATGTGGCCAAAAGGGAGCCCTACTATATTGTTGGTGGGAGTGTAAACTTGTTCCACCTCTCTGGAAAGCAGTATGGATGTTCCTCAAAAGGCTATGATACAGTAACCCCACTTTTGGGCATTTACTCAAAGAATCACAAACAAGGCCATGCTAAAGCTACCAGCATAACCATGTTCACTGCAGCGTTATTTACCATAGCTAAAATATGGAACCAACCCAGATGTCCCTCAGTAGATGAATAGATCAAGAAGTTGTGGTATATATACACAATTGAATTTCATCCTTTGTATCAGAAAGAATGACATTGCCCCATTTGTAAGGAAATGGAAAGACTTGGGGAAAAAATCCTACCAAGTGAGGTGAGCCAGACCCAAAGAAACAGATTCTATGGTTTTCCTCACTGGTAATAATATATGTCTAGGATAGTCCTAGCAGATGATCACAGTAGCTATGTACATATGATCACATAAGATGATTCTAAGGAAAATGATCTCCAAGATAAGGAAACAAGTGGTTCATCGTCATTTTTTTAATGTACTATATGAAATTATTTCTTTTTTCTTCTGTCCATCTTCCCTATGACTTAGCCCCTTTGGTTACTGTATTTGATTCTGGTACCCTGGGTATTGTATATATGTTTGATTTAGGGAAGGGAAGAGGAACATAAAAATGGTGAGACAAAGGGTAAAAGGTGAACCAATGGAACAGCAATACTTACAAGACAATATGCTGAAAACTAACTGTACAACTGGGGGAAGGGATTGGGAAGGGGGGAAGATGGAAGAAAAATGAGGCAGGAGGTAACAAGTTTGACAAGAAATGTACTCACCTCTGTACATCACCTTGACAATAAAAATTAAAAATAATTTTACTTGTTGCCCACATTTGCTCTCTTCTAGAGAATCATTAGAAGAGAGAGGAAGTGGGCCATTATCAGTGTCACCAACCATTATTACTGCTTACCTTCTGCCAGGTGTATTCAAAACAAATAATTACCTGTATGGTTTATACTGTACCTTAACATTTTCTCATGTGACATTGTAAACACTTGAGAGATTGTTATCCTTCATCAGAAGTAGAAGTACCCCAAACGAGGTACATTTTGGTGCCAGTAGGGTGAGAAGCTGAGCCCACATAGCCTTTTGTTGATTTTGGTACCTGGGATTAATGCTTCTTGGGAAAAAATTAAGTTTATGCACATGTAACTTCATGTGATGAACTTGTGGCGGCTCACACAAATAGGTATATTCATTTTTACTTCTACCTCTTTAGGCTCATTACTAGGGAAAGCACCTTGTACCTATTAAAACATGAAGCAGCTTTCCTAGTCTCTTCTTTTCTCTTCTATACTCATAGTGGTATACATACTCAATGGAATATTTTGCTTGGTTAAGGACAAGAAATCATAGAATTGTATCAGAATTGTACTGTGTAACATAATTCCAACACTTAATTACTTAAGTCAAGGTTAAGGTTAATATATTACCTTGATCATAAAAATAGGCACAGTATGTAGTATGTATCTATATGATCATTATATATCTCTGCAACCTTCACTTCTTTTCTAGTAGATTATTATTTAAGATTTCCAGGGGGACACAGATGAGATCTATCTTACTTTTAAAAAGTAAGATAATTGATTTTTATCTTTTCTTTTTCTTTTGTCAATTTTTGGGTTTGGACTCAGGGCCTGGGTGCTGTCCCCAAACCTCTTTGTGCTCAAGGATAGTGAGCCACAGCTCTACTTCTGGTTCTTGAGTGAATAATTGGAGATAAAAGTCTCATGGGAACTTTTCTGCCTGGGCTGGCTTTGAACTGAGATCCTTATATCTCAGCCTTCTAAGTAGCTAGGATTACAGGCATGAGCCACTGGTAGTTAAACATGATGGAACATATTTCTCCTTACTCCTTTCTGAAACCAAATTAGAATGGCAGCAAAGGAATAAAGAAATACAAATTATAAGGAAAAACGTAATCAGAAATAAAGAGCAAAAAGGAGGCTTAGTGAATTTTTGCAACACAGAAAGCAGGAGTAGTGACGTGGCTGAGTGTCACTGGAATTGCCTGCAACAGACAAAGCTAACTAGAAGCAAGGCCATAAGCATTCTGGAAAGCTCTACAATTAGAGATGATTGGATGTTGCTTTAAGGAGCACTATAGCATATAGGGAGAAAATGTCTTGAAAATTATGAGCAGGGAATCATGCTGGTGAGAAGAGGGAAACAAAGCACTTGTTGCAACAGGGCATCTAAGCAGGTGGGCCGGCTCAAGTAGGGTCTGCTACAGGCTACCACCTGTTTATGCAGTGTTGGGAGCAAGAATGAACATGGGAATACCACATCATTCTCCTTCATGCTGATTTTTTGTGTAGGGTGAGAAGAGTCTAGATTCAGTCTTCTATTTGTAGATAGGCAGTTTTCCTGATATCACTTGTTGAAGACACGATGTATGTTTTTTGGCTCCTTTCTCAGCGATCATGGGTTTCTGGGATTAATGAAGATCTATGTGTCTGTTTTGATTGAATGTATATATGCATGCATATGTATACATACATATACATATATGTATGTATGTATATGTATATCTATTATATATATTTTGGTCCTAGGGCTTGAACTCAGGGCCTCAGCACTATCCCTGAGCTGCTTTTGCTCAAGGCTACATTGCACCACTTGAGCCACAGCTTCATTCTCAGATTTTTTTTTTTTTTTTGTAATTTATTGGAGATAAAGAGTCTCACACTTTCCTGCCTGAGCTGGCTTTGAACCAGAATCCTCAGATCTCTGCTGGGATTTCAGGCATGAGCCACCAGCATCTGGCCTTGCTTGAAATATTTAATGCATGAAATCTACTTCTCTTATATTGGGGGCTCCTCCTAGTAGTTCAATCCAAAAATGTAATTTGTATTTTCTTTTTTTAAAATATGTCTTCTTTTTTTTGCCAGTGCAATGCTATTTTTGTTAATATGGCACAGTAGTATAACTTGAAGTCAGGTATTATGATATAGTTCAACACTGTTTTTTGTTCAGGATTGCTTTGGCTATTTATATTAATATTCATTGGCTTCTATATGAATTTTAAGATTGATTTTTCTACTACTGTGAAGAATGACGTTAGGATTTTGATAAGGAGGTATTGGAGGTATAAGTTGCATTCAATAGGATAGTCATTTCATAATATAAATTCTTTAAGTCCTTGAAGATGTGAGTCTTCAGATTTTTACTTTCTTCTGTAATTCCTCCAGTTCTTTACAGTTCTTATTGTAGAGGTCTTTCCCCTTCATAGGTAAACCTATTCAATTTAAAATTTGATGCTGTTATTAGGAGTACATTTCATTATCAGTCTGTTTATTATTGGTGTATAGAAAAGCTGCTGGTTTTTGTATGCTGATTTTGTGTCTTGCTACATTTGCTGAAAGTATTTATCAGGCCTTTATCAGGGCATTTTGGCCTGTTTTTTTTGTATTGTAGTACTGGCGTTTGAATTCAGGACTTTGTGCTTACTAGACTGGCACACTACTGTTGAGCCCCCCTAACCCTGATTTTGTCTGGTTATTTTTAGAATAGGGTATTCCTTCTCACTTAAGAATGCACTTGGACTGTTCCACCTGCTTTAGGCTTCCCACAATTGCTGAAACACCAATTGTATAACACCACATTCATCTTCCCTCTGTAAAATGAACTTTTATGTGTAGGCTGGCCTCGAACCAAGATCCTACCTGAAAGGATATGTCCCAGCCATCCCAGTGGACCATGCGGAGATAGTTATGGACAGAAGAAGGCTTATAAGGAGGTTTATTAGTGGAGCCATATCTCCCACGGGAGAGGGAGCAACATGGTGGCTGCACCTTATTCAGGTGGCAGCTTCTCCGGGGCAAAAGGGGAAGTAGGTAGGTCTTAATGGTGAGTGGGAGTGGCCCATTATAGTTCTAGGGCAGGGAGTTTAGGTATGGGTGGATCTGGGGGCTAATGGGAAGAGCTGAGGACCTAAGTGGGGGAGGGGTATGCTAACACGACCACTATCAACCTCTCATGAGATTGTCTTTTCAGTGAGCTGTGATCTGGTAGACCACAAATTGTCAGGTCCTATTTACCATGGTATTTTCTAGATTAGAGGCCTCTAAACTCTTCTCTGTATGATGAATGACTAGAGCAGGCATTTAGCAAAAGTTGCTTAGTGTTACGGGGTTCCAGGGAGGGATTCCCCATCCCTCCAAGAGTCCACCACTCAGAGACAATCTCAAGTAAAAAGATGGATTTATTGGGGAAGTCCCAGATGGACCGACCCCAGGCTTCAGAAAAACATATGACACAAAAGAGGACAGAGGCACAGAGACTTACTTCCCTAAGATTTCCAAGTAACTCATGCAGCCCACACATGCCCTTAACACTATCAGGAAACAGGCCAGAGAGGGAGGAAAGAACAAACAACGGTTCCAACAAACCAATTCAGCTCCGATGGAGAGCTGACTTGGGACACCATGGGGATGAGAGACACAAGACGTGGACATGGAGACTAGTGGCTTGGTATAATGGGGGTCTGAGCTGACCTGACCCTAAACAGGGTCAGGTCAGGGGGTTGGGTCACAGGAAACTCCCAGTCACTAGCACTTGACTGACAGGTGTCCACCCCTGTAACACCCATTACCTGGGGAAGGGATTTCCCTTCCTGCAAGACTCCAGGCACGCCCATAAGACAAGATGCTACATAGTACCACTCGCCATGATCTGGCCAGATCTGACCTCCATATTACACTTAGTAAAGCTGAAAGAGATTGGGGAGAAAAGGCCTCTCTTCTAGATATTTCTCTTCTCTAGAGAAGCAATACCGTTTGCACACAGGAGTAGATTTTTCTTTGCTTCTTCATCCCTTTTTATTTTTATTTTTTGGGTGTGTGTGGGTGGTTCTGGGGAGGAAACACAAATCCGGTGGCCAGCCCTGGCTCGGCTTCCCCCAAGTGTTCCGCAGCCACCGGCCCCTCCTCTGCTCCACACCGCCCTCCAGGGACTCAGCTCCACTCGCTACAGGCCGCGGAATCCCGGGCCTCCCCAGCGGGCAGCCCAGGCGGAGGCGGTGACAGCCTGGGAGGCGGGGGAGGCGATGTCGAGCGCGCGGCCGACGGCCGAGAGGAGACACCGAAAGGTGGGGCGCAGCGACACAGCAGCGGAGGCGAAGGAGGCTTCGGACACAGACATGAGTGCGGCGCGAGCTGCAGGCCCGGCGCTGGCCGTGCTGCTGCTGCTGGCGTCGGTACTGCGGGCCCCCGGTGACTCCCCGGAGCCAGGTGAGCGCGCGCCGGGCGCGGGCCGCCAGAAGCTCCCTGGCGTCGGGTGAGCGCGCGCCGGCGCAGGCTGCCCGAGGCTCCCCGGCGTCGGGTGCGTCTCGCGGCAGTTCCCTACTCCGGAAGACCCTGGAGCGCTGTGCCTGAGCCCTCCCTCCTCCGGCCCGTACCACTGCGAGGTCCTCACCGCCGGCCAGGCTGCCCGGGCGGCCCGGGCCGCGGCGCTTCCGGCTGCCGCAGTCTAGGCCGGAGGAGCGGCACCTCCCCCGCCCCGCCTGCCGCGTAGGCCCGAGCCCACGAGCTGTGTGACGGGGACGGTGCCGGGGCGACGCGCGCCCCGGCCGCGGGGCATGGGGCTGGCATCCTCCGCGGGGACAAGCCTCTCATCTAGACCCTAGTTACTCCACCTCTGCAAAGCTGACTCTCATCTGTTGTGCGACCCAAAAATGCAGGCCTTTCCCCTCGGTCCGGCCGGCAGGGGGTGGGCGCGGAGCAGAACTCGTGACCCTGGGTCTGCACTGGGATTAAACCCCGCGCAAATAACGCCGGGCCGGTGGAAGGTGGCGGCCGTGGGTTGCTTGAGGCTCCATTTTGGGGGTGCTACCGTGCTCGCCTCTTGGATTCTAATTAAGTAGCCGAGGCTGAGCCTGCTGGCTGGCCGAGTTTTGTGGGGTGAGGAGGGGCACTCTCCCAGGCCTGGGAGTGGAGGGGGCGGGGGGCAGCAGGCCGGTTGGGGTGCTTCAGCCTCTGGTGAATACTGTGTAGCTGGGACAGGAGAAGCACTAGTTCATTCAGTGATTCCCTAACTTGCTTTATCCCGGAGCTCACCAGGGGAAAAGGTGGAAAATAAAAATTAGCTTACACCAAATGGTTTTGTAAGTATCGCTATTGCAATGGTTTGTCTTTTTATCCTGTCTCCTGATTTTGGTATTCCCTTTCTCTTCCCTAGTTCCAATACAAGTATATACAATATCCAGGGTACTAAGATCAGTTACAGTGATAGCAGGAGTAAAAATAGGAAAAGAATACAAGGGGATAAAAGGCATAGTTTCACATGGCATGTTGAAAGTAACTGCAACAATGATATACCACTTATTTCCATAACATGGAGCTCATTTCACTTAGCATTATCTTATGTGTTTATACCGGCATAGCTAGTGAACTATTGTGATCCTCTGCCATGACTATCCTAGAGATGTACATTCCCTGTAAGGAAAACCATGGAGTTCATGTTTCTTTAGGTCTGGCTCACTTCACTTAGGGAACTTGCCAGGGGGTAGGAGAGGAGAATGAGGGAGGAGGTAACAAGTGGGATTAGAAATATATCTGCCTTACATATGAAACTGTAACCCGTCTGTAATTCACTCTGACAATAAAGGAGAAGAAAAAAAATTGCTTTGTATTAAAAAAAAAAAAAAGAATTTGCCATGTGCTCTTGGCTCATGCCAGTAATCGAATCCTAGCTACTCAGAAGGCTGAGCTTGGAGGATTCCAGTTCTAAGCCAGTCTATGCAGGAAAGGCCTAGAGACTCTTATCTCCAGTTAACCACCAAAAAGCTGGAGGTGGAGTTGTGGCTCAAGTGGAAGAGTGTCTGTCTTGGGGGTGGGGGAGGTGGGAACTAAGGGATAGTGCCCAGGTCCTGTACACACACACAAACAAACACACAAAAAACGAATACAAATACCTAAGAAGGCCTTTGGGGTTAAGCAAATAAGTATTCCAGCAATTCACATGAAAACACCCATAGAAAACGTGTTTACACTTTCTCATGATTAGCTCAGGTTATTCATCAGGTTAAAAAGTAAGGAAACAATTTAAAAGGCTAATCCTACGGGAACCTTGTAACCTAGAGGTTAGGTGATTTGGCTGGCTATCCTCAGTTTATATCCTGCTGCTGGCAGATGCTGACCTTCAACAAGTTCCTTGATCCTTTTTGGGTTCACAGTGGCATGTATCTTTAGCCCTTGCTACTTAGGAGGAGGGGGCAGAAGGCTTGAGCCCAAGACTTGAGGCAAGAGCTATTTTATAGGGCTGTGATGGCATGCAGTGAGAGCATCATATTTGGAATTATTTACGTATCTACAAACAGCACAGTTACCATTGTAAATCAGCACCATTAAATTGGTGTTAATGTAATAGAAAACAGGACTACTTCTGTAACTCAGATTTCTTTTTTTTTTTTTTTTTGGCCAGTCCTGGGCCTTGGACTCAGGGCCTGGGCACTGTCCCTGGCTTCTTCCCGCTCAAGGCTAGCACTCTGCCACTTGAGCCACAGCGCCGCTTCTGGCCGTTTTCTGTATATGTGGTGCTGGGGAATCGAACCTAGGGCCTCGTGTATCCGAGGCAGGCACTTTTGCCACTAGGCTATAGCCCCAGCCCTGTAACTCAGATTTCTAACAAGCTTCTCATGCTTTTGAGCTCACAGCCTTGTATGGCTGAGGAATGTTTGGGTTCAAATCAGTGATTTCACCAAAAAGCAATTGCATGGGCATGGTCAAAACTCTTGGAGCCTTAATCTGTTTATCTGTAAAATGAAGAAAAAGTGAGCTCGTATTCATTGTCATATGCAAACTATTAAGTTGCCTTTCTTTCTAATTCTTATTAGATTTAGGGGAAAAAAAGCATGTGGAGCTGAAGATGGATCAGGCTTTGCTATTCATTCATAATGAACTGCTGGGAACAAACTTGGCTGTCTACTGGAAGTCTGAATATTGTTATTGTGTATGTATTTATTTACTTTGGAGTTTATTTATATAGGCCTTATTGCTCTTATATCTAAAACTCTTTTCCCTGCAATGTGACAGGAAATAAATGAGAATTGGAAGAGATATAATAAAAAGTGAGACCCTATCTAAAAACTAACCAGAGAAAACAGGGCTGAAGTGGTAGAACACCGTCCTAGTAAGCACAAAGCTCGCAGTTTGAACCAGTGTGGAAAAAAAATTCAACAAAAAGCCCAGAGTATTGTTCTTATAAAGAACACATTAGAATAAACTGATATAGTTACACTTTATAATAGTTACACTTTATGATAGTTACACTTTATGATGAAGTAGATATTGGAATATAAGGAACTGGTAAAGCTTTAGCATTTACATAAATAATAAAGAAATATTTTACTAAAATATACTAAGAAGGTTCTAAATATATGTGTCCCCAAAACACACAGAAAACAATGGTAGAAAGTACAAAATGAAATTGTAAAGACAAATAATAACACACTTTTATCAGATTGTGACAGAGTAATAGTGGTAAAGTTAAAATGCTTGGATTTTGTAGTCAAAGTTCCAGGTTGGAGTACTGCCTTTGTCACTTTGTAACTTTGAATATAATATTTTTGTGTTCTGTTCCTCGGTATCTTTACCTGTATATCTAAAAGAATAATAGAATCCACTTACTAGCTTCTTGTGAACATTTAAGGATGTAGTATATATAAATTGAAGCAGAGTAACACCTATTATAAGTGCCAGTCTTACTGGCAGTAGCTGTAAGTAATACTTTCTATTTAATAGGAATTAAATAGAAAAGTAGATAACTTTAAAGATACCTGTGTATATTTACAGTAACATCAATCATTTCCAATGAAAATAAATAGATGTAAAAAACAGAATTATACATCTTGCAAGCTCATTTCTCTGCCAAATAGAAAACAAATTAACACAATAAGAGAACTGAAATAAGTGATATGAGATATAATAATTTAAATTAACTCAGTTGACAAATTTAAGGGAACAATAAAATTTAAGAAACTTTGAAATTAAGATAAATATGACCTGAAATTAAAAGAATTATGTTGTGAATAACTTAATGAAATTTAGTAGGTGATAAATTTGAGATTGAAAATATACTACATATGATGGCAGACATCTGCAATTGCAGCATTTGGGAGGCTGAGGAAGGAGAACTTGAGATTGAGACCTAGATTTCAGTCTTCAGCAATTTCTCTCTTTTTTTTTGTTGTTGTTTATTGGTGGGCCTGAGGATTAACTTAGGCCAATTTCTCTGTCATTTCTTTATTTGATTTTATTTTTTGTCATTTTCTAGGTTTAAACTTAGGACCACATGCTTGCTAGACAGGTGCTCCACCACTTGAACCATTCTTCCAGCCCCTTTTCTGGGTTGGTTATTAGTATTGCTTAATGCCTGAACTCAGCCTGATTGTGATTCTCCTACTTGTGCTTTTCCATGTCACTGTGATGACAGGCACGCTATAGTGTGCCCATGCATTGATTGAGATTGAGTGTTGTGAATGGTTTTTTGTGTGGTTTTTTGTTTTTTGTTGTTGTTGTTTTAGTTTTTTGTTTTTTTTGTCTATTGTTGGGCTTGAACTCTGGGCCTGGGTGCTGTCCCTTAGCTCTTCAGCTCATGGCTAGTGCTGTACCACTTGAGCCACAGCTCCACTTTTGGTTTTCTGGTGGTTAATTGGAGATAAGAGTCTCACAGACTTTCCTGCCTGGGTTGGATTTGAACAATCCTCAGATCTTGGCCTCCTGAGTAGCTAGGATTGTAGACGTGAGCAACCTGCATCCAGCTGTGAACATTTTTTGTCTGAGTTGGACTTGAACCATGATCTCTGCTTCTCAAGTAGTTAGGACATGGCCTTGTGCTATCATATGCAGCTTTTTTTTTTCTTTTGTTTTTTTGAGATATGGTCTTGCTAAAATTTCTAGGGCTGGCCTTGAACTCAGGATCCTTCTGCCTCTGTCTCCTGAATAGCTGGAATTACAGTCATACACTTCTATGATAGCTATTAAATTATTTTTTTCCATTTTCTTAAAATATAAGATGAAAATTTTCTCAAGAAAGTGAGAGCCTAAAAGCTAGATTATGAAATCTGAAAAGTAATCATCTAATTTCTTCATCTAATTTTTTTGTGCTTTCAATAAATCATTCTTATCCTACCCCCTGCCTAGAAAAAAAAAGAAATTGATTTGATGTCTGATTTCTTCTGCAATATAGGTAGGGTGTTCATTTTAAAACCTGGCAAAGCTGGGCACCAGAGGCTCATTGCCTGGAATCCTAGGTATTCAGGAGGCTGAGATTGGAGGATTATGATTCAAAACCAGCCCAGGCAGGAAACTCCATAAGACTCTTATCTCCAATTAACCACCAGAAAACCTAAAGTGGCACTGTTTCTCAAAGTGGTAGAACACTAGCCTCAGGCTGATGAGCTCAGGGACAGCACCCAGACCCAGAGTTCAAGCCCCATGACTGAACAAAAAAAAACAAAACTGGCAGAGGCCTGGAGAGAAATAAATGCAGACCAATCTTTCTAATTAATAGCAATGCAAAAGTCTTTAAAATTATATCAGGTAGATCAAATAGCATATGTAAAGTTTTACTAATGACAATTTCAGTAGACATCATGTGTGAAGGAAGTGACAAAATTTTGACACGAAACATATAGGCTAAATGAAGAGATAATGTACTGATGTGAAGATTAGCATAGGAAAGATGGTAGCACTTCCTATGTTTATTCATATAATAAAGCACAATTGCTATGGACTGCTTTGTAGAATCTGCATAAATAATTCCAGATTTCACATGAAAGAGTAAATGAGCCAAAGAATTACTGGTGGCCCAAAAGGAAACTGGGCAATGTACACATTGGTGTATTACATAAGATATATAATGAAGCTACATTTACTTTGTAGCAAAAAAAGAACTTGATCTTTTTACCCAACATACCAAAGTAAATATAAAAAGTAGAGTTGATCTACTCAAGAGGCTGAACTGTGAGCATCCTGGTTTAAAGCCATCACACACAGGAAAGTTCATGAGACTCTTCTATTCAATTAGCCACTAAAAAGCCACAAACAGAGCTGTGGCTGAAGAGCTAGAGCACTAAAACCCAAGGACAGCACCCAGGCCCTAAGGTAGCCTCAGGACTGGCACACACAAAAAAAGTAAAATTGATTTTTTTTTTTTTTGTTTGCCAGTCTCTGGCTTGAACTCTGGGCCTGGGCACTGTCTCTGAACTCTTTTGCTCCAGGCCAGCACTATACCACTTGAGCCACAGTGCCATGTCTGACCTTTTCTGTGATTAATTGGAGACAAGAATCTTGCAGACATTCCTGCCTTTTCCTTTGCAGGCTGATTTAGAACCACAGTCCTCAGAGCTTAGCCTCCTGAGTAGCTAGGATTATAGGCATGAACCACTGGCACTAAGCTGAATGTATGTAATATTTTAAGGGTTTATAAATCATCTGTCACACACTCCAAGAATATTCAACTTGAAAAATAGAACCTATCAACTTAAAAACAACTGAAAAAGGCTGAAAATATTTTAAAGTTAATGAAGTAACAAGAAATAAGAGAAATTAGTCAGATTAGTATGTTTAAATAAAAAATTCTAAAACAACAAAACATAAGAAAAGGAAAAGGAAAAGACTAGAATGGAGAAATATTTGAGATAGTTAAAATATCACAGTAGAAAAAAAATATTTTTAATAATATGTTCAAGAAAACTTGAGATGTAATTGATGGTTCATACACTGTAGGAAATAATTTTATATTGATACTGACTTTATATAGTATATTGACTCAAACTGTGATTTTAGTTCTGTGACATAAATAAATACCTAGTAAATGAATTATTTATTTAATTTTATTTTTTTGCCAGTCCTGGGCCTTGGACTAAGGGCCTGAGTACTGTCCCTGGCTTCTTTATGCTCAAGGCTAGCACTCTGCCACTTGAGCCACAGAGCCACTTCTGGTCATTTTCTATATATGTGGTGCTGGGGAATCGAATCCAGGGCTTCATGTATACGAGGCAAGCATTCTTGCCACTAGGCCATATTCCCAGCCCCAAGGGAAATGATTTAAAGTCCTGGCAAGGCTAATGATGAATTAACTTGTAATTTTTCTTTAGTACTGTTTGGCCATTTATAATGGAAATTACTGAAATGCTTATTTTTTTCTAGTAATCTCACTTTGGGAAGTTTGCCATTGAGAAAGAATTAAAGGAGTAAGAATCTCATGTGTTGATTTTTTAAAAACTTTTTTATTATCAAACTGTTGTACAGAGAGGTTACAGTTTCATACGTTAGGCATTGGATACATTTCTTATACTGTTTGTTACCTCGTCCCTCATTCCCCCTCCCCCCTCCCCCCTTCCCCTTTCCCCTTTCCCCCTCATGAATTGTTCAGTTCATTTACACCAAATGTATTGATCTTTTAAAGTAATAATTTTATAATACAAAAAGCAAGAAGGTAAAACAAAAGCCTTGAAATTTATCCTAAATATATTAAATAGTTGATGATATATAATGCATCCAATTAAATATTGTAAATATGCACATTAGTGTTCTATAAGTTTACTTGTTAATTTTTAGTAAAGCATAAAGATTCAAGATTTAATATAGTCTATTAGTAAAATGTGAATAAAAATAGTTCAGTTATATTCTGACAGTCATTTTAATAAAAAATAGTTGGTAAATTTTACCTGTTATTGAGATCTAAAGTTTTATAAGTATGAAGAAAAAATCATGTTAGGATATTCAAGTGGATGTTCATGTCCTTACTGAAAGACTTAGAAATGTCTAACCGGGCTGGAGATATGGCTTAGAATGTGTAAGGCCCTAGGTTAGATCCCTAGCATCACTTAAAACCTTCTAGAAAACAAAACAAATGAAAACTCCTAAGAGTTTACATGTTGTGTTTTTATCTTACAGTGCTTGTTTCAGTTTCTGGTAAATGTTTCTCATGGTGGGAAACCTGAGAAGCCAAGCATTGCAGCTATCTCTCTCAGTACCCAGCATGGATCTATTCTGCAAATTAATGATAGCTTGGAAGAGAAAGAAATTTGTAGGTTTGTGCCTGGTTTGATTTGAATTAATTGAAGTCTGTATTTTTCTCTTCGCTTTTTTTTTTCCTACATTTTTTTCCCTCCTTAAAACATTTGTCTTTACCTTTCCTGGTCTGTAGCAAAGAATGAATATTTTGTATGATAATTAGCAAAGACAATTTTTTATTTTTTATTAATAATCCATTCTTAGAGATACACTCTTGAATTATTTTAGTTCTTATAGGTACTGGACATATGTAGAATGCTTGCTGAATAATAAAAGGTTATTATGTATTTTCTAGGTTTGTTTCTAAGATTACAATTCTAACTTTATTTGCTGAAAATGCCACCCAAGAATGTAATTAAACCAGCTAATTACTCAGGAGGCTGAGATTCAGAGGATCACAGTTTTAGTAAAGTCCATGAAACTCTGTCTCCAAAATAACAAGCCCAAAGCTGGAGACTGGATGTATGGATCAAGTGGTACGGTGTTAGCTGAGCAAGGAGGAAGGACCAAGTTAAAACCTCAGTATCACAGATAACTGATCAACCAACTAACCAAACCAAACCAAACAAGTGTTCTCAAACCAACTAATTTCTCATGATCATTCCAGATGGTCTGACTCCTTCCTGTTAACTCCCTACTATCAATTCCAAACCACTTCAATTTTTTATTTTTTGATCTAACCATTTGTCTTAATTTTACCCCATCTTTGTAGGGTAGAATACATATTTGGAGAGTTTGGGAACTATTCTGTCTTGGTAAAGCACACCAGCAATGGAGTAGGTGAAATTACCTGTGACCTTGTAGTGAATAAGAATCCGGTTGACAGTAACCTTCGTATGTATATGCTCTTTATTTCTGTTCTTTGTTGTAAAGTATTACAAAATGAAGCAACTTGTAAAATTTTAAATAGTTTAAAATGCAGATTATAGATTATTTATATCACTTAGTATGTCATAATACTGATTATTATTTTCTTTTGATGGTGAGGATCAAATTCAAGGCCTTGTACATGCTAAACACATATTCTATCACTTAGGTGATAGAACCTGGCCCCAGTTATAGTTTTTATTGTGTCATAGATAAATACTAAGAAAATTTTATCATATACTAAAACAATATGATATATTCACATATTTTAATAAGTCTAATTCTGATCAATTCAATTGTGAAGCACAAATAAATCAAAAGGTTAATGCACTGTAAAGAAACTAGAATTAGAGTGATTGACTATCCTCGATTTAGGTCTTAAGATGTAGTATTTCCTGAGGGGCATATACCAACAGCCAGCCAAGAAATTCCTTTATGTTAAAGAGGGTCCTTTTTTCTCTTAGAAGTCCATTGAGCAGAATTTGTCACTCTGCACCATCCTTCAGGTAATACTGTGTGTGTTGCCTTTCAGAGATTAGTAGTGAATGGGGGGGGCGTGGTTAAAAAGACTTCACGTAGAGCCTGAGGTTATTCCCAAGAAATGTAGGTGTCAATATAAAGGGCCACAACAGGGGGCAATTTAATCATTAGAAAAAGAATTAGTATTACTGAGGAAAAGAATATGTAAAACCCATAGGATTTTTAAAAAGGTTATTTTATTGTAAAGGTGATGTAGAGAGGGGTTATAGGTACATAGGTCAGGTAATGAGTACATTTCTTTTTGAACAGTATCACAAAGGTTTTCTCCCATGCTTTTCCCTCCTGACCCTGCTTCCCCACAAGTTGTGTTTTTCATTTTCAATGTAGTGTCTAGTTTGTATCACTGTTGAATTATTTCACCCTTTTTCTCACTATTTCTGTGCTTCTCCTTACCCTCCCCAAACAGATACAAAACAAAAAGTTCAGAAATCATAAACAGTGATAAAAGGGGAAAAACAAAAGAAAACAAAACACAAAAAGTAAAACAAACAGCCCCTTTTTGCTAGGCCTGTAATCCTAGCTACTCAGGCGGCTGAGATCTGAGGATCACAGTTCAAAGCCAACCTGGGCAATAAAGTCTTGAGACTCTTATCTCCAATTAACCACTCAAAAAACAGAAGTGATGCTGTGGCTCAAGGGGTAGAACACTATCCTTGAGCACAAAGAGGCTCAAGGACAATGCCTAGGCCCTGAGTTCAAGCCCACAATCAGCCAAAATGAAAAAAAAAAAAGAAAAAAAGCCTCTTGTTTCCATTTCTTGGAGTTCGTTTCAATAAACATCATTTTCTATGATCACATGCACATAGCTATTGAGCCTTTGCGATCCTCTCCTAAGGATTTCTTCCATTGGTTTCATTGTGTGAATGTTTAGAATTCTGTTTAATTTATGTCCAAGTATAATGTTTTTTTCATCTTTTACTATCCATTGTGTTTACTTCTAGATTTATAGGCAAATTCTAACACACACACACACACACACACACACACACACACACACACATATTAAGTCAGCCAAAAGTGAGGAGGGCTAGTAATAGGTGAAACAAGAGTGATATTAATTTTGTTTTTGCAGGCTGGAGAACAAACCCAGAACTTTGCAAAATGCTATGCCATGAACTAAAACCCAGTGCCAAGTGTGACAATATCTTGATAGATATGGAATCTGGGTCATGGGTATATGTAGGCTTACTATATACTTCCCTGTACTTTTTGTATGTTTTGTATATTTCACAATAAAAGTGATATAGATTGCTTCATGAGAGCATTCTTTCATTTTATTTTATTTTTAATTTACTTTTATTGTGAAGGTGATGTACAGAGGGTTTACAGTTACATAATTTTCTTGTCATACTTGTTACACCCTCCCTCATTTTTCTTTCACCTTCCCTCCCTCCCAGCCTGCTAGTTGTACAGTTCCTTTCCAACATATTGTCTTATGAGTATCAGTTGTATTGGTTTGCCCTTTATTCTTTGTCTCACTCTTCTGATGTTCCCTTGCCTTTCCCTAGTTCAGATAAACATATATACAATACCCAGTGTACCAGAATCATATACAGTAACAACAGGGGATAAGCCATAGGAAATTCACATAGTACATTAAGATAACAGCAACAATAAAATCCCACAAAGAGCATTCTTAATTGTTCATAGGAAATTTAACATGAAAATCTAAGCTTTTCTGACATTTGTCCTCATTTTCATTGAATGTATGTTAAATGTAATGACCTAAGAACTTTGATGTGTATGATATTTTTGGTGATAATTTTTTTTCTTTTTCATAGCTGTAAGTATTGCATTCCTTGTTGGTTTAGCACTCATCATTGCAATATCCTTCCTCAGGCTCTTAATGAGGTAAGTGATTGGGAAGACTATGTCCTGGGTAGTCTGACCCACCAAATGAACATTATTCCATCCAAGTGGAGTACCTAATGACTTTTGTGTGTGTGTCATTCCTGGGACTTGAATTCAGGGTCTTTGCACTGTCCCTGAACTTTTTTGGTTAAGGCTAACACTCTACCATTTGAGCCATAGCTGCACTTCTGACTTTATGGTGGTTAATTAAGAGATAAGAATCTCATGGTCTTTCTTGCCCATGCTGGCATCAAACTGAAGTCAAGCACTGAGGTCCAGGAGAAATTCCATCTCTCCCTCTGCAGAATCTTTGCACCTGATTTTGCCTCTTCTGCTTATGGGCGGTATGCTGTTGCTGACAACAGTGCTATTGTTATTTTCTATTTCTTGCTAATGCTTTCCAGAATACCTGTAGAAAGCCCAGGGAAGTATGTGTGTGCTATCTGAATAAGGGAAAAAAAAAAAAGAATAAGGAAGCTCCCTTTCATTTGGAGAACAATATACACAAGAGAATTAGTGTTTTATTTTTTTTCTTAGTTATCTCACCTTCTATTTATGCCTTTCCTTAGCCTTAAAATTTTTCACGTGACAGTAACATAAACAATGCTGAATAAACTTGAAATGAGAATTATGTTGTGAGGGAAAAAATTACAAATGGAAGGATTGACTGTATGGATCTTGTTTGAATACTAACTTTTGCAATGAAACTATGAAAAATGTCAGAGACAAGGAAACTGAACTGGCTATGTGGTGATGATAAGGAATTACTGCTAATATTTAAACTGATTTGATGTCAGGATTATAAGTAAAATTAGTTTTATCTTTTAATAATACTGGTATATATTCTGATATATATATATATATAAAATATGATGCCTGGGATTCTCTATAAAAATAATAGTTTGTCTTTGTATCTGTGTATATGGAGCCCCTGTTCTCACTATTTTTGCAGCTGTACCTCATCCAGTTACAGGTCTCTCAGCCCTTGTGCGAAGTCATTTCTCTATTGTGTACATTTGGTTGCTGCTCTTTTTTATACTTTTTAATTGTAATTGAATAATAACATCAACACAACAATAGTTATATATTAGTATAATGCAATAATTAATTTTAAAAATGTTATTACTAGGAAATCACAGAAAAAACTATTTCGTATGATTTTCACAACTCTTAATTATCTGTCCTATTTAATTGATGAGGAAACTAAGTACTTCTAAGTCAAATATTTGTAAGTATGGCTTTACTTTTTTGTTTTGGTGAGACAGATTTGAAATCAGAGTCTCATGCTCACTAGGAAGGTATTCTAGCCCTGAGTCATACCTCCACGCCTTTTTTTTTTTTTGTGCTGGGTATTATTATTTAATTTTTAAAAATTATCTTTAAGTAGTGTACAAAAGATGTATCATTGAACATGTTTATGAATACAATGTATCTTGATCAGTTGCCACCCTTTCTATGCTTTACTTTTTACATTATTTCAATTTTACTCATAAAAGATTCAAATATTATCTGACACATTATAGTAGAATAAAAATACTTTTTGTCATTTGTGGGGCTTGAGCTTAGAGCCTGGGTGGTGTCCCTCAGGATTTTTTGCTTAAGGCTAATGTTGTACCACTTTAAGCCACAGTGCCACTTCCTAGAATTCCATTGTTCCCTCAAAATTTATATTATAAGATGTAATCTTCTCACCAATGCAAATCTGCAATTAAAATTTGACTCCAGAATTTTTTTTTTTTTTTTTTGCCAGTCCTGGGCCTTGGACTCAGGGTCTAAGCACCGGCCCTGGCTTCTTCCCGCTCAAGGCTAGCACTCTACCATTTGAGCCACAGCGCCATTTCCAGCTTTTTCTATATATGTGGTGCTGAGGAATTGAACTCAGAGCTTCATGTATGCGAGGCAAGCACTCTACCACTAAGCCATATTCCCAGCCCTGACTCGAGAATTTTTTTTTCAAATTTTTATTATCAAACTGATGTACAGAGAGGTTACAGTTTCATACGTTAGGCATTGGATACATTTTTTGTACTGTTTGTTACCTTGTCCCTCATACCCCCCTCCTTCCTCCCCCTTTCCCTTTCCCCCCATGAGGTATTCAGTTCACTACACCAAACAGTTTTGCAAGTATTGCTTTTGTAGTTATTTGTCTTTTTTTTTACCCTGTGTCTCTCAATTTTGGTATTCCCTTTCAATTTCCTAGTTCTAATACCTGACTCGAGAATTTTTAAGAGCTCATGAACTCATATAAACTCATGAAACTCAGAAATCAGGCATTATTGTGTGTCATTTTTGAATAATGAAAATAACACCCTCATGAAAGTAAATGCCATCATTACAAGCATACTCGTAACTTCTAGAATTAGGTGGATGGAATAAGAGTGTAACATAAACAATTTGCCACTATTTCTGTATTTTAGGCTTATATTTTAATGTTTTCATTCTATGAAGCAAAGTAAGACTTTCTGTCTGGCTTGCCAAAAGGGCTGTTTTAGGAATGAATATTCTCAGCCCAACATTTAATGCACTTTTTTCCTTTCCAAGTATAAGATCATTAAAAACTACAGAACATGGTAGTGTACTTGTCTAGCATGAACAAGACCCTCACTGCAATCCCCAGCCCCACAAAAGCAGAGCAAAAAAAAGAAGAAAAAAAAAGAAAGAAAATTTGGCAGTTTCTCAAAAAGTTCAACACAGCTTTGCTTGGTAGTGCATGCTTGCAATCCCAGAACTACAGTGATAAGGCAGAAAGACTGAGTTTCAGGCCTACCCTGAGCAATACATTGAAGCCCTGTCTCTAAGGGGAAAAAAAAAGGAAAGAAGAAAAAGAAATTACACATAGTGTTACCATATGACTCAGTAATTCCCACCTAGACAAATACTCAGAACTGAAAACATGAATGGATCAAGAAAACTTGATACATGCATACATATATGTATATATGCATAAAATTCAGCAATAAGAAGGGAATTTTATCATTTGCAAGGAAATGGGTAAAAGTAGATATCATATTAAATGAAATAAGTGAGGTTCAGGAAAGAGTTAACATGTTTTCTCTCATGTGGATGCTAGACCTGAAGTAGTCAGATCCATTTCTTTGATAAACTCTATTTTTTTGTTTTGTTCTGATTACAAAAAACATGCTCCTTAATCTTTTGACCATTAAGACAGATTTATGGTGCAATTGAGCAAATCTTTTATTCTTCTGAGAGCTCTGCAGAAAGCAGTAGTGTCTACCCCAGGCATCCTTCCCCAAATGGCTAGTGAGCATGGGTGTTGGCCTGGCACACTCACTTCCCTCTCTCCCTCCCTCCCTCCCTCCCTCCCTCCTTCCCTCCCTTTACTCTAGGGCTTGAACTCAGGGCCTGAGCACTGTCCCTGGCTTCTTTTTGCTCAAGTACTCCACCACTTGAGCCACAGTGTTATTTTGGCCTTTTCTGTTTATGTGGCACTGAGGAATGGAACCCAGGGCTTCATGTATGCTAGGCAAGCACTTTAACACTAAGCCACATTCTCAGCCCTGGCTATTTCTAAGATAGGGTGTTGCTTCCTTCTCTGATACATATCAGGACTGGGATCCTCCTATTTTAGTCTTCCTGGCTTGTAGCTAGGATGACCACACTCATCTTCCATTGAAGTCTCCTGGACTTTTCTGCCTAGGATAGCCTAGAACTTCTTTCTTCTCAATCTCAGCTTTCCACATAGCTAAAATGATGGTGCATGCCACTAGATTCAGCTGTAGATTGAGAAGGAATTTCAAGAACTTTCCTGCCAGGGCTGGCCTTTAACTCTAATCTTTCCTATCTCATCCTCCCAAGTAGGTTAGGATTATAGACATGAAATGTTGGTTCTTAGATTATATTTTTATTTTAATAAAAATATTACAGAATGCTAATGTCTAATTTGTTAATTATTGTAGAACATGAACCTTAATTTTATATCCATATGATTTATAAATATTTTGAAAATTCTAATAAAGAAAATCCATTATCTTTTATTTACAGTTTGTATGACTTTAATAATTGGATTTCTAAGGCAATCAATTCTCAAGAAACTGATCATCTCATCAACAGTGTGAGTTATTAGAATGCATTATGTATTATTTATGCAGCTTTCTGCACTTGGAATGTGCAATTGAAAAATTATTATTACTAGGCAAGCCTCCTACTGCTGAGTTATATTCTTGACTTGGGTCCTATATTCTTTTTTTTTTTTTTGAGACAGGGTCTCATTTCAGGCTAGTTTTCAATCTTGTCTGAAACTTGGCATTCTCTCGCCTTAGCCTCATGAATGCTGGGATTGTAGGTATTTGCTACCGATATATATCTTTTTTTGTGGGGGAGAAGGTACTGGGCCTTGTGCATGTTGCGCAGGCACTCTACCATTTAAGCCATGCCTCCAGCCAAAGGCATATATTCTTAATAAAGAACAACTTTGTCCTCAACTCCTTAGAAGGTTCCATTCTTTTCTTCAATGATGTTGGAAGTCTGGGCTGCATTACATTTTTCATTCTTTCAGTCTTTCCAATTAAGGTGAGTCTCAAGAAGAAAATAAATCAAGAACATGAATTTTAAATATCTAATCACTGATAATTTAATGTTTAAGTATGTCATTAAATTTGAGCTACTAAATTACCAGCATGTTTACTTCTGTACTTTTACAAGATGCTCTTAGGAACCAGTTCTTAGTGTCATTACACATGAACACTGGCAAGCTCAGCAAAATGTATTTCTGAATGGGCACTTTGTAAATGCAAATGGAAGTGTTGTCCAGAAAATTATCTTTGTCTTTTTACTCTAGTATCTTCCCTCAAATATCAAATAATAAATACATTATATTATTGGCATTATTGAATGGCATCTCTTTTTTTTTTCAAGGACCTGGGGTCCCCAAGCAGGGGAGATCCCCTCAGTGCTGTCTGCCAACCAGAAACTCAACACTTACCTACCTTGCCGCACCGTCTGCGCTCTGTGGACACATTCAGAGGGTATGTGGACTCTCTTGTAAACACAGTGGTGCAGGTTCTTCATACCTAATATAATATGTTGGGATAGAGGCATGAGAATGCAATCTGTTGAGGTAAGGTCATTTACATTTGAGGAAGTAGATAGACGTGGTGTGATAAACTGTGCCACCACCTCCTGTCAGTGATCTGACAACTTAGAAAATGCAGCACTCTACAAAGAAAATACCAACATTCAGCATTCAGAAAGTGTTTATCTTTCAGTACCAGTAGAACAACCTGAATGTCAGGCCCTTTTGATAGCAGATCTAATGTTATATTGCAAATTGTTGCTAATTGGTTTTAGATCTGGTAGTTGAATGGAGGGCAGAACCAAACTGAAAATAAAATATAAAACTACATATCTGATAGTAAATATATATAGGTTATTAGGTGTTCCATTTTTACCCACTGAGGGCTTTAACACTCCAGTAATAACCTTAAGTTTTTTTCTAGTCTTTACAGAGTGAGTTTTGAGTTCTCCTGTTAAGGGTATTTGAAGCTAAGTAATATTGGTAGAGTTTCTCTTATCCAAAATTGTTGGAAATAAACTTATTTCAGATTTTGGAATATACTTAGTAGGACATCTTAAAATCAAGTCTAAACAGATTCAGTTTTGTTTCATATATACATGTATGACACACACATGTGTATCTAAAAATTAATTTTAATGTTTTTAGCATGCTTTTTTCCCCTTATTCTGTTAGTGGTGATTGTTTGGTACTGGGGATTGAATCTAGGGCATGTACGCTTTACAACTAAGTTACACTGCCTGACCCATGCCTGTATTTTGATGTGAGCTGTCATAAGAGGTCAGATGTAGAATTATGACTTATGACCTCATATAAGTCCTCAAATTTTAGATTGTGGAGCATTTTTTTTATTTTTAGAGATACTTAATAAACACAATTTTAAATTGCTAACGGTTTTGGAGTTCTCTCTGTGTCAGTCACTCCTCTTGTCTTAATTTACCTAGTCTCTTAACAATTCTGTAGTTAAGTCCTTTTAATTTACCTTTTTCAAAGATGAAGAAAAAATTGACTCACTAAGTTAAATAACTTTCCCAATCACTAAGGTTCTAAATGAGGAAGCCAGAATTTGATTCTAGACTGTTGGGTTACAAAGATCTTACATTGCTCCTTTGTTGTACTAAAGTCTTCCTTCTCAGTGTTCTGCACAGTTTTCATCAAACAGTATATTCCAGTGTATTTTGTTGTATTCCTCTTTCTTTCCTACTCTCATTTCCACTTCTGGAGATAAGCTGTTCACAAATAGAAGCCAACATCAAGTGCCTAACATATACCAAGCACTTAATTACATGTGGTAAATTATTGCTGAGTTAATTTGCTACAGGAAAAAGACTCAGGATACAGATCTTTAGCTCTCTGATTCCAATGACTGTCTACCTTCTATTACAGTTCCCTAAAAGGAGACATCTATGTAATTAGTATAAAATTGAGTTATCGCAAATATTACTGTTTTTAATTTATATAATTTAATAAAGCAGTATACATTTTCCTTAAGCTATATTAGAATAGCAACTGAATTTTAGTGTATGGTCCCAATTGAGGTGATTAGAAGATCATAACGTCTTGTCTTTAAATCTCTTTTTGTGTTGTAAAATCATGTAGAATCATGTTATAGTATAATGTACTTTGTGGGTGTGAATACCTCTGTTGTTGTTCAATCATTTCTTGTCATATTGCAAACACTAAAAGTACTCCCTCCATTGGCTTTCAGGATAGCTCTTACCCTCATGGTCTTTGTTAATTACGGAGGAGGAAAATATTGGTACTTCAAACATTCAAGTTGGAATGGTAAGATATTTCCCAAAGGTAGTGTGTTGATCATAATTCTTCTCAAAGCAACTAGAGGACAAGAGAATCCCTCAGCACTTTCTCCAGGAACTCCACAGATGAGGCCTTACTGGCCTGTCCCACTGAGCTCCTGCCCCCTTGTGTGCTATGAATCTATAATATGTGGTTCTAGATTACTTTTCTATAATAACATGAAGACTGAAAATTTCTGCTGTGAGTCTGTGTGACTCAGATGTAAAAAATTTAGTTTCAAATTATCCTTGTCACAGTATAGGTAGGGCAGCCACCATATCTTGGAGATTCTGACTTGAAAAACTTAATTTTTCTTGGTGCCGTCAATGAATGGTGCTGAATAGTATGGCTGGTAGTTGGTTTAGGAGTACATTTTGTGGGAACCAAGAAAATAATGTAGTATATTTGACTGTTAGACATGATTGACTTTTGAGACATTCTAGTTTTCCTTGTCCTGTACAGATCATTTCTATAGAAGACTGGGAAGTTTTTTTTGGTTGTTGTTTGCCGGTCCTGGGGCTGTTTCTGAGCTTCTTTTGCTCAAGGCTAGTGTTCTACTACGTGAGCCACAGTGCCACTTCCAGCTTTTTCTGTTTATGTGGTACTGAGGAATTGAACCCAGGGTTTCATGCATGCTAGGCAAGCACTTTACCCCTAAGCCACATTCCCAGCCCAGGAAGGCTTTTAAAAGGGGCTTTTAGGGGTCATATTTGATCATTGGCACCCTGTTCCACACACTGATTACTGGTGGAAAAGTAAAGCAGCTTCGCAATTCAGACCTAAGAGTCCAGATTGACTATAGGAACTATAATGTCTAAGTATTTATTTGACAAGAATTGTATATCCCATTTGTACTTAAGCACCACCTTCTCTTTTGTACAGCTAAATATGTTCTATATTGTTGCACTTCATTGCAAAACAACAAATGAAGACAAGTCAGGAAGTGCCCCAGACCAGAGTCTCCACAGAGTTTTACCTTATGTCTCAGTATATAATAGAATACATTTGGAATATGGGAAGTATTAATATCCTAGAATCTTCTTTCTTACTTTGTACATGTGCTGTTCTGCAGGACTGACAGTGGCTGACCTTGTATTTCCATGGTGAGTTGGCAGTTTACCATTAGTTTTTCCATGGGTCATCTGTAGTCCCTTGTCTTTGACTATGAAATGATGCTAGAGCCTTAATTAAAACAATACATTATTATTAAGTTGTGTACAGAGGTGTTAAAATTTCATAATTCAGGTAATGTGTACCTTTTTCTTTTGGACAATATCACCCCTTTCTTTGCTTTCTCCTAGTTTTCCCTTCCTGTCCTTGCCCACAAGTTATATAGTTCCTTTTCCTCATAGTGTATATTGTGATAGTGATTGCTTTTGTTCACCCTTCCTCCTTTCCTTTCTGTGCACCCCCCAAAAGCCAAAACAAAACAAAACAAAATCACACACAAACATCACCACCACCACCAATAACAACAACATTGGTGCTCTAGTGGTGCAGTTGGTTAGTGCTTGATACTTATTAGAAAACAACATAAATAACCCATGTTTCTTTTTCCTATAATTCATTTTGAAAAATAGTATTTTAAATGTTCAGTAGAGTTATGCCTTTGGGCTCTTCCTCTAAGAATAACCTCCTTCGCTCTGTGTGTGTGAATGCCTAGATTTCTGTTTAAGTAGGTCCAGTTATATTTTATATCTAGCTTCTACATGTGAGAAAAAACATGCTCACTTTGTCTCTTTGAGCTTGGCTTTCCTCACTTAACATGATGTATTCTAGGTCCATCCATTTCCCTGCAAATGACATAATATTCTTTCTAATGTATGAGTAAAATTCCATTGTGAATATTCACCATATTTTTTGGATCCATTCATCTATTGTAAAGCATATGAGCTATTTCCATAACTTGGCTATTGTGAATAGTACAGCAGTAACCATGGATGTGCAAGTGACTTGTAACATTCTGGGTGTGGTATGGTTGGGTTACAGTGAAGTTCTATGTTAAGTTTTTTGAGGAACCTCCAAAATGTCTTTAAGAATGCGTGTAATAGTTTACATCCCCACTAGCAGTGCACTAGGATTTCTTTTCCCTACATCCCTGCCAGCATTTGTTGTTTTGAATTCTTGATGGTGGCCAATCTAACTGGAGTGAGATGGAATCTCTATAGTTTTGATTTGCATTTACCTTATGGCCAGGATGGTTGAGCATTTTCTCATGTGCTTATTTGCCATTCTTACTTCTTCTGAGAAGTCTCTTTAGCTAGCTCCTTTGCCCATTTGTGGTTGGTTAGTGTTTTTTTGAGGGGGAGGGTAATTTTGGAGTTCTTTATATATTTTGGACATTAGGCCTTTGTTGGATGTATTGCAGGTAAAAATCTTTCAGTCTGTTGGCTGTCTTTCTAGTTTAGTGACTTTGCAGTGCAGAAACTTTTAAATTTTACTTATTGTTAAAGTGATGTACAGGGAGTTACAGTTTCATATGTAAGGCAGTGAGTACATTTCATATCAAACTTGTTACCTCCTCCTTCATTTTTCTTCCTCCTAACCCCCTTCCAGTTCCTTCCCTCCCATGTGTTGTACAGTTGGATTAGGGCATATAGTTTTGTAAGTATTGCTATTGCATTGGTTCACCTTTTATCCTTTGTCTCTCCATTTTGATGTTCTCCTTCCCTTCCCTAGTTCCAATAAATGTATATACAGTACCCAAGGTGCCAAAATCAGGAACAGTGACATCAGGGGTAAAACCCTGGGGAATAAAGACAAAAGAAAGTGGCATAATTTCAGATACTACATTGAAAATAACAACAACAGTGTTAAACCACTGATTTCCATAACTTGGAGTTGATTTCACTTAGCATCATCATGAGTTCATATGTGCTAACAAATTTGAGAACCTGGAAGAAATGGATGAATTCCTACCAAACATCCATATGCCCAAACTTAACCAAGAAGATTTAAACCTACTAAACAGACCCATAGCAAGCAATGAAATAGAAACGGCAATAAAAGATTTCCCATCCAAGAAAAGCCCAGGTCCAGATGGATTCACAGCTGAATTCTATAAGGCCTTCAAAGCAGAACTCAACAATACTCCTCAAACTCTTCAACAAAATTGAAAGTGAAAGTTTGCTACCAAACACATTCTATAAAGCCAGTATAACCCTTATCCCCAGACCAGACAGGGACTCATCAAAGAAAGGGTACTATAGACCAATTTCTTTGATGAATATCAATGCAAAACTTCTTGACAAAATTCTGGCCAAATTACTTCAACAAGTCATCAAAAAAAATATACACTATGATCAAACCGCATTCATTCCAGGGATGCAAAGCTGGTTTGATATACACAAATTAACAATTCATCACATCAATAGGAGCAAGGTCAAGAATCACATGATTATTTCTTTAGATGCGGAAAAAGCATTTGAAAAAAAATCCAGCACCCATTTATGATGAAAGCTTTGGAAAACTAGGATTCTAGGGAACATTCTTGAATATAATAAAAGCTGTCTATGACAAACCCATAGCAACATTGTACTTAATGGCAGAAATGTTTTATTATGATGTGATCCCATTTGTCAAGTCCTTCTCTCTGATGTGCCTCTGGGAATCTTCCAAAAGTTCCTGCCTGTAAGTCCTGATGTTTCTCCTGATCCATCTTGCAATAGTTGCAGTGTTTATGGTCTGATCGGGAGGTCTTTGAGCCACTGGAGTTGATGGTATCTGGTGACAATCAGGGATCTAATTTTAGTTTTCTACATATAGATGTCCAGTTTTTCCAACACAACTTACTGCAGAGGCTGCCTTTTTTTCCACCATACAATTATGGTGTCTGGAACCCTTATTAGGACAAGCATTGAGCTTTTGAACACAGCCTGTATTTATGAAGTCCATCCAAAAGTTATGTTACTGGATGTTTTTATATTTGGCATAAAGTTTATGTTTGTTTATATTAATGATGAATTATTTTCTAAAATTCATGTATTTATTTTATTAGCATATAATAGTTGTACAAGAGAGCTTCATTGTGATATTTCCATGTACATGTACAATGTATTTTGAACAAGTTTATCTTTAGATTTATTATACTTTTTAACAACTCTCTCTCCTCCCCTTATCTATCTATCTATCTATCTTAATGTCTGCTCAGGGGTTTGAACTCAGGGCCTGGATGTTGTTTCTGAGGTTATTTGCTCAAGGATAACACTCTACCACTTGAGCTACTGGCTTTTGGTAGTTAATTGGAGATAAGAGTCTCATAAACTTTTCTGTTGAGGCTGGCTTTGAACTGTGATCCTAAAATTTCAACTTGTTGAGTAGCTAGGATTATAAGCATGAGCTTCCTTCTCCATTTGTAAAATGGTATAAAATGGGTTTCATGAAGTAACAACCTAGGTCCTGTTAACCCCTCAGTACCCTCTCTTTTCATCTTCCCCTTCTCCCTTTATTTCCACACAGGCCCCCTTTTATATTCATGTCCTATCATCAATCATTATCATCATCATCATCATCATCATCATCTTCATCAAAAATTTTCTTTTTATGCTGGTCCTGGCAACTTGAACTCAGGGCCTTGGAGCTATGCCTGAACTGTATTTGCTCAAGACTGGAATGCTACCGCTTGAGTTATAGCTACATTTTTGGCTTTTTTGGTGGTTAATTGGAGTCTCATGGACTTTTCTTTCTGAGCTGGCTTTGAACTGTGATCCTGAGATCTTACCTTAAGAGTTGCTAGGATTTTAAGATCCAGCACCCAGCATCATGAAAAATGTTGGGTCTAGATTATTCATATGAACAAAGACATTTGATTTTTTTTTTTTTTTTTTTTTTTTTTTTGGCCAGTCCTGGGCCTTGGACTCAGGGCCTGACTGTCCCTGGCTTCTTCCCGCTCAAGGCTAGCACTCTGCCACTTGAGCCACAGCGCCGCTTCTGGCCGTTTTCTGTATATGTGGTGCTGGGGAATCGAACCTAGGGCCTCGTGTATCCGAGGCAGGCACTCTTGCCACTAGGCTATATCCCCAGCCCAGACATTTGATTTTTGATCAGAGACATTTGATTTGGTTTTTGAGCTTGGCTTTATGCTCAACATAATGATCACCTGTTCCATGAATTTTCTTGCAAAGGATACAATTTCATTTTTTATGGATGAATAATATTTCATCATGGGGATATATATATATATATACACATACATACACACATACATCATATACATAATATTTTTATAATCAGTTCATTGGGTTTTGGCCACCTAGGATGATTCAAAATCAGTTATCCACAAATAATGCAGTAATAAACATGGGTGTGCAAGTGTGTCTTTTGTATATTGATTTACACTCTATTTGATATATGTCCAAGGATGGTATTTTAGGGTCACAAGATAGGTCTATTATTTTTATGAACCTTCATACAAATTTCCATAGCAGTTGTACTATTTTATATTTCCATCAGCAGTGTATGAAAGTCTCTTTTTACCCTGTATTCTCACCAGTATCTGTTGTTTGTTCTCTTGATGATTGCCATTCTAACTGGGTGGGATTTGTATTGTTTTATCCTTGGTTCTGCTTATATGCTACTGTATTTCATTTATTTATTTGTGTATGCTGAACTCACTTTGCATCTCAGTAGTGAAATCAACTTTGTCATAGTTTGTGATTTTTAAAATACGTTATTGAATTTGGCTTGCAGTTATTTTATTGAGAATTTTTGTATCTATGTTCATCATGGAAACTGGTCTATATTTTTCTTTTTTGTTGTGTCATTTGCTTTTGGTAGCAATACTGGATTATAGATTTACTTTGGTAGCATTAATTCTCTTTTCTTTTATTGATTGGTTTTAGGAACATTGGTTTTCTTCCTTATAGATCATAAAGAATTTGACAGTGAAGCCATCTGGTCTTCAGCTCTTATTTTGGGGGTGATTTTGTTAGTACTTAAATATTAATCACTTGTAACAGATCTGCTTAAATGAATGATAGCCTCCTTGTTTAATTTTGTCCAAATGTCCCTAGAAATTTATATATTTCTTAATGATGATACCAGTACTTACTGAAATAATCACCTTTACCTTCTCTAATTTTACCATATTTCCCCTTTGCTTAGTTCATTTGGATTTAGCAATAATAATTGTCATTTTAGAGAATCAACTTTTTGCTTCCTTGGTTCTTTGTTTTTGTTTCTAAGTTTCCAGTTCTTCTTCTTCTTCTTCTTCTTCTTCTTCTTCTTCTTCTTCTTCTTCTTCTTCTTCTTCTTCTTCTTCCTCTTCCTCCTCCTCCTCCTCCTCCTCCTCCTCCTCCTCCTCCTCCTCCTCCTCCTCCTCCTCCTCCTCCTCCTCCTCCTCTCTCCTCTTCCTCTTCCTCTTCTTCTTCTTGTTCTTGTTCTTCTTCTTCTTCTTCTTCTTCTTCTTCTTCTTCTTCTTCTTCTTCTTCTTCTTCTTGTTCTTCTTCTTCTTCTTCTTCTTCTTCTTCTTCTTCTTCTTCTTCTTCTTCTTCTTCTTCTTCTTGTTCTTCTTCTTCTTCTTGTTCTTCTTCTTCTTCTTCTTCTTCTTCTTCTTCTTCTTCTTCTTCTTCTTCTTCTTCTTCTTCTTCTTCTTCTTGTTCTTCTTCTTGTTCTTCTTCTTGTTCTTCTTCTTGTTCTTCTTCTTGTTCTTCTTCTTGTTCTTGTTCTTCTTCTTCTTCTTCTTCTTCTTCTTCTTCTTCTTCTTCTTCTTCTTCTTCTTCTTCTTCTTGTTCTTCTTCTTGTTCTTCTTGTTCTTCCCATCCCCCCCCCCCTCTGTCTCTGTGTGTGGTAACATTTTACTTAGGACTTCACACCTATTAGGCAGGTGTTCTATTGCTGAGCCATACTTCTAGTGTGTTCATTTTCTTTTTTTTTTTTTTTAGATAAAATCCCATTACTTCCCCAGATGAATACCTGGACTGCATTCTGTCTGTTTTAGGCTTCTCATCACAGCTGAGATGACAGCTGCATGTCAACCATCCCAGCTTCTTGAATTGAGATAGAGTTTTACCGACTTGAATGTCCAGCCCTATGATTTTCCGAATAGCATCTCACATAGCAGACATGCTTCTCTGTGCCCAGCTATTGGTTGAGAAAGAGGTTTTACAAACTTTCTGCCTGTGGCAGTTGAATCCTGAGTCTCCTGATTTACCCTTACAAGTAGCTAGGATTACAGATGTGAGCCACATACTTTGCCATAAACTTGATTATTTTTTTGTGCCTGCTAATTTTGTTTTTTCCCTGCAAGATTGAATTAGTAATATGAAATTTTATTTATTAATTATTCATATTAACCATTCATATTTATGAATATAAAATAGATTTTTTCTTTTGACTAATTTTGTTTGAAATTTATTTTATTGTATCATATATTAGTATAGCTTGGAAATCTTTTTCATTTTTTTGTGCTGGTCTTGGTACTTGAACTCAGGGCCTGGTTGTTGTCTCTGAGCTGTTTTGCTCAAGGCAAGTGTTATGCCAGTTAAGACATAGCTCCACTTCTGGCTTTTTGCTGGCTAATTGAAAGAATTTCATGGACTTTCCTGCTCAGGCTGACTTTGAACTGTGATCCTTCTATCTCAGCCTCCCGAATAGCTAAGATTATGGGCATGAGCCACCAGCACCTGGCATTTTTTTTTTAATTTTGTAATTAAAATTATTCGCTCATGTTTATTTCTGAAGTCAGTTGTAGAGTGACCAAACACAATTAGTACACGAATTCAATGTGATTCAGATCTGAGATAATGTAAGCATTCAATGATGTTTATCAATTAGATTCACCCTTCTTGGGCAAACTGATGTAAGGAAATACCCCCTAGTAGAATGGGAGATGAGTTCTTGCTTTTTGAAGCTTTTAGGGTAGGTAAAAAATGAATATGTAAATATTTATAGTGTAACAATTATTAATTAATAAGTAACCTCTCTTTAAAAACAAAACTGATGGAAGTGATACTGTGGCTTATTAGTAGAGTGCTCTCCTTGAGCAGAAAGAGCTCAGGGACAGTATCCAGGCCCTGAATTCAAGTCTCATGACCAAAAAAAGAAAAGAAAGAAAAGGAAAAGAAAAAGACTGACTATGGAGTACTTTAAAATACAGAAAGTCTTCACAATAAGAAAAATCAAAACAAACAACAATTCTTCTTAGATCCATGAAGAATTGTAATAGAGTAAACTCCTACCCCTAAAACTGGAGAGACAGGCAGAAACAGAATTATAGCTTACTAAGAACAGAGGCCAGTAGCTATAGCCAACATCGTAGGAACACTTGTAGCTAACTGATGAATTGCTGGTGTCTGAATGAAGATTAGTTTGAGAGTTAAAAACTTTGAGAAAGCTGGGCACTGGTGGCTCATGCCTGTGATCCTAGCTACCCAGGAGTTGGAGATCTGAGGATTGTGGGCTCAAAGTGGTAGAGAGCAAGTCTTGAGTAAAGAGCTCAGGGACAGAGCCCAGGTACTGAGCTCGAGCCCCATGCCCTACAAAAGCAAAAAGAAAAAGGATGCACATCTTTCTTTTTCTTTCCTTTTTTCCTTTCCATTTCCCTTTCCCCTTTTCTTTTTCTCAAACTGTCCTTTCTTCTTTCTTCCTCCCTCCCATCCCTCCCTGTCCCTCTCTCTCTCTCTCTCTCTTTCTCTCTCTCTCTCTCTCTCTCTCTCTCTCTCTCTCTCTCTCTCTCTCTCTCTCTCAACTCCAGGCCTTGCACTCACTTGGCTTTCTTGCTTGGCTGGTTTTCTACCACTTCAGACCGACACTTCCATTTGTGGAGAATGAATTGGTTGGATGCTTAGCTCAGGGGGAGTATAGTGTCGCCAAGCCCTTTGCTAATCTGTAGCACATGAAAGCAGACTTGTGCTTCTGATTGCAAACTTCTGTGATGACTTTAGGGGTCTCAATTCTTAACTCTCAAGTTCCCAAATATTCCCCACCTAATGTGCTGTATTCTGTACATCCCAGGCCTCTGCCAACTTATAGTTTACTGTTTTCTGGATTGCTATTGTTACATTCTGTGTTAGAAACTACTATATTGTTTTCTTGATTTGCTGCCTCTCTCCATTTCTAGATGAAGGTGAGACTAGTGGCAGAGATATACTGATCTTCAGGACTAAGTTTTGTGGGGTTTTTGTGATGTGGTTGCTCTGATTTTATTGATTTCTGCCACAGGACCAGCCTGGCTGGACAAGAAATCTCTGCAATCTGTAGCTTTCGTCTCTAACTTCTGTTCCTACCTTTTTGGAGACTGTACTTACACTTGCTCTTTGCCTTTTGTCTTTAGATCTTTTCTCACTGACACTTGCCAGCTAGCTTCAAGGATGCTGGTGGAGTCAAATCTACTGATCTGTCAGTTCTGCCAGGGAGTTGGGTGTATCTGTGAAATGTGTACAGGGAGGCAAACTGTGTGTCTTCAACTAAGTGGAAAGCAAAACATGTGCTGTTATTTTTCCTTCAGGAACAGGAGTAAATGTATAAATGAGTGACATGTTTTGTTTCTCAAGTGCTTTGAAGGCATACATATTAAAGTCTAGTTATTTGTGTTGTGGTATTTTCATCATTCTCATTGACAACTGTTTGGGGAGGTTATCCTTGGAAGTTTCATTTAATAAAAAAGAGCTTCCTCTTAAGATATGACTCAAAGATTTACTGTCAAGCCCCTCAGGCTTAATAAAGTATGGTTGAATCCCTACCTGTTGTTATTGCAGTAATAGGCAACTTTAAGTGGATAATTGTAAGATATTAAAGATACATAGACAAAATATTGGCAGTATTCACCTAACTGCTTTCTTTTTTTAGGTTTGTATTTATTATGGGAGCTTCAATTTTTCTATCATTGACTTCTGTATTACAACGGGGATGTTCAAAATTCAGATTGCTTGGGAAAATTACATGGAGGAGTTTCCTATTAATTTGCATAGGAATTTTCATTGTGAACCCCAATTATTGCCTTGGTCCCTGTAAGTATTTCTACTCTTTGTTAGAGCTTATAATCAGATTGGAATCTGTAAAAGACTGTGTGTGTGTGTGTGTGTGTGTGTGTGTGTGTGTGTGATGCTTGAGACCAAAGCAAGAACACATGTTCACAAAACCCTCTGCTATTGAGTTATACTCCAGCACAATTTGTTATAACTTGAAAGAAATGCAGTTCCTCTATTATTAGAAATGCTTGTGAATTATGACCAATGATTTGGGGCATTCATTTATTGCCTTAGAATTTTAGAACTGGGAAGAGTCTCTGTGAATATTCAGACTTTCCCTGTCATATGAAAGAGAAATTAGGCCTAGAGAGGCTGAAATGTTTCTTTGTTATTTGTTTGTTTTTCTTAATCATGTACATGTATTGAGAGAGGGAGAGAGAGTAGACTTGACCAGATCACTACTTTGTTCTCAAACCTTTCTCTCCTGACATTTGGTTTCATTGACCTTTTTATATTGGCTAGTAGTTTAAAAATCCACTTCTTTTATTACCTGTATGCCAGCCAGATTGGAAAAGATATTTGTTACTATTTATGTTGTAGGTAGTGAGTCAGGACAGTTGAGGGAAGGGTGTAAACTCTGAGCTTTGTAACAGTATTAGGATTAGAGAAGTCAGTAAAGCTTATTCTGTTATTGCCAAAAGAGGATTGATTATCTATATGATAGCCAAATCAAGGCTTCAGGCAAACTTGCTTTTACTAAAGACTTAAGACACTAAGAGGAGAGAACAGTCACTTCTATGTGTCACATAAAATTGGATTTGTTAGACTTTGTCCCTGTAGGACAATGTAGGGTTTGCTAGAGGATTACATTTTTTAGTGATGCAGTCATGGAACCTGTAGAGTAGAGTGAGTGAGTTGGTGTCTTGTGTTGTCTTACAAGTTGCTGGTGGGCATGTCAGTTATGTCTACATTCTTGAGAGGAAGAGGCCAGGAAATGAATTCAGTGAAAAGAGGGGATAATGTCCTTGCTTTATCTCCATACCTGAGAAAGATACTTTTATTTTATTTATTATTTATTTATTTATTTATCTAATTATTTATTTATTTATTGCCAGTCCTTGGCCTTGGACTCAGGGCCTGAGCACTGTCCCTGGCTTCTTCCCGCTCAAGGCTAGCCCTCTGCCACCTGAGCCACAGCGCCCCTTCTGGACGTTTTCCATATATGTGGTGCTGGGGAATTGAACCGAGAGCTTCATGTGTAGGAGGCAAGCACTCTTGCCACTAGGCCTTATTCCCAGCCCTACTTTTATTTTTAGTCTCCTGATTGGAGAGTAGGATTGATCTGTTCTTTGAGCCTGGGTTTTGTCCTTGTCTCCTGACCATATCTATTTCCATCTCCAAAGATACAAAGTAACAAATAAACTTGTAATATGGGTATTCATTTCCCTTCAGAGAAATTATTGCCTTGGAATAAGATGTGAAATGATGTCTAATGTCTTACCTAACTATCTTCTGCAGTATCCTGGGATAAGATGCGAATTCCTGGTGTTCTGCAACGGTTGGGGTTGACTTATTTTGTGGTTGCTGTATTGGAGCTCCTCTTTGCTAAACCTGTACCTGAAAATTATGCCTCGGTGAGAAATTATGTTTGGTAAAAATGAGAGAGGAAAATTTGACTATAAAGTTACCAGAACTTTTTCAGTTCCGAATATAATGCTGTAGTTTTCTTTTCTTTTTGTGCTGGTACTATGCTTTTGTTTGTTTTTGTTTTTTGCCAGTCCTGGGGCTTGAACTCAGGGCCTGAGCACTGTCCCTGGCTTCTTTTTGCTCAAGGTTAGCACTCTACCACTTGAACCACAGTGCCACTTCTGGCCTTTTCTGTATATGTGGTGCTGGGTAATCCAACCTAGGGCTTCATATATGCTAGGCAAACACTCTACCACTAGGCCATATTCCGTGCCCCTGGTACTATGCTTTTAACTCAGGGCCTGGGCACTATTTGTGAACTTTTTTGCTCAAGGTTTGCACTCTACCACTTGATCCACAGCTTCACTTCTGGCTTTTTGATGGTTAGTTGGAAATATGAGTCTCATGGACTTTGCTGTCTGGGCTGTCTTCAAGTCATTATCCTCAGATTTCAGCATTCTAACTACAAGAATTACAAGTGTAAGCCACTGGCACTTGACTCTGAGTTGTTTTTAATATTTTCTGATTCCTTTCTAATATTTCTAATATTTTGCTGCAGTATTTTGGAGAAATTGAAATCAGATAACATCATAACACCGTATAAGATTTTGAATTACAATATAAATTTTAACAAAATAATCACTCGGCATTTTCTAATCACTATATTGCATTTGAGTCACATTCTGTTTGCATTTAGTTTGTATTTTTTTTCTTGCCCCTGACTCAGGAGAGAACTTGCTCTTCTTTTCAAGACATCACTTCCAGCTGGCTTCAGTGGCTTCTCATTCTGATGCTGGAAAGTGTTTGGCTGGGTATAACCTTTCTATTACCTGTCCCTGGGTGCCCCATGTAAGTGAACCTTCAACAAGTAATGCCTTTTGCGTGCCTCTTTCTGCCAAGTCAGAGGTTCTGGGGGGCCTAACACTCTCATATTTCTTACGTCAGAAGACTTCTCTTTTATTCTCCTTTACGGTGTCCTTTGTATTGGGAGAGAAATTTGGTGTTGTCTCAGAATCAGTCTGAGTACAAATCGGGCCACCTGTCTTAATAGTAAAGGGAAAATTGCCATGTCAAAAGAAGTGATAAGAGTAAATGGAGATAAAGGGATTTCTTTTTGTGAGAAAAGTTCTTTTATTTTTTAATTTATTGAAGACGTTACAATATATTAATTCTAGTCTAAATTGTTGATGGTAATATATACATACATTTGCATTTTAATAATTGTTATTGTAAAGCTGATGTACAGGGGTTATGGTTACATAGTCAGATAAAGAGTACATATCTTTTTTCCTTTTTTAATTAAGATTTGTAATTGGTACACATTAATTTTAGAAAGGAACTTTTACGTTTCCATACACAAATCAACCTTACCTCTATCCTTCATTCTCTCTTCTGCTTTTTCACACAATTTCAATATATTTGCTCTACCTTCTATTTTCAATGAGCACACTTCTTTTTGAACAGTTACCTTTTCCCTCCCTCTCTCCCAGTTTTTTCCTCATGTACCCACCCACAAGTTGTATCTAGTGAGCATTGTATCTAGTGAGTAGCATTGCTGCATGTTTTCACCCTTTGTTCCACAGTTTCTGTATCCCCCCTTTAACCTTCCCAAAGACAAGACAAAAGGAAAGCAAAAATGGCAACAAAGGAAAAAAGAAACCTCTTGTTTCCATTTCCTGGAGAGCATTTCAATAAATATTATTTTATGTGGTCAGATGCACATAGCTGTTGTGCCTCTGTGAACCTCTCCTAAGAATACCCTCCTTTGGTCTCACAATGCCTAAAGACCTGTGTAATTTATCATGACCTAGTATATTTTGTTTTTAGTTTGTGCATTTTGAGGTTCTTTGGGTTGGGCCATTGACATATGTTCTCCTTTCCTAGTGGATATCTTGGTCCCGGAGGCATTGGAGACCTGGGGAAATATCCCAATTGCACTGGAGGAGCTGCTGGCTACATTGACCGCTTGCTTCTGGGAGATGATCATCTTTACCGCCACCCATCCTCCACTGTGAGTCAGATTGGCTTTTACTTGGAAGTGGAAGTTTAGATATAGTGAGGGGGGGCGGGAAACCTGGTCAATTTTGAACTATGTTCTTTTAGCAGAATGTTATGGTAAATAGTTTTTATTTGGAAACATGGTTAATAACTTAAGTGTTCATCACTCAAAAATTTTACTTTGGATAATCAAGTGAGAATCCAGCATATAAAATGAGTAAATTTACAGTGTTTCTGTATGTCAGATAAGTGTCTAGGCAGCAGATTTGGAGATAGTAATTTACATGCAGGGCACACAGCAGAGTCCTTGTTGGATTAGTCACTGTTGGGAAGTGGCACTTATAGCTACTTTGCAGTTGAGGAGAGGTTACTGACCCACACCCCAGCTTATTAGTTCTCTAAAGTCAAAGACAATCTACAATACGTATTTGGCTGTGTGCTTTTGGTATTTCGTATTTTTATCAGTTGGCGGAATGAATGCGTCACTCTTGAAAGTGTTATGGGTGTCTGGATGGTGTATTGGAACATCCACACTTCTGCAGTTTTAACATTTTTTGATAATTCAAAAATTTACATATGTATTTTTATTTGGATATTTGGACTAAGCCATGAGCTTTGTACATGCTAAGTATGTGCTCTACCACTGAGCTACACTTTTATCCTAAATGTATCTTTAAGTGTTATTTGCCTGAATAGAAGGTAGGAAATTATTGCTTATAATAGGGCTGACCAAAATGAACGAATAAGGTTACAGAGACATTTTGCAATGTATTTAAAATTGGTTGCACTTTGGGCTCAGCACTGTTAACTAAGCTATCTGCAGTTTAAATGGCTGGTGATTGATGGTAGCTTATTCCTGGGGCTCTGCATTTTCTGTACATGCTTCACCATTTGTGGTGAGAAGTATTTTACCTGTGAGTCTTATGCATTGGTAATAAATATCTGTAGAAGCAATCTACAAAACAAAAAAAACTAAGAACGCATTGAGTATGGAATCTATTTAAATTTGTATTCATTCTGAGTTCCTAGTGTTCATTTGTGTGGTCATTGAGTGACTGCTGCTTTTTTGTTCTCTCATTAAGGTGCTTTATCACACTGAGGTGGCCTATGATCCAGAAGGAATCTTAGGGACCATAAATTCCATTGTGATGGCATTTTTAGGAGCTCAGGTATTTGTTCATTTCTTCAAGATGCATTTTCTTGACAGTTTGTGATTATTGGTTTATGGCCAATTAAAAAACTATGTCATTAAAACAATAAGTATGTCCTGTTTAGGTATAAAAATTCTAAGTTCAGCAGACTGTGCAAATATAGAAGTTCCTACAATTTAGCACATTCAAATAATTAGATGAAATTCTTACATTATTAAAAAGTTTTTTGCAGTACTGGAGTTTGAACTCAGGGTTTCATGATACTTCCTAGACAGGAACTCTGCTTCTTAACCACATCTCTAGCCTGCATTTGTGCTAGTTATTTTTGAGATAAGGTCTTGCTTTCTACTTGGGTGCATGTCTCAACTGTAGTCCTCTTATGGTTGTTTTGGGGATTTTATTTTTGGTCCCATCTTGGAGCTTGAACTCAGTGCCCAGTGCCTGGAAACTATTCCTGAGCCATTTTTGCTCAGGCTAGTGCTGTACTACTTGATCCATAGGTCTAGTTCTGTCTTTTTGGTGGTTACTTGGACATAAGAGTCTCACGGACTTGGGCTCCTTCAAATGATGATCCTCAGATCTCAGCCTCCTGAAGCTAGGATTACACATGCCTGTTTTCTGTTTCCCATTGTAGCTTAGATGACAAGTATGTTCTACTTGATCCAGCTTCTTCTGTTGAGATGGAGTCTTGTGGACTTTTCTTCCTAGGCTGGTCTTGAACCATCCTCCTGGTTTCAGTCTCCATTTAGGATTACAGGCATGAACTATCAGTGTCAAACTCTATTAAAAGACTAATTGTGTGACATATTTTAACTGAGTAGTTTCTGGATAAATATTTTCACCAGATGGGTATGGTGGTGAACCTATGATTCACCTATAATCTGTATCATTGAAAGACTGAGGTAGAAGAGTGCTGAGTTTGAAGTCAGCCTGGCTTTTTTTTTTTTAGTTGTTGTTGTTGTTTTGTTTTTTTGAGATACTGTCACAAACAAGCAAGCAGGTGAACAAATGAACAAACAAAATTCTGCTGGAGGTGGCAGTGTTTGGATATTGGTAGCTGTGGAAACTTACCTTGTCTCTTGTCTCATGCTTTTCATATACTTGTTTTAGTATGTTTGTGTTGCTATGACAAACTACCTGAGGCTGGGTAATTTATAAAGATGGAAATTTATTTCTCATAGTTCTGGAGATTGGGAAGTCCAAGATCAAAATTGTAGGAAGTTTGTTGCCTCATAAGTGTATAGTCTCTATTTCCAAAATAGCAACTTGAGTTCTCATTTTCCAGAAGGAAGGAGTGCTGTGTTCTTACATACTAAAGTGTGAAAGGGCAAAGATACCAGACTTGCTGTCTCAGCTCTCTATAAGGGCATAAAATGTGTTCAAAGGGCATAGACCTTATGTAATTATCATATCCCAGAGGCTTCTGATACCATCACCTTGGCAACTAGGTTATACTTTTTTGGGGGACACAGACATTCAAATTATAACCAACACTGTATATGGCTTCAGGATATGCATATTTTATGCCACAGTCAATACTGGTTAATCTTGGTTTGTATTTTCCTTCCCAGAGTTCTCATTGGTGCTTGAAACTGTTGAAAGAAGTAAACTGAGAAGGGGAAAGACTTGTACAGTAGTATTTATAGAATTTTCTGTGATGATGAAAGTATCCATTCTAGTCATTAGGCATCAACTAGCCAGGATAACTCTTGAGTACTTGAATGTGGCAATAGTATGACTGAGGAATCTTTAAGTTTTCTTGATTTAGAACAGATATAAAGCATATACATTTTGGTGACGAAGTATTTATTTTAGTTAGAAATCTTGCCTTTATAACACTTGATACTTTATATTCTGCTTTTATGTATATTCAGATTTTTTCTTGCTGCAGTGGCCAGTCTAGGATAGAGGTTGAGATAGAGGCCTGGATCTGTACTGCCAACGTTTGAATCTAACTTACTTACTGGCTTGGTGACTTCAGGCATTCTACTTGACTTCTCTTCACCTTAGTAGCACCTTGTAAGGGTCAAATAGATTAATTTATATAATGTTTTAAATACTACCACACAGAAAACATTCAAAATTGTAGCTATTTTCATAAATTATTAATACTTTCTTAACGTTTTATAACTTCAAAAATGGATTCATAATTTCAGTGGGATTTCATTCAACACCTTGTTTTAGTGTTTTTATGGACAGTTCCATTCTGCCTCTATGCCTCTTCCATAGGGCTATCAGACTGAGACCTATAAGGCTAGAGTGAGGTGGTTTTAAAGGGAAATTTCCTTGGCTCCCATCATTTTTAGAAGGATTCCTCACATGAAATGAGACCTATTGGGCCTACCTGTCTACTATCTTTATGGCACTTTCGTATCCTCTAGCACAAGGTGCTGTGGTGCCTTTCACATATGCTTCTGTGCAGTTCCATTCTGTTCAGAATGCCCTTCCACTTTTGACTATCCATGCTGTGGCTCTCTGATGTCTTCCTACTTTTCTAAGTAAATATTCTAGCTCATTAGTTCCCTATTTCTTTCTCAATCTCCATTAATCGAGTATATCTAGTAAATGATTTCTGAGTGATTAGGATGATGGATGAATGTGAAATAAGAGTATGTCCTGGTACCTTTTTTTTTTTGGTCATGTTGTTTTCTTCTTCAGGCAGGAAAAATACTGTTGTATTATAAGGATCAGACCAAAAGCATCCTCATTAGATTTGCTGCATGGTGTTGTATTCTAGTAAGTAACTTCTCACTAAGACTAATGTGACAGGCAATGTTTTTCACTGAATACCAGAGAAGAATAAGTCTTAGAAGTGTGTGTGTGTGTGTGTGTGTGTGCATGTGCATGTATGTGTGTATGTGTATGCATGCTGGGGTGGAAGCCAGCAATTCATGTATGCAAAACACTCATTCTGCCATTGCTCCAAGGAAGAAAAACTTCACACCTAAGTTCTCAAATTTTAAATAGGATAGTGTTTGGCATTGGACATTGGAAGAAGGAATGCCTCAAGAAGTATGAATTCTGAATGGGAAACGTTATTAGAAAAACTAGGCAAATAATGTCTTTATAAAAACAACTTCAGGTTTATATATAAAACATGATTGTAAGTTTGGCCAGTTCTTAATTTTATCCCTAACTTTGTAATCATGTTTTCTCTTTGGATTCACTATAATTTATTATTTTATTTGTCTTCTTCACTTCAGAAGAATACTGAGAATATATTTTAGTTGCACATCTCAAAATACGTTTCCAGTTAAAAGATAAAAGGCAGTAATTTCAGTCCTCACTAAGAAATTAACTTTTCGTTTTGAAACACAATTATGTTTTGGAATTATAGTGTAAAACTTTAACATATTTCTCTTCCCCATTACAGGGGCTTATTTCTGTTGCTTTGACAAAAGTTTCTGCAAATGAAGGCTTCATTCCAATAAACAAAAATCTTTGGTAAGCATTTCGATGTTTTTCTAAACAGCATCATATTAATGTTGATGGTTTCTCATGTTGACATTGGCTATGTTCCTTATGAGCCCTTCAACCCCTTCTTACTCAACTTCTTGCAGGTCCATTTCATATGTCACCACACTGAGCTCCTTTGCCTTCTTTATCTTCTTGGTGCTCTACCCTGTTGTTGAAGTATGGGGACTGTGGACAGGAGCCCCATTCATTTATCCAGGTAAGTTAGAAAACTTAGGCAGAGTTGGTGATAGAGGCCTGGTGAACTGGTCCAGAGACCTCCTGAACTTCCATAGTGCTGTGGCCTTGAGCTCCTGCACAGGTGGCATGTTTCCAGGAACAAGCTGAGTCAGAAAGCAACTGTGTGTGTGTGTGTGTGTGTGTGTGTGTGTGTGTGTGTGTGTACCAGTCCTGAGCTTGAACTCAGGGTCTAGGCATGTCCCTCAGGTTTTTCTTTTTTTTTTTGCTCAAGGCTAGTGTTCTACCACATGAGTCACAGCTCCACTTTCAGCTTTTTGGTGGTTAATTGGCGATAAGAGTATCATGAACTTTCCTGCCTGGTTGGCTTTGAACAACAATCAACAGATCTCAGCTTCCTGAGTAGCTAAGATTATAAATATGCTCTACCAGTGCCCACCTTCCACCCCATTTTTTATCCATTTAGTTTCCCTGATCATTATATCCATGAGCTTCTTTAGGCCAATACCAGTTTTTGTTTTTGTTTTGGCCAGTCCTGGGCCTTGGACTCAGGGCCTGAGCACTGTCCCTGGCCTCATGTACACGAGGCAAGCACTCTTGCCACTAGGCCATATCCCTAGCCCCATACTGTATTTTTTAATAATGTATTTATAAGAAATAATAGGGCTGGGAATGTGGCCTCGGGCTGGGAATGTGGCCTAGTGGCAAGAGTGCTTGCCTCCTATACATGAAGCCCTGGGTTTGATTCCTCAGCACCACATATATAGAAAATGGCCAGAAGGGGCGCTGTATCTCATGTGATAGAGTGCTAGCCTTGAGAAAAAGAAAAAAAAAAGAAGCCAGAGACAGTGCTCAGGCTCTGAGTTCAAGGCCCAGGACTGACGAAAACCAACCAACAAACAAAAAGAAATAATGTGTTTATAAACTGATTTGTTGAACAGCAACTCCTTTGTACAACTACTTGAAATAAAAAGATCATATTGGGGTTTAAACTGAATGGTTTAGACACAGTTCTAAAGGACTAAGAGAGAGTAGATCCTTTCAGTAACTCATTATAGCTCTTTGAGTCTAATATTAGTTTCATTCTTTGGACCTTAAATTTTCTGTCTAAAAACTATGAGTTAAGCGTTGTAATCTTCTTTTCTGATTTATTGGGATGGGACTGTATCTCAATGATAGAGCATGTACATTACATGCACGAAGCCCTGGATTTGATACCCAGCACCACAAAAACCCATTAGTAGATGAATATTTTCTAATAGTTTAAGAATACTGGGGTTGAAGGTAAGTACTAGCCTTTGAGAGGAAGCATCAGACAATTCAAGTCTGGATACAGGATAAATAATAAAACCTCTGGGCTGACAGTGTAGCCTAGTGGTAGAGTGCTTGCCTAGCATACATGAATCCCTGGGTTCAATTCTTCAGCACCACATATATAGAAAAAGTCAGAAGTGGCACTGTTGCTCTCGTGATAGAGTGCTAGCACTGAGCAAAAAGAAGTCAGGGACACGGGCTAGGAATACGGGCTAGTGGCAAGAGTGCTTGCCTCATGTACATGAAGCCCTGAGTTTGATTCCTCAGCACCACATATATAGAAAATGTCTAGAAGTGGTGCTGTGGCTGAAGTGGCAGAGTGAGCAAAAAGAAGACAGAGAGAGTGCTCAGGCCCCCTCAAAAAAACAACCTAACAAACCCTCTAAGGGGTGTCATGGGTGTCATGGATTGAGATGCATTGTACTCATAAACTGACATGTATAAATGAAATCCTAAGAGATAATAAGAATAGAGTTTACACTTAAATATCTAAGATATACCCTCCTTATTTTTTGGCAGTTGCTAATAATGCAAGTTCATGCTTTTTGGTTTTCTTTACTGAACTCATTTCTGTATTTAAATAGATAATCCAGTATGCCTCAGGAAAAATACTCTGTTTCTCTCTTTAAGGAATGAACTCTATTCTGGTGTATGTTGGCCATGAGGTTTTTGCGAATTATTTTCCCTTCCAGTGGAAGCTGGAGGATAAGGAGTCACACAAAGAGCATCTGACTCAGAACATAGTTGCTACTGCTTTCTGGGTGCTCATTGCCTACATTCTCTATAAAAAGAAGATATTTTGGAAAATCTGATAGTGATTGCTGTAATGTATTGCTGGAAGATATATTGATATATTCCTTAAGAAAATAATCAGTGTTAATGTCAATAATCTAGAAACCTGTATTTCCGGATTATTGTGGAAGATGCTGATGTCCTCAAACCATTTTACTGTTATGTATGTTCTGCCTGTATATTTGTGACTTAAATATTTGGAATGTTAAGATCTTTTTTGTTCTCCATTTTACATGAAATAAAAACATTTAGAATTTCATTCTGTGCAAATCTTTATTTTTAAAATTGGCTTCTATTAGTTTTAGGGGGGATTTCATGGTTCTTTCACCACACAGTGTGGCCACCACACTGTATTCCAATCAATTTCACATGTCTGTAGTAGATAAAACAATCTAAGGTCTGTGGGCTGGGTTTTGTGGCTTTTTGGTGGAGCACCTATCTAATATATGTGAAATACTGGATTTAATCCCCAGCACAAGAAAGAAACACTCAACAAACTTCACAAGGCTGAAATCTGAGGACCGCAGCTTGAAACCTGGCTGGGCAGGGGAGTCCCTGACTCTTATCTCCAATTAACCACCAGAAAAGCCAGAAGTGGTGCTGCGGTTCAAGTGGTGGAGCGCCAGCTTTGATGGAAAAAAAAAATGCTCAGGGACAGGACGAAAATTATGAAAGCAAGGCTCTTACTACAGAACCAGTCTCAACCAGGCCGGTGCTCCAGCGCTCGGTGGACCCCGCCTGGCCCCGTCCCCAGCCCTGGCCCCGGGCCAGGGCCCCACTGCCCTGCAGCCCGGGCACAGGGATAGGGGCAGGCAGCCCGTGGCCCTGGCCAGGTGATGGGGAGCCCCTGGCCCCGGCAACTCGGTGCGCCCGGGTAGGCGGAACCCCAGGCCCTGGCCCGCAGAACCACTGCAGAGTCACTGCCAGCAGAGGTGTCTGAACCCCAGTCGCTGTCCAGATCCTCAGAATCGAAGTCCTCACTCATCCTGTGAGATGAGGCTCCGAGAGGAGCTGCTTGCCTCGCTGATGCCTTGCTCGGGTTAGCAGGGGCGCCCGGAAGGTCCAGGCGGGAGGGCTCCCGTCCCCCGGCCGCCATGTCCGGCCCGCATGACTCCGCATGACATTGGCGGCCGTCACGTCGCCGGGGAACCCAGACGCGTCCCCAGAATAGTGCATAGTGGCACGGAGGGAGAGCGGAGGGCCAACGCCAGCGGGGCCAAAGGAGCCTCTCAACTCTGCACCCCACTACCGCTCACGGACCTTGGCACCAAGCTCCCAGGCCAGGGGCAGGGGTGCGAGAAGGAAACCACCCGCGCACCCCGCCACTGCCCTCAGGTGCACATTCACATTCACAGACTCTCTTACGTGCTTCAGTTGTGAACAACACTGCCCATTCACCTACCCATCACCATCAGATGGAGTGTTCTCTGATATGCTCAGGACCCCTGCAAGACCACCAGAGACCAAGACCAGTGTAAGCAGCAAAAAGGTCGTTTGTTTGAGCTCGGTCCTCCGCGCACTCAGTAGCCAGTGACGCTAAGAGGCCCCAAGCCTAGGTTCAACAGCATTTTTATACTATGAAACAAACAAGTCAGGAATTTTAGGGGCTTTCCAAGCAGGCAGTTACAGGATTGGATAACATTTACAGCATATTGAGTTGGGCGAAGATAATTGGTGGGCTACATTCAGGGTTCAGGGCAAATCTGAAGAAATTGTTTTTCTCCTCTAACTCCCAATTGGGGCAGCCACCTGGCGACCTGGTGAGTATTTATGGTCTTTGGGAGAACTCTTTGTCCCCGGAGCATTTTGCGGTTTTTACTGGAAATCAAGGAAGTGGGAGTTAGTCGGGCTCTCACAAAATGGAGTCTATGCACAAAATGAAACCACTCTGGTTCTTCATTTTCCCCTTCTCTTAGGTACCTTGGGAGCCAATCATGGATCCCTTAGGATGAGTTCTAGGTCTAGGGGTTGATACTGCAGGGCAGGCAGCTCAGGTGGTGCCTGAGTAGAGTTTAGCTTCTTTCCATTAGGGGTCCTTAAAGTGGGATTGGGGGGGAGGGGTAGGGTCGCCTTCTGGGGTGGATTTAATGCTTCATTTGGGCCACAGCCACAGGGGTAGTGAAAAACCTCACAATTGCCTTAACTGAAGGAGGAGGCCAGGATGGTAGCCATTGGGCTCATAAAACTGGAGTCCCCACATCTTCCCGCTGTCCCACCCAGGCCTATTTTTTCCGTACTTGTAACGGTTATTTTAATTTTGGAAGGGTGAACTTTTTGGACCCCATGCTCATTGGTATATATTACTCTTGAGAATTTAATTAAGTCTTGCTTAGGAGGGGTCCATCTTGGCCAGAACTTAATTGATGACATACAACTCCAGGAGGCACAGAAATAATCACTTGAGCCTCCATAGCCGGAATCTCTATCCTTGGAGGGGCATGTACACCAAGTCTGTCCATCACATTTACCTGCCCATCCTTCTCCTGACACTTTACAGAGATCAAACTCAAGGTCTGGAAACCACCCCATGTCCTGGCCGATCTGTGACTTGAGGATGTGCCATTTTCCCGTTTCTAGGCTACTAATAACCCATGTCCAATTGTAAGGGTAATGAGAGTTTTTAGCATTAGTCTCAGTGCAGAGCATGCAGCTAGCAAATAGGGCAAAAGCCCAACTCATAATTACAGGATTTTGCGGTGCAGCTTTAGCTTCAGCGGGTTGTCCGGTGCTCCCGAGACTCTCCACTCATAGTCCGGGTTCTGGAGGAAGTCGTTTCTCATGGCGAAAGGGTCTGCTGGCTTGGCGTGGTGGATCCAGGTGGCCACTCTGTGGACTTTGAGAGCGGTTGGCATCGTGAGAATAGCCAAGTATGGTCCCTTCCAGCGAGGCTGTAGAGACTCCTGCTGATATCTCTTCACGTAGACCCAATCTCCTGGAAGCTGTGCGGCTGAGGAGGGGGTCCTGCCTCGAACAGGGCTTTGAAACGGGGCCACACGTCCTGGTGGGCTTGTTGCAGGGCTTGTAGGGAACGTAAAAGATCAGAATCATCAAATTCTGCCAGCAAATGCTCAGAGGAGCTTGGGATGATAGGCAGGGGAATACCAAACATAATTTCAAAGGGAGTGGCTCCTAACTTATAAGGGAAATCCCGTACTCTATACAGGGCGTAGGGAAGGAGGGCTATCCAGTCCCCACCAGTCTCCATAGTCAATTTGGTTAGGGTCTCTTTTAGAGTTCTATTCATTCTTTCTACCTGTCTTGAAGTTTGGGGTCTGTAAACACAATGCAGTTTCCAATTTTCCCCAAGTATAGACATTAGTCCCTGACTTACCTTAGACACAAAGGCTGGTCAGTTGTCTGACCCTATCATAACTGGAAAGTCATACGTGGGTAAAATGGCCTCAAGTAGCTTCTTAGCCACCACCTGAGCTGTCTCACACTTGGTCGGGAAGGCTTCTACCCATCCTGAAAAGGTACCTACAAAAACTAGCAAATATTTATATCCATATTTGCAGGTTTTACCTCAGTAAAGTCCACTTCCCAGTAGGCTCCCGGCCGGTCTCCTCGTATTCAGTTTCCTGGGTTGACAGAGTTGTGACCTGTATTTGTTAGTTGGCAAGCCTTATAAGTGGTAGCAATTTGTTGGATTTTTGAATTGGCATCCTTAATTCTTATTTTTGCATGTCTAAGTAAGTCCTGCATTTTTCTCATACCCATATGGGTGGAACAGTGTATTTTCCTCAGAATCCTGTTTCCCAATTCTTCAGGCTCTATTACATGACATCTAGAGTTTTGCCAGCATCCATCAAGGCAGCCTTTGTATCCACTCAAGGTCTTGTTTTGTGTATTTTGGAGCGTCAGGGAATGCCCAAGGTTCAGGATCCGGGAATTCGAGGGCTAAAATGCCATCTCTCTTTAGGGTGACCTCCCTAGCTGTGCTTCTGCCAAGTTGTTGCCTGTTGCTACAGGATCTTTGGATTTGGGTGTCCTGGGCAGTGGACCATGGCCAATTTCTTAGGTATCCATATGGCAGCAATTAGGGCTAATATTTCTTCTTTGTTTTTGATAAGCTTTCCATCCACTGTTAGCAGCCCTTTCTCTTTGTAGATGGCTCCACATACCTGGGCTGTGGCAAATGCACAGCGGCTATCACTGTACACAGTCTCTTATCCTTCCCCAGCATTAATGCTTGGGTCAGTGCTACTAACTCGGCCCTTTGGGCAGAGGCCCCAACAGGTAGGGGCTCTGCCCAACCACCTCAGTCTCAGTCACTACTGCCACCCCTGCATACCTCTGTCTTGAATGAAGGTGCTCCCATCTATAAACCATACGAGGTCAGTGTCAGGCAGAGGTTGGTCTTTGAGAACCTCAAGGATGCTGTGTACCTGTGCCAAATTTTCTGTACAATCATGTAAGGGCTTCTCCAGGTTGGGGTCTGGCAGTAGAATCACAGGGTTAAGAGCTTCCATTAATCTTTCTAAATAACTAGAAGGTGATTCCTGTTTTACCTGCACCACCTTGGCCTAATTAGTGGGTCACAACCCTAACAATAACTCTAACCCCAACTTTACACTTAACCTTAAGCCTAAACCTAAATTAAGCCTAAACCTAAATTAAGCCCCAACTGTAACCCTAAACCTAACCCTTAACCTTAACCCTAACACCAGACACAAGCCTAAGCTTAACCCTAGCCCTAACACAAACAGTAAACCTCACTCTAGCACAAACCCTAAACTAAACCTGATCCCTTAATTGAACCCAAACAAAAGCGTGAAATCAATCCTGAACAAGTCCCTCTAACCAAAGCCATGTGCTAACCTCAAACGCAAGCAGGAACTTAGAGCTGAATGTGAACCTGAACCCAAACTGAAATTGACACTGAATCCCCATATGGAAAACGAAACTGGAAGTGGACACCCAAATTGAAACTGAGACCAGAATCAAAACCGAAACCAAGCTAATAACCGGAAGTGGAAACCAAAATCGAAATCGATACTGAAACCAAATTCCAAACCAGAAGTGCAAATCGAAACCAAAAGCAAACTACAAAAGGGAAGTGGAAATTGAAACCAAAACTAACCCCAAACTGGAAGTCTAAAGCAAAACCAGAATTGAAAGCGAAACCAACCTCCGAATGAGAAATTGAAATCAAAACAGAAACCAAAGTCCAAACAGAAAGTGGAAATGGAAACAAGAATTGAAATAGGAGACAAGAATCGAAACAGAAAACAAACTCTGAACCAGAAGTTGATGCCAAATTGAAACTGTAAACCAGAATCAAAACGGAATTCAGAGAAAATATCGGAAATGAAAACCCAAATCCAAACCGAAACCACAATAAAAGTCAAACCGTTAATGGAAATTTAAATCTTATCCGAAAGCGACCTCCAAAGCAAAACCAACATCCAAACCAAAAATGGAAACCAAAACCAAAATCAAAAACAAAACCAAATTCCAAACCAGAAGTGCAAATCGATGTCGAAACAAAATGCCAAAGCCAAAGTGGAAACCTAACCCAGAATCAAAACCAAAAAAACCTCCAAATGGGAAATGGAAATCGAAACTAGAACCGAACCCCAAACCAGAAGTCAAACTGAAACCAAATTGGAAACCGAAACCTACATCCTAACTGCAAATGCAAATCGAATCTGAAACCAAACTCTAATCCAGAAGTGGAAATCGAAACCGAAACCAAACATCAAACCAGAAGTCACAACCGAAATCAGAATCGAAACCGAAACGAACCTCTGAAAGTGAAATGGAAATGGAAACTGAACCCAAACTCCAAACCGGAAGTGGAAAGCAAAATCGAAATTGAATCCAAATTCCAAACCGGAAGTGGAAATCGAAACAGAAACCAAACCTCAAACGAAAAGTCCAAACTGAGAAGTGAGGAAAGATGGCGCTGATAGAATAGGGAGGCACCCCGACTCGCTCCAACGGCATAGTGAGCTGGGAACTCCAACACCCAACACCCCATCAAGAACCCAGAAAAACCAGCAGTCAGAAGCAGTGGAGAAACGCAGGAAAACAAAAAGGAGCAAAAAAGAACCGAAAACCTACACGGAGCCGGAGATTCACCGGGGCACCCTCCCCCCACCAGCTGACCCTGGCCCAAACAGGGTCAGGCTGGGAAAGGGGAACCCGGCGATCGGCAGACAGGCTGCCAGAAGCGCAGAAGTCATATAGGGGGAGACCCCACGGACACAAGGCAGGGTGCGGACCAAGACACACACACCGGCAGCGACGAGAAGTTCTGGTCCACACCGGGTTCGGACAAGGGAACACAACACGGCAGAAATCGGGAACCAGGGAAGCCACCACGACACTTAGCCAACCCCTGGAGGGCCAACGGCGGCGCGGGACACACACACAAAGCAGCAAAAGTGAGTGCCTTCCCTCCCCCTCCCCCACCCCTGAGGGAACAAAGAACCCCCAAATCAGGCGGGGAAACTCCCATCAGGCGCTGGGAAGTCAGTTTAGCAGGGGAAGGGCCCAGCAGCACCAACACCCCACAGGTTCCTGAACTGGCAGAACCGGCCCCGCCCCCTTCCCAACAGGGGCCGGGAGACGGCCGGTTGTGCAAACCCCACCCGAGGCGCCTGGACCTCGCAGACTCTTACAACTAAAACCACAGGCGCTGGTGGGCAATACCAGCACAGCAGGGTCACCTGAGCCTGATCACGTCCCCCACTCACAGCAGAGGTGAGGTCTGAAGGTGCCAAGCCACACCCGGACAGTCGATCCCACTGGACCCCACACATACCGCCCCCCACAACGGACTCGTGGGAGGGCGCAAGCACAACCCAACAACCCAGGACTTGCTCTGGGAGGCATATCCCGCCAAAGTGCCTGTTGCAGTGGACGCACAGTGCACAGGAGGGCGGGGCCCCCAGCGACAGCGCCCGCTCTGCGCTGGTGGGCGGGGCCACAGCGGCCACACCTGCTGCCGTAGACACGTCTACACGGGAGAGAGGGAAGAGCTACAAACCAAACCTGAGAAGCCATCCAGATCTCTAGATGCGCAAATCACAAAGAAACATAACTCAGTTCATCAAAGGGCAAGCCAACTCGCCAGCTCCAAAAAGCAGCACGACTGAAGAGGAGATGGAGACTAAAAAAGAAAATGAGGCCATGTTAACAGGAATGATCGAAAGCGTCAGAAATGAAATCAGAAAACAATTCCAGGAATTTAGAGCAGAAATCTGGAAGGACACCCAGGAAGCCAAGAAAGAAATGGAAGCAAAACTGGATACAATGCAAGCCTGCTTTAAAGAAATGGAAGCAAAAATGGATACAATGCAAGACTCCTTTAAAGAAAATCTCCACATCCTGAGAATTGAAATGCATGAAAAAATAGATTTAAAATACAACTCTTTAAAGGAAGAAATCTCCACGATCAGAGCTGATATGACAACCATAAATAGCTCTCTGACATCCATAAACTCCGCAATTGAAACCATAACACAAAGAGTAGACCATATAGAATCCAGAATCTCTCGCCTGGACGATGAAGCAGCTGACAACAACCAGAAAATGACCACACTCCAAGAAAAGCTGAAGCTTCAGGGAAGACTAATCCAGGAACTAATGGACAAAGACAAGAGATATAATCTGCTCATAATTGGAATAGAAGAAGGAGCCGAGTACCAGAGCAGAGGGCTTAATCATGTTCTCAATAAAGTTATTGCAGAAAACTTCCCCAATCTCACAGGGGACCCCATCCAGGTAACCGAAGCCTATAGGACACCTGGCAGGCCAGACCCCAGGAAAGCCACCCCAAGGCACATAATATTCAAGACTACAGACCTCAAGATTAAAGAGCAAATTCTGAATTCAGCCAAAGCGAAGAAGGAAACTTTTTTCAATGGGAAGAGGATTCGAATAACATCCGACTTATCCACACAAACTTACCAAGCTCGAAGTGAGTGGAAGAACACCATCCAAGTACTCCAGAATAACAATTTACAACCTCGGATCAAATATCCAGCGAAATTGGAGTTCACATTCGAAGGGAGAACCAGATTTTTCCACAGCAAAGAGGAGCTAAAGGAGTATGTGAATAAAAAACCAGCCCTACAGCGAATATTAAGAGGGGAACGCCACCCAACAGAGATCGTAAAAGACACACAGACAGAATCAGAAAGAAACTTCAATAGCCAAAGTCCAGCAGAAACACAAGCTCACTAAAGACAAGAAAAAAAAAAGAAGAAAAAACAGCCCACCAAGAAAATGGAAGGAGAAAAAACACCCTTATCCTTGATCTCTTTAAATATAAATGGTTTAAACTCCCCGATAAAGAGGAGCAGACTGGCAGAATGGATTTGCAAACAAAAAGTTGACATCTGCTGTCTACAAGAGACCCACCTTACAGCAAGGGACAAAAACAGGCTTCGAGTGAAAGGATGGAGCAAGATCTACCGAGGAAATGCACCCACCAAAATGGCAGGTGTAGCCATTCTGATCTCAGACAAGCTGGACTTCTCTTTAAAGTCCACTCAAAAAGACAAAGAAGGACACTACATATTAATACAAGGAAAAAGCCAGAATCAAGAAATCACGGTGATAAATGTATACTCACCAAACAAAAGAGGCCCGACATATGTCAAGCAAATTCTCAAAGAATTACAGAGCAAGATAGACGCAAACACAATCATAGTGGGTGACTTTAATACTCCTCTCTCTCCAAGAGACTGATCCAACACCCAGAGGATTAGTAAGGGAGCTGAGGACCTAAATAACACCATTTCCCAAATGGATCTAACAGACCTATATAGAACCTTTCACCCTACAGAGACCCAATACACCTTCTTTTCAGCATCCCATGGATCATATTCCAAAATAGACCACGTCATAGCCCACACAAAGAACCTCAGCAAATACAAAAGTATTGACGTCATCCCATGTATTATATCTGATCACAGTGGATTAAAGGTAACCCTCAACAACAAAGGATACCACAGAGCCTATACACACTCTTGGAGGCTAAACCCCACGCTGCTATCCAACACTTGGGCCACAGATCAAATTAAAGATGAAATCAACGAATTCATAAGCCACAATGACAAAGAAAACACATCACAAAGAAACCTATGGGACACAGCTAAGGCAGTACTGAGGGGCAAGATCATTGCACTCAGCACCCACATTAAAAGAATGGAAGCAGAGCAGGTGAATACCCTCATGATGAAACTAAAACAACTGGAGAAACAAGAAATGACAGAATCTAAAACGACTAGGAGGGGAGAGATCACAAAGATTAAAGAAGAGATAAATCTGATTGAAAATAGAAAGACCATTCAACAAATAAATAAGACTAAAAGCTGGTTCTTTGAGAAAATAAACAAAATTGACAGACCCCTTGCAAGACTTACAAAAAAAAGAAGAGATGAGACTCATATTCGTAAAATCAGGGACTCACAGGAAAAATTACAACAAGTACACACGATATTCAAACAATCATAAGGAGCTATTTCCAAAACCTCTACTCAGCAAAAAACAATAATTTTACAGAAATGGATCAATTCTTACAGAAGTACAAACTGCCCAAACTGAACCAAGAAGAAATAAATCAACTAAATAAACCAATAACTTACGGTGAGATACAGGAGGTAATCAAGAACCTCCCTACTAAGAAAAGCCAAGGCCCAGATGGATTCACCAACGAATTCTACAAAACCTCTAGTGAGGAGCTAATTCCAATACTCCTCAAACTCTTCCGCGAAATAGAAACGGAGGGAGAAATCCCAAACTCATTCTACGAAGCTAATATCATACTCATTCCCAAACCAGGCAAATATCCAACAAAAAAAGAGAACTACAGACCAATATCACTAATGAACACAGATGCAAAGCTCCTCAAGAAAATATTAGCTAATAGGATCCAGAAACTGATCAAGAATATCATACATCATGACCAAGTAGGCTTCATCCCTCAGTCACAAGGATGGTTCAACATCCGTAAATCAATCAACGTAATTCACCACATAAACAGAACTAAAATCAAGAATCACATTGTTATCTCAGTCGATGCCCAAAAAGCCTTTGACAAAATACAACATCCATAGCTATTAAAAGCTTTGGAGAGAACAGGAATAGATGGAACATTCCTCAAAACAACAAAAGCCATATACAACAGACCAACTGCTAATATCATATTAAATGGAGAGAAACTTAAATCATTTCCCCTAAACTCAGGAACAAGACAAGGATGCCCACTCTCCCCACTTCTGTTCAACATAGTGCTGGAATCCCTAGCCATAGCAATAAGGCAAGAGGAGGACATCAAAGGGATCCACATCGGCAAGGAAGAAATCAAGTTATCCCTATTCGCAGACGACATGATCTTATATCTGATGGACCCAACAAACTCAGTACCCAAACTCCTACACCTAATAAACCAATTTGGCAAAGTAGCAGGATACAAAATCAACCCACAAAAGTCAGCAGCTTTTCTGTACACCAGCAATAGACAAACAGAAAAGGAAATTATGGAAACAATTCCATTTACAGTAGCCAAAAAAAGAATAAAGTACCTAGGGATCAACTTAACCAAGGATGTGACGGACCTATTCAATGAAAACTACAAAAATCTAATAAGGGAAATCAAAGAAGACACAAGGAGATGGAAAGACCTCCCATGCTCATGGGTAGGCAGAATCAATATAGTGAAAATGGCCATATTGCCCAAATTGTTATACAAATTCAATGCAATACCTATCAAAATCCCAGCCACATTCTTCACTGTAATAGAGAAACCAATCCATAAATTCATATGGAACAGAAAAAAACCTAGAATAGCCAAAGCAATTCTAGGCAAAAAAAGCAGTGCAGGAGGTATCACAATACCTGACTTCAAGCTCTACTACAAGGCCACCATAACAAAAACATCATGGTATTGGTATAAAAACAGATCGGAAGACCAATGGATTAGAACTGAAGACCCAGAAATAAAACCGCACTCTTACAGCCAACTGATATTCGACAAAGGAGCTAAAGACATACAATGGAATAAACATAGCCTCTTCAACTACTGGTGCTGGGAGAACTGGGCAGCCATATGCAGAAAACTCAAAGTAGACCCTAGCCTATCACCATGCACCAAGATCAACTCAAAATGGATCAAGGACCTCAACATCAGACCTGAATCCTTGAAACTACTGAAGGACAGAGTAGGAAAGACACTAGAACTTATAGGCACAGGAAGGAACTTCCTGAATAGAGTCCCAGGGGCACAACAAATAGGGGAAAGACTTGACAAATGGGACTACTACAAAATAAAAAGTTTCTGCACAGCTAAGGACATAGCCACCAAAATAGAATGACAGCCAACGATATGGGAAAGGATATTTACCAGCACAGCAACAGACAAAGGCCTGATATCTGTCATCTACAGAGAACTCAAAAAACTAAGCCCCTCCAAGCCCAATAAACCTATTAGGAAATGGGCAAAAGAGCTAAAGAGAGACTTCACAAGAGAAGATATAAAAATGGCAAAGAAACATATGAGGAAATGCTCAACATCCCTGCTAGTAAAGGAAATGCAAATAAAAACAACCCTGAGATACCACCTCACCCCAGTTAGAATGGCCTATACTCTGAACTCAGGAAACAACCAATGCTGGAGGGGCTGTGGGGAAAGAGGAACCCTTCTCCATTGTTGGTGGGAGTGCAAATTAGTACAACCACTTTGGAGAACAGTATGGAGGTTTCTCAAAAAGTTCAATATAGACCTACCCTATGACCCAGCCATACCACTCCTAGGCATCTATCCTAAACAGCAAAATCCAAGATATCAAAAAGGCATTTGTACTTCCATGTTTATCGCGGCACAATTCACAATAGCTAAAATATGGAAACAACCCAGATATCCCTCCACAGACGAATGGATCCAAAAAATATGGTACTTATACACAATGGAATACTACATAGCGATTAGGAATGGTGAAATACTGTTATTCGCAGGGAAATGGTCAGAACTTGAACAAATAATGTTGAGTGAGACAAGCCTAGAACACAGAAAACTAAGGGGCATGATCTCCCTGATATATGACTGTTAACAAAGGGAGACGGAGAGACAGTAGAGACCAAGTCTGTGAATACTGTATATGTTCTTGATACATTGTATATTGCATATATGTCAACCTGACCTAGACAAGGGATAGAAAAACAGGTCGTAAGATATCATAAGAAATGTACATACTGCCCTACTATGTAACTGCACCCTCTTTGCACAACACCTTGTAAAAAAATTTATGTCCAATAAAAAAATAAAAGTCCAAACTGAAACTAGAATGAATATGGGAAAAAAACGTACGAATGGGAAATGGATATCAAAACCGAAAGCATACTCCAAACCAGAAGTGGAAATAGAAACCGCTACCAAACCTCAAAGCAGAAGTCAAAACCGAAACCACAATTGGAACTGAAACAAAACTCCGAAAGAGAAGTGGAAATCGTAACAGAAACCCAAATCCAAACCGCAAGTGGAAATCAAAACCAAAACAAAACCTCAAATCAGAAGACGGAAGAAACTTCTTAAAGGAAGCATACCCGAGAACGTGCTAAGTTGTACTATATAAGGGAATATCCTGGCGGTGATTGAGAACAGCTGTAGCTTGTGAAGGTAATTAGTTCACAAATTGATAACCTACACTATAAAAGTCAAAGAATTATCTTTGTGGTGATTATAGATGGAAAAAACGTCTTTAGGTAAGTATAGTCGAGAACGTAGTAAGTAGTTCTGTATAAGGGAATATCCCGGCGGTGATTGAGAACAGCTGTAGCTTGTTAAGGGACTTCGTTTGGGGCATTGACAAACTACTCTAAAAAATTCAAAAGAATTGTCTTTGTGGGGATTAAATATGGAAAAACCTTAATTAAGGAAGCATAGCTGAGAACGTGGTAAGTAGTTCTATATAAGGGAATATACTGGTGGTGATGGAGAACAGCTATAGCTTGTTAAGGTAATAAGTTCAGGGAAATGATATACTACTCTATTAAAGTCAAAAGAATTGTCTTTGTGGTGATTAAAGACGATAAAAACTTCTTCAAAAAGTATACGCGAGAACAGGTAATTAGGTCTATATAAGGGAATATCCCGGCGGTGAATGAGAACACCTATAGCTTCTTAAGGTAATTACATTATGGAATTGATAACCTACTCTAAAAAAGTCAAAGAATTGTCTTTGTGGTGATTAAAGGTGGAAAAAAAATTCTTTAAGGAAGCAGAGCTGAGAAGCTGGGATGTAGTTCTATATAAGCCCAGCTGTAAATGTAAACCAGAATCAAAACGGAATTTGAAGAACATATCAGAAGTGAAAACCCAAATCCAAACTGAAACCACAATAAAAGTCATACCGTAAATAGAAATTTAAATAGTATCTGAAAGCAACATCCAAAGTAAAACCAGTACAGAAACCGGAAATGGAAACCAAAATTGAAATCAAATACAAAACCAAACTCCAAACCAGAAGTAAAAATCAAAGCTGAAACAAAACGCCAAAGCAAAAGTCAAAACCTAATGCAGAATCGAAACAAAAAAACCCTCCAAATGGGAAATGGAAATCGAAACCAAATCCAAACCCGAAACCAAAAATCAAAACTGAAACCAAAATTGAAACCGAAACCAACATCGGAACTGGAACTGGAAATCGAATCTGAAACCAAACTCCAAATCAGAAGTGGAAATATAGGGGCTGGGGATATAGCCTAGTGGCAAGAGTGCCTGCCTCAGATACACGAGGCCCTAGGTTCGATTCCCCAGCACCACATATACAGAAAACGGCCAGAAGCGGCGCTGTGGCTCAAGTGGCAGAGTGCTAGCCTTGAGCGGGAAGAAGCCAGGGACAGTGCTCAGGCCCTGAGTCCAAGGCCCAGGACTAGCAAAAAAAAAAAGAAGAAGAAGTGGAAATATGAACCGAAACCAAACCTCAAACCACAGGTCGAAACCGAACTCAGAATCGAAATGGAAAAAAACATCCGAAAGGGAAATGGAAATCGAAACTGAAACTAAAGTCCAAAATGGAAGTCGAAATTGAAACCGATACCAAACAACCAGAAATCAAAACCGAAACCAGAATCAAAACCGAAACCAACCTCTGAAAGAGAAATGGATATAGAAAATGAAATGAAACTCCAAACGGCAAGTTGGAAAAAAAATCGAAATCGAATCCAAATTCAATACTGGGAGTGGAAATTGAAATTGAAGCCAAGCTCCTAAGTATAACAGGAATTCGAAACCCAAACCAAATTCAAAAGCAAACCTGGAAATCGAAACCAAAACCAAACCCCAAACCGGAAGTCAAAACAAACACGAATCAAAGAGAAACCTACGTCCGACCCGGAAATGGAAATCGGAACTGAAACCAAATGCCAAATCGGAAGTGGAAATCGAAATAGAAACCAAACCTCAAATGAAAAGGCAAAACAGAAACCAGAATCAAATTGGAAAAAACATACAAATGGGAAATGGATGTCGAATCTAAAACTAAACCAAACTGGAAGTGGAAATCAAAACCAAAACCAAACCTCAAATCAGAAGGCAAAACTGAAACCAGAATCGAAACCGAAACCAACCTCTGAATGGGAAATGGAAATTGAAACGAGTTAAAATGTAAGTGGGAAAAAAATCGGAATCGAATCCAAATTCAAATCTGGAGGTGGAAAACCAAACAGATACCAAGCTCCAAAGTCTAACTGGAATTCGAAAGCAATACCAAATTCCAAAGCAAAACTGGAAATCTAAACCGAAACCAAATTCCAAACCAAAAGTCAAAACTGAAACCAGATTCGAAACAGAAACCAACCTCCGACCCAGAAACAGAAATCAAAACTGAAACCAAACTCCAAATCAGAAGGGGAAATCGAAACCAAACTCCAAACCGGAAGTGGAAATCGAATCCGAAACCAAACCTCTAACCAACAATCAAACCCGAAAGAAGAATCAAAACCATAAGAAAACTACCACAGGAAAAGAAATTCGAAACTGGCACCAAACCCCAAATGGCAAGTACAAACCAAAAAAAAAAAAAAAAAAAAAACAAACAAACACACACACACACACACAAAAACAAAACAAAACCAAAAACTAACTCCAAATAGGAAGTCGAAGCCAAAATTGAAACATAAACCAGAATCAAAACCGAATTCAAAGTCCATATCGGAGGTAAAAACCCAAATACCCACCAAAAGCACAATAAAAATCAAACCATTAATGCAAACATAAATCGAATCACAAAGCAACCTAAAAGCCAAACCATGTTTCAAAACCAAAAAGGAAACCTAAATCAACCCGAGAGCAATCACGAAAACGGAAATTGAAACCATATTTGTAAAGGAAACAAAAGGCAAACCCTCATTGAAACTCAAACACAAACCCGGAACCAAACATGAAACTGAAAGCAAAATGAAACCCACAATGAAAACATATATGACATGAAAATCCAAACCAAACTTGAGTGCCGGGAGCCAAAATGGCTGTCAGGATGTAACATAAAGAAACTATAAAACTTAACTGATAAGAAAATCTGGCACTGTTTGTCATGCTCTAACAAGAAGACACTATATGTCTTAGCTGATAAGAATGTTTGATGCTTTTACAACCTTGCCTGTTAAACCTAACATCTTGTCTAGTTTTAATTAACAACCTTGTAAACTTTACCCAGTCCCTGTCCTGAGAAAGACCATCCCATGGTTCTGTAACCTAGCAACCTAATGACCCTGTCTGTGTGAGTTACCCTTTGCTGATTACTATATAAGCTGCCCTGCGAAAATAAAGTTTGAGACCTTGATCAGAATCCTGTCTTGGTCTCCCTCCTTGTGTCTGGTTTGTCTCTCATTCAGGTCAATTCCCCCTCGGGCTCCTGTTGACGAAACCCCGCAGGCCGGGGCAGAGTGGCGCCCAACGTGGGGCTCGAGGAACGGAGTTTGGTCTGAACGTCGACCTCATAGAGCAGCTGCACCCTTCATTGGATCGCCACCCAGCCGGTGAGTGAAGATCCGCACTGAGATCACCGCAGAAACGCCCATCTGCGATACAGATCCGTGAGGTAAGAGAGGCGACCCAATTATGGGACAAACACTCAGCAAGCATGAGCTGTTTCTCCGGGGGCTAAAGGCCTCTATCAAGGCACGAGGAGTACGGGTTAAGAAAAAGGACTTAGTAGAATTCTTTATATTTTTGGAAGATGTTTGTCCATGGTTCCCACAAGAAGGGACGACAGAAGAAAAAAGATGGTGTCGTGTTGGAGATTGCCTTAAAGATTATTATCAGACTTTTGGTCCCAAGAAGGTACCTGTGCAGGCCTTCTCCTATTGGAATCTTATACATGAGGTTCTACAAGTCCGCCATTATCAGGCGGATGTTTCCAAGGTAGTTGAGGATAGTGAAACTTTCCTAAAAGAAAAATTCAAAGGAAGCCAGGCTTCTCTCCACAAGGAGCCTGCTAAAAGGCCCCGCCCTCCCTCTGTTATGTCTCCTTGTCCTTCTGTTTCCATTCCCATGCCTGAAGTCAGCAGTGATCCCCAGCCTAGGGGCCCAAAGTCCATTTACCTGGTCCTCTCTGATTTAGCCACCGGGAGATAGGGCCACTTTAGGGGAGGAGGCAGCCAAATACCATAATCCTGACTGGCCCCCCTTGGCCGCTTCCAGCACACGGCCACCTCCTTACAATACAGCACCTTCCTTTTGTGCTCCCACTCTTGCCGATTCCCCCGATCTTGAGGAAATAACCAGACAAGCAACAGCTAAACTCTCCTGGGAGGCTCAGTCCTTAAAAGCCCTTCTTCAAGCCAAAAAGGAAAGGTCTCAGCTACTTAAACAGTTGCGAGACCTTGACTTAGAGTTAACATCTCCTCCCACCTCTTTAAGCAAAACTAAGCCAAAATCTAAACAAACTCTTCACGCCTTCCCTGTGACTCACTCCCAAATTAAATCAACAAAGAATACCCCCAGTGAGACTCCAACTCAGGAACCTGAAGAGGGGGAGGAAGAGGAGGCTGAGGCAGAGGGTGAAGAGGAGGGTGAAAAAGAGGTATCAGAGACAGGAGAGCCTGCCTAGTCAGAAAGTTCAGAGGAGGGACGGGACAGTGAGGCTTTGATCAGAGCTCAAATTCAGACATGTTAAGGAACTAAAAAATGCAGTTTCTTTATATGGCCCTACTGCTCCTTTTACCATCTCCCTTCTAGAATTGCTAAGTGATGAATGGCTTACAGTTAATGACTGGGCCATGCTGACCAAAGCCACCCTAACACAGGCGATTTCCTCCTATGGAAAGCGGATTATGCTGATAGATGTCAGGACATAGCCCGCCGCAATATGTCTGCTGGTGGTCATTCTAAATCTTGGACCATAGGAAAATTGTTAGGCAATGAACCATTCAATACTAATGAAAAACAGGCTAAATTTCCTCCGGGTCTGCTTGTTCAAATTCAGCATGCAGCCCTTAAAGCCTAAAAAAGCCTTCCCTCTCAGGGATCTGCTATCACCTCCCTTGGCAAGATTCGACAAGTGCCCCATGAGCTGTATAGTGATTTTATCAGACATCTTACTGAGGCTAGGGAAGTGCTAACACCACTGAGGTAACTTCTCCTGACCGAGTGCTCTACAATGGGAGGAGCACAATCTAAAAGCTGCTCAAGTTTGAGCCCAGCCTTACAAATTTGGAATATTTTATTTAACTTCTATGAGTGCTTGGGCAGACGAAGTTCTCTCTGTCTCTCTCTTTTTCTGCCTCTCTCTAAACTCTGCCTGCCTGCCTGCTTGTGATATGTGATGGGCTGGTGCTAGCTTCCAAAGGTACCAATGTTTGTTTAGCATCTGTTTTGAAAGACACAAAGAAAGGTTTTTTATTCTTGTTATTGATGTTTGTTAAGTTTGGAGATTGCATTAAATTCTGCTTGTTTGGCTAAATCCTAAGTTTTCTCTAGCATTCAGCACATGGTGGACAATAGAATTGGTTGGAGGTGGAAGCCCACCCTGAACTCTGGAACTGTGGCCTTGCAATTCAAAGGTGCCTTGCAATTCAAATGCTGGGAGGTGAAGCTGTCTTGCTGTGAGCCTGCTAAGGCTCTGACCAGCTCCTTTGCCATTATGCCTTGCCACATGTCTGTGTTCTTTCTGTTCATGCCCTGTCTCCCATCTCCTGGACCTTCTCTGGTCACAGTGTCCCATTTCAGCTCCCCATTGGAGCTAAACTGGTTTCTCAAAATGTGGCTTCTCAGATAATCTGTGAAAATTTTTGTTTGCTGAAAAAGTTTTTTGTTTTCTAACCACGTGGTTCTAAAATATGGGCAAAATAATATCATTTTGCTACTGGAATTCCAGAAAATTTACATGGCCAATTAAAAAACAATTCTAAGCGCGCCCCAAAGCTTGTGCACAACTGTCTGTATGTCTGTTTGTCTGTCTGTCTGTATGTCTGTTGGTAAAAGTAAAACAACAACAACAACAACAAAACAGGTTTTAAACCCATGTTTGGGTGCAAGCAAGTGTATCTATAAAAAAACTCCAAAAAGTTCTAATATACAGCACGTGATATAAGTACCTTGATGTAAAGCCAGTGTTTTATTCTTTATTTCTATCTATGTTAAAAGTCAAGTGTACATCTAATACTGACAATTCTTTGGTATAGATTAAGATTTTGCTTCTCCATTTTTTTTTCTGTGCTCTCATAAACTCTTTAAGATCAAGGGACAAGAGTCATTTTAAAACAAGTATACAAATGTGGCTGCTAACCTATATTTTCCTGACCCAGGATTAATATTTTGCTTTATAGGATTCAGGTCGACATATGTGCTAGATGCACATGTGCTAGCTGTGTGGACTGTGGCAGTCCATGGCTACAGGAAGCTGCCTCCACAGTCTGCTCCCAAACTGCCTGGTTTTACTGATTCCTTACTCTCTCTCTCTTTCATGGAAAACTGTTCAGGAAATCTATGAGTCCTGTAAAGATTTTGACAGGCCCAGCTCTGCCCCACCCCCTCCCAAGATTAGAGTTGGATTTATAGCAGGCCTATCATGACAGAGTTGCAACCAAGATTTACTCCAAGGTTAAAAGCATCAGAGTTGTGTTTGGTGGCCACAGGGTTGCATTGGGGAAGCATTGGTATCTTCCCCCCCCTCCATGTCTCAGAAACTGTCGTGGCTGCTGCAGAGAGCAGACTTTGTTGGCATTTGGCCTTTGTGGATTTTGTGACTAAAAAGATGGTTAAAGGCCCAAGCCTTCTAAAATCTTTTAAAGTTGTCACCCTGCTTAAACCAGTAGGGCACCAGCCAACAAAAGCCAGAGTACTCAGGGTAAACAACCAAGGAATACTGGAAGGTTTCAAATGTCTTTAACCAGTCTGTGTAGAAATTTGCAGGAAACCCTATTCAGGGGACTCAGAGAGATGCCACTACAGCCTTGCCCAGATCCAACCCATCCCTCCTGCTGGCCTACTGATTCCGGATGTAAGACATAAGCCACTTGGGATCCACTGAAGCTGAGACTTTTACATTGTCCTGATCCTTTGCCCTCTTGATTGTTATTCATTTGTGTTCTCTTCCACCTGCTGGTAAGGTAAGGTTAAATAATTTGATTTGATTTAATGGCACATGGATCTCATTCAGTCTGCTGTTTTCTAAGTGTTACAGCAGAACTCTGGCAAGTATTTGTTGGTCTTATTTAGGTCATTGTTATTTTACTAGTCAAAAATTACAGATTAAGACTTCTCATTTGTGTACCTTGCATGATTTTCAAAAACTTTTAGGAGACATTAATTGGCTTCGGCCATACTTTAAACTAACCACTGGTGAACTTAAGCCTTTATTTGACATCCTTAAAGGAGACCCAAATCCAACCTCTAGTCGGTCACTAACTGCCCCTGCCCAAGAGGCATTAAAGATAGTGGAAACGGCCATCACAAATCAACAAGTAACTTTTATTTCTTACAATAAACCCCTCCAACTTATTATTTGTGCCACCAGCTTTACACCTACTGGAGTTTTCTGGCAAGACGGACCCCTCTTTTGGGTACATTTACCTGCCTCCCCGCTTAAAGTTCTCACCCCTTATGCCACCTGGGTGGCAGAACTAATTAAAGTTGGAAGAGAACATAGCAGAAAAATGTTTGGCAGAGACCCTGATAAAATAATATTGCCATATTCCCCCACTCAGATTCAGTGGCTAATGCAAAATGATGACACTTGGACGGTGTCTTGCATTTCTTTTCAAGGAATCTTTGATAATCATTACCCTGCTGATAAACTCCTCCAATTTTTAAAATACCAATCCCTTGTTTTCCCCACTCAAACTTCTCGTCAACCTCTTTCCCACGCTTCCCTGGTGTTTACTGATGGGTCCTCAAATGGAATGGCAGCCTTTACTATTGACAACCAAACCACTTCCCTACAATCCCCTTATCGCTCTGCACAAATGGTTGAGCTTTTTGCTGTTTTACAAGTGTTTATTCAGTTACCTAATACTCCTTTTAATTTGTATACAGATAGCTCTTATATTGCCCACTCCATCCCCTTACTTGAAACAGTATCCTATATTAAACCAACTACAAATGCCACTCCATTGTTTTCCTTAATCCAACAACATATTTTAATTAGACATTGTCCCTTTTATATAGGACATATTCGTGCTCACTCTGGTCTCCCAGGGCCCTTGACAGCAGGCAATAAAGTAACTGATCAAGCAACTCAACTTGCCCTTTTGATCGAATGTGACCCTATAGCTCGAGCAAAAGAAGCTCACTCTCTGCATCACCTTAATGCCCAAACCCTGCGCCTCCTCTATAACATTACCAGGGAGCAGGCACGACAAATTGTCAAACAATGTCACAATTGTGTCACCTTTTTACCAATCCCTCACTTAGGTGTCAACCCCAGAGGATTGGTCCCTAATGAAATTTGGCAAATGGACGTTACCCACGTCCCTTCTTTTGGTAATCTTAAATATCTTCACGTCACTATTGACACTTTTAGTGGCTTTATTTTTGCCAGCCTCCACACTGGAGAGGCCTCTAAAAACGTTATTGCCCATGTACTTAATTGTCTAACAGTCATGGGAAGGCCCAAACTTATTAAGACTGATAATGGCCCTGGGTATACAGGGAAAAACTTTCAACAGTTTTGTGGCCAATTACAAATAAAACATATTACTGGCATTCCCTACAACCCTCAAGGCCAAGGAATTGTTGAACGAGCTCACCAAGCTCTTAAAAATACTCTTCAGAAATTAAAAACGGGGGAATTTTACCCCACAAAAGGATCCCCCAAAAATATTCTTCATCATGCCTTGTTTGTCATTAATTTCTTAACTTTAGACGCTAATGGAAAATCTGCAGCCGATCGTCTCTGGCATCCACAAACAATTCATAATTATGCTACTGTTATGTGGAAAGATCCACTGACCTTTCAATGGAAAGGCCCGGACCCTGTATTAATCTGGGGTCGAGGGTCTGCTTGTATATTTGACAACAAAGAAGGTGCAGCACGCTGGCTTCCTGAACGCTTGATTAAACCTGTTGATCATAACCTATCTTCCAGGGAAACATGATCCCCTGAGAACACCTTTTTCTTTTTCAGGAATAACAATGATGACCTGGACCTTTATAACAACAATCCTGTTGGCCCTGCCCTTCACAACTCATGCTGGATTGGGGGCCCCGATAAACAAACAAGAATTGCTTAAAGCCCTTTTTGGTCCCCCATGTGAGTGTCAGGGAGGACGATTTAAGACCATTCCTAAACGATATACTAATGTTGTTGACTGTGGCACTAGCACTGCATACCTTCAGATGGAGCCTAGTAATGCAGGAGGTTTTAGAAAAAAGAATGGATATGCATCAATAAACCAAAAATTATACCATCCAATAATGGTATTCCTGGAAAATGTCCCCAGAGTTGTAGCTATGTTACCCAAATGCACTCCTCTTGTTATTCCACTGTACAGGAATGCACTGGTACGGATGGCAAAAGATATTTTACTGCCATATTACAAAAAAAATAAACTGGCAGTTCAGGGAGGCGATTGGTCCAATTTTCCTCAAGTAGTGGGCAACAATAAATACACTCAAGCCTCCTGCATGGGCACCCCAGGCGCTGATGCCTGTTGGCCCACTAAAGCCCCTATTCATATCTCTGATGGAGGAGGACCTATAGATATAATTAGAGAAGCTGAAGTACAAAAAAGGCTTGAGGAACTAGAAAGACAAATTTACCCCAAAATTAATTACCACCCCTTGGCCCTCCCAAGGCCCAAGGAAACAGATCTAGATGTCCATACTTCGGATATCCTAAAGGCCACACTTAACATCCTAAATACTTCCAATCCCGAATTGGCTAATGATTGCTGGTTATGCATATCTTTAGGAACGCCCATGCTCCTTGCTATTCCCTCTGATAACTTAATTAATTTTACAGATAACAATCTTACTTGCAGTCCGAGTCTGCCTTTTAAAATACAACCTGTTGGTAATTTTTCTATTTGCATATATGGTGATTTCCAAAATAATAGCCTAGATATAGATGTTGGTTTGATCTCATTTGGCAAATGCTTACAAGTAACTAATTATTCTTCTCCCACAAGCCCCCTTTGCCCCCCAAAAGGAAGTATATTTGTATGTGGAGGAAACTTGGCTTTCTCTATGCTTCCTGCTAACTGGACCGGATTGTGTGTGGTTGCTTTGTTACTTCCAGACATAGACATTGTTCCAGGTAGTGAACCATTACCCATTCCTAGTTTTGATATGATAGGAGGAAGAAAGAAAAGAGCAGTTCAACTTATACCCCTTTTGGCAGGACTAGGTGTAACTGCTGCCCTGGGCTCGGGAACTGCAGGCCTGGGAGTAGCTGTACATTCTTATGCAAAACTGTCTAATCAATTAATAGAGGATGTTCAGGCACTATCCAGCACCATAAACGATCTTCAAGATCAAATTGACTCCCTGGCTGAAGTAGTCCTACAAAACAGGAGGGGACTGGATTTACTTACTGCAGAACAGGGAGGGATTTGCTTAGCTTTACAGGAACGCTGCTGCTTTTATGCCAACAAATCTGGGATCGTTAGAGACAAGGTCAAAAGGTTCCAGGAGGACCTGATCAAACGGAGGCGAGAACTGTTTGACAGCCCATTGTGGACCGGACTGAACGGACTCCTTCCCTATCTTCTCCCTTTACTAGGCCCTCTGCTTGGAATGTTAATTTTTGTGGCTGTCGGCCCCTGTATTTTTAATAGAATTATGAGCTTTGTAAAACAGCAAATTGACTCCCTTGCATCTAAACCCCTTCAAATTCACTATCATAGGCTGGATTTGGCCAGCCAAAGGCAGGACAACAGCGGTTCGGTCACTGTGTCCTGCTACCTGTGTGGCCAGGACAGAGAGCCTTGCGCCTCCAAGGCAGCCGGAACCCGGACCGGCTAGACACATATGCCATGGGCACCTATGGGAGGGTAGAACCTAGCGGTATCTGCCGGCGAGGGCTATAAACAATTGCCGTTCGGGCTCGTGGAAGCATACCCATCTGCATAGAGGTTGGATCCGTTTAAAATCCTCTCCCCTCAAAAAAGGATCATTAAAACACTTTAGGGGGATGGGTCCCTACTTCCTTCCATGGGTTAATGCCCTCATTCCCGACATAACTGTACAAAAACTGTCTTCTAAAGCGCTGGCTATGTTCTGGTCCTTCCACCCCCACCAAATAATTGGCTTTTTAATTATAATAAAAAGGGAGGAGATGCCGGGAGCCAAAATGGCTGTCAGGATGTAACATAAAGAAACTATAAAACTTAACTGATAAGAAAATCTGGCACTGTTTGTCATGCTCTAACAAGAAGACACTATAAGTCTTAGCTGATAAGAATGTTTGATGCTTTTACAACCTTGCCTGTTAAGCCTAACATCTTGTCTAGTTTTAATTAACAACCTTGTAAACTTTACCCAGTCCCTGTCCTGAGAAAGACCATCCCATGGTTCTGTAACCTAGCAACCTAATGACCCTGTCTGTGTGAGTTACCCTTTGCTGACTACTATATAAGCTGCCCTGCGAAAATAAAGTTTGAGACCTTGATCAGAATCCTGTCTTGGTCTCCCTCCTTGTGTCTGGTTTGTCTCTCATTCAGGTCAATTCCCCCTCGGGCTCCTGTTGACGAAACCCCGCAGGCCGGGGCACTTGAGGCCTAATCTCCAAAGACTTGGATCCACCTGGTGCCATGACACTAATCCTAAGTTGAACCATAGCCCCAACCTGATCGCTTACACTAACAGTAGCCCAAACTCAAACCCTATCCCTAGTCCTAAGCCTAACGCTAAATATAACACAAAGCACAAACCTAAATCAACCCTGGACGCAACCCTAACTCTAACCCTAACCTTAACAAGAATACATAACCCTAAGCCTAACCCTAACCCTAGCACTAATATTAACACTAACCCTAATCATAACATTTAACTGTATCCCTAGGCCCAACCTTAACCATAACCCTAAACCTAAGCACAAACCTTAGCCATAACTATACACCGACCATAACAAAACCCTGTCTTAATCCCTAACTCTAGTCACAACACTCACCCTAATCCTAATGATAAGAGGTATCTTGTTAAAGTGATTCACTCAGGAAACTCAGGAAAACAACAACAACACTTAGGCTGTAAAAGTCAGTGTCAAGGAGCTGATCCCCTACAGCTGTAGCTTGTTAAAAGGATTAGCTCAGGAAACTCAGGAAACAACTCCTACTTTGTGAAAGGGATTCACATCTGTTGCTTTTTAAAGGGATTAGCTCCCTAAATTGAGAAACAGCTGTTGCTTGTTAAAGGGATTAGCTCCCTGACCTGAGAAACAACTCTTACCTTGTTAAAGGGAGTTTTCTTGTACCAATTGAGAACAGCTGTAGCTTGTTAAACGGATTAGCTCCTGGAACTTGGGAAAGAACTCATACATGGAAATAGGGAAGGTATGGATGCAGATTGAAAAAAGCTTTAGCTTGTTAAAGGATTAACTCTGGCAACTCACATGAAAATTTCTTACTATTTTTCAGCTGCTGATTGAGAACTGCTGCAGTTTGTTGAAGGAATTATCTCCAAAAGCTCAAGAAACAACTTTTCCCTTTTAGAAGGGAGTTACCAGGTGTTGCTTGACATGAGCTGTAGCTTGATAAAATAATTAGCTCCGTGAACTTGGAAAACAACAATTAGGCTGTAGAGGGTGTCTCTAGAAGCTAATTGAGAAGAGTTGCAGCTTGATAAGCAGGTTAGCTCCTGGAATTCGGGAAAAAACATCCCTTTGATAAAGGGAATTTTCCTGTGCTTATTGAGAAAAAGGGAAGCTTTTGAAAGGGATTACTTCTGAGAGTTACGGAAACAACCCTTACCTTGTTATCCCTGTGTCTACTGAGAACTGATGTAGTTTGTTACAGTGATTAGCTGCAGGAACTAGGGAAACAACTGTTATTTTGTGGGAGGTAGTTTCTCTGTGCTGATTGAGAAGAGCTGTAACTTGTTAAAGGCATTAGCCAGGGAACTCAAGAAAAAACCCTATGTTGAAAAAGAGACAGTCCTTAACTGACCATAAAGCTAGCCATTAACCTAACATGAAAGCAAACCCTATCCCTAGCTACACACCTAACCCTAATCCTAGAGCCAAACAAAACTGAAAGATTTCCCAGGCCCTAAAACTAACCATATCCCTAGTGCTGAAACTTACCTTATCCCAAGCTCCAGCCCTATGTAATCCTATTCCAAACCCCAACCCCAACCTTAGGAAAACGCTACCCCTAGTTTTAACCCTACCAAAGGTCCTAACCCTAACAATAACCCTAGCCCTAAAGCTAACCAGACACGCAAACATACTGGAAACACTATTACTAAACCTCCCTAGTCACAACCCTAACAATGATTCTAACCCCAACTTTACACTTAACCCTAAGCCTAATCCTAAATTAAGCCCCAACTGTAACCCTAAACCTAACCCTTAACCTTAACCCTAACCCCAGACACAATGCTAACCTTAACCCTAGCCCCAACATAAACAGTAAACCTCACTCTAGGACAAAACCCATTATTTTTTAGAGCCTTCGAGGTTTTTATGCAATTAATAGTTGACATGTAAGAGTTACATGCAAAAATGGTTGACATTTCTCTTTCTTTTTGAGGGTGTGTATGTATTTTCATAACTTGTGCATGTCAAAATGTAGAAAAGCAATAATGTATATATGAATTCCTGCTTTCAGAGTAGATGGTACAACTACGTGGGTAGTTCAGTAGAACTGCTGCTAAAACATAATGTTATATTTGGTGCATGTGGAATCACACTAGAATAGATATTCTAAGGAGCTTAGTCTAGCATGCCACTTTTCATTAACTGCTATTGCTGAGGAGGTGTGCAACTACATTTCAGATAATTCTATGGGATTCCAATGCCTTTTGTTGTTGTCATTGTTGTTGTTCTTGTTTTTAGCCATGTAACCTTAGTAGAAATGACAAACATAGTCTTCAAGTGGTACAATGAATATTTTGACACAATATATGTTGAATGTAGAATGTTTTAAATGATCAATTGCAGTATAAAAACTGTCTCCAAATTCTGTTCTAACTCAGGGAAACCCTAGAAACTCAAATAGATTCCTAAAAGCTTCATTATATACAAAATGGTAGTAGTAGTAATAGTAATAATAATACCTGCCCTACCGAAATCACTTGTCCCTATACATTTTTTAGAAAATATACATTTATATTGCTTTGTTGGTTACATACACAAAAGTGGTGTCCCAAAAACACAATCTGAAAAGTATGAAAGTAATATTAAACAAATAAGAAACTGAACGTAAAATGTAATTGGAAAAATTATTTTGGATATGACAACAAAAGGATATATAGTAAATGAAATCTTCAGTGATGCTTATGCCCTCTTTTGAATTATTGGTAGCTTTAGTCTTGGTTGTTGTTTTTGTGTGTTTCTCTGCTGTCTTTTTGAAAATTTAAGAACTCTGGAAACATACCATTCCCATCATTCTCAAAAGTGGATTCTCTCCTTTAAAGAAGCTCCATTCTTTTCACATGATCCTTTGATGCACTACTTAAATTTTCTTTTTGATTAAATATTGTCAAACTAAGCCAAAATATTTGCAGACTACCAGAGAAGACTAATGTCAAAATGTGACCAACAAGATATATGAATGACTAAAATCATCTGGACAAATATATGGTATAGATAGTGTTCAGATAGCTCTTCCTTGGTATCAAACCATTTGAGCACTGAAGGCTAAGTGGTGTTCTAATACAAAGAGCCACTTCTTCATGAATATGACAGAACTATCAAAACTTCCTCATTATTGCTGATCAAATTTATCTCAACTCCTGAAAATTATGATTTGATATTCTTTGCCTATATTGACTGTCCATTCAGCATCATAATTGGGTTGTTTAAATCACATAATATCATAGATTTAAAACTGACTCTTGTTCATCTTCATTTGGAGTTTTCAGTCAGAAATTTGACTCACATTTTCAGATCTCTTTTCTTTGATCATGTGACTTTAGGTGTGCTTACTGAGTTCCGAAGTTGTTGGATGTGTGTGTGTGTGTGTGTGTGTGTGTGTGTGTGTGTGTGTGTGTGTTACTGATTCTGGGATGATTGCATAGTCTTGTTCTTGAGGCAGTGTTGTTTCACTTGAGCTATGGTTCCAACCCAAATTTAACATTGAAGAGTCCTTCAAAATCTTCATCTCCTTAATGATGTCAGTGTACCTAGTAATTAAGCAATATATGGTCTTCTGTGTAAAGCCTGCCAGTTTGTAACACAGACCACTGACATTGCTCCAATGTTGTGGAATTCTGTGGGTTAGTAAATAAAAATAATCAAATACTTACACGAATGTCATTTGAATTACTTTCACATTTCGCCGTTTGATGCTCTTCTTATTCACCTTCAATATTCTTGTTCAAGCACTTAACCTAATGGATTACCACTTAAACATTAACATCGTCACAACTCAAATTTTGTTCAACAGTCTTGCGATCTTAACATTGCAATTGTCCATAGTTGTTCATTAGTGACTTATCACTATCTATATACTATTATATATTGTTATTATATATATATTTTGACTTTCCATAGTTTTAGAAATTTGTACTGTGTTCAGGATAATATTTTATATTGATGTCTTCACCACCTTAAATGTAATCACATTCACATAGAAAATTATAATAAGCTACTATGTATTGATAATTTATAATCATTTTGAAAATCATTTTATATTCCAGTAGCAATAATGTACAATTAGTTAAGCTAGTAATGATTTAGTGTCATTGTAAGCATGGCCCCTAGAGGTACATCTTCAAAGACAAAATGATTTTAAAAATACAATCCAGGTACTAAATAACTCGAGACAGCGGCATTTTCCCCCTGAGTCTTAAATATCCTTACAATGGTTTATATGCTTTGGCTGATCTTGTATATTTGTTGTTGTATATTTGAAATGATGAAGTTGAGCCATAAAAATAAGCAATTCACATTACTGTAAATCTACTGGATTACTCCTCCTGTCCTCAGTAGAGCTTAGCATCGTTTTGCATCAAACTCATGTAACCCAGATATTTCTCGATTACTCACCTTTTATAAAAATAAGATGGACTCATAAAATGACAGAAGAGCTGTCCCACAGAGAGCAGATGTGGGCATAGTTTACATGGCATCCAGTCTGTGAGCATCATATATCTCCATGACTCCTAAGAACCATTGCTTCCACTGAAGGTATATTTACTAACTGAAGAATTTTCTCTTTGTTTTTGCTAAGAATTCAAATGTGTGATGTCTGTGATCAATATTTTTCAAAGCTAATTACCTCTTCTGAGAACATAAAGCAACTAGAGGTTTTCAGTTGGACTCCTTGAACGTGGCCTAAACAGCACCTAATTGGTTCTACTACATTTTTCTGTTTAGGGTAAGCTTTTCTAAATATAAGATTCACAATGGCTGTCATCATTCTAGATTCTTGTGTGTCACAATTAACCATTAGAATTTTTAAATAAAAGGTAATAAATATGTGATAAATATACTTAATGATTTTTAAATAACCATACAGAGTAGAAAATGGTGAGATGGGCTGATATTTTGAAAGAACTGATTAGGCTTTTCAATATGTTTCACTGAAATATATTGCCTTAGGCACTATTGCCTAAGGCATTGTACAAATTCAATGGAATACCCATCAAAACAACAATGTCTCTCTTAACTGAGCTATAAAAATCAATCCAAAAAATACATATGAAAATACAAAAGGCTCCAAACCAGGAAAGTACAATGTGGACTAAAACCAATATATTACAGGAGACACAATAATTCCAGACTTCAAAATTTACTACAGAACTGTAGTAAGAGAAACAGTTTGGTGGTGGCACAAAAACAGTCTGAGGAGCAAAGGAACAGAATTGAGGACCAAAAAACAAACCTATAGAGCCTCAGACATCTAGTACTAGATAAGGGAGCCAAAAACATAGAATCGCACAAAGACAACCTCTTCAACAAATGGGGAAAAACTGGATATTCCCATGAAAGGAACAAACGGGGATCTCTATCCATCACCCTGTCACCAACTATTCAAAATGGATCAAAGACTCAATGAAAGTCCTGACACCTTAAAACTACTATGAGAAGGAGTCGAAGAATTATTAGAACTTCTTAGCACAGGCAGAAACTTTCTGAGTAAAGTTCCAGTGTCTCAGCAAATGAGAGAGAGAGAGAAATGACTAATGAACATGCTTCAAAAAAGAAATGTCTGCATGGTGAAGGACATAGTTACTAAGGTAAAAAGAAAGCCTGTAGAAGAAAAACTCTGCCAGCTACATGTCCAACCATGGCCTAATATCCAGAATATACAAAGAGCTCAAGAGGCTAGACCCTCAAAGACACAACAACCCAGCCAATAAATGGACCAATGAGCTAAACAGATACTTCTCACCAGAAGTAAAAACAATCAATAAACACCGGAAGAAAGCTCAACATCTCTAGCCATAAGCAAAGGCAAATCAAAGCACTGGGATCGCATCTCACCTCCATTGGAATGGTTATCATCAAAAACACAAACACCTGAAGCAGGTGCAGATGTGTAGGAGGGTGGGGAAGGAGGGAAGGAGCACTGCTGGTGGGAAAGTAAACTTGCTTCACCACTTTAGAAAGCATGTTGGAGATTCCTCACACAAATAAACACTGAATTACCCTGTTACCCTTCAATACCAACCTTTTTTAAAAATTGTTGGTTGCCACCGTTTTATTCTTTGGTTTAGTTTACTCTATTGTTGTTACAGAGGTAAGCCCTCTGGGTTCTACTAACGTGAGTACAGGCAATGAGTACCTTTCCTTGCAGATAGTGTCATCCCTTCCCTCACTCACTAGGGTCCCTCCCTCCCATCTGCATCCACGGTCTGTATAGTTCTCTTTCACCAGTGTCCAGTGAGGGTCACTGTTGCACTTTCTCACCCTTTTCCTCTTGAGTTCTGTGCCCTTTCCCCAACCCTCCCAAAGATATACACATCAATACACCATATGTACAGTAAAGACAGCATCATCAAAAACTTTAAAAAACAGAGGGGGGGTCTTTGTTTGCACATCTTGGGCATTTATCCTAAAAGCTTATGAATCAGTATACAGTGAAGTCACTAGCACTGTCCTGTTCCTTGTTGCACTAAGCACCAGAGCCAATCATGGACAGAGCCCACAGGCCTCTCAATGGACACATGGATTTACATGCAAGAGAATGTCACTTGTCCAGTAGGAAGAATGATATGACACCACATGGACAGAAATGGATATACCTGGGAAAATTGTACTAAGTCAACTAAGTCAGGCTTGGGGAGACAAAGACAACCTAGTTTCTCTCATCCATGGATGTAAGGTCTATTTTATAACTTTAAAACACACTCTGATGGGGTTGTATGCAAGTGCACACAAAAATATTAATCGAAGCTGGGCTTTGGAGAGAAGATTTCAAATAGTGTATTCCTCACAAAACCCAACCACCCCTTTCCCCCCAAAAGAAAGAATGCCAGGAAACTGTTACTTGAATGGTGAGGAATGGATAAAAATGAATAAAGAGAGAAAGGAGGTGGTAGTAATTATAGTCAGAGAATATATTATAATTAGGAAAACTGAAGTCAGGGCTGGGTTGGGAGGGATGGGAGAGAATGAGGAGGGGTGACATCCATCCAAGACGCATTTCCCCCATTCCTCTTCTCATTTATCTACCCCTCACCCAGCACCTTTCAACTGCCAGTTTCCTGGTGTTCACTTTCTTGGACTATGAGTTAATTTTTCTAAGAAATTTGTTTTACTCTATATTTTTAAAATAAAATAATGTTATTAATGTACCTGGAAAAAGCTGATAACATCTTAACTCTCATACCAGCATTTTGTTTTTAACTCTGGCATTTAAAATTGTGCCCATGACAAGAAAAGGGCATTAAAGGGATCCACATTTGAAACGAAGAATCAAACTAACCCTATTCGCAGACAACATGATCTTATACTTGACGGACCCAAAAAACTCAGCCCCCAAACTCCTACACCTAATATACCATTTTGGCAGAGTAGCAGGTTGTAAAATCAATCCATAATAATCAGCAGCCTTTCCGTATAAAAGCAATGACAAGCAGAAAGGGAAATTGTGGAAACAATACCATTTTCAATAGCTAAGAAAAAGAATAAGTTACCTAGGGATTAGCCTAACCAAAGATGTGAATGACCTATTTAATGAGAACTATAAAAATCTAAAAAGGGAAATCAAAGAGGACACAGGAGATGGAAAAATCTCCCATGCTCATGGGTAGGCAGAATCAATATAGTGAAAATGCCATATTGCCCCAAATTTTATACAAATTCAATGCAATCCCCATGAAGATCCCAGCTACATTCTTCACTGAAATAGAGAAAACAACCCATAAATTCATATAGAACAGCAAAAGACCTAGAATAGCCAAAGCAATTCTAAGCAAAAGAAGCAACGCAGAAGGAATCACAGTACCAGACTTCAAGCTCGATTATAGAGCCATCATAACAAAAACAGCCTAGTACTGGCATTAAAACAGACCCGAAGATCAATGGAATAGGATAGAAGACCCAGAAATAAAGCCACATTCTTACAGTCAGCTGATATTCAACAAAGGAGCTAAAGACATACAAGGAGAAAATATAGCCTCTTCAATTACTGGTGCTGGGAAAACTGGGCAGCCATATGCAGAAAACTCAAAGTAGACCCTAGCCTATCACCATGCACCAAGATCAACTTAAAATGGATTAGAGACCTCAACATCAGACCTGAAACCCTGAAACTACTGAAGGACAGAGTAGGAAAGACGCTAGAACTTATAGGAACAGAAAGGAACTTCCTGAATAGAGTCCCAGGGGCACAACAGATAGGGGAGAGACTCGACAAATGGGACTACTACAAAATAAAAAGTTTCTGCACAGCTAAGGATATAGCCACCAAACTAGAAAGACAGCAAGCCATATGGGAAAGTATCTTTACCAGCACAGCAACAGATAAGGCCTAATATCAGTCATCTACAGAGAACTAAAAAAACTAAGCCCCCCCCAAGCCCAGTAAACCAATTAGGAAATGGGCAAAGGCACTAAAGAGAGACTTCACAAGAGAAGAGATAAAAGTGTCAAAGAAACATATGAGGAAATGTTCAACATCCCTGGCAGTAAAGGAAATGCAAATAAAAACAACCCTGAGATACCACCTCACTCCAGTTAGAATGGTCTATACTCTCAACTTAGGCAACAAAAAATGCTGGAGGGGATGCGGGGAAAGAGGAACCCTTCTCCACTGTTGGTGGGAGTGCAAATTAGTACAACCACTTTGGAGAACAGTATGGAGGTTTCTCAAAAAGCTCAATATAGACCTACCCTATGACCCAGCCATACCACTCCTAGGCATCTATGCTAAACAGCAAAACCCAAGATATCAAAAAGACATTTGTACTTCCATGTTTATCGCGGCACAATTCACAATAGCCAAAATATGAAAACAACCCAGATGCCCCTCCTCGATGAATGGATCAAAAAAATATGGTACCTATACACAATGGAATACTACATAGTGATTAGAAATGGTGAAATATTGGTATTCGCAGGGAAATGGTCAGAACTTGAACAAATAATGTTGAGCGAGACAAGCCTAGAACACAGAAAACAAAGGGGCATGATCTTGATATATGACTGTGACGCTTGAGTGAGAGGGAGACAGTAGAGACCAGGTCTGTGAAACAAAAAACTTGTTGTCATATGGTATTTCCCACAGGTTTGAGTCAGTGACCCTACATTACTTAACTAAAACCAAACAATTACTCAACATATAAAGGCCACATATAGATCTCTCAGTGGATCACAATAGCTCAAAAGCTATGTATGAATGTTCATATAAGACAAGGATAATAAAACTCTATTGGTGACGTTACATTTAAAGTGCTAGGTGAATTTCTTTTGGCATAGGCCACATGGCTACTGAATATGTTTTTGCTACACTGTGTATTGTATATATGTATACCTAACCTAGGGAAGGGAAAGAAAAACAGGGAGTAAGGTATCACAAGAAATGTCCACACTGCCCTACTATGTAACTGTACCCCTTTTGCACAACACCTTGTTAAAAAATTTGTTTAATTAATAAATAAATTATAAAAAAAGACAGAGGGAAGTTATGGATGCAGATTGAAAACAGCTAGCTTGTTAAAGGATTTAACTCTGGCAACTCACAAAAAAATTCCTTACAGTGTGAAAAACATTTTTCAGTTGCTGATCGAGAATTGCTGTAGTTTATTAAAGAAATTATCTCCAAAAGCTGAGAAACAACTCTTACCTTTTAAAAGGGAGTTACCAGGTGTTGCTTGACAAGAGCTGAAGCTTGATAAAGTGATTAGATCTGTGAACCTGGAAAACCACAATTAGTCAGTAGAAGGGTATCTCCAGAAGCTAATTGAGAACAGTTGCAGCTTGTTAAATGGATTTGATCCTGGAATTCAGGAAACAAACATCCCTTTGATAAAGGGAATTTTCCTGTGATGATTGAGAATAACGGAATCTTTTGAAAGGGTTTACTGCTAGGAGTAAGGGAAACAACCATTACCTTTTTATGAGGAGTATCCCTGTGCCTACTGAGAACTTATGTAACTTATTACAGTGCTTAGCTTCAGGAACTAGGTAAACAACTGTTATTTTGTGCGAGGTAGGTTCTCAGTACCGGTTGAGAACAGCTGTAGCTTGTTAAAGGTATTACCTAGGGAACTCAGGAAAAAGTCCTATGTAGAAAAAGAGACAGTCCTTAACTAACCCTAAACCCAATCTTTAAACTAACATGAAAGCAAACCCTATCCCTACCTATAAACCTAACTGTAACCCTAGCAAAAACTAAACTGAAAGCTAACCCAGGCCCTAAAATTAACCATATCCCTAGTGCTGAACCTAACCTTAACCCCTGCTCCAGCCCTAAAACAACCCGTAATCCTTTTCCAAAACCCAACCCCAACCTTAGCAAAAATCTACCTCTAGTTTTAACTCTATCAGAGGTCCTATCACTAACAAAAACCCTAGCCCTGGTGCCATAACACTACCCCTAAATTGAGCCCTGGCCCCAACCTCATCGCTTACACCAACAAAGCCCAAACTCAAACCCTATCCCTAGTCCTAAGCCTAACGCTAAACATAATACAAAGCACAAAACTAAATCAACACTGGACGCAACCCTAATTCTAACCCTAACCTTAACAAGATACGTAACCCGAAGCCTAACCCTAACCCTAGCACTAATATTAACATTAACCCTAACCCTAACACTTAACTCTATCCCTAGGCCCAACCTTAACCATAAACCTAAACCTGGAACCAACCCTAACCATAAACCCAACCACAACCCTATTCCCAAACCCAGCCCTAACACTAATCCTAAACCTATTTCCAATGCTAAACCTAAATATAGCCCCAAACCTAGCCCTTCCCCTACACCGACCATAACAAAACCCTATCTTAAACCCTAACTCTAGATATAATCCAGACTCTAACCCTAACGATAACAGGCATCTTGTTAAAGTGATTCACTCAGGAAATTCAGGGGAAAAAAACCTCTCAGGCTATAAAAATGAGTGTTAAGGAACTGATCCCCTACAACTGTAGCTTGTTAAAAGGATTAGCTCAGGACACTTAGGAAACAACTCCTACTTTGTGAAAGGGCTTTACACCTGTTGCTTTATAAAGGGATTAGCTCCCTAAGTTGGGAAACAGCTGTTGTTTTTAAAGGGATAGCGAAGAGCTGTTTGAGAACAGCCATTGCTTTTAAAAGGGATTAGCTCCCTGAGCTGGGAAACAACTCTTACCTTGTTAAAGGGAGTTTTCTTGTACCAATTGAGAACAGCTGTACCTTATTAAACGGACTAGGTCCTGAAGTTTGGGAACAAACTCATACGTTGAAAGAGGTAAGGTATGGATGCAGATTGAACACAGCTCTAGCTTGTTAAAGAATAAATTCTGGCAACTCACGTAAAAATATCTTACTGTGTGAAAGACATTTTTCAGCTGCTGATTGTGAATTGCTGTAATTTGTTCAAGAAATTATCTCCAGGGCTGGGGATATAGCCTAGTGTCAAGAGTGCCTGCCTCGGATACACGAGGCCCTAGGTTCGATTCCCCAGCACCACATATACAGAAAACGGCCAGAAGCGGCGCTGTGGCTCAAGTGGCAGAGTGCTAGCCTTGAGAGGGAAGAAGCCAGGGACAGTGCCCAGGCCCTGAGTCCAAGGCCCACAACTGGCCAAAAAAAAAAAAAAAAAAAAAAAAAAAAAAAAAGAAATTATCTCCAAAAGCTCGAGAAACAACTTTTCCCTTTTAAAAGGGAGTTACCAGGTGTTGCTTGACAAGAGCTGTAGCTTGATAAAAGGATTATCTCCATGATCTTTGAAAACAATAATTAGGCTGTAGAAAGGTGTCTCCAGAATCTAATTGCGAACAGTTTCAACTTGTTAAACAGATTAGCTCCTGGAATTCAGGAAACAAACATCCCCTTGATAAAGGCAGTTTTCCTGTGCTAATAGAGAACAACGGAATCTTTTGAAAGGGATTACCTCTGGGAGTTAGGGAAACAACCCTTACCTTGTTATTAGGAATATCCCTGTACCTACAGAGAACTGATGTAACTTATTACAGTGCTTAGCTTCAGGAACTAGAGAAACAACTGTTATTTTGTGCGAGGGAGTTTCTCTGTGCCTATTGAGAACAGCTGTAGCTTCTTAAAGGTATTAGCTAGGGAACTAAGGAAAAAGTCCTATCTTGAAAAAGAGACAGTCCTCAACTAACCCTAAACCCAGCCTTTAACGTAGCATGAAAGCAAACCCTATCCCTAGCTACAAAGCTAACTGTAACCCTAGCCCAAACTAACCAGACAGCTAACCCAGGCCCTAAAACTAACCGTATTCCTACTGCTGTCTCTAACCTTAACCTGAGCTCCAGCCCTAAAACAAAACGTAATTCTATTCCAAACCCCAACCCCAATCTTAGCAAAACACTTCCGCAAGTTTTAACCCTATCAAAGGTCCTAACCCTAACACTAATCCTAGCCCTAAAGCTAACCGGACACGAAAACATACCGGTAACACTATTACTATCCTACCCTAGTCACAAATCTAACAATAACTCTAACCACAACGCTACACTTAACCTTAAGCCTAAACCTAAATTAAGCCCCAACTGTATCCCTAAACCTAACCCTTAACCTTAACCCTAACCTAAGACACAATCCTAACCTTAACCTTAGCCCCTACAGAAACAGTAAACTCACTCTAGCACAAACCTTAAACTAAATCTGATCCCTGACTTGAACTGAAACAAAAGCATGAACTCAATCCTGAACAAGTCCTTCAAACCAAAGCCAAGTGCTAACCGCAAACACAAGCAGGAACATTAAACCAAACGTGAACCTAAACCAAAATTGAAATTGATACTGAATCCACATATGGAAAATGAAACTGGAAGTGGAAACCCAAATTGAAACTGAGACCAGAATCAAAACCGAAACCGAGCTTCTAGCCAGAAGTAGAAACCAAAATTGAAATTGATACTGAAACCAAATTGCAAACCAGAGGTGGAAATCAAAACCAAAAGGAAACTATAAACGGCAAGTGGAAATCAAAACCGAAACCAACCCCAAACAGGAAGTTGAAAGCAAAACCAGAATCAAAAGCAAAACCAACCACCAAATAGAAACAGAAACTAAACTCCAAACTGGAAATGGAAAACAAAATCGAAATCAAATCCAAATTCAAAACCGGAAGTGAAAATCAAAACCGAAATCAAGCTTTTAACTCTAACTGGATTGTCTTTGTGGTGATTAAACACAGAAAATTCTTCATTAAGGAAGTCTAGCTGAGAACGTGGTAAGTTGATGTATATAAGGGAATATCCGGCGGTGATTGAGAACAACTGTAGCCTGTTGAAGTAATTAGTTCGGGGAATTGAGAAGCTACTCTAAAAAAGTCAAAGAATTACCTTTGTGCTGATTAAAGATGGAAAAACTTCTATAAGGAAGTATTGCCGAGAACGTGATCAGTAGTTCTATATAAGGGAATATCCCAGCGGTGATTGAGAGCAGCTGTAGCTTTTTAAGGTAATCAGTTCGGGAATTGATAAAGTATTCTAACAATGTGAAAACAATTGTCTTCTTGCTGATTAAATTCGGAAAATATTCTTTAAGGATGTATACGTGAGAACATGGTAAGTAGTTCTATATAAGGGAATATCCAGGCTGGGATTGAGAACAGCTATAGTTTGTTAAGGTAATTCGGTCGGGGAATTGATAACCTACTCTAAAAACATCAAAAGAGTTGTCTTTGTGTTTATTTATTTATTTATTTATTTTTTACTTTTTTTTTTTTTTTGGCCAGTCCTGGGCCTTGGACTCAGGGCCTGAGCACTGTCCCTGGCTTCTTCCCGCTCAAGGCTAGCACTCTGCCACTTGAGCCACAGCACCGCTTCTGGCCGTTTTCTGTATATGTGGTGCTGGGGAATCGAACCTAGGGCCCCATGTATCCGAGGCAGGCACTCTTGCCACTAGGCTATATCCCCAGCCCGTCTTTGTGTTTATTAAAGACGGAAAAAAACTATTTTAAGGAAGTGTAGCCGAGAAGATGGAAAGTAGTTGTATACAAGGGAGTATCGAGGCAGTGATTGAGAACAGCTGTAGCTTGTTAAGGTAATTAGTTCGGGGTATTGATAAACTACTCTAAAAAATTCCAAAGAATTGTATTTGTGGTGTTCAAAGACTGAAACCCGTCTTTGGGAAAGATTAGCAGAGAACGTGATAAGTAGTTCCTTATAAGGGAATATCCAAGTGGTGATTGAGAACAGATGAAGCTTGTTAAGGTAAGTAGTTCGGGGAATTGATAAACTACTCTAAAAAAGTAAAAAAAAATTGTCTTTGTTGTGAGTAAAGGCGGGAAAACGTCTTTAAGGAAGTATAGCTGAGAACATGGTAAGTGGTTATATATAAGGGAATATCCCGGCAGTGATTGAGAACAGCTGTAGCTTGTTAAAGCAGTTAGATCAGGGAATTGATAAACTAGTCTAAAATACTCAAAAGCATTGTCTTTTTGATGATTAAAGACAGAAAATACTTCTTTAAGGAAGTATATATGAGAACTTAATAAGTATGGAAACAGAATAAAACCTCCGAATGGGAAATGGAAATTGAAACCCAAACCAAACTCCAAACCGGAAGTGGAAATCGAAACAGAAACCAAACCTCAAACCAGAAGTCAAAACTGAAATAAGGATCAAAACCAAAACCAACCTCTAAAAGTGAAATGAAAATGGAAACTGAAACCAAACTCCAAACCGGAAGTGGAAAATAAAATCGAAATCAAATCCAAATTCTAAACCGGAAATGGAAATCGAAACCGAAACCAAGCTTGTAACTGTAACTGGAAATTGAAACCAAAACCAAATTCCAAAACGGAAGTGTAAATCGAAACCTAATCAAAACTCCAAATTGGAATTCATTACCAAAACCAAAATCGAACCAACCTCCAACCTTGAAATGGTAATCAAAACTGAAACCAAACTCCCAATCAGAAGTGGATATTGAAACCCATACCAAAACTCAAACCAGAAGACAAAACCGAAACAAGAATCGAAACCAAAACCAATCTCTGAAAGGGAAATGGAAATCGAAACTAAAATGAAACCACAAACCAGAAGTGGGAAAAAAAATTGAATTCAAATCCAAATTCAACAACGGAAGTGGAATTTTAAACCGAAACCAAGCTCCTAACATTAACTGGAATTCGAAAGTGAAACCAAATCCCAAAGCAAAACTGGAAATCGAAACTGACACAAACCCTAATCCGAAAATCAAAATGGACACCAGAATCAAACTGAAACCAACCTCCGACCCAGAAATGGTAATCAAAATTGAAACCAAACTCCAATTGGAAGTGGAAATAGAAACTGATACCAAAACTCAAACCAACAATCAAACCCGAAAGAAGAATCAAAACCATACCCAACCTACCATAGGAAAAGAAATTTGAAACTGGGACCAAACTCCAATTGGTAAGTGGAATTCGAAAAAAGAAACAAAACCAAACACTAACTCCGAATAGGAAGTTGAAGCCAAAACCAAAACATAAACCAGAATCAAAATCGAAAGTCCATAACGGAAGTGAAAACCCAAATCCCCACCAAAAGCACAATAAAATTCAAACCATTAGTGCAAACTTAAATCGAATCCCAAAGCAACCCAAAAGGCAAAACAAACATCCATACCTAATGGAGTCCAACCCCAAAAAGGAAACCTAAATCAAACCCGAGACAAACCACAAAACCGGAAATTGAAACCATATTCGAAATGGAAACAAAAGGCAAACCCTCACTGAAACTCAAACGCAAATCCAGAACTAAACTTGATACTGAAAACAAAATGAAACCCACAATGAAAACATATACAACATGAAAATCCAAACCAAACTTGGGGCCTAAACTATAAAGACTCAGACCCACTCGGTGCCATAACCCTACCCCTAAATTGAACCCTAGCCCAACCCGATCGCTTACACTAACAGTAGCCCAAACTCAAACCCAATCCCTCGTCCTAAGCCCAAAGCTAAACATAACACGAAGCACAATCCTAAATCAACCCTGAAAACAACCCTAACTATAACCTAACTTTAACAAGATACATATCCCAAGCCTAACACTAATCCTAGCACTACTATTAACATTAACTCTAACCCTAAAACTTATTTCTCTCCTTAAGCCCAACCGTAACTGTACACCTAACCATAAACCCAACCCCAACCCTATTCCCAAACCCAGCCCTAACCCTAATCCTAAACCTATTTTCAACGCAAATCCTAAATATAGCAAAAACCTAGGCCTTACCGTACACTGAACATAACAAAACCCCATCTTAAACCCTAACTCTAGCCACAAGCCTGACCCTAACCGTAACGATAACAGTTACCTAGGTAAAGTGATTCACTCAGAAAACTCAGGAAAAAAAAAAACTCTTAGGCTGTAAAAGTCAGTGTCAAGGAGCTGATCCCCTACAGCTGTAGCTTATTAAAAGGATTAGCCCAGGAAACTCAGGAAACAACTCCTATTTTGGGAAAGGGTTTCACAGCTGTTGCTTTATAAAAGGATTAGATCCCTCGGTTGGGAAACAGCAGTTGCTTTTTCAAGGGATTGAGAACAGCTGTTTGAAAACACCTGTTGCTTTTTAAAGAAATTAGCTCCCTGATCTGGGAAACAACTCTCACCCTATTAAAGGGAGTTTTCCTGCACCAATTGAGAACAGCTGTAGCTTTTTAAACTGACTAGCTCCTGAACTTGGGAAAGAACTCATACATTGAAAGAGGGAAGGTATGGATGCAGATTGAAAACAGCTATAGCTTGTTAAAGGATTAACTGACAACTCACATAAAAATTTCTTACTGTGTGAAAGGCATTTTTCAGATGCTGTAGTTTGTTGAAGGAATTATCTCCATAAGCTAGGGAAACATCACTTACCATTTAAAAGGGAGTTACCAGGTGTTGCTTGACAAGAGCAGTAGCTTGATAAAAGGATTAGCTCCTTGAACTTGGAAAACAACAATTACGCTGTAGAAGGATGTCTGCAGAAGCTAATTGAGAACAGCTGCATCTTGTTAAATAGGTTAGCTCCTGGAATTCGGGAAACAAACATCCCTTTGATAAAGGGAGTTTTCCTGTGCTGATTGAGAACAACGAAAGATTTTGAAAGGGATGACCTCTGGGAGTTAGGGAAACAAACCTTACCTTGTTATTAGGAGTATCCCTGTACCCACTGAGAACTGATGAAGCTCATTAGAGTGATTAGCTGCAGTAACTAGGGAAACAATTCTTATTTGTGTGAGGGAGTTTCTCTGTGCAGATTGAGAACAGCTGTAGCTTCTTAACGTTATTAGCTAGGGAACTCAGGAAAAAGACCTATGTTGAAAAAGAGACAGTCCTTAACTAACGCTGAACACAGCCTTTTACTTAGCTATACACCTAACCATAGTCCCAAAGAAACTATAAGCTAATCCAGGCCCTAAAACTAACCATATCCCTAGTGGTGACCCTAGCCTTAACCCGCGGCCCAGCCCTAAAACAAAGTGCAATCCTATTCGAAACCGCAACCCCAACCTTAGCAAAACACTACCCCTAGTATTAACCCTATCAAAAGTCCTAACCCTAACACTAACCCAAGCCGTAAAGCTAACCCGACACGAAAACATACTGGCAACACTATTACTAAACCACCCAGGTCACAACCCTAACAATAACTCTAACCCCAACTATACACTTAACCTTAAACTAAACCTAAATTAAGCCCCAACTCTAACTCTAAACCTAACCCTTAACCTTAACCCTAATCCCAGACACAACCCTAACCTTAACCCTCGCCCCACCACAAAGAGTAAACCTCACTCTAGCACAAACCCAAAAGTAAACCTGATCCCTTACCTGACCCCAAACAAAAGTGTGAAGTCAATTTTGAACAATTCCCTGAAACCAAAGCCAAGTGCTAACCGAACGTGAACCTGAACCCAAACTGAAATTGACACTGAATCCACATATGGAAAATGAAACTGGAAGTGAAAACACAAAGTGAAACTGAGACCAGAATCAAAACCAAAATCAAAACCTAGCTCCTAGCCAGAAATAGAAACGAAAATTGAAATCGATATTGAAACCAAATTCCAAACCAGAAGAGGAAATCAAAACCAAAAGCAAACTACAATTGGGAAGTGGAAATCGAAAGTGAAACCAAACCCCAAACCAGAAGTTGAAAGCAAAACCAAAACCAAACCTCAAATCAGAAATCATACCCGAAACCAGAATCAAAACTGTAATGAAACTCTGAAAGTTAAATGCAAATTTAATCTGAACCCAAACTCCAAACTGGAGGTGGAAAACAAAATCGAAATCAAATCCAAATTCCATGCCGGGAGTGGAAATCGAAACCGAAAACAACCAACTAACTCTAACTGGAAATCGAAACCGAAACCAAATTGCAAACCGGAAGTGGAATCCGAAATGAAACCCCAAACTGGAAGTCAAAATCAAAACCAGAATCGACCCAAAACCAACCTCTGGCTCGGAAATGGTAATCAAAACTGAAACCAAACTCCAAATCAGATGGAAATAGAAACCTCAACGAAACCTCAAACAAAAAGTTGAATCCGAAACCAGAATGAAAATGGCAAAAAAACTACGAATGGCAAATGGAAATCGAAACCGAATGCAAAATCCAAACCAGAAGTGGAAATAGAAACCAATACCAAACCTCAAATCAGAAGTCAAAATTGAAGCCAGAATCAAAACCGATACCAATCTGCAAGGGAAATGGAACTTGAAACTGAAATGAAACTCCAAATCGGAAGTGGGAAAAAAATCAAATTTGAATCCAAATTCAAAACCGATAGTGGAAATCGCAAACAAAACCAAGCTCCTAACTCTAACTAAAATTTGAAAGCAAAACAAATTTCCAAAGCAAAACTGGAAATTGAAACTGAAACCAACCCAATCCAGAAATCAAAACCAAAACCAGAATTAAACCAAAACCAACCTCTGACCTGGAAATGGTAATCTAAACTAAAACCAAAATCAAAATAGGAAATGGAAATGGAATCCAAAACCATACCTCAAGCCAGAAGTCAAAACTGAAATCAGAAAGAAAATAGAAAAAAAACTGTGATTGAGAACAGCTGTAGCGTGATAAGGTAATCAGTTCTGGGAATTGATAAACTGCTTCAAAAACGTGAAAAGAATTGTCTTTGTGCTGATTAAAGATGGAAAATCTTCTTTAAGGAAGTATACCTGAGAACGTGGTAAGTACTTCTATATAAGGGAATATCCAGACTGTGATTGAGAACAGCTGTAGCTTGTTAAGGTAATTAAGTCGAGGAATTGATAACCTACTCAAAAAATTCAACAGAATTGTCTTTGTGGTGATTAAAGATGGAAAAAAAATCTTTAAAGAACTATAGCCTGTCGGGGAAGGCTGTGCCTTTAAGAGGACAGCTGGCTTTAGCCCGTCCTGCCTCCTTCCAGCTTCAACTGGAAGAGAAGTCCCCGCCACTGGGGGCGAACATGTGCATGCCATCATGGCAGCTGAGCCCCCAGAGACCCGACTCTTGGGAGGGCTGTGGTCGCCGCCCATAGAGGGTGTTCCATGACATCACGTGAGGGACAGCCCATTCAGCCAATCGTTAATATTCAATTGGTCCCTCCTCTTCCTGCCCACCATTACCATTATAAATCCCTCCCTAATTAAAGATTCTTTTGAGACTGGTGCAACACCCAGACCGGCTCACCGAGGCCTTTTTCCTTCGTTGGCTCCAGACACGTGCGGGGGACCGGGGGGGGGGGGTGGGAGGCCTTGGCATTTCTCCTCAGCTTAGCAAAGTCCACAAAGATATGCTTTACTCTTCTGCAGGCGGGAGGGGTAGGGCTGAGTTTCTTTCATAGTTTGGGATTTGGGCATCTCCCCGGGAGAAGTGGAGAGAGGAGTCTTGAACCCCAACATATGGTGTCTGAATGCAGGGCAGGTAGAGGCATGCATGGCCGAGAATCTCGGGGTTCAGTAACCCCACAGACTTCGCTGAGTGGGGTGCAGAGGAGAAAGTACCCGTCCAGAGGGGGGCAAACGCATAGAAAGAGAACAGGGATGTGTTTGCGGGGGGCTTCACGAGTCCTGGGACGCTGCACCGGAAAGAGTTGGCCCGCCATGGCGGCTTCGCACCAGGTGGGATGGAGTGGAATGCGCGTCCTGCAGAGACGTGGCTGGGGAGTGCTGGGGATGGTGGCGGCGCAGGCGGCTGCAGTTCCTGGAGCGTGTGCCGCCATCCCGCCTGGGAGCCCTCGCCCACCTGGCATTTCCAGGTCCCAATCTGCGAATGGGTTGTGAGGTGTATGTGGAGGACGTTCTGGGGTTTGTGTGGCCTTGGGCGGCGGCAGCGCTCCGGGCGTTTGCGGCCACTCGGGCCAGCACCCTTGCTAGGGTTCACAAGTGATGGCGAGCGCCTGACTCTGGGGACATGGCAGTGGCAGTGACTGCATGCTTGGGACGCCCGGGGTGGTTCGCCTTGTGCTGGCCCCCTCCCTCTCCTTTCTGCTTCTGAGACCCGCTGCAGCCGGTGGCTGCGAGCGGCGCAGAGTTTTGAGAGGAAACTGCTTTATGCTGGCTCCCTCTCCCCACCTCTGAGGCCTGGGAAGGATGGATAATCTGCTTTAAAGGAGACAAAAGGGTTGTTGGGTTTGTTTTTTTTTTGTCAATGTTCGCTAGTTGGAGATTCGTTAACTCTGAGTTTGTGGGCTAAATTCTAAACTTGGTTAACAGATGAAAGAGATTCCAAATTTTCCCGCCGCCATGGCTGGGCGGGAACTCAAGAGACTGGCAGTCTTGCTGCAGCTGGGCATGGCTAGAGCTTGCTATCGGTCTGTAAAAAAAAAAAAAAAAACAACCCCGCTGTGATTCCCTGTCATTTCTCTCTCTGTCAACTTACAGCTGCAGGCAGGGTTAAAACAAGAAAAGGCCTCAAATTATAAACTAAAACGGAATATTACAAAGGGAAACAAAGAGTTCTGATACAGCAATAAGTAATTTGGTTGGATTTCCTATAATTACCAGTTCAAAGATACCAAAAACTGGAGGAGTTTTTCTGGATGGATGGAAAGTTTGCTTATCTGATGTGATTTGAAAAAATTGTCATGTTGAGAGTCACAGATTTGTCTTGGGATTCGGTGTCTAGGAGAGGTTTCTTTTTTTTTTTTTTTTTTTTTTTTTTATCACACGTGGTTCTATTATGAGCAAAATAATACCATTTGCCACTGGAATTCCAGAAAACTTAAATGGCCAATCAAAAAGCAATTTTAAGAGCGCTCAAAGTTATATGCATTGTCTGTGTGTGTCTGTATGTCTGTCTGTCTGTTGGTAAGATTTAAAGGCAGAACAAAATAGATTTTCAGCCCAATGTTCGGGTGCAAGCAAATGTGTCTAAGAGAAACTCCAAAAGGTTCAAATATGCGGCATGTGGTATAAGTACAATGGTATAAAACCAGTGTGTTATTCTTTATATTCAGTGTGTTAAAAGTCAAGTGTACATCTACTCCTGACAATTCTTTGGCATAAATTAAGATTTTACCTTCCCATTTTTCTCTCCTGAGTTCTCATGAAGTCAAAATCAAGAAATCGGAATCGTTTCATACAAATGTGACTATGAACCTAAATTTTCCTAACCCCAAATTAAACATTTTGCTTCCTAGGATGCAAGTCCAATGCGTGTGCTAGCTGTCTGTTCCCAAGCTGCCTGGTTTCACTACTAACAATTCCTTGGTCTCTCTCTCTCTCTCTCTTGCATTGGAAACTGCTCAAACAATTTATAAGCCTTGTGAGGATTTGAATAGTCCTATCCTAACAGTTACTCCAGGTTAAATCATCATAGTTATGTTGGTGGCCACAGAAATAGCCATGTGGATTTTGTGATTAAGAAAATCCTTTTACCCTGCTTAAACCAGAAGGGCATCAGCCTACAAAAGCCAGAAATGTTCGGGGATTTTAAATATCAACCAGTCTGTGTAGAACTTTTGCAGGCAACCCAAAATGAGATGTGACAGTCTATCCAGAGATGTCACTGCAGCCTTGCCCAGATCTCTCCATCGCATGGCATGGAACCTGCCAATTTGGGATAAAAGATGCAGCCACTGCTAAAACTGAAAATTCCACACTGCTTTAACCCTTTGCCCCCGGTTGTCATTTATCTGTGTTCTCTTTCACCTGCCGGTAAGATCAAATGGCGTGATTCAGGTTGATGACACATAGATCTCATGTTCTCTAAGTGTAAGAGCAAACATTTAACAAGCAGTTTTTGGTCAGCCCTCAACAAGTTACAAATGGGTTATCTCTGTTGTTTTTCTTGTTGCTCCAATTGGAAATAAAAAGGGCTTTTATATCTAAAATTCCTTGGATGCAGTTCAAAGCCAGCCCAGGCAAAAGAAAAATCTCTCTAAAACTCCACCTCCCAGTTAATCAGCAAAGAGCCAGATTGAGAGCTTGGCTCAAGAGAAACAGCAAAATGCTAAAAGTGGCACCGTGGCTCAAGTGGTAGAGCACTAGCCTCGAGCAAAAGTGCTCAGGGACAGTGCTCAGGCCCCAAGTTCAAAGCCCGTAAATGTGGATGGGAGCATGCCATCCCAGCAAGAAGTGCTGGAACTCCTGGGACTCAGCCAGTCTGGGAGACGGGAATGTGGCGTGGAGTGAGAGGAGAATGGTGTCATATCCTAAACGGAGCTGCCTTGTCTTGCCCTTTCAAAACGGATCAGAGCCGGGAAATCATGAGAAATAATACCTGTTCATTTTCCTTTTTTTTCCCTGCCAGTTGTATATATGTATATATATTTATTTTTTGCCTCTGACTGGCTACGCCAAGCCGGTTCTCTATCACTAAACACTTCTTACTGTCATTCCTCTTTACCTGTTCATTTTACAATTGGGTTTGTGCTCCAAATGAAACTTTTCTGGCTTATGCCCAGGGTATGTTCTATGCCATTCATGTTAACTAGCCCTATAAACTTATCAGTCTTTTGACTGACCTTTTCAAAAGTTTCTTTTAACAGAATAACATCTCTTGCTGAGATCACCACCTGGGAACTTGCCATTCATAGCCGTCACCCTAACACAGACCTGAACCCTGGAGACCCCAGCCCTGGAATCTTCTGGGTATGCCCAAGATGCAGGAGTTGGCCAGAGGAGACCATGGCACTCTCTGGCCCTAGTGACCATTCTCATGGTAATGATTGGAACTTTTGCCAACCACACTGTATGGTGCCAGGCTGATCAGGGGCCCTTGATTACATCGCCCCCTTTCAGCAGGAAGTAGCTACAGAAGAAAAGACCTTCGCCCATATCCCCAGCCCAGCCTGGTGCCCTTGTATGTCATCAAAGAAGAAAAGAAAAGGGGAGAAGAAGGGTAGCACCCATGGTTAATTAAGAATAGTTATGCTTATATTAAATATCTTAAAAAAATTTAAATCATTCCAAATCAGTGTGGGATGGAGCACTGTATATGTCATTCCAGATTGGAAAACTAAACCCAGAGCACTTGCTCTGGAGAAATGTCTTGTTGCTTTCTCTAGGAAAACAAGGACCATACTGGATTTCTTCTGCTCTTCCAAGAGAATATAGCAAGCCTGACTGCACACAACAGCGATAACAGTAGGAGGCAACCCGTTTCCTTTCCTTTCTTTACTTTCTAAACTTTTCCTTGAGCGTTTCTCATGGCACAATATTTCGCTGTGTCAGAGTGGCCCACAGCGTTGTACAAAAACTGAAAAAATTTTGCACCGTGTTTCTTCCTCTCCTCTCCCCCTGCTGCTTATCTTAGGGGAGTCTCGTTGGAGGGAAATAGGAGCTGAGGGTTTTAACACTCAACCTCAATGTTTCATAATAAAAATGTTTTAGAAAAAGTAAGGGTAAAGGTTTAGCGCCTTCACCTCAATGTATAAAAAAGGAATGTTTTACTAATCACCTGTGTTTAAGTTATCAGCTACTGTAAACTACCAGAGATGCCAAAGCTTCAACCTGCTTCTACCTCACCGCCAAAAGAGGAATGATACCTGCTTTATCTTGAGTGGTGCAGAAACAAGATAAGGACTCCAACTTCTCTGGACTGAGCCAAAAGGATGGCCCCTTCATCTACTCCCTTCGAGGAAGGGGCCTCACATATATATTTCATATCAGCATTTGCCTCATGCCTATATATGCAATATGCTTACAGCAGCATCCCCTACTCATTTAAAAAAAAAAAACAGGCAGATGTCAGGGATGGCTGTGCCTTTAAGAGGACAGCTGGCTTTAGCCCGTCCCACCTCCTTCTGGCTTCAACCAGAAGAGAAGTCCCCACCACTGGGGGCGAACACGTGCGTGCCATCATGGCAGCGGAGCCCCCAGAGACCCGGCTCTTGGGAGGGCTGTGGTCGCCGCCCATAGAGGGTGTTCCATGACATCACGTGAGGGACAGCCCATTCAGCCAATCGTTAATATTCAATTGGTCCCTCCTCTTCCTGCCCTCCCTTACAGTTATAAATCCCTCCCTAATTAAAGATTCTTTTGAAACTGGTGCAACACCCAGGCCGGCTCTCCGAGGTCTTTTTCTTGCGTCGGCTCCGGACACGTGAGGGGGGACGGGCGGGAGGTCTCAGCATTTCTCTTCAGCTTAGCGAAGTTCACAAAGATACGCTTTACTCCTTCTGCCGGCGGGAGGGGTAGGGCCGAGTTTCTTTCATAGTTTGGGATTTGGGCATCTCCCTGGGAGAAGCAGGGAGAAGGGTCTTGAACCCCAACAATAGCCGAGAATGTGGAAAATAGTTGTATATAAGGAAATATCCAGGCGGAGATTGAGAATAGCTCTTACTTTTTAAGTTAATTATTTTGGGGAATTGATAAACTACTCTAAAAAAGTCAAAAGAATTGTCTTTGTGGTGATTAAAGACAGAAAAAGCTTCTTTAAGGAAGAATAACCGAGAACACTGTAAGTAGTTACATATAAGGGAATATCCTGGCGATTATTGAGAACAGCTGTAGCTTCTTAAGTTAATTAGTTTGGGGAACTTATAAACTACTCTAAAAAAGTCAAAAGAATTGTCTTTGTGCTTATTAAAGATGATAAATCTTCTTTAGAAAGTATTCCCAGGAACGTGGTAAGTAGTCCTATATAAGGGCATATCCCAGTGGTGATTGAGAACAGCTGTAGCTTGTTAAGGTAAATAGTTCGGGGAATTGATAAATTACTCTAAAAAAATCAAAGTATTGTTTTTGTGGTAATTAATGATGAAAATATTCTTTAAGTTATTATAAATTGTATCCAAAAGCACCCTCCAAACCAAAACCAATATCCAAACCAAAAATAGAAACCAAAATAGAAATTGAAAACAAAACCAAATCCATAGCAGAAGTAAAAATCGAAGCAAACCAAACATCAAAGAAAAGTCGAAACCTAAACCAGAATTGAAACAAAAAATTCCTCCAAATGGGAAATGGAAATCGAAACCAAAACCAAACCCCAAATCAGAAGTCAAAATTGAACCCCAAATCAAATATGAAACCAACATCCGAACTGGAAATGGAAATCGAATCTGAAACCAAACTCCAAATCGGAAGTGGAAATCCAAACCGAAACCAAACCTCAAACCACAGTTCGAAACTGAACCCAGAATCAAAACGGAAAAAAACCCTCTGAATGGGAAATGGAAATGGAAACCAAAGCCAAACTCCAAACCAGCAGTGGAAATCGAAACCAAAACCAAATATCAAGCCAGAAGTCGAAACCGAAATCATAATCAAAACCAAAACCAACCTCTGAAAGTGAAATGGAAATGGAAACCGAACCCATACTGTTAACCGGAAGTGGAAAGCAAAATCAAAATTGAATACAAATTCCAAACAGGAAGCAGAAATCAAAACCAAAACCAAGCTCCTAACTTTAACTGGAAATCAAAACCGAAACCAAATTCCAAACCGGAAGAGGAAATCGAAACCCAAAACCATACCCCAAACTGGAAGTCAAAACCGAAACTAGAATCAAACAGAAATCAACAGAAATCAACAGAAATGGTAATCAAAACTGAAACCAAACACCAAATTGGAAGTGAAATCGAAACAGAAACCAAACCTCAAGACAGAAGTCAAAACTGAAATCAGAATCTAAATGGAAACCAACCTCTGAAAGTGCAATAGAAATGGGAACTGAACCCAAATTCTAAACCAGAAGTGGAAATTGAAACCGAAACTGAAACCAAGCTCCTAACTTTAACTGGAAATTGAAACCGAAACCAAATTCCAAACCAGAAGTGGAAATTGAAACCGAAATCAAGCTCCGAACTCTAACTGGAAATCAAAACTGAAACCAAACACCAAATCGAGAGTGAAATCGAAACAAAAACCAAACCTCAAGCCAGAAGTCAAAACTGAAATCAGAATCTAAATGGAAACCAACCTCTGAAAGTGCAATAGAAATGGAAATTGAACCCAAATTCTAAACCAGACGTGTAAATCGAAACCAAACCGAAACCAAGCTCCTAACTTTAACTTGAAATCAAAACCGAAACCAAATTCCAAACCAGAAGTGGAAATTGAAACTGAAACCAAGCTCCTAACTCTAACTGGAAAACATAACTAAAACCAAACTCCAAATTGGAAGTGAAAATCAAAATAGAAAACAAATCTCAAACGAACAGTAGAAACCGAAACCAGAATGGAAATAGAAAAAAAAACCAAAGAATGGGAAATGGAAATCAAAACTGAAAGCAAACTCCAAACTGGACGTGGAAATAGAAACTGATACCAAACCTCAAACCAGAAGTCAAAAAAAAAAAAAAAAAACAAAAACAGAATTGAAACCAACAACAACCTCTGGAAGGAAAATGGAAATCGAAACTGAAAGCAAACTCCAAACCAGAAGTGGAAATATAAACCGATACCAAACTCAACCAGAGGACAAAACCAAAACCAGATTTGAAACCCAAACCAACCTGAGAAAAAGAATTGGAAATCAAAACTGAAACCAAATTCCAAACCAGAAGTGGAAATCAAAACCGAAACCAAACCCCAAACCGGAAGTCAAAACCTAAACCAGATTTGAACTGAAACCAACCTCTGATCAGGAAATGGTAATCCAGAGTGAAACCAAACTCCAAATCGGAAGTAGAAATCAAAACCAAACCTCAAATCAGAAGTCAAAACCGAAACCAGAATCGAAACCGAAACTAAACTCTGAAAGGTAAATGGAAATCGAAACTGAAATGACAGTCCAAACCGCAAGTGGGAAAAAAAATCGAAATCGAATCCAAATTCAAAACTGGAAGTGGTAATCTAATTCGAAGCCAAGCTCTTAATTTGAACTGGAATTCAAAAGCAAAACCAAATTCCAAAGCAAAACTGGAAATTGAAACCCCAAACTGTAAGTCAAAACTGAAACCAGAATCAAAACCGAAACCAACATCCGACCAGGAAATGGAAATGGAAACTTCTAAACCGGAAGTAAAAATTGAAACGAAAACCAACCTCTGAAAGGGAAATGGAAAACGAAACAGAAACCAAACTCCAAACCGGAAGTGGAATACAAAATCGTAATCAAATCCAAATTCCAAACCACAAGGGTAAATCGAAACCGAACCCATGATACGAACTGTAACTGGATTTTGAAAGCAAAACAAAATTCCAAAGCAAAACTGGAAATCGAAACTGAAACCAAACCCCAATCCGGATATTAAAACCGAAACCAGAATCGAACCGATACCAACATCCGACCCGGAAATGGTAATGGAAACTGAAACGAAACTCCAAATCGGAAGTGGAAATCAGAACAAAAACAAACCTGAAATGAAAAGTCGAAACTGAAACCAGAATCAAAATAGAATAAAACCTACGAATGGTAATTAGAAATTGAAACCAAAAGCAAACTCCAAACTGGAAGTGGAAATAGAAACTGATACCAAACCTCAAACCAGAAGTCAAAACCGAAACCAGAATGGAAGCCGAAACCAACCTCTGAAAGAGAAGTGAAAATTGAAACTGAAACCAAATTGTAAGTCATCGGAAGTGGAAAACAAAATCGAAATCGAATCCAAATCCAAAACCAGAAGTGGAAATCCAAACTGAAACCTAGCTCCTAAAACTAACTGGAAATCGAAACCGCAACCAAATTGCAAACCAGAAGTGGAAATCGAAACCGAAACTAAACCTCAAACCGGAAATCAAGACCAAAACCGGAATAAATGGAAACCAACCTCCGACTCTGAAATGGTAATCCAAACTGAAACCAAATTCCAAATTGAAAGTGGAAATAGAAACAGAAAGAAAAACTCAAACAAAAAGTTGAAACCGAAACCAGAATGAAAATAGAAAAAAACCTACGAAAGGGACATGAAATTGAAAGAACTTCCTTAACAATGCATACCCGAGAATGTGGTAAGTAGTTCTACATAAGGGAATATCCCGACGGTGAAGGAGAACTGCTGTAGCTTGTTTAGGTAATTATTACGGAGAATTGATAAACTACTCTAAAAAAGCCAAAGAATTTTGTTTTTGGTGATTAAATAAGGGAAAAAATTTCTTTAAGGAAGAATACCGGAGAACGTGGTACAAAGCTCTATATAAGTGAATATCCTGGTGGTGATTGAGAACAGCTGTAGATTGGTAAGGTAACTTTAGGTGAATTCACAAACTACTCAAAAAGTCAAAAGAATTGTCTTTGTGCTGATTAAAGACGGAAAAAAAGTCTTTAGGGCAGTATAGCCGAGAACGTGATAAGTAGTTCATTATAAGGAAATATCAGGAGTTATTGAGAAGAGCTGTAGCTTCTTAAGTTAATTAGTTAGGGGAATTGATAACATACTCTAAAAAAGTCAAAGAATTGTCTATGTGGTGATTAAAGTCGGAAATATCTTCTTTAGGGAAGTGTAGCTGAGAACATGGTAAGTAGTTCAATATAAGGGAATATCCCGGTAGTGTTTGAGAACAGCTGTAGCTTGTTAAGGTATTAGTTCGGGGAATTGATAACCTACTGTAAAATACTCAAAAGCATTGTCTTTGTGATGATTAAAGACAGAAAATGCTTCATTAAGAAAGTATAGCTGAGAACATCGTAAGTAGTTCTATACAAGGGCATATCCCGGCATTGATTGAGAATAGCTGTAGCTTGTTAAGGTAATTAGTTTGAGGAATTGATAAACTGCTCTAAAAAAGTCAAAGAATTGTCTTGGCGTGACTAATGACGAAAAAAAATTTCCTGAAGGAAGTATACCTGAGTCCGTGGTAAGTAGTTGTATATAAGGGAATATCCTGGGGCTGGGGATATGGCCTAGTGGCAAGAGTGCTTGCCTCTTATACATGAAGCCCTGGGTTCAATTCCCCAGCACCACATATACAGAAAACGGCCAGAAGTGGCACTTTGGCTCAAGTGTCAGAGTGCTAACCTTGAGCAAAAAGAAGCCAGGGACAGTGCTCAGACGCTGAGTCCCAAGTCCCAGGATTGGCTAAATAAATGAATAAATAAATAAGGGAATATCCTGGCGGTAATTGAGAACAGATAGAGCTTGTTAAGGTAATTAGTTCAGGGAATTGATCAACTACTCAAAAAAGTCATAAGATTGTCTTTGTGGTGACTAAACACAGGAAAATCTTCCTTAAGGAAGTATATCCGAGAATGTGGTAAAGTGGGTCAATATAAGGAAATATCCTGGCATTGATTGAGAAGACCTGTAGCTTGTTAAGGTAATTAGTTTTGGGAATCGATACGTACTCTAAAATACGCAAAAGCATTGTCTTTATGGTAATTAAAGACAGAAAATTCTTCATTAAGGAAGTATAGCTGAGAACGTGGTAAGTAGTTCCATATAAGGGAATATCTGGCGGTGATTTGTAACTTGTGGAAGTAATTAGTTCAGGGAATTGAGAAGCTACTCTAAAAAATTCAAAGAATTGTCTTTGTGGTGATTAAAGACGGAAAATTTCTTTAAGGAAGTATACCTGGGAACGTGGTAAGTAGTTCTATATAAGGGAATATCTAGGCTGTGATTGAGAACAGCTGTAACTTTTTAAGGTAATAGGTCGTGGAAATGAAAAACTACTCTACAAAAGTCCAAAGAATTGTCTTTGTGGTGAATACAGACAGAAAAAGCTTTTCTAGGGAAGCATACCCGAGAACTTTGTAAGTAGTTATATATAAGGGAACATCCCGGCGATTATTGAGAACGGATGTAGCTTCTTAAGTTAATTACCTCGGGGAATTGATAAACTACTCAGAAAAAGTCAAAAGAATTGTCTTTGTGGCGATTAAAGACGGAAAAACTTTCTTTCAGGAAGCCCAGAACGAGATAAGTAGTTCTTTACCAGGGAATAGCCCCGCGGTAATTGAGAACAGCTGTAGCTTGTTAAGGTAATTAGCTTGGGGAATTGACAACATACTCTGCAAAAGTCAAAAGAATTGTGCTTGTGGTGATTAAAGATGGAAAAAATCTTCTTTAAGGTAGCATACCATAGAACGTGGTAAGTAGTTCTATATAAGGGAATATCCCAGTGATCATTGAGAACAGCTGTAGCTTCTTAAGTTAATTAATTCGGAGAATTGATAAGCTACCCTAAAAAGTCAAAACAATTGTCTTTTTGGTGATTAAAGACTGGAAAACGGGGCTGGGGATATAGCCTAGTGGCAAGAGTGCCTGCCTCGGATACACGAGGCCCTAGGTTCGATTCCCCAGCACCACATATACAGAAAACGGCCAGAAGCGGCGCTGTGGCTCAAGTGGCAGAGTGCTAGCCTTGAGCGGGAAGAATCCAGGGACAGTGCTCAGGCCCTGAGTCCAAGGCCCAGGACTGGCCAAAAAAAAAAAAAAAAAAAAGACTGGAAAACTTCTTTTTTTTTTTTTTTTTCAAATTTTTATTACCAAACTGATGTACCGAGAGGTTACAGTTTCATACGTTAGGCATTGGATACATTTCTTGTACTGTTTGTTACCTTGTCCCTGATACCCCCCTCTCTCCTCCCCCTTTCCCTCCCCCCCCCCGAGGTGTTCAGTTCACTTACACCAAACAGTTTTGCAAGTATTGATTTTGTAGTTGTTTCTCTTTTTTACCCTGTGTCTCTCAATTTTGGTATTCCCTTTCAAATTCCTAGTTCCAATATCAGTATACACGGTTTCCAATATACTCAGATAAGGTTACAGAGATAGTGTAGGTACAACCACAGGAAGATGATACAACAACATCATCAATAATAGAAGCTACAGATACACATGGGACGTTGAAAGTAGTTACAACTGTGATATAACAATTGTTTCCATAACATGGAGTTCATTTCACTTAGCATTATCTTATGTGTTAATGCTCTGCTATGACTTGCCTAAACCTGTACTAATTATTCCCAATAAGGGAGACCATAGAGTCCATGTTTCTTTGGGTCTGGTTCACTTGACTTAGCATAATTTTTTCCAAGTCCTTCCATTTCCTTACAAATGAGACAATGTCATTCTTTCTGATAGAGGCATAAAATTCCATTGTGTATATGTACCACATTTTCGTGATCCATTCTTCTACCGAGGGGCATCTGGGTTGGTTCCAGATTCTAGCTATAACATTGTGCTGCGATGAACATTGTTGTGCTGGTGGCATTACTGTGATTTTGTTTGTGGGCTTTTGGATAGATACCCAAAAGTGGGGCTGCTGGGTCATAGGGGAGTTCTATATTTAGCCTTCTGAGGAATCTCCATACTGCTTGCCAGAGTGGCTGAACCATTTTACATTCCCACCAACAATGAAGTAGGGTTCCCTTTTGGCCACATCCCCTCCAACAATTGTTATTGTTAGTTTTCTTGATATAGGACATTCTTACTGGGGTGAGATGGAATCTCAATGTTGTTTTGATATGCATTTCTTTTGTGGCCAGTGATGTAGAGCATTTTTTCATATGTCTCTTGGCCATTCTCATTTCCTCACCAGAGAAGTCTCTGTGTAAGTCTTTAGCCCACTTGATGAGGGGGCTATTGGTTCTTTGCAGTTTTGTTTTGGAAGAGGATAATTTTTTTAGTTCTGCATATATTTTAGATATGAGGCCTTTGTCCGTTGAATGTCCAGTAAAGATCTTCTCCCAGTCTGTGGGCTTTCTGTTTATCTTGCGAGCTATGTCCTTTGCCGTGCAGAAGCTCTGCAGTTTGATGCAGTCCCATTTGTCCAACCTTTCTTTGATTTGTAGCCTTTCTCTGTCATTGTTAAGGAAGTTCCGTCCTGTGCCAAGGAGCCCAAGTGTTTCAGTTTGTTGCATGTGTTGAGCCAGTTTTGCCAGCACCATTTGTTAAAGAGGCTATCTTTCTTCCATACTATGGTTTTAGCTCCTTTATCAAAGATTAAGTAGGCGTAATTCTGTGGGTTCATTTCTGGGTCTTCAATTCTGTTCCATTGGTCTTCTGGCCTGTTCCGGTGCCAATACCAAGCTGTTTTTATTATTATAGCTTTATAATACAGCTTGAAGTTGGGTATTGTAATTCCTCCAGCACTGGTCTTTCTGCTTAGGAGTGTTTTTGCTATTCTAGGTCTTTTATTGTTCCATATGAATTTCTGGATTGCTTCCTCTATTTCATTAAAAAATGGTGTTGGGATATTAATGGGTATTGCATTGAATTTGTAGATAGCCTTAGGCAATATTGCCATTTTGATTATATTAATCCTCCCAATCCAGGAGCATGGGAGGTTTTTCCATTTCCTTAGTTATGACTTAATTTCGTTTGTCAAACTTTTAAAGTTCTCCTCAAAGAGGTCTTTCACTTGTTTGGTTAAGTTTATTCCTAGGTATTTTATGTTTTTGGGGGCTTTTGCAAAAGGAGTTGCTTTCCTGATTTGAGCCTCGTTCTTCGGGTCGTTAGCATAGAGAAAGGCCGTTGATTTTTGAAGGTTTATTTTATATCCTGCAACTTTGCCAAAGTTTTGGATCAGCTCTAGTAGCTTGGGGGTAGAATCTATGGGATTCTTTAGGTATAGGATCATGTCATCTGCGAAGAGAGAAAGTTTAACTTCATCTTTTCCTATTTGGATCCCCTTTATATTTTCTTCTTGCCTGATTGCTCTGGCTAGGAATTCTAGTACTATGTTGAAGAGCAGGGGAGAGAGTGGACATCCCTGCCTTGTTCCTGATTTTAAGGGGAATGGCTTTAGTTTTTCACCATTTAGAGTTATGCTTGCTGTTGGTTTGTCATAAACTGCCTTGATTACATTCAGGAATGTTCCCTGGAATCCCAGTTTTTCCAGGGCTTTTAGCATAAATGGGTGCTGGATTTTATCGAACACTTTTTCCACATCCAGAGATAAAACCATGTGGTTCTTTACCTTGCTCCGGTTGATGTGGTGGATTACATTAATTGACTTGCGTATATTAAACCAAGTATGCATCCCTGGGATGAATCCAGTTTGATCGTGGTGTATGATTTTTTTGATGACCTGTTGAAGTCGATTGGCCAGAATTTTGTTGAGAATTTTTGCGTCTATGTTCATCAGGGAAATCGGTCTGTAGTCCTGTTTCCATGATGAGTCCCTGCCTGGTTTTGGGATGAGGGTTTTACTGGCTTCATAGAATCAGTCTGGTAGTGAACGTTCTCTTTCAATTTCATTGAAGAGTTTGAGAAATATTGGTGTGAGTTCTGTTTTGAAGGCCTTGTAGAATTCTGCAGTGAATCCGTCTGGACCTGGGCTTTTCTTGGATGGGAGATCATTTATTGCCACTTCTATTTCAATACTGGATATGGGTCTGTTTACAAGGTTTAAATCTTCATGTTTGAGTTTGGGGATATGAATTTTTTCTAGAAAATCATCCATTTCTTCCAAGTTCTTGAATTTGTTGGCATAAAGGTTTGCAAAATAGTCCCTTATTATTTTCTGAATTTCGGTTATTTCTGTGGTGATATTACCTGTTTCATCTCTTATCTTGTTTATTTGAGTGTGCTGCCTTTGTTTTTTGGTCAGGTTTGCAAGGGGTCTGTCTATCTTGTTGATTTTTTCAAAGAACCAACTCTTTGTTTTGTTGATTCTTTCGATGGTTTTTTCATCTCTAATTGATTTAATTCTGATTTGATTTTAATTATTTGCTTCCATCTATTGACTTGGGATTTGGCTTGTTGTTTTCTCTCAAGGAAATTAAGGTGCTTCCTTAAATTATTGAGTTGCTGTTTCTCCAGTTTGTTGATGTATGCATTAAGAGATATAAATTTTCCTCTGAGTACTGCCTTTGCTGTGTCCCAAAGGAGCTGGTACTTTGTGTCCTCAACTTGGTTGAATTCCATAAACATTTGAATTTCCGTTTTAATTTCTTCAATGACACACTGATGGTTCAGCAGTGTGTTGTTTAGTCTCCATGAATTGTAGGATTTTCTGTGGTGGCTGATTGAGTTGAGCTCTAATTTTATTTCATTGTGGTCTGAGAGAATGAAGGGAATGGTTTTGATACTTCTGAATTTGTACAGATTTTCTTTGTGCCCTAGGATGTGATCTATTTTGGAGAATGTTCCACGTGCTGCCAAAAAGAATGTGCATTCTGTTGTTGCTGGGTGGAATATTCTGTAGATGTCGGTTAAGTCTAGTTGGTCTATGCAATTATTTAGTTCTGTGGTTTCTTTGTTCAGTTTTTGGCATGTTGATCTGTCCAGAGGTGATAGTGGGGTGTTAAAGTCCCCAACTATCAATGTGTTTGGGTCTATGAGTGTTTTTAGAGTCAATACCTATTATCCTTCAATTGAGCTTCCTGATCGTGTCTTGAATATCCTGTAGCGATCTGTTTTGTTGAATGGACTGGATTTGTATTGATTTTTGATATTTCTCCATAGAATCTAAGGAATCTTCAGCTCCTGAGATTCGATGCTCTGCTTCAGTTAGTCGGGACTCTAGGCTAGCTACTTGATTTTGAATGTCTTTTCCTTCTGACTGGTCTTTCCTGATGATTTCCATGTCATTTCTTAGGTCTTTTTTAAAAATTTGTTTATTAATTGAACATAATTTTTTTTACAAGGTGTTGTGCAAAAAGGGTACAGTTACATAGTAGGGCAGTGTGTACATTTCTTGTGATATCTTATGTCCTGTTTTTCTATCCCTTGTCTAGGTCAGGTAGACATATATACAATATACAATGTATCAAGAACATATACAGTATTCACAGACTTGGTCTCTACTGTCTCTCCGTCTCCCTTTGTTAACAGTCGTATATCAGGGAGATCATGCCCCTTTGTTTTCTGTTTTCTAGGCTTGTCTCACTCAACATTATTTGTTGAAGTTCTGACCATTTCCCTGCGAACAACAATATTTCACCATTCCTAATCGCTCTGTAGTATTCCATTGTGTATAAGTACCATATTGTTTGGATCCATTCTTCTGTGGAGGGGCATCTGGGTTGTTTCCATATTTTGGCTATTGTGAATTGTGCCACGATAAACATGGAAGTACAAATGTCTTTTTGATATCTTGGATTTTGCTGTTTAGGATAGATGCCTAGGAGTGGTATGGCTGGGTCATAGGGTAGGTCTATATTGAGCTTTTTGAGAAACCTCCATACTGTTCTCTAAAGTGATTGTACTAATTTGCACTCCCACCAACAATGCTGAAGGGTCCTCTTTCCCCACAGCCCCTCCAGCATTTGTTGTTTCCTGAGTTCAGAGTATAGGCCATTCTAACTGGGGTGAGGTGGTATCTCAGGGTTGTTTTTATTTGCATTTCCTTTACTAGCAGGGATGTTGAGCATTTCCTCATGTGTTTCTTTGCCATTTTTATATCTTCTCTTGTGAAGTCTCTCTTTAGTTCCTTTGCCCATTTCATAATTGGTTTACTGGGCTTGGGAGGGGGCTTAGTTTTTTGAGTTCTCTGTAGATGACTGATATTAGGCCTTATCTGTTGCTGTCCTGGTAAAGATCCTTTCCCATATGGTTGGCTGTCTTTCTAGTTTGGTGGCTGTATCCTTAGCTGTGCAGAAACTTTTTATTTTGTAGTAGTCCCATTTGTCAAGTCTCTCTCCTATCTGTTGTGCCCCTGGGACTCTATTCAGGAAGTTCCTTTCTGTTCCTATAAGTTCTAGCGTCTTTCCTACTCTGTCCTTCAGTAGTTTCAGGGTTTCAGGTCTGATGTTGAGGTCTCTAATCCATTTTAAGTTTCTCTTGGTGCGAATAGGGTTAACTTGATTTCTTCCTTGCTGATGTGGATCCCTTTGATGTCCTCCTCTTGCCTTATTGCTATGGCTAGGGATTCCAGCACTATGTTGAACAGAAGTGGGGAGAGTGGGCATCCTTGTCTTGTTCCTGATTTTAGGGGGAATGACTTAAGTTTCTCTCCATTTAATATGATATTAGCAGTTGGTCTGTTGTATATGGCTTTTATTGTTTTGAGGAATGTTCCGTCTATTCCTGTTCTCTCCAAAGCTTTTAATAGCTATGGATGTTGTATTTTGTCAAAGGCTTTTTGGGCATTGACTGAGATAACAATGTAATTATTAATTTTAGTTCTGTTTATGTGGTGAATTACGTTGATTGATTTACAGATGTTGAACCATCCTTGTGACTGAGGGATGAAGCCTACTTGGTCATGATGTATGATATTCTTGATCAGTTTCTGGATACTGTTAGCTAATATTTTATTGAGGAGCTTTGCGTCTGTGTTCATTAGTGATATTGGTCTGTAGTTCTCTTTTTTTGTTGGGTCTTTGCCTGGTTTGGGAATGAGTATGATATTAGCTTTGTAGAATGAGTTTGGGATTTCTCCCTCTGTTTCTATTTCGCGGAAGAGTTTGAGGAGTATTGGTATTAGCTCCTCACTAAAGGTTTTGTAGAATTCTTTGGTGAATCCATCTGGGCCTGGGCTTTTCTTAGTAGGGAGGTTCTTGATTACCTCCTGTATCTCACCATAAGTTATTGGTTTATTTAGTTGATTTATTTCTTCTTGGTTCAGCTTGGGCAGTTTGTACTTCTCTACGAATTGATCCATTTCTGTAAAATTATTGTTTTTTGCTGAGTAGAGGTTTTGGAAATAGCTCCTTATGATTGTTTGAATATCGTGTGTACTTGTTATAATTTTTCCGGTGGAGTCCCTGATTTTACGTATATAAGTCTCTTCTCTTCTTTTTTTTGTAAGTCTTGCAAGGGGTCTGTCAATTTTGTTTATTTTCTCAAAGAACCAGCTTGTAGTCTTATTTATTTGTTGAATGGTCTTTCTATTTTCAATCAGATTTATCTCTTCTTTAATCTTTGTGATCTCTCCCCTCCTAGTCGTTTTAGATTCTGTCATTTCTTGTTTCTCCAGTTGTTTTAGTTTCATCGTGAGGTTATTCACCTGCTCTGTTTCCATTCTTTTAATGTGGGTGCTGAGTGCAATGATCTTGCCCCTCAGTACTGCCTTAGCTGTGTCCCATAGGTTTCTTTGTGATGTGTTTTCTTTGTCATTGTGGCTTATGAATTCGTTGATTTCATCTTTAATTTGATCTGTGGCCCAAGTGTTGGATAGCAGCGTGGGGTTTAGCCTCCAAGAGTGTGTATAGGCTCTGTGGTATCCTTTGTTGTTGAGGGTTACCTTTAATCCACTGTGATCAGATATAATACATGGGATGAAGTCAATACTTTTGTATTTGCTGAGGTTCTTTGTGTGGGCTATGACGTGGTCTATTTTGGAATATGATCCATGGGATGCTGAAAAGAAGGTGTATTGGGTCTCTGTAGGGTGGAAGGTTCTATATAGGTCTGTTAGATCCATTTGGGAAATGGTGTTATTTAGGTCCTCAGCTCCCTTACTAATCCTCTGGGTGTTGGATCTGTCTCTTGGAGAGAGAGGAGTATTAAAGTCACCCACTATGATTGTGTTTGCGTCTATCTTGTTCTGTAATTCTGTGAGAATTTTCTTGACATATGTCGGGCCTCTTTTGTTCGGTGAGTATACATTTATCACCGTGATTTCTTGATTCTGGCTTTTTCCTTGTATTAATATGTAGTGTCCTTCTTTGTCTTTTTGAGTTTACTTTAATGAGAAGTCCAGCTTGTCTGAGATTAGAATGGCTACACCTGCCATTTTGGTGGGTGCATTTGCTTGGTAGATCTTGCTCCATCCTTTCATTCGAAGCCTGTTTTTGTCCCTTGCTGTAAGGTGGGTCTCTTGTAGACAGCAGATGTCAACTTTTTGTTTGCGAATCCATTCTGCCAGTCTGCTCCTCTTTATCGGGGAGTTTATACCATTTATATTTAAAGAGATCAAGGATAAGGGTGTTTTTTCTCCTTCCATTTTCTTGTTGGGCTGTTTTTTCCTCTTTTTTTTTTCTTGTCTTTAGTGAGCTGGTCTTTCTGCTGGACTTTGGCTATTGAAGTTTCTTTCTGAATCTGTCTGTGTGTCTTTTACTATCTCTGTTGTGTGGGATTCCCCTCTTAAAATTCGCTGTAGGGCTGGTTTTTTATTCACATACTCCTTTAGCTCCTCTTTGGTGTGGAAAGATCTGGTTTTCCCTTCGAATGTGAACTCCAATTTCGCTGGATATTTCATACGAGGTTGCAAATTGTTATTCTGAAGTACTTGGATGGTGTTCTTCCACTTACTTCGAGCTTGGTAAGTTTGTGTGGATAAGTCGGATGTTATTCGAATCCTCTTCCCATTGAAGAAAGTTTCCTTCTTTGATTTGGCTGAATTCAGAATTTGCTCTTTAATCTTGAGGTCTGTAGTCTTGAATATTATGTGCCTTGGGGTGGCTTTCCTGGGGTCTGACCTGCCAGGTGTCCTATAGGCTTCAGTTACCTGTATGGGGTCCCCTGTGAGATTGGGGAAGTTTTCTGCAATAACTTTATTGAGAACATGATTAAGCCCTCTGCTCTGGTATTCAGCTCCTTCTTCTATTCCAATTATGCCCAGATTATATCTCTTGTCTTTGTCCATTAGTTCCTGGATTAGCCTGCCCTGAAGCTTCACCTTTTCTTGGAGTGTGGTCATTTTCTGGTTGTTGTCGGCTGCTTCGTCGTCCAGGCGAGAGATTCTGGATTCTATATGGTCCACTCTTTGTGTTATGGTTTCAATTGCGGAGTTTATGGATGTCGGAGAGCTATTTATGGTTGTCATATCAGCTCTGATCGTGGAAATTTCTTCCTTTAAAGAGTTGTATTTTAAATCTATTTTTTCATGCATTTCAATTCTCAGGATGTGGAGATTTTCTTTAAAGGAGGCTTGCATTGTATCCATTTTTGCTTCCATTTCTTTAAAAGAGGCTTGCATTGTATCCATTTTTGCTTCCATTTCTTTCTTGGCTTCCTGGGTGTCCTTCCAGATTTCCGCTCTAAACTCCTGGAATTGTTTTCTGATTTCATTTCTGATGCTTTCGATCATTCCTGTTAACATGGCATCATTTGCTTTTTTATTCTCCATCTCCTCTTCAGTCGTGCTGCTTTTTGGAGCTGGCGAGTTGGCTTGCCCTTTAATGAACTGAGTTATGTTTCTTTGTGATTTGCGCATCTGGAGATCTGTGTAGGTCTTCCCTCCCTCCTGTGAAGGCGTGTCTATGGCAGCAGGTGCTGTCGCTGTGGCCCCACCCACCAGTGCAGTGTATGCCTACCAGAGCGGGTGCTGTCGCCGGGGGCCCAGCCCTCCTGTGTGCTGTGTGTCCACTACAACAGGCACTTTAGAGGGATATGTCTCCCAGAGCGAGCCCTGGGTTGTTGGGTTGTGTTTGCGCCCTCCATCGAGTCCGTTGGGGGGGGCGGTATGTGTGGGGCCCAGTGGGATCGACTGTCCGGGTGTGGCTTGGCACCCTCAGACCTCCACTCCGCTGTGAGGGGGGGGGATGTGATCAGGCCCAGGTGTCCCTGCTGGGCTGGTATTGCCCACCAGTGCCTGTGGTTTTAGTTGTAAGAGTCTGCGAGGTCCAGGCGCCTCAGGTGGGCCTTGCACTGCCGGCCATCCCCCGGCCCTGTTGCTGCTTTGTGTGTGTGTCCCGCGCAGCTATTGGTCCTTCAGGGGTTGGCAAAGTGTCGTGGTTGCTTCCCTGGTTCACTCTTTCTGCCACGCTGGGTTCCCTTGTCTGAACCCGGTTTGGACCCGAACTTCTCGTCGCTGCCGGTGTGTGTCTTGGTTCACACCCTCCCTTGTGTCCGTGGTGTCTCCCGCTATCTGAATTCTGCGCTCCTGGCAGCCTGTCTCATTTCTTAGGTCTTGTATGGACTTCTTTACTTCATTAACTTCATTACTTTGGTTTTGAGTGTTGTCTCTTAAATCTTTAAGCTGGGTAGCTATCTTTTCATTTGACTCGAAGTTCATTTATCTTTCTATTTGTGGATTCCATGAAATTCTCCATTAATTTTTGCTTTGCCTCCGCACACTCTAGAATAACTGACTGAAGAGATTCAAACTTTTCATTTATCATGTTTATCAGTAGACTTTGTAGAGCCTTTTGGGGGTTCTCTTCTATGTCTTTGATTGACTGCTCTGCTTCCTCCTTTTTTGAGTGGGGGATAAGACTTCATTGTTTGCCATCTTTCTTGTGTTCCTTCTACCCATTTGGATTGGGAATGCCAGTCTTCCAGCACCTGTGAGTACCGTTTAAGACCCAAAGAAGCCCTTACCAAGCACTGTTGTGTAAATCTTACAAGTTCACAATTATATACAGATACCTTGTATACTTGTGTATAAAATTAGATTTGGTGTTCCTAAAGAATACAATTTCAATATAACAACTGATCCTGGGCCCTGTATTCAGTAGTTACTTATTTACTGTTACAACCCTATAAGCAATTCTTTTTTTTTATATTAAGTACTTTTAGGACTGGCTTTCTCTATGAACTTTTTTGATTCACTTGGATTAAGCTGGGATTCCCTCTATCCAATAACCAGGAGTCAATGGAACCTGGAGGTTCAGGCAGTAAGTCAGGAGGGTAAGGTGGAGGTAGTAAAGAGAATAGAGTAAAATGTATTGGGGGGTGGTGATTTTGGTTTAATTTTGGTGACGAGGAAATGTGGAGAAGAGTAGAGTCAGTAGAAAGAACAAGGTTAAAATGATAGACAATGGAGAGTTAGCAGAAAAGAGTGGAGGTGTTATTCATAGGATAGTAATTTTTAAAGAAAGAGAATGCAAAGAGAGAAATAAAGTAAAAATACTGGAAGACAGATGCACAAAACAGAGAACAATTATTTAAAAAAGAAAAAAAAGAAAAAGAAAAAAAAAAACAGAAAAGGAAGAACCCAAACAAACAAACCAAAAAAAACTTGATAAAACAAACCTGTAAAAATGGAAAACAAATAAACAAATAAAAAATACCAACGACATTTCAGAAGTGAAAAAATTAAAAAAAAAAGTTAAAAAAATGTTTGAACAGAAAAAAAAATGGAGTACTACTTTTTTTGGTGGTCTCTCCCCAGTCTCTGGTTTTGTTGCGATGGTCTGCAGGCTATTTTCCCGATTGGCTGGTTTGACTTGATTTCAGTTTGCAGGGGGTGGATCTGTTATGGCCCTTCTCCCCTGTTGGTGCAATCCTGGGTCTCTGTGGTTTGTACAGCTTGCAGGTAGGCCTTGGGCGTCCTCTGTAGATGGGGATGTGAGCAGTCTCGGGAACTGTGGCTCCTCTGTCTGCTGTGGGGCCGCTGCCTTTGATGCCTGGCTTTGAATAGGCTGTGGACTCAGCAGGGCGGGGCATCTCTGGCCTGTTTTACCTGGCTGAGAGTTGCTTTCCTGGGGGAGGCTCCTCCCTCCTGGGTGGGGCAGCCTCCTTGGTGGAGGTGGCTATGGAATGCAGCTCTGTTTTGGGCTGGGCATTGGGCTTCCTCTGTGACTGGATCATTTAACTGTCTCAGGAACTGTTTGTTCCCCCATCTGGTGTTTCAGTGCCGCTGGTAGCTGCTCTTCGCTATTGCTTTAAATTTAGAAATTCCGGCGGGCAGGGCAGGGTACCTCTGGCTAAGCCGCGGTCCAGGATGCACCTCCTGCCAGGGCAGGGGGTGTTCTCCTGGGCAGAGCTGGTTCTCACTGTTCGGTCCCTCTTGCCCTTTTCAAAGATGGCTCCTTTGACCTCGCTTTCCCCAGGCCCGCTTTAGTTCCAGTCTGGTCTGACCCTATGCCAGTGGCAAAGATGGTGCTTTGCTCTGGCGGTGGGGGAAGGGCTGCCTTCCAGAAGCTGCTCTGTGGGTGCGAGTGAGAATTTCTTTTGTGGGGTACTCATGCTTTCTCTGTGATTTCAGGTCGTCCGTGCTCAGCCGCCGTCTGGAGTATTTCTCCCTGGTCTCCGCTGTGTGCTTTAGCCGCACAGAGTGAGGGTTGCTGTGCCGGGGCCGGCACTGGAGCGGTGGCGGGATGCCACCCAGAGCTCAAATCTGAGTTTTCAGATGAGCAAAGTCGATTTTTCCTTCCTGGCCAGAATCCCTGTACTGTTAGAACTTACTCTGGCTGTCTTTCTAGGAGTAAAAGTTTCTGTGGGGTGAGAAAACTGCGATGTCGGAGGGAGCTCAGCTAGGGCTCTGCATCTCCTCCTCTGTCTTCCCAGAAGTCTCGGGAAAAACTTCTTTAAGAAACTATAGCCAAGAGCTTGGTAAGTAGTTCTATATAAGGGAATATCTTGGCAGTGATGGAGAACAGCTGTAGCTTGTTAATTTAATTTTTTCAGGGAATTGATAAACTTCGCTAAAAAAACTCAAAAGAATTGTCTTTGTGGTGATTAAAGACGTTTTGACTTCTGATTTGAGGTTTTTTTCCGTTTCGACTCTGAGTTCGGATTCGACCTGTGGTTTGAATTTTGGTTTGAGTTTGGATTTCCGCTTCTGATTTGGAGTTTGGTTTTGGATTCAATTTCCATTTCCAGTTTGGATGTTGGTTTAGGTTTCGACTTTGTTTACGGTTTTGACTTCCCGCTTGGGGTTTGGTTTTGTTTTCGATTTCCATTTCCCTGTTGGAGTGTTTTTTTGGTTTCGATTCTGGGTTAGGGTCCGATTTTTTCTTTGGCTTTTGGTTGGGGCTTCAATTTCCATTGCAGGTGTGGAGTTCGGTTTTGTTTTTTATTTTGGTTTCCATTTCAGGTTTGGATATTGGTTTTGATTTGGAGGTCACTTTCAGATACGATTTATACTTCCTTAAAATTTTTTTCGTCATCCATCACCCCAAAGACAATTCTTTGACTTTTTTAGAATAATTTATCAATTACCCCAACTAATTACCTTAACACACTACAGCTGTTCTCAATCACCGCCAGGATATGCCCTCATAAAGAACTACTTACCACATTCTCAGGTATGCTTCCTTAAAGAAGATTTTCCTTCTTTAATCACCACAAAGACAATTCTTTCCCCGTTTTTAGAATAGTTTATCAATTCCCTGAAGTGATTACCTTAACAAGTTACAGCTGTTCTCAATCACTGCAGAGATATTCCCTTATATAGAACCAGAAACCATGTCTCAGCTATACTTCCTTAAAGAAGTTTTTCCCATCTTTAAGCACCACAAACACAATTCTTTTGACTTTTGTAGAGTAGTTTATCAATTCCCCGAACTAATTATCTTAACAAGCTACATCTGTTCTCAATCACCGCCGGGATATTCCCCTATATAGAACTACTTACCACGTTCTCGGCTACACTTCCCTAAACAAGTTTTTCCGTCCTTAATCACCACAAAGACAATTCGTTGACTTTTTAGAGTAGCTTCTTAATTCCCAGAACTAATTACTTCAACAAGCTACAGTTGTTCTCAATCACCACCGGATATTTCCTTATATAGACCTACTTATCACGTTCTCAGCTATACTTCATTAACGAAGAATTTTCTGTCTTTAATCACCACAAAGACAATCCTTTTGAGTATTATAGATTTGGTTATCAATTCCCAGAACGAATTACCTTAACAAGCTACAGCTGTTCTCAAACACCGCCAGGATATTCCCTTATAAGGAATTACTTATCACGTTCTCGGCTATACTTCCTTGAATAAGTTTTTGCGTATTTAATCACTACAAAGACAATGCTTTTGAGGATTTTAGAGTATGTTATCAATTCCCAGAACGAATTACCTAAACAAGCTACAGCTGTTCTCAATCACTGCCTGGAAATTCGCTTATTTAAGACCACTTACCATGTTTTGGCTATACTTCCTTAAAGAAGATTTTCCCATTTTTAATCACCACAAAGACAATGCTTTTGAATTTTTAGAGTAGTTTATCAATTCCCCGAATTAATTACCTTAACAAGCTACATCTGTTCTCAATCACCGTCGGGATATGCCCTTATATAACTACTTACCATGTTCTCGGTTATACTTTCTTAATGAAGTATTTTCTGTCTTTAATCATCACAAAGACAATGCTTTTGAGTATTTTAGAGTAAGTTATCAATTCCCAGAAGTAATTACCTTAACAAGCTACAGCTGTTCTCAAACACTGCCGGGATATTCCCTTATATAGAAGTACTTACCACTTTCTTGACTATACTTACTTAAAGAAGTTTTTTTCCATCTTTAATCACAACAAAGACAATTTTTTGACTTTTTTAGACTAGTGTATCAATTCCCCGAACTAATTAATGTAACAAGCTACAGCAGTTCTCTATCACGGCTGAGATTTTCCCTTATATAGAACTACTTACCGTGTTCTCGGCTACACTTAATTAACGAAGATTTTTCCCTGTTTAATTACCACAAAGACAATTCTTTGACTTTTTTAGAGTAGCTTATCAATTCCTAGAACTAATTACCTAAACAAGCTACAGATCTTCTCAATCACTGCAGGGATATTCCTTTATATAGTACTACTTACCACGTTCTTGGGTGTACTTCCCTAAAGAAGTTTTTTCTGTCTTTATTCACCACAAAAACAATTCTTTTGACTTTTTTTTGGAGTAGGTTGTCAATGCCACGAACTAATTACCTTAACTCATTACAGCTGTTCTCATTTACCGCCAGGATATTTCCTTATATAGAACTACTTACCACGTTCTTGGCTATGCTTCCTTAATGAAGGTTTTTCCATCTTCAATTAACACAAAGATAATTCTTTTCACATTTTTAGAGTAGTTTATCAATTCCCTGAACTGACTACCTTAACAAGCTATAGCTGTTCTCAATCACTGATGGGATATTCCCTTATAAAGAACTACTTATCACGTTCTCGGCTATACTTCCTTAAGGAAGTTTTTCCGTCTTTAATCACCACAAAGACAATGCTTTTTAGGATTTTAGAGTATGTTATGAATTCCCCGAATGAATTACCTTAACAAGCTATGGCTGTTCTCCATCAGTGCTGGGATATTCCCTTATACAGAACCACTTACCACATTCTTGGCTACACTTCCTTAAAGTAGTTTTCCCGTCTTTAATCACCTCAAAGACAATTCTTTTGACTTTTTTAGTGTTGTTGATCAATTCCTCGAACTAATTACCTTAACAAGCTACATCTGTTCTCAATCACCGCCAGGATATTCCCTTGTATAGGACTACTTAGCACGTTCTCGAGCATACTTCCTTAAAGATATTATTTTAGTCATTAATCAACACAAAGACAATTCTTTGATTATTTTAGAGTAGTTTATCAATTCCCCAAACTAATTTTCTTAACAAGCTACAGCTGTTCTCAATCACCGCCGGAATATGCCTTTATATAGAACTACTTACCACGTTCTCGCTATGCTTCGTTAAAGAAGATTTATCATCTTTAATAACCCCAAAGACAATTCTTTTTACCTTTTTTTAGAATATTTTATCAATTCCCTGAACTAATTACCTTAACAAGCTACAGCAGTTTTCCATTACTGCTGGCATATTCCCTTATATAGAACTACTTACCACGTTCTTGGCTACACTTCCCTAAAGAAATTTTTCCCAACTTTATCACCACGAAGCCAATTCTTTGACTTTTTTAGAGTAGCTTATCAATTCCCTGAACCAATTACCTTAATAAAGTACAGCTGTTCTTAATCACTGCCGGGACATTCCCTTATAGAAAAGCACTTACCACTCTCTCAGCTACACTTCCTTAAAGTAGTTTTTCCCTTCCTTAATCACAACAAAGACAATTCTTTTGACTTTTTTAGAGTAGTGTATCAATTCCCTGAACTAATTAACTTAACAAGATACAGCTGTTCTCAATGATCGCCAGGATATTACCTTATATACAACTACTTACCACGTTCTTGGGTATGCATTGTTAAAGAAGTTTTTTCGATTCCATTTCCCATTCATAGGTTTTATTCATTTTCATTCTGGTTTTGGTTTTGACTTTTCATTTGAGGTTCGGTTTTTGTTTTGATTTCCACTTCCGATTTTGAGTTTGGTTTCAGTTTTGATTACCATTTCCGGGTTGGAGGTTTATTTAGGTTCGATTCTGGTTTCAGTTTGACTTCCGGTTTGGGGTCTGGTTTTGGTTTCAATTTCTACTTCCCATTCAGGATTTGGTTTTGGTTTCGATTTCCAGTTAGACTTAGGAGATTTATTTCGGTTTTGATTTCCACTTCCTGTTTGGAATTTTTATTCTATTTCGATTTTGTTTTCTACTTCCAGTTTGGAGTTTGGGTTTAGTTTCCATTTCCATTTCACTTTCAGGGTTAGGCATAAGGTTAAGTGTTGAGTTAGGGTTAGAGTTATTGTTAGATTTGTGATTAGGGTGGTTTAGTAATAGTGTTGCTGGTAAGTTTTTGTGTCAGGGTAGAGTTAGGGCTAGGGTTAGTATTAGGGTTAGGACCTTTGATAGGGTTAAAACTAGGGGTAGGGTTTTGCTAAGGTTGGGGTTGGGGTTTGGAGTATGATTACGGTTGGTTTTAGGGCTGGAGCTCGGGTTAAGGTTAGTGTCAGAACTAGGGAAATGGTTAGTTTTAGGGCCTGGGTTAGCTTTTGTGTTAGTGTGGGCTAGCATTAGGGTTAGGTTTGTAGCTAGGGATAGGGTTTGCTTTCATGGTAGGTTAAGGGCTTTATTTAGGGTTATTTAAGGACTGTCTCTTTTTCAACATAGGTCTTTTTCCTGAGATCCCTAGTTAATACCTTTAACAAGCTACAGCTGTTCTCAATTGGCTCAGAGAAAATACCTCGCACATAATAATAGTAGTGTCCCTAGTTCCTGAAGCTAATCAATGTAATAAGCTACATCAGTTCTCAGTGGGTACAGGGATACTCCTAATAACAAAGTAAGGTTTCTTTCCCTAACTCCCAGAGGTCATCCCTTTCAAAAGCTTCAAAAGCTTGTTCTCAATCAGTACAGGAAAACTCCCTTTATCAAAGGGATGTTTGTTTCCCAAATTCCAGGAGCTAATCCATTTTACAAGATGCAACTGTTTTCAGTTAGTTTCTGGAGACACCCTTCGACAGCCTAATTGTTGTTTTCTAAGTTCATGGAGCTAATCCTTTTATCAAGCTACAGCTCTTCTCAAGAAAAACCTGGTAACTCCCTTTTAATAGGTAAGAGTTGTTTCCCGAGCTTTTGCAGATAATTCTTTCAATAAACTACAGAAGTTCTCAATTTGCAGCTGAAAAATTCCTTTCACACAGTAAGAAATTTTTATGAGTTGCCAGAGTTAATCCGTTAATAAGATAGAGCTGTTTTCAATCTGCATCCATACCTTCCACTTTCAACATATGAGTTCTTTCCCAAGTTCCAGGCGCTATTCCGTTTAATAAGCTACAGTTGTTCTCAGTTGGCACAGGGAAACTCCCGTTAGCAAGGCAAAATTTTTTTTTCCCAGCTCAGGGAGCGAATCTCTTTAAAAAGCAACAGCTGTTCCTAAATATCTGTTCTCAATCCCTTTAAAAAGCAATAGCTGTTTCTCAGCTGAGGGAGCTAATCATTTTATAAAGCAACTGCTGTGAAACCTTTTCACAAAGTAGGAGTTGTTTCCTGAGTTTCTTGAGCTAATACTTTTAACAAGCTACAGCTATAGGGGATCAGCTCCTTGACACTGACTTTTACAGCCTAAGAGTTTTTTTCTGAGTTTCCTGAGTGAATCACTTTAACGAGATACCTGTTATAATTAGGGTTAGGGTCAGTGTTTTGGCTAGAGTTAGGGTTTAACATAGAGTTTTGTTATGGTCGGTGTAGAATTAGGGCTAGGATTTGGGCCAAGGTTTAGGGTTATGTTAAGGTTGGGCCTAGGGATACAGTTAAGTGTTAGGGTTAGGGTTAGTGTTAATATTAGTGCTAGGGTTAGGGTTTGGTTTAGGGTTATGTATCTTGTTAAGTTTAGCATTAGATTTAGGGTTGTGTCCAGGGTTGATTTAGGTTTGTTCCTCGTGTTATGTTTAGCATTAGGCTTAGGACTAGGGATAGGGTTTGAGTTTGAGCTACTGTTATTATAAGGCATCGGTATGGTATAGGGTTCAATTTAGGGGTAGTGTTATGGCACCGGGTTTGTCCAAGTCTTTGTAGTTTAGGTCTTGAGTTTGGTTTGGATTTTCATGTGGTGTATGTTTTCATTGTGAGTTCATTGTTTTCAGTTTCATGTTTGGTACTATGTTTGTGTTTGAGTTTCAGTGAGGGTTTGCTTTTTGTTTCCATTTTGAATATGGTTTCAATATCCAGTTTCATGGTTATCTGAGGTTTGATTTAGGTTTCCGTTTCGGTTTGGAATCCATTTTAGGTTTGGACATGGTTTTGCTTTTGAGGATGCTTTGGGATTCTATTTAAGTTTGCATTAACGCTTTGAATTTTATTGTGCTTTTGGTGGGGATTTGGGTTTTCACTTCCAATATGGACTTTGAATTCGGTTTTGATTCTGGTTTATGTTTCGATTTTGGCTTCGACTTCCTATTCGGAGTTAGTTTTTGGTTTTGTTTCTTTTTTCGGTTTCTACTTCCCATTTGGGGTTTGGTGTCAGTTTCGAATTTCTTTTCCTGTGGTAGTTTGGTTATGGTTTTGATTCTTTCGGGTTTGATTTCAGGTTTGAGGTTTGTTTTTGTTTTGATTTCCACTTCTGATTTGGAGTTTGGTTTCAGTTTCGATTTCCATTTCCGAGTCAGAATTTGGTTTCAGTTACAATTCAGGTTTCAGTTTTGACTTCCGGTTTGGGGTTTGGTTTCTGTTTTGATATCCAGTTTTGCTTTGGAATTTGGTTTCTCATTCGAATTCCAGTTAGATTTTGGAGCTTGTTTTCGGTTTGGATTTCCACTTCTGGGTTAGAATTTGAAATCAATTTTGATTATTTTTTTCCCACTTTCTGTTTGGAATTTCATTTCACTTTCGATTTCTGTTTTCCTTCCAGAGGTTGGTTTCGGTTTTGATTCTGGTTTCGGTTTTGCATTCTGATTTGAGGATTGTTTTTGTTTATGATTTCCACATCCAATTTGGAGTTTGGTTTCAGTTTCGATTTCCACCTCTGTTGCGGTGGGTGGTTTCGGTTTCGATTCTGGTTTTGGTTTTGTCTTCTTTTTTGAGTCTTGGTATCCCTTTCTATTTCTACTTCCTGTTTGGAGTGTGATTTCAGTTTCGATTTCCATTTCTGGGTTGGAGGTTGGTTTCGTTTTCGATTCTGGTTACAGTTTTGACTTCCGGTTTGGGGTTTGGTTTATGTTTCTAATTACATGTTTGCTTTGGAATTTGGTTTCACTTTCTAATTCCAGTTAGAGTTAGGAACTTCGTTTCAATTTTTTTTTTTTTTTTTTTTTTTTTTTTTTGGCCAGTCCTGGGCCTTGGACTCAGGGCCTGAGCACTGTCCCTGGCTTCTTCCGCTCAAGGCTAGCACTCCGCCACTTGAGCCACAGCGCCGCTTCTGGCCGTTTTCTGTATATGTGGTGCTGGGGAATCGAACCTAGGGCCTCGTGTATCCGAGGCAGGCACTCTTGCCACTAGGCTATATCCCCAGCCCCTCGTTTCAATTTTGATTTCCACTTCTGGTATTGAATTTGGATTTAATTTCGATTTTTTTTCCCTCTTGAGGTTTGGAGTTTGATTTTAGTTTCCATTTCTCTTTGAGAAGTTGGTTTCAGTTGTCAGTGGTTTTTAGCCTCCCGGTCTCTCCTGTCCTGCAGGAGAGACGGGAAAACACGCCCAACCAGGCGTGTCAGGAAGAGGAAAGTGCCGACAAACTGCCACCCCAGCCCCCTTTTTATTGGAGGACCCACAGACAATCTGGGAGCCAGTCAGATCTAAAACTAGTTTAATGGCGGCAATGAGCTGTTCTTTTACATGGGCCGGAGGGCAGTGGAAGGGGAGGAATATGTGCACCCACATAGGGGCTGTGAATGGACACCTGACCTGTCTGTCAGGGTGGAGCTCCAAAGGACCTCCCAAAGGGGCAGCCTACATCTATGTCACGGCCTTCAGGACTGCCTCTGGGTTCATCTCCCCCAGGCATCTTGGTGCACATGCGGTCTGAGTTTGGGTGGTGGGGCTGGTTAGAACCGCCTTTCTGGTTTTGGACCCAGAAGGCAGGCGGGGCTACAAGCCACAAGGCTCCAGGGCTGGAAAAAGAGTCAGTGCCAGCTAGAACTGCCTCATAATGATGCAAGGCATCCAGATGGGTGTGCCACACATTCGGTTTTGATTCTGGTTTTGACTTCTGATTTGAGGTTTGGTTTTAGTTTTGATTTCCACTTCTGGTTTGGAGTTTGGTTTCAGTTTCAATTTGCACTTCTCTTTTGGAGGTTGGTTTCAGTTTTGATTCTGGTTTCGGTTTTGACTTCTGGTTTGAGGTTTGGTATGGGTTTCAATTTTGCCTTCGGATTTGGAGGTTGGTTTCAGTTTTGATTACCATTTCCAGGTGGGAGGATGGTTTCAGTTCGATTCTGGTTTTGGTTTTGAATTCGGTTTGGGGTTTTGTTTCGGTTTTGATTTTCACTTCCGGTTTGGAATTTGGTTTTGGTTTCGATTTCCAGTTAGAGTTAGGAGCTTGGTTTCGGTTTACACTTCCAGTTTGGAATTTGGATTCAATTTCGATTTTGCTTTCCACTTCTGCTTTGGAGTTTGGGTTCAGTTTCCATTTCCATTTCACTTTCAGAGGGTGTTTTCGCTTTTGATTCTGATTTTGGTTTTGACTTCTGGTTTTCAGTTTTGCTTATATAGAACTACATACCACCTTCTTGGCTCTACTTCCTTAAAGCAGTTTTATACACCTTTTATCACCACAAAGACAATTCTTTTGACTTTTTTAGAGTGGGTTATCAATTCCTCAATGTAATTACCTTAAGAAGCTACCGCTGTTCTCAATCACCACCAGCATATTCTCTTATATATAACTACTTAACACGTTCTCAGGTATACTTACTTAGAGAAGTTTTTTACGTCTTTAGTCACCACAAAGACAATTCTTTTGACCTTTTTAGAGTAGTTCATCAATTCCCCGAACTAAGTAGCTTAACAAGCTACAGCTCTTCACAATAACACCCGGGATATATCCCTATATAGGACTACTTACCACGTTTTCGGGTATGCTTCCTTAAAGAAGGTTTTTCCGTGTTAACCACCACAAAGACAATTCTTTTCACTTTTTTATGCTAGGTTATCTATTTATCAAAATCATTACCTTAACAAGCTACAGCTATTCTCAATAACCACCGGGATATTTTCTTATATAGAAATACTTAGAACATTTTTGGGTATGCTTCCTTAAAGAAGGTTTTTTCCTTCTTTATTCAGTACAAAGACATTTCTTTTGACTTTATTAAAGTAGTTTATCACTTCCCTGAGCTAATGACCCTAACAAGCTACAGCTGTTCTCAATCACCGCTGGTATATTCCCTTATATAGAACCTCTTACCATGTTCTCAGGTATACTTCCTTAAAGAATTTATTTCTGTCTTTAATGACCACAAGGACAATTATTTTCACTTTTTTATACTAGGATATCAATTTCCTGAACTCATTACCTTAAAAAGCTACAGCTCTTCTCAATCACTGCTGGGATATACCCTTATATAGAAATACTTACAACGTTCTCATCTATGCTTCCTTAAAGAAGGTTTTTCCTTCTTTATTCAGCAGAGAGACTTTTTTTTTTACTTTTCGAGTAGTTTGTCAATTATCAAGCTAATTACCTTAACAAGTGACAGCTGCTCTCAATCACAGCTTGGATATTCACTTATATAGAACTAATTAACACCATCTCGGGTATACTTACTTAAAAATTTTTTTTTCGTCTTTAACCACTACAAAAACAATTCTTTTGACTTTTTGAGGGTAGTTTATCAATTTCCTGAACTAATTACCTTCACAAGCTAGAACTGTTCTCAATTACCCCGGGATATTCCCATATATAGGACTACTTACCACGTTCTCAGCTGTACTTCCTTAAAGAAGTTTTTTCCCATTAATCACCACAAAGACAATTTCTTTGAATTTTTAGAGTAGTTTATCAATTCCCCAAAGTTATTACCTTAACAAGCTACAGCTTTTCTCAATCATGGCCGGGATATTTCATTATATAGAACTACTTACCACCTTCTCGGGTATACTTCATTACAGACGTTTTTTTCTGTCTTTCGTCACCACAAAGACAATTCTATTGACTTTTTGAGAGTATTTAATCAATTCCCCGAACTAATTACCTTAACAAGCTACAGCTGTTCTTAATCAACACCGGAATATTCCCTTATATAGAACTACTTACCACTTTCTCGGGTATACTTCCTTTAAGAAGTTTTTTCTGTCTTTAGTCAACAAAAATACAATATTTTGACTTTTATAGAGTAGTTTATCAATTACCCGAACTAATTACCTTAACAAGCTACAGCTGCTCTCAGACACCGTCGGTATATTCCCATATGTAGTACTAATTACCACGTTCTCAGCTATACTTCCTTAAAGAAGTATTTTCCGTGTTTAATCACCACAAAGACAATTCTATTGAGTTTTTTTAGAGTATTTCATCAGTTCCCGGGACGAAGTACCTTAACAAGCTACAGGTGTTCTCAATCACTGCCGGGATATTCCCTTATATAGAACTACCTACCACCTTCTCGGGCATACTTCCTTTAAAAATTTTTTCCGTCTTTAATCACAACAGAGACAATTCCTTTGACTTTTATAGAGTACTTTATCAATTCCCAGAACTAATTACCTTAACAACCTACAGCTGATCTCTACCACCACCAGAATATTCTGTTATATAGAGTACCTACCCCGTTCTCGGGAATATTTTTAAAGAAGGTTTTATCGTCTTTAATCACCACAAAGAATTTTTTTTTGACTTTTGTAGAGTGGTTTATCAATTCCCCAAACTAATTATCTTAACAAGCTATAGCTGTTCTAAATACTGCCGTCATATTCCCTTATATAGACCTACTTACCCCATTCTCCAGTATACTTTTTAATGAATTTTTTTCATATTAGATCACTACAAAGACAATTCTTTTGACTTTTTTAGAGTATTTGGTCAGTTCCCCGAAATTACCTTAACAAGCTACAGCTATTCTCAATCATCTCTGGGATATTCCCATGTATAGAACTACTTACCTCGTTGACAGGTATTGTACGTTAAAAAGGTTTTTCTGTCTTTAATCACCATAAAGACAATTACTTTGACATTTTTAGAGTAGTTTGTCAATTCTCCTAAATAATTACCTTAACAAGCTACAGCTGTTTTCAATCACTGCCAGGATGTTCCCTTATATACAACTACTTGCCACAATCTAGAGTATAGTTCCTTAAAGGTTTTTCCGTTTTTAATCACAAAGACAATTCTTATGACTTTGTTAGAGTACTTCATCAATTCCCGAACTAATGTCCTTAACAAGCTACAGCTGTTCTCAATCACCGGGGGGATATTCCCTTATATAGAACTATGTACCACGTTCTTGGGTATAATCCTTTAAATAAGTTTTTTCCTTCTTTAATGACCACATAGGCAATTCTTTTGACTTTTTTTAGAGTAGGTTATCACTTCCCCAAACCAATTACCTTAACAATCTACAGCTTTTCTCTAAGACAGCCGAGACATTCACATATAACGGAATACTTAACACGGTCCCGGGTATGCTTCCTTAAAGAAGATTTTTTTCTGTCTTTAATCAACACAAAGACAGTTCTTTTGACTTTTCTAGAGTAGGTTATCAATTACCCTAACTAATTACATAAACAAGCTATAGCTGTTCTCAATCATCCCCAGGATATTCCCTTATATAGAAGTACCTACCACGTTCTCAAGAATACTTTTTAAAGAAGTTTTTATCGTTTTTAATCACCACAAAGAAAATACTTTTGACTTTTTTAGAGTAGGTTATCAATTCCCCAAACTAATGAACTTAACAAGCAACAGCTGTTCTCAATCACCGCCGGGATATTGCCTTATATAGAACTGCTTACTACGTTCTTGGCTATATTTCCTTAAATATTTTTTTCCTTATTTATTCAGCAGAAAGACAATTTTTTTAACTTTTTGAGTAGTTTGCAAATTACCGAGCTAATTACATCAACAAATGACAGCTGTTCTCAATCACAGAAGTGATACTCCCTTTTTTTTTTTCAATTTTTTATTATCAAACTGATGTACAGAGAGGTTACAGGTTCATACATTAGGCATTGGATACATTTCTTGTACTGTTTCTTACCTTATCCCTCATTCCCCCCTCCTCCCTCCCCCTTTTCCTTTCCCCCCATGGGTTGTTCAGTAGATTTACACCAAACAGTTTTGCAAGTATTGCTTTTGTAGTTGTTTGTCTTTTTTTTTTTCCCTGTGTCTCTCAATTTTGGTATTCCCTTTCAATTTCATAGTTCCAATGCCAGTTTACACGGTTTCCAATATACTCAGATAAGATTACAGAGGTAGTGTAGGTACAAACACAGGAAGGTGATACAAGAACATCATCAATAATAGAAGCTACAGATACACATGGGACGTTGAAAGTAGTTACAACTGTGATATAACAATTGTTTCCATAACATGGAGTTCATTTCATTTAACATCATCTTAGGTGTTCATAAGGGTATAGCTATTGATCCTTGTGATGCTCTGCTATGACTTGCCTAAACCTGTACTAATTATTCCCAATAAGGGAGACCATAGGGTCTATGTTTCTTTGGGTCTGGCTCACATCACTTAGTATAATTTTTTCCAAGTCCTTCCATTTCCTTACAAATGAGACAATGTCATTCTTTCTGATAGAGGCATAAAATTCCATTGTGTATATATACCACATTTTCCTGATCCATTCGTCTACTGAGGGGCATCGTTACAGATACTCACTATGACAAATTGTGCTGCGATGTACGTTGTTGTGCTGGTGGCATTACTGTGATTTTGTTTGTGGTCTTTTGGATAGATACCCAAAAGTGGGGCTGCTGGGTCATAGGGGAGTTCTATATTTAGCCTACTGAGGAATCTCCATACTGCTTGCCAGAGTGGCTGAACCAGATTACATTCCCACCAACAATTAAGTAGGGTTCCCTTTTGGCCACATCCCCTCCAACAATTGTTATTATTAGTTTTCTTGATATATGACAGTCTTACTGGGGTGAGATGGAATCTCAATGTTGTTTTGATTTGCATTTCTTTTATGGCCAATGATGTAGAGCATTTTTTCATATGTCTCTTGGTCACTCTCATTTCCTCATCAGAGAAGTCTCTTTGTAAGTCTTTAGCCCACTTGATGAGGGGGCTATTGGTTCTTTGCAGTTTTGTTTTGGAAGAAGATAATTTTTTTAGTTCTGCATATATTTTAGATATGAGGCCTTTGTCCATTGAATGGCTGGTAAAGATCTTCTCCCAGTCTGTGGGCTTTCTGTTTATCTTGCGACCTATGTCCTTTGCTGTGCAGAAGCTCTGCAGTTTGATGCAGTCCCATTTGTCCAACCTTTCTTTGATTTGTAGCCTTTTTGTGTCTTTGTTAAAGAAGTTCCATCCTGTGCCAAGGAGCCCAAGTGTTTCTCCTCCTCCTTCCTTTAGTGTTTTCAGGGTGTCTGTTTTGATTTTGAGGTCTTTAATCCATTTGGAGTTGATGTTGGTGCAGGGTGATATATAAGGATCTAGCTTTAGTTTGTTGCATGTGTTGAGCCAGTATGGCCAGCACCATTTGTTAAAAAGGCTATCTTTCTTCCATACTATTGTTTTAGCTCCTTTATCAAAGATTAAGTAGGTGTAGTTCTGTGGATTCATTTCGGGGTCTTCAATTCTGTTCCATTGGTCTTCAGGCCTGTTCCGGTGCCAATACCAAGCTGTTTTTATTATTATAGCTTTATAATACAGCTTGAAGTTGGGTATTGTAATTCCTCCAGCACTGGTCTTTCTGCTTAGGAGTGTTTTTGCTATTCTAGGTAGGTCACCTAGTTTCTTTCTTTGGCAGTACCAAGGCTTGAACACAGAGCTCCACGCTTGCCAGGCAGACATCTCTCACTTGAGCCATGGTCACAACCCATTTTTGCTTTATTTTTTCCCAACACAATCATGAGATTTTTTTATTTGGGCTTGTCTTTGATCGTGATCCTCTTACCTATACTTCCTGTATAACTGGTAGACATTACATTGTCCAGCTTGTTGATTGGCATGAGGGTCCCACCAAATTTTTGCCCAGATTAGTCTGAAACCACAATCCTCATGATCAGGTGACTTCTTGAGCTCTGTTTTTGTGCCCATAGAATTGCTGTGAGGAGTAACAACAGTGCAAAGGAAGCGTTTACAAACTGATGGGGTCAGACAGCTTGTCGGGGTGCAATGACTCACAGATTTGATTTTGTTACAGGGGGTGGTTGGCACCTATTGACAAGAACAATGCACAGGTCTGGGACAAAAGCTGTACTTCCCCAGGATTAGTTTTGGCGCCCCTAGCTGTTTCCTTTAGAAATGTACAAATAAACCTCCCAATAGGAAGAAGCCATATGTTTGCTTAGGGTGCATCTAAACCAGAGACCATTTACCCAGGACATTATGGGATGGAAGCCCCCAGGAGAAGGAAGGTAGGGATGATTTATGTCCTTAACATTATATGCTTATTACACGACATTACTTAGCAACATGAGAAAATACAGAGGAGCAATACAGGAAAAGAAAAAGAAAATTCACACCTGATTCTATGCTCCAAAATTCACATCTGATTCCATGCTCCAAAAGAAACCCTTGTGCACCCTAGTGGGCTTGCCCTCAGTCATTGAGAAGGAGACAAATAGAGAAAGACACTTCTCTCACACACTGCATCACAAGGATGAATTGGTAAAGTTTTGTTTTGTTTTTCAGAAGACAACTCTGCAATACATTTGCAAAGACAGAATGCACTTCGGTGCTGTGATATTAGTTCTAGTAATGCATGCTCTTGAAAAACAATTCGCAAGGTCCTGGACACTCTTCTACATATTTCATGTCTGTCTTGTCAATCTTCAGAACAATCTTATTATACTCAGTAAGTATTCAGACTTGTATGTTTAATAATGTACCTAGGAGGAAGTTATCACAGCACTGTTGGTGAACAATGAAAATTATAACTGTTTGTTGATCAGCAGAGATTTTGCTCAACCTAGGACCATTAGGTAGGTATTGAAGAATGAGGAAGGTCCATTGATGCTAACATATAATGAGCTCCAAGACATATAGTTAGTGGAAAAAGCCAGCCACAGGGTTGGGGGCAGAAACTAATTCCTGTAGTCCCAGCTACTACAGAGGCAGAGGTAGAAGATTCATTGTTTGAAGCCAGCCCATGGAAAAGAATGAGATTCTTCTTTTAAAATGAACTAAAAGAAAAAATAACTAAAGTGGCAGAGCTCTTACTAAGCAAGGTTGAGGGATCGAGTTAAACAAATTTCAGTATCCACAAAAAATGTATATATATGAAAAATCCATGAAACTCTTGTCTCTAGTTAATCATCAAGAGGCTGGAGATGGAGCTGTGGCCCAAGTGGTAGTGATAGCCTTGAGCAAAATAAAATCTCAGGCACAGGACTCAGGCCCTGAGTTCAAGACCTACCACACACACACACACACACACACACACACACATGCACAACTACAGTCAGATGCCAATGGCTCATGCCTGTAATCCTAGCTACTCAGAAGGTTGAGATCTTATGTCCTCAATAGGAAGTGGACACAACTCACTCCTAGCCAAGTTCCATCTCTGGGGGCTGATTATCCGTTCCTACCCATGGGGTACTCCACCTGATCAATAAGCCATTTTTCCAAGTAACAGGAATCCAATGTCAGGATGACAGCAGTGAATCTTGTTTTCATGCTTAAGAAGGACTTACAAATCAATAAGCATTAGGAGACAAAACTATGTGTGTTTTCTCTTTTCTTTGCTTTTCAATATTTGCTTAAGTTTTCATTCTGATTAAGGACTCTGAAGAGCCTCAAGGATCAGGGGCTCCTGATGAATTACACACCATAATCACATCACACACAGCTAACCCTGGTGGGTTAGGAGACCTTTAGAGGAGTGATGAGGAGCTGTGATTTTACTGTGTTTTGCCAGTAACCTTAGAGTATGAGAATGACCTGCATATTATAACAGTTGCAGGTTACATGATTCTAACAGTGAAAAATGACAAGTTGTCCCAAATATGATGGTTAACAGAAGCCAAGGCAAGAGAACGTGACTCTGATGTACATCAGCTTACTCCACATAGATGAAGACAGTATTGGAAGTCTACTAGTACCTTCTACTTTTTTAATGAAGAGGGTATCTCTATATTCTCTTATTTATACCATTCCTCACACAAAGATGACCTGAGACTATATTTTCAGTGACATCTGGAGGAACATCATCTTTTTTACTTTCTTAAGATCTGCTGTTGTCACTCCAAAAATAGCCCACGTTGGCCTGGAACTCACAATCTTTCTGCTCTTTCTGGGATTACAAGCTTGTACCACTTTACTCAGCTGGTAGAAACATAAAATGTTTGGCACTGGGATGGAACCCAGAGTCTTGTGCATGCCAGCTCTATCACTAAGTTAGTTACCTTCCAGTTCTGTGATGGGGTTTTCTCTCACCCAGTACATGCCAGTGATGAGCCCTCCTTTGTATTCCTCCAATGCTTTTCCTTCTCGTCTGTACCCTCGATATTCTGTAGTCTGTTATTATGTAATATTTCATACTGAAAAGTCAAGAGGATAATATAATAGCTAGGGAGATTCCTGTACATTATCCCCAAAAATGGTAGCATTTCCCTATATCCTCTGTCCCTCTTTCCTTATATAAATATATCACTACATCATGTAAATTACAGAAATCATGACTTTTCATCCCTAGATATTTCAACTTGTATTCCTCCCAAAGACAAAAAGCTGTGTGGGGGGGGGGGCAGAAATGGTGGTGCACACCTGTAATCTGAGCCATGTAGGAAGCATATATAAGAGAATCACAGTCCAAGTTCAGCCCAAGCAAAACAGCAAACACAGGAGACCCTATCTGTGAAAAATACCTAAGAAAAATAATAATAATTAATAATAATAAATAAGGGATGTTCATTCTTATGTCCATATTCATATTGCTCTTACAATCCTGTTTACCTACTGGCTTTCCTTCCCTGGGCTGTCAGCTTGTAAGGACTGGGATTTGGCCCTTGGCTTTCTACACTCACTACGCAGATTACAGCACATCTTTAGTATGGATTTGTTGCACAAGGGTGGTGCTCTACCACTTGAATCACATCTCTAGCCCAAAGTATGTATATAGAAAGAGAATACAACTTCCCTGTTCCAGTTCCTCCTGGTAGGACTCTAAGCACTGTAAACACACATACCTGTTGCATGTACTCATGGGTGCGTATACACACACACACACACACACACACACACACACATTCTATGGTTCAGTTTAGAATGCTTGCCACCTCAACTCCACAGTATCCACTTGCTCTGGTTTAATGCCATGCTTTTCTTCTGCTCCTCAATACTTGCTGTACATTTCCCTCAGCCAGGACACCTCCAATGCTCCAGATCTGCCCTCCCTGCCGTCCTAAAAGGCAAATCCTATCAGGGCACTTTTCTGCTTAAAACCCTTCTCTTTCCATTGGCCCCAGACTAGCTATCCAGCTTCAGATTCTAAATTGGAGGCTTCCACCTTCTTCCTTCTCCTTCTCCTGACTCCCACCCACCTTTGACCTCTGGTCTCCGTATGAACAATTCAGAAACACACACATCATGCCTGTCCATGTCTCTGTTCCCTCCCATGGAGACAACTCTTTCCAGTGCCTCATTTTTTCTGTGAATGCTTCCTCAGACATGTTTTCCAGGGCCCATTCAGCTACCTGGCCAACTGTGAAGAGTGATCAGAGAACTCAGGCATAGTAAAAGTAAAAAATGAGTGCTCGCTGGATGAAAAAGAAAAAAGCATCCCCACTTTCTCCTCTGTACCCCAGTCAGCTGCAGAATTATGAACCAAAAACTAACTCCAAAAGGAGGATTGAAACAGAAACTAAACTGAAACCAAAACAAAACTAGAAACCGGAAGTGAAATTAGGAAAGTGCAAAAAACTCCACACCGGAAGTAGAAATCCAAACTGGAACAAAAACCTGAACGAAACTACTATTCGGAACATGAATTCCTGATATGAATTGAAAACAACCTCCAAAACGAGAGTGGAAACCAAAAACAAACAGAGACGTACACCGAACATGCAACCGGAAGTAGAATTCGAAACGTAAAATAAAATCTCAATGGGAAGGAGAAACCAAAACAAGAAAAAAACTCAAGGAAACTGCTGTCCGGATGTGAAAATTGAATTATGAACCAAAAACTAACTCCAAAACAAGAATTGAAACCACAACTAAGCTAAATCGTAACCGAACTCAAAACCGGAAGTGGGACTCAAAACCGCAAACAAACTCCATGCCAAAAGTAGAAATCTAAACCAGAACAAAAACGACAACGAAACTTTTATCCATAAGTGGAATTCCAAATATGAACCGAAAACAAACTCCAAAGCAAGAGTGGAAATAGAAAACAAACTGAGACCAAAACGGATCTCCAAACCAGAAGTGGAACACGAAACCGCAAATAAATGCCAAATGGGAAGGAGAAAACAAAACTAGAACAAAAACCTCAAGGAAACTGCTCTCTGGATGTGAAAATCAAATTATGAACCGAACACCAACTCCAAAATGAGAATTGAAACTGAAACTAAAATGAAACCGAAACCGAACTCAAAACCAGAAGTGGGATTTGAAACCGCAAACAAACTCCATACCTGAAGTAGAAATCAAAACCAGAACAAAAACGTCAACGAAACTCGAATCCAGAAGTGGAATTCCAAATATGAACCCAAAACGACCTCCAAAGCAAGAGTGGAAATGGAAAACAAACTGAGCCCGAAATAGAACTCCAAACAAGAAGTGGAACATGAAATCGCAAATAAACACTAAATGGGAAGAGGAACCAAAACCAGAACAAAAAGCTCAAGAAAACTGCTCACCGAATGTGAAAATCGAATTATGAACCGAAAATTACCTCCAAAATGAGAATTGAAACTGAAACAAAACTGAAACTGAAACAGAACGAGAAACCGGAAGTGGGATTAGGAAAGCGCAAAAAACTCCATACCAGAAGTGAAATCCAAACCCGAACAAAAAACCTGAAAGAAACTCCTCTTCAGAAAAGGACTTCCTGATAAGAACCAAAAAAAACCTTGAAAACAGGAGTGGAAAGCAAAAACCAACTGAGATGTACCCTGAACTCCCAACCAGAAATGGAATTCGAAACGACAAATAAAATCCAATGAGAAGGAGAAACCAAAACTAGAAGCAAACCTCAAGGAAACTGCCAGATGTGAAAATCGAATTATGAACTGAAAACTAACTCCAAAACGAGAATTGAAACCAAAACTAAAATGAAACAAACCGAACTCGAAACTGGAGGTGGAATTCGAAAGCGCAAACAAACTCCATACTGGAAGTAGAAATCAAAACCAGAACAGAAACATCAACGAAACTCCTATCCGTAAATGGAATTCCAAATATGAACTGAAAACGACCCCCAAAGCAACAGTGGAAATGGAAAACAAACTGAGACCGAAACCGAATTCCAAACCGGAAGTGGAGCATAAAACTGCAAATAAATACCTAATGGGAAAGAGAAACCAAAACCAGAAAAAAAAAAAACCTCAAGGAAACGGATCTCCAAGTGTGAAAATCATATTATGAACTGAAAACTAACTCCAAAACGAGAATTGAAACCGAAACTAAACTGAAACTGAAATGGAACTAGAAACCGGAAGTGAGAGGAGGAAAGCTCAAAAAACTCCATGCCTGAAGTAGAAATCCAAACCCGAACAAAAACCAGAACGAAACTACTATTCGAAATAGGAATTCCTGATGTGAACCGAAAACAACCTCCAAAATGAGAGTGGGAACCAAAAACAAACTGAGACGTACACCTAACTCACAACTGGAAGTGGAATTCGAAATGGCAAATAAAATCACAATGGGAAGGAGAAATCACATCCAGAAAAAAAACCTCAAGGAAACTGCTCTCCAATAGCGAAAATCGAAATATGAATGGAAAACTAACTCAAAAATGAGAATTGAAACTGAGCCTAAACTGCAACCAAAACTGGAAGTGGGATTTAAACCACAAACAAACTCCATAATGGAAGTGGAAATCAAAAACGTCAACGAAACTCCTATCCGGAAGTGGAATTCCAAATATGAACCGAAAATGACATTCAAAGCAATAGTGGATATGGAAAACACACTTAGACCGAAACAACTCCAAAGTGGAAGTGGAAAATGAAACCGCAAATAAATGCCTAATGGGAAGGAGAAACCAAAACCAGAACAAAAACCTCAAGGAAACTGCTCTTCAGATGTGAAAATCGAATTATGAACCGAAAACCAACTCCAAAATGAGAATTGAAACGAAAACTAAACTGAAACGGAAACGGAACTAGAAACCGGAAGTGGGATTAGGAAAGCTCAAAAAACTCCATACCTGAAGAAGAAATCAAAACCAGAACAAAAAACGTGAACGAAAATTGTATCTGGAAGTGGGATTCCTGATATGAACTGAAAATGACCTGCAAAGCAAGAGTGGAAATGGAAAACAAACTGCGATGGAAATCCATCTCCAAAGCGAAAGTGGAAGACGTAAACGCAAACAAATGCCAAATGGGAAGGAGAAACCAAAACCAGAACAAAAACCTCAAGGAAACTACTCTTTGGATGTGAAAATCGAATTATGAACTAAAAACTAACTCAAAAACGAGAATTGAAACCGAAACTGAACTGAAAGCGAAACAGAACTCGAAACCGGAAGTGGCATTCGAAACTGCAAACAAACTCCATTCTGGAAGTGGATATCCAAACCAGAACAAAAACGTGAAGGAAACTGCTATTCGGAACAGGAATACCTCATATGACCTGAAAACAACCTCCAAAACAAGAAAGGAAAGCAAAAACAAACTGAGCCGTACACCGAACTCGCAACTGGAAGTGGAATTCGAAAAGGCAAATAAAATCCCAGTGGGAAGGAGACACCAAAACCAGAACAAAAACCTGAAAGAAACTGTTCTCCGGATGTGAAAATCCAATCATGAACCAAACACTAACTCCAAAACTAGAATTGAAACCGAAACTAAACTGAAACCCAATTGGAACTTGAAACCGGAAATGAGATTCAAAACTGCTAACAAACTCCAAGCCGGAGGTGGAACACGAAACCGCAAATAAACACCAAATGGGAAGGAGAAACCAAAACCAGAACAAAAAGCTCAAGGAAACTGCTCTTCAGTTGTGAAAATCGCATTATGAACCAAACACTATCTCCAAAACGAGAATTGAAACCGAAACTAAACTGAAATTGAAACAGAAGTAGAAACCGGAAGTGGGATTAGGAAAGTTCAAAAAACTCCATGCCTGAAGTAGAAGTCCAAACCCGAACAAAAACCTGAATGAAACTACTATTCAAAACAGGAATTTCTGATATGAACCAAAAACAACCTCCGAAACGAGAGTGGAAACCAAAAACAAACTGAGACGTACACCGAACTCGCAACCGGAAGTGGAATTCAAAACGGCAAATAAAATCACAATGGGAAGGAGAAATCACAACCAGAACAAAAACCTCAAGGAAACTGCTCTCCGATAGCGAAAATCGAAATATGAATGGAAAACTAACTCCTAAACGAGAATTGAAAGTGAGCCTAAACTGCAACCAAAACTGGAAGTGGGATTTGAAACCGCAAACAAACTCCATAACGGATATGTAAATCAAAAATGTCAATGAAACTCCTACCTGGAAGTGGAATTTCAAATATAAACCAAAGCAAGAGTGGAAATAGAATACAAACTGAGACTGCAAATGAACTACAAACTGGAATTGGAACAAGAAAACGCACATAAACGCCAAACAGGAAGGAGAACCCAAAACAAAAACAAAAACCTGAAGGAAAATGCTCTCTGGATGTGAAAATCGAAGTATGAACTAAAAACTAAATCAAGAAAGAGAATTGGAAATGGAAACTAAATGGAAATCAAAACTGAACTCGAAACTGGAAGTGGGATTCAAAACCACAAACAAACTCCATACCGTAAGTGGAAATCCAAACCCAAACTAAACCGTGAATGAAACTGCTACTTGGAACATGAATTCCGGATATGAACAGAAAACAATCTCAAAAACAAGAGTGGAAAGCAAAAACAAACTAAGACGTACACTGAACTTGCAACCGGAAGTGGAATTTGAAATGGCAAATAAAATGTCAATGGGAAGGAGAAACCAAAACCAGAACTAAAACCTCAAGAAAACGTCTTCGGATGTGAAAACTGAATTATGAACCGAAAACTACATCCAAAACGAGAATTAAAACTGAAACTAAACTGAAACAGAAATGGAACTCAAAACCGGAAGTGGGAATAGACAACACAAGCAAACTCCATACCGGAAGAGGAAATCAAAACGCGAACACAAACATGAACAAAACTGCTATTCGGAACAAGAATTCCTGATAGGAACCGAAAAAAAACCTTGCAAACAATAGTGGAAATCAAAAACCAACTGAGACGTCCACTGAACTCGCAACCGGAAGTGGAATTCAAAATGGCAAATAATAACCCACAGGGAAGGATGAACCAAAACCAGAACAGAAAACTCAAGGAAACTGTTCTTTGGATGTGAAAATCGAATTATGAACCGCAAACTAACTCCAAAATGAGAATTGAAAGCGAAACAAAACTGAAAAAAAATGGCACTCGAACAGGAAGTAGGATGCGAAACCGGTAATAAAATCCATACTGGAAGTAAAAATAAAAGCATGAAGGAAACTCGTATCGGAATTGGAATTCTGAAAAAGTACCGAAAACGACCTCCATAGCAAGAGTGGAAATGGAATACAAATTGAGACTGAAAACAAACTCCAAACCGGAAGTGGAACACGAAACCGCAAATAAACACCAAATAGGAAGGAGAAACCAAACCGATAACAAAATCCTCAAGGATTCTGCTCTCTGGTTGTGAAGATCGAATTATGAACCGAAAATTGACTCCAAAATGAGAATTGAAACCGAAACTAAACTGAAACCGAAATGGAACTCAAAACCGGAAGTGGGATTTGAAACTGCAAATAAACTCCATACTGGAAGTAGATATCAAACCATAACAAAAAAAGTACGAAAGTCATATCTTTTTTTTTTTTTTGGCCAGTCCTGGGCCTTGGACTCCGGGCCTGAGCACTGACCCTGGCTTCTTCCCGCTCAAGGCTAGCACTCCGCCACTTGAGCCACAGCGCCGCTTCTGGCCGTTTTCTGTATATGTGGTGCTGGGGAATCGAACCTAGGGCCTCGTGTATCCGAGGCAGGCACTCTTGCCACTAGGCTATATCCCCAGCCCCGAAACTCATATCTTGAAGTATAGTTCCAAGTATGAACTTAAAAAGACCTCCAAAGCAAAAGTGGAAATGGAAAACAAACTGAGACTGAAACCGAACTCCAAACCGTAAGTGGAACATGAAACCGCAAATAAATGCCAAATGGGAAGGAGAAACCAAAACCAGAACAAAAACCTCAAGGAATCTGCTCTTCGGATGTGAAAATCGAATTATGAACCGACAACTAACTCCAAAACGAGAATAGAAACGGAAACTAAACTGAAACCGAAACAGAACTCGAAACAGGAAGTGGGATTTGAAACCACAAACAAACTCCATAGCGGAAATAGAAATCAAAACCACATCAAAAACGTGAACGCAACTTGTAACTGGAAGTGGAATTCCAAATATGAACTGAAAAAGACTTGCAAAGTAGCAGAGGAAATGGAAACCAAACTGAGTGTACACCGAACTTGCAACCGGAAGTGGAATTCAAAACGGCTAATAAAATGCCAATGGGAAGGAGAAACCAAAACCAGAACAAAAAAGTCAAGGAAAATGTTCTCCAGATGTGAAAATCGAATTATGAACTGAAAACTAACTCCAAAATGAGAATTGAAATGGAAACTAATTTGAAACCGAAATGGAAGTAGAAACAGGAATTTGGATTAGGAAAGCGCCAAAAAATCCATACCAGAAGTAGAAATCCAAACCAGAACAAAAACCTGAAGGAAACAACTATTCGGAAAAGAAATTCCTGATATAAATGGAAACAACCTCCAAAATGAGAGTATAAAGCAAAAGGAAGCTGAGATGTACACCGAACTCGCAACTGGAAGTGGAATTTGAAACAGCAAATAAACTCCCAATGGGAAGGAGACACCAAAACCAGAACAAAAACCTCAAGGAAACTGCTCTCCGGATGTGAAAATCAAATTATGAACCGAAAACTGACTCTATAACAAAAATTAAAACCGAAACAAAACTGAAACCTAAATGGAACCCCAAACCGGAAGGGGTATTCGAAACCACAAACTCCATACCGGAAGTAGAAATCAAAACCAGAACAAAATCATGACCGAAACTCGTATCCAGAGTAGCAATTCCTAATATGTACCAAAAACGACCTCCAAAACGAGAGTGGAATGGAATACTGAGTCTGAAAACAAACTCTAAACCGGAATTGGAACACGAAACCACAAATGAACGACAAATGGCAAGGAGCAACCAATACCAGAACAAAAACCTCAAGGAAACTGCTCTGCGGATGTGAAAATCGAATTATTAACTGAAAATGGACTCCAAAATGAGAATTGATACCGAAATTAAACTAAAACCGACACGAACTCGAAAGTGGAAGTGTGGTTCGAAACCGCAAACAAACTCCATACCGGAAGTAGAAATCAAAACGAGAACAAAAAGGTGAGTGAAACATGTATCCGGAAGTGAAATTCCAAATATGATCTGAAAGCGACCTCCAAAACAAGAGTGGAATTGGAAACAAAGTCAGATGTACATCGAACTCCAAACTGCAAGTGGAATTCCAAACGGCAAATAAAATCCCAATGGCAAGGAGAACCAAAACAAAAACAAAAACCTAAAGGAAACTACACTCCGGAAGTGAAAATCGAATTATGAACCAAAAACTGCCTCCAAAACGAGAATTGAAACCGAACTAAACTGAAACCGAAATAGTTCTATCTACTGTCCTATCCCAGTCTAATCCTAGAGTCCTATCCTATAGTCTTATCCCAAAGACATCAAGTCATCAAGTTTGGGCATTACCAAATGCTTTAAAGGTATTATTCCATTGTTTTAAAGAGGAACTAGAGTTAAAAAAGGATTTCTCAGGGTTCTTTAATTAAAATTAAAAAAAATCAGAGCTAAGTGTCAGAATTTGGATTTAAAAGGATACACACACACACACACACACACACACATATACATACTAAACTAATAGGGATAGAAGTAAACTCTCATTAACTCTATGTATGCAGGAAGAAATGGCAAAATGGGCCAATGTTTCTCACTAATATATTGGAAAGCTGAATGGATAAGTATTTCTAATTTTAATTCTTGCATTAAGGAAAAATTCAAAGGTCTTCATGCCATGCAGTAACTGGGACTGAAAAAAAAGAGGCTCTTTTGAAATAAGCAGCCCGTAGACAAAGGGTGGCACCTGGTTTCAGAATGCCTGTGAGCTTCAGTTTTTCCAATACAGATAAAAGCTAAAGTGTTGGGTTAGTAAAAAGGCTTTGGAAATCAAGAATACATTTATAGATAAGAAATTTGGGAGTAAAATTGTCCTAAATAATTATTGCAAAGTGAGAAAAGGAGAATTATGGCTACCAAAATGTTTAATTGCCGTTCCAGCTTCTTTGTAGGTCTTTTGTAGCAGTTTCCAGCAGGCCCACAGAGAAGCACAGGTGATTCCTACAAGGTTGTCAAGATCTAATACTGGCCCTTAATAAGTTCCAGGTAAGAGAGCATGCTTAAAAACTACTTCCGTGTGGACCACCTTGTTGCTTTTAATTGGAGTGAAGTGGCCCCTTGTAAGACTCACTGATCTGAAATCTGCGGTTCGAAGCCAGCCTGGGCAGAGAAAGGTCCCTGTGAGAGACTTGTTTCTAATCAGCCAGCAGAGTGCTGGGAATGAAGTTGCATGGAGCTCAAAATGGTAGGGTGCTAGTCTTGAGCTGGAGAGCTGGGGGACAGCGCTCAGGCCCTGAGTCCAAGTCCAGTGGAAAGTCACTCCTCCTGGGACAAACGTGATGGAGCATCCAGAGGCAGTAAGTAGCTGCTTGAATGGCAGAGATGGTGTCAGATCCTAGAGTCACTCCTGTTTGGCCTTTCAAAAGTTAATCAAAGCCAGGAGGTCCTAGAAGAATAGTTCGTAAGCATGCCTTTCTAATGCCAATGTCTGTCTACTGGGCAGGAACTTGTCAGTCATCTGTGATAGTGGGTAGTAAGGGTAAGTTTGTCAAATGAGAGGATAGTTTAAAATCTCAACCCCCCGCATCTACTCAAAGCTCTGACTGGCAGTGAGGATTTTAAGCTGATACATCCGTTTAGGAAAGAAAGCTTGTAGACCTAAGATTGTGTCCTTATTGAGATCTGTTGAAGGCCTGCAAAGGTCATCAGAGATCAGTTCCCCAACCAGTCAGGAAAAAGCATTTAAAACTAGAATGTTAAAAGGCACAAATTTGTAAACCTGAAGTCACCTATCTGGGCTTCATATTAAAAGAGGGCAAGCATTGGCTGTCAGATGCACGTAAAGAGACTGTGCTGAAAATCCCTGTGCCTAAGTCAGCCAGACAAGTCAGAGTTCCTGGGAACAGCAACAGCAGGCTTTTGCCGGCTGTAGATACCTGGCTTCGCTGAGATGGCCAAGCTTCTATATGAAGCAACCAAAAACCTCCCAGAATTTCATTGGACTGAGCAGATGCAAAAAGCCTTTGAGGCAATAGATTTTAAGCCTCATCCGGGCCCTATGGGAACGAGCAAAGATTGCCATTATGCACTGTCTGGGTCATTAAAAGGGAGTTGATTCAGTGACTAGAGGGAATAATCTAGCCGACCAGGCAGCCAAGGAAGCACTCCTTCAGCCCAGAGCAAAAGTATTGACTTTAGTAGACCCAGGGCCACGAGCTTTGCCTCCTGTGCCCCAGTATTCCCAAGAAGACTTGGAGTGGATAAAGAAAAATCCCATGGCCCACAAAACCCCGAACAGAGAAGGAAACAATGACTGGTGGAAAACTTGTGAAGGGAAACTTATCCTGCCACAAGGGCTGGGTAAGGGGATTCTTAAGAGAATCCACTGAGCTTCTCACATGGGAACCTGAAAAATGTAGGACTTGCTCCGACACTCCAAAGTCAAAATTAGACAAGGAGATTAACTTATTGAAGATATTGTTAAAAATTGCAAGGCCTGTCAGCTTACCAATGCCCCCAATCAACAGATTACTAAAGGAGCTCGCCTCTGTGGGGATAGGCCAGGTGTGTATTGGGAAGTAGATTTAAACCTGGAAAAATTGGATACAAATATTTGCTAGTCTTTGTAGACACCTTTTCAGGATGGGTTGAAGCCTATCCAACAAAGCATGAGACTGCGAATGTAGTGGCTAAGAAGATCCTGGAAGAAATCCTACCCAGGTATGACTTCCCATCCACCATTGGGTCGGACAACAGACCGGCTTTTGTCTCAAAAGTAAGTCAGGGAATAGCTGCTGCACTGGGGACGGATTGGAAATTGCATTGTGCTTATAGACCCCAGAGTTCAGGACAGATAGAGAGAATGAATCGGACTCTAAAAGAGACCTTAACTAAATTGGCCTTAGAGACTGGCTCAGACTGGGTGTCACTCCTTCCTTTTGCTCTGCTTAGAGAAAGAAATTCTCCCTATCAGCTTGGCTTTACTCCTTTTGAAATAAGCCTTCAGATTGAATTGCTTGCTGATTTGGATGATGCTGAATTTTTGTGTAAACTCGATAGCAGCTCGTGCACAAAAATATGTGACCCCAACTTAAGGCATTATATAATTCTGCTTCTGTCCCTACCCCCCATTTATTCAGACCAGTGGACTGGGTGTTCGTCTGAAGGCATAACCCCAAATCCTTAGAACCACGGTGAAAGGGACCCTAGACAGCATTGCCACTTGGGTTCATTGCTTACACGCCAGGCCAGCTGACCCCTTTGCCCTGGACGACGACTACCGTGGTGGAACATGGGAGGTCTCCAAGCACCCGACTCAGCCACTTCGCCTTGGCCTCAAGAAAAGAAAGTTAAACTGAACATTGTTATAATTTTCTTTTTGCCTTCTTTCCTTACTACCCTGGCTAGTGTTGATGTTATTTTGGCAGCTCACTCCAAAGCGAGGTGACCCCCTTATTTTAGGTAGTTTTGGGCTTGCTCAGGAATTTGGGTATAGCCACCCAACCCTTAGAGCACAGCTGAGAAGTTTATGTATTATTTTGTTGCTTACATTTGGATACTAAACACTATACAGCTAATGGTAAGTCTGTATAGCTGAAAGTTAATTTTCAGTTTGCAGTAATCCTGCAGCCCCTTGGTAAGGTTATAGGTTCCTGGCTAGGTAAGGTCAAGGCCCCTGAGTCAGCCTGAAGAAGTTACAGAAGATGGATGATCTTCACCCATCAGCCCCCCTTTAAAACAGAGGGACCAGAGTTATTTTGGGATACTACTTTGGGCCCTACTGGCCCATGCCTTACCTCTATATCATCCCCTAGACATGCAAGCCATTGAAATGGACAGAATGGAGCCATGATTGGCTCCCAAGGTACCAAAAAGAAAAAGGGGGAAATGAAGTGCCAGACTTTGAAGTCAGGCCCCACTTTACCACGTGAACCCCACTTTACCACATGAACCTGAGATAAGCAGGCCCTGTAGGCAGACCCAGGACAAGCCCATTAGGGCCCAGTCGGTCTAGAACTCTAACCCTAGGAATGCTTAACTCTGACTGCCCCCAGAGTTCCTTGAGCCAATCAGATTTGTACCTGTGTCCTAATCTTGCTTGCTTGAACACCTGATTGTTGTAACTTTGTTCTTTGCCTTTATAAGCCCTGTGTAATCACAGCTTGGGGCTCCCTCCTAACCTCCGCTGTGTCAGTGGGTAGGACAAGGCCCAAGTTGCAGCTCACTTAAATAAAGCCTTGCCTTGCTTTTGCATTTCGGAATGTCTGAATCGCGGTGGTCTTCTTGGTGGTGGTTTCGCAACTTGGCATAACAATAATCCTGTCCTAGACCTTTACTAGAGTCCATTCCTAGAGTCCTATCCTAGAGTTCTATCCTAGAGTTCTGTCCTAGAATCCTATCCTAGTCCTATTCTAGAGTTCTGTCCTAGAGTCTTATCTAGAGGCCTATCCTAGAGTCCTATCCTAGAGTCCTAACCTAGAGTCCTAACCTAGATTCCTATCCTAGTCCCATCATAGTCCTATCCTACAGTCCTATCTTAGACCTTTTCTAGAGTCCATTCCTCAAGTCCTATCCTAGAGTTCTAGCTTAGAGTCCTGTCCTAGAATCCTATCCTAGTCTTATCCTAGAGTTCTGTCCTAGAGTCTTATCTAGATTCCTATCCTAGAATCCTATCCTATAGTGCTAACCTATAGCCCTATCCTAGTCCTATCCCACAGTCCTATCCTATAGACATAGTGTAATCCTATCCTAGTCCTACCTAGTCCTATCCTAGAGTGCTATCCTATAGTCCTATCCTAGTCCTATGCCAGAGTGCTATCATAGAGTCCTAATCTATAGTCCTATCCTAATTTTATCAGAGAGTCCTTTCCTAGAGTCCCATCCTAGCATAATATTCTAGAGTCCTATCCTAGGATCCTATCCTAGAGTCCTATCCTAGATTCCTACCTTTGTTCTATGCTAGACATATTCTAGAGTCCTATCCTACTCCTATGCTATTCCTACCCTAGTGTCCTATCCTAGTCCTACTCTAGTACCCTCAACTAGATTCCTATCCTAATCCTCTCCTAGAGTCCTATCCTACTCCTATCTGGTCCTCGTTTAGCCCACTACTCATTCTATCCTAATAGTATCCTAATCCTATCCTAGAGTCCTTACCTAGAGTGCTATTCTAGAGTCCTATCCAGTCTGACTCTAATCCTATAATATAGTCATATCCTAGTTCTATCCTAGAATCCATCCTTGAGTCCTAGCCTAGAGTACTTTCCTAGATGCCTACCCAAGTACTATCCTAGTCCTATCCTAGAGTAATATCCTAGATACCTATCCTAGATTCCTAGCCTACAATCCTAGCCTAGAGTCCTAGCCTAGGGTCATATCCTAGAGTCCTATTCTTGTCCTGTCATAGAGTCCTATCCTAGAGTCCTATCTTAGAGGCCTAAAATCCTATATGCAGAACAAAGACACACACACACACACACACACACACACACACACACACACAGTGTAACCATGAACAGGGAAAAAGTAGCCCCCTCCCCATCCCCATTCATCAGTGTTCAGGGATCAACCGGGGAAATCATGGGGAAGCCAGAGCCATGAAACACAGATACAATCATTCCCTGATGTAGGCAGTTTTGCTCTATGTCATCTCTGCTTTGGGCCCCAAAGCTTTTCAAATGAAGACCCATCTGTCCTAACATCTCTGAACAAATAAACACTGAAAACCTAAATACAACCTCCTCCTCTCCCAATACTCTCATTCTTGGTACTGAGCAATGGTATCTTTCTACTGATGCGTTTCCATTCTTTTGGGTTTTGGTTGATTGATACAGTAAATTACAGACAGTAAGCGATTGTCCCACAACTTAGAGGTTTGCTTACAACCATGAAGGAAAAGAAAGTTGTGTTCCGTTTCCCTCCCCACCCAGGCTGAATTCAATCCAGATTTCTAATGGTGTATGCATAAGACACATACACCCTAAAATCACTCAGAGACTCCTGGGGCTCCAGAGCTATAATTGAAACTGAAAAGCCGAGGACCTGACAAATTGTTTCTTGCACTACACTGAACTTTGGAGTTTAGGCCCTGGAGAATGCACTTCGGTCCTGAATTTATTTCTGATGCTGAAAAGAGATTCCAGGAGAGAGGTTACTGATTACATAGGCAGAAAGGTGAGGAAAAATCCTCCTTTGTGACCACCCAGGAACTATCAGCGACCAGGGTATAGAATTGGCACTATTTGTGGCAATGACAGGAATAGTAGAGATATGAAAAGGAGTGAAACTATCCGTTTTTACACATGACATGTTCATGTATTTAAAGAAACTCAGAGTTTCTTCACTGAAGTTACCTGAGATGATCACACATGGGCAACGCAGCAGGAGGGTATAAAATTAACCCACAAAAATCAGTAACTTGACTTCCGGGAAGACGGCAGAGGAGCTGCAGAGCCCTAGCTGAGCTCCCTCCGACATCGCAGTTTTCTCACCCCATAGAAACTTTTACTACTAGAAAGACAGCCAGAGTAAGTTCTAACAGTACAGGGATTCTGGCCAGGAAGGAAAAATTGACTTTCTCATCTGAAAACACAGATTTGAGCTCTGGGCGGTGTCCCGCCGCCACACCAGTGCCGGTGCTGGCACAGCGCCCGGCACAGCAACCCGCACTCCGCGTAGGTAAACCACACAGCGTAGAACAGGGAGAAATCCTCCAGATGGCGGCTGAGCACGGACGACCTGAAATCGCAGAGAAAGCGTGAGTACCCCACGAAAGATATTCTCACTCGAGCCCACAGAGCAGCTTCTGGAAGGCAGCCCTTCCCCCACCGCCACAGCAAAGCACCATCTTTGCCACTGGCATAGGTCAGACCAGATTGGAACTAAAGCGGGCCTGGGGAAAGCGAGGTCAAAGTAGCCATCTTTGAAAAGGGCAAGAGGGACTGACCAGTGAGAGCCAGCTCCGCCCAGGAGAACGCCCCCTGCCCAGGTGGGACACGTGTCCTGGGCCTAGGCTTAGCCAGAGGTGCCCAGCCCTGCCCACCAGAATTTCTAAATTTAAAGCGAAAGCAGCAAGCAGCTCCCAGAGGCACGGAAACACCAGACGGGGAAAAAACAGTTCCTGAGACAGTTAAACGGTCCCGTTACAGAGGAAGCCCAATTCCCAGCCCGAAACAGAGCTGCATTCCATAGCCACCTCCGCCAAGGAGGCTGCCCCACCCAGGAGGGAGAAGCCTCCCCCAGGCAAGCAACTCTCAGCTGGGTAAAACAGGCCAGAGGCGCCCCATCCTGCTGAGTCCACAGCCTATTCAAAGCCAGGCGATAAAGGGAGTGGCCCCACAGCAGACAGAAGAGCCACGGTTCCTGAGACTGCTCAAGTCCCCATCTACAGAGGATGCCCAAGGCCTACCTGCAAGCTGTGCGACCACAGAGACCCAAGATTGCACCAGCAAGGGAGAAGGATCAGAACAGATCCACCCCCTGCAAACTGAAATCAATTCAAACCCATCCAATCAGAAAAATAGACTGCAGACCATCGCAAGAAAACCAGAGACTGGGGAAAGACCAACCTAACAAGGAGGACTCCATTTTTTTTCTTCTTTTCAAATATTTTTTAAACTTAAAAAAAATTTTTTTTTCACTTCTGAAATGTCGTTGGTTGTTTTCTTTTTTGTTTTCCATTTTTACCTATTTGTTTTATCAAGTTTTTTTCTTTTTTGATTGTTTGGGTTGTTCTTTTTCTATTTTTTTTTCCTTTATATATTTTTTCTTTTTTAAATAATTTTTCTCTCTTTTGTGCATCTGTCTTCCATTATTTTTACTTTATTTCTGTCTTTGCGTTCTCTTTCTTTAAAAATTACTTTCCTACGAAAAACACCTCCACTCTTTTCTGCTAACTCTCCATTGTCTATCATTTTAACCTTGTTCTTTCTACTGATTCTACTCTTCTCACATTTCCACATCACTGAAACTAAACCAAAATCACCCCCCACCCCAATACATTTTACTCTATTCTCTTTACTACCTCCAACTTACCCTCCTGACCTACTGCCTGGACCTCCAGTTTCCATTGACTCCTGGTTATTGGATAGAGGGTATTTCTGCTTAATCCGAGTAAAACAAAGGGGTTCATAGAGAAAGCCAGTCCTAAAAGAACTTAATATAAAAACAAGAATTGCTTATAGGATTGTAACAGTAAATAAGTAACTACTGAATACAGGGCCCAGGATCGGTTGTTATATTGAAATTGTATTCTTTAGGAACAGCAAATCCAATTTTATAGACAGGTATACAAGGTATCTGTATATAATTGTGAACTTGTAAGATTTACACAACAGTGCTTGGTAAGGAGTGCTTTGGGTCTTAAACGGTGCTCACAGGTGCTGGTAGACTGGCATTCCCAATTCAAATGGGCAGAAGGAACACAAGAAAGATGGCAAACAATGAAGTCTTATCCCCCACTCAAAACAAGCAGGAAGCAGAGCAGTCAATCAAAGTCATAGAAGACAACCCCAAAAATGCTCTAGAAAGTCTACTGATAAACATGATAAATGAAAAGTTTGAATCTCTTCAATTATTCTAGAGTGTGAGGAGGCAAAGCAAAAATTAATGGAGAATTTCATGGCATCCACAAATAGAAAGATAAATGAACTTCAAGAGTCAAATGAAAAGATAGCTAACCAGCTTAAAGATTTGAGAGACAACACTCAAAACCAAAGTAATGAAGATAATGAAGTAAAGAAATCCATACAAGACCTAATAAATGACATGGAAATCATCAGGAAAGACCAGTCAGAAGGAAAAGGCATTCGAAATCAAGTAGCTAGCCGAAAGTCCCGACTAACTGAAGCAGAGGAGCTAATTTCAGGAGCTGAAGATTCCTTAGATTCTATGGAGAAAGATCAAAAATCAATACAAATCCAGTCCAATCAACAAAACAGATCGCTACAGGAGATTCAAGACACGATCAGGAAGCCAAATTTAAGGATAATAGGTATTGAGGAAAACTTGGAGAAAGAGGTTAATGGGATAGGCAACCTATTTAACAGAATATTAGCTGAGAACTTCCCATATATCCAGAAGGAAAGGTCTATACAGATACAAGAAGCATTTAGAACCCCAAACCAACCAGACCAGAATAGGACATCCCACCGACACATTGTGATCAAAACAGGATCAGTAGAGTACAAGGAAAGAATCTTTAAAGCTGTTAGGGAGTTATGAACACATAAGATGATGCTAAATGAAATGAACTCCATGTTATGGAAACAATTGTTATATCACAGTTGAAACTACTTTCAACGTCCTATGTGTATCTGTAGCTTCTATTATTGATGATGTTCTTGTATCACATTCCTGTGGTTGTACCTACACTATCTTTGTAATCTTATCTGAGTATATTGGAAACCGTGTTTACTGATATTGGAAGGAGGAAATTCAAAGGGAATACCAAATTTGAGAGACACAGGGTAAAAAAAGAGAAACACCTACAAAAGCAATACTTGCAAAACTGTTTGGTGTAAGTGAACTGAACACCTCCGGGGGAGGGGAAGGGAAAGGGGGGAAGGAGGGGGGTACGAGGGACAAGGTAACAAACAGTACAAGAAATGTATCCAATGCCTAACATATGAAACGGTAACCTCTCTGTACATCACTTTGATAATAAAAATTTGGAAAAAAAAGTTATGAAGTATTTAAGTTCAAAATAAAATTTCTTTTTATTACAAAAAAAAAGCTGTTAGGGAGAAGGAAACAATCACATATAAAGGAAAAGCAATCAGAATTACCCCAGACTTCTCAGCAGAGACCATGAAAGCAAGGAGAGCCTGGAATGAAGTATACCAAACACTAAATAAAAACAACTACCAACCAAGAATTCTATACCCAGCCAAACTCTCATTCATAGCTGAAGGTCAAATAAAAGTCTTCCACAGTAAGGAAAAACTGAAACAATATATCTCCACCAAACCAGCATTACAGAAAATCCTCAATGATGTACTACACAGGGAAAATAATCAAGATCCCAGTACAGACAGAGAAATGAAGCCTAAATAGTAAACATCAGATCAAGAAATGGGAAGACACAGACTTCCGGGAAGACAGCAGAGGACCTGCAGTGCACTAGCTGAACTCCCTCTGACATCGCAGTTTTCTCACCCCATAGAAACTTTTACTACTAGAAAGACAACCAGAGTAAGTTGTAAAAGTACAGGGATTCTGGCCAGGAAGGAAAAATTGACTTTGCTCGTCTGAAAACACAGATTCGAGCTCTGGGCAGCATCCCATAGCCACGCCAGTGCTGCACCGGCACAGCGCCTGGCACAGCAACCCACACTCCATGCAGCTAAAGCACATAGTGGAGACCAGGGAGAAATACACCAGACGGCAACTGAGCACGGATGACCTGAAATCGCAGAGAAAGCGTGAGTACCCCACGAAAGATATTCTCACTCGTGCCCACAGAGCAGCTTCTGGAAGGCAACCCTTCCCCCACCGCCACAGCAAAGCTCCATCTTTGCCACTGGCATAGGTCAGACCAGATTGGAACTAAAGTGGGCCTGGGGAAAGCAAGGTCAAAGTAGCCATCTTTGAAAAGGGCAAGAGGGACTGACCAGTGAGAGCCAGCTCCGCCCAGGAGAACGCCCCCTGCCCAGGTGGGACACGTGTCCTGGGCCACAGCTTAGCCAGAGGTGCCCAGCCCTGCCCGCCAGAACTTCTAAATTTAAAGCCAAAGCAGCGAGCAGCTCCCAGTGGCACGGAAACACCAGACGGAGGATCAAATAGTTCCTGAGACAGTTAAACGGTCCCGTCACAGAGGAAGCCCAATTCCCAACCCGAAACGGAGCTGCTTTCCATAGCCACCTCCGCCAAGGAGGCCGCCCTGCCCAGGAGGGAGAAGTCTCACCCAGGCAAGCAACTCTCAGCCGGGTAAAACAGGCCAGAGGCAAGGAAAAAATACTCAAAGCTGTTAGGGAAAAGAAAACAATCACATATAAAGGAAAAGCAATCAGAATTACCCCAGACTTCTCAGCAGAGACCATGAAAGCAAGGAGAGCCTGGAATGAAGTATACCAAACACTAAATAAAAATAACTACCAACCAAGAATTCTGTACCCAGCCAAACTCTCATTCATAGCTGAAGGTCAAATAAAAGTCTTCCACAGTAAGAAAAAAATGAAACAATATATCTCCACCAAACCAGCTTTACAGAAAATCTTCAAAGATGTACTATACAGGGATAATAATCAAGATCCCAATACAGACAGAAATGAACCTTAATTAGTAAACATCAGATCAAGAAATGGGAAGACACAGCTTTAAACAAGACAGTGATAATGAAAGGAACAAACGATCATCTCTCAATTCTAACTGTCAACATTAATGGACTTAATTCTCCATTCAAATGACATAGGCTCATAAGTTGGATAAAAAATCAAGATCCATCTTTCTGCTGCCTCCAAGAGACACATTTATCCAGCAAAAGTAAACAACTTCTAAAAGTGAAAGGATGGAAACAAATCTATCAAGCAAATGGCCCCCATAAGCAGGCTGGAGTTGCAATCCTAGTATCAGACAAAATTGACTTCAAATTAAAAATGGTAAGAAGAGACTAAGAAGGTTACTACATAATAGTAAAGGGATCTCTCCTACAGGAAGATATAACCGTTCTAAATATCTATACACCAAATGCAGGAGCACCCAACTTCATCAAACAAACACTACTGACTCTAAAAACACTCATAGACCCAAACACATTGATAGTTGGGGACTTTAACACTCCACTCTCACCTCTGGACAGATCAACACGCCAAAAACTGAACAAAGAAACAACAGACCTAAACAATTGCATAGACCAACTAGATTTAACCGACATCTACAGAATATTCCACCCAGCAACGACAGAATACACATTCTTTTCAGCATCACATGGATCATCCTCCAAAATAGATCACATCTTAGGGCACAAAGAAAATCTGTACAAATTCAGAAGTATCAAAACCATTCCCTGCATTCTCTCAGACCACAATGGAATAAAATTAGAGCTCAATACAAACAGCCACCACAGAAAATGCTACACTTCATGGAGACTAAACAACACACTGCTGAACCATTAGAGGGGCATTGAAGAAATTAAAACGGAAACTCAAATGTTTATGGAATTCAACCAAGTTGAGGACACAAAGTTCCAGCTCCTTTGGGACACAGAAAAGGCAGTACTCAGAGGAAAATTTATATCTCTGAGTGCATACATCAACAAACTGGAGAAAGAGCAACTCAATAATTTAAGGAAGCACCTTAATTTCCTTGAGAAAGACCAAGAAGCCAAACCCCAAATCAATAGACGGAAGCAAATAATTAAAATGAAATCCGAATTAAATCAATTAGAGACAAAAAAGAAACATCGAAAAAATCAACAAAACAAAGACTTGGTTCTTTGAAAACATCAACAAGATAGACAGACCCCTGGCAAACCTGACCAAGAAAAGAAGGCAGCACACTCAAATAAACAAGATAAGAGATGAAACAGGTAACATTATCACAGAAATAACCAAAATTCAAAAATAATAAGGGACTATTTTGCAAACCTTTATGCCAACAAATTCGAGAACTTGGAAGAAATGGATGATTTCCTAGAAAAAATTCATATCCCCAAACTCAAACATGAAGATTTAAACCTTCTAAACCAACCCATATCCAGTATTGAAATAGAAACGGCAATAAATGATCTCCCATCCAAGAAAAGCCCTAGTCCAGACGGATTCACTACAGAATTCTACAAGGCCTTCAAAGCAGAACTCACACCAATGTTTCTCAAACTCTTCAATGAAACTGAAAGAGAACATTCACTACCAGACTCATTCTATGAAGCCAGTATAACCCTCATCCCAAAACCAGGCAGTGACTCATCACGGAAAGAGGACTATAGACCGATTTCCCTGATGAACATAGACGCAAAAATTCTGAACAAAATTCTGGCCAATCGACTTCAACAGGTCATCAAAAAATCATACACCACGATCAAACTGGATTCATCCCAGGGATGCATACTTGGTTTAATATACACAAGTTAATTAATGTAATTCACCACATCAACCGCAGCAAGGTAAAGAACCACATGGTTTTATCTCTGGATGCAGTAAAAGCGTATGATAAAATCCAGCACCCATTTATGCTAAAAGCCCTGGAAAAACTGGGATTCCAGGGAACATTCCTGAATATAATCAAGGCAGTTTATGACAACCCAACAGCAAGCATAACTCTAAATGGTGAAAAACTAAAGCCATTCCCTTTAAAATCAAGAACAAGGCAGGGATGTCCATTCTTTCCCCCACTCTTCAACATAGTACTAGAATTCCTAGCCAGAGCAAATAGGCAAGAAGAAAATATAAAGGGGATCCAAATAGGAAAAGATGAAGTTAAACTTTCTCTCTTCGCAGATGACATGATCCTATACCTAAAGAATCCCATAGACTTTACCCCCAAGCTACTAGAGCTGATCCAAAACTTTGGCAAAGTTGCAGGATATAAAATAAACCTTCAAAAATCAACGGCCTTTCTCTATGCTAATGACCCGAAGACCCAGGCTGAAATTAGGAAAGTAACTCCTTTTGCAATAGCCCCCAAAAACATAAAATTCCTAGGAATAACCTTAACCAAAGAAGTGAAAGACCTCTTTGAGGAGAAATTTAAAAGCTTTAGAAATGAAATTATATCAGAACTAAGGAAATGGAAAAACCTCCCATGCTCCTGGATTGGAAGGATTAATAAAATCAAAATGGCAATATTGCCAAAAGCTATCTACAAATTCAATGCAATACCCATTAATATCCCAACACGATTTTTTAATGAAATAGAGGAAGCAATCCAGAAATTCATTTGGAACAATAAAAGACCTAGAATAGCAAAAACAATCCTAAGCAGAAAAAAACAGTGCTGGAGGAATTACAATACCCAACTTCAAGCTGTATTATAAAGCTATAGTAATAAAAACAATCCTAAGCAGAAAGAACAGTGCTGGAGGAATTGCAATACCCAACTTCAAGCTGTATTATAAAGCTATAGTCATAAAAACAGCTTGGTATTGGCAACGGAACAGGCCTGAAGATGAATGGAACAGAATTGAAGACCCAGAAATGAACCCACAGAACTACGCCTACTTAATCTTTGATAAAGGAGCTAAAACAATAGTTTGGAAGAAAGATATCCTCTTTAACAAATGGTGCTGGCAAAACTGGTTCAACACATGCAACAAACTAAAAATAAAGCCTTATATATCACCCTGCACCAAAATCAATTCTAAATGGATTAAAGACCTCGAAATCAAAACAGAAACCCTGAAAACATTAAAGGAAGGAGTAGGAGAAACATTGGGCTCCTTGGCGCAGGACGGAAATTTCTTAACAATGACCCAGAAAGGCTACAAATCAAAGAAAGGTTGGACAAATGGGACTGCATCAAACTGCAGAGCTTCTGCACGGCAAAGGACATAGCTCGCAAGATAAACAGAAAGCCCACAGACTGGGAGAAGATCTTTACCGGCATTCAACGGACAAAGGCCGCATATCTAAAATATATGAAGAACTAAAAAAATTACCTTCTTCCAAAACAAAACCGCAAAGAACCAATAGCCCCCTCATCAAGTGGGCTAAAGACTTACAAAGAGACTTCTCTGATGAGGAAAGAGAATGGCCAGGAGACATATGAAAAAGTGCTCTACATCACTGGCCATAAAGAAATGCACATCAAAACAACATTGAGATTCCATCTCACCCCAGTAAGAATGTCATACATGAAGAAAACTAACAACAACTGTTGGAGGGGATGTGGCCAAAAGGGAACCCTACTTCATTGTTGGTGGGAATGTAAACTGGTTCAGCCACTCTGGCAAGCAGTATGGAGATTCCTCAGAAGGCTAAATATAGAACTCCCCTATGACCCAGCAGCCCCACTTTTGGGTATCTATCCAAAAGACCACAAACAAAATCACAGTAATGCCACCAGCACAACAACGTTCATCGCAGCACAATGTTATAGCTAGAATCTGGAACCAACCCAGATGCCCCTCGGTAGAAGAATGGATCACGAAAATGTGGTACATATACACAATGGAATTTTATGCCTCTATCAGAAAGAATGACATTGCCCCATTCATAAGGAAATGGAAGGAGTTGGAAAAAATTATACTAAGTGAAGTGAGCCAGACCCAAAGAAACATGGACTCTATGGTCTCCCTTATTGGGAATAATTAGTACAGGTTTAGGCAAGTCATAGCAGAGCATCACAAGAGCCCAATAGCTATACCCTTATGAACACATAAGATGATGCTAAGTGAAATGAACTCCATGTTATGGAAACAATTGTTATATCACAGTTGTAACGACTTTCAACGTCCCATGTGTATCTGTAGCTTCTATAATTGATGATGTTCTTGTATCACCTTCGTGTGGTTGTACCTACACTATCTCTGTAATCTTATCTGAGTATATTAGAAACCGTGTATGCTGTTATTAGAAGTAGGAAATTGAAAGGGAATACCAAAATTGAGAGACACAGGGTAAAAAAGACAAACAACTACAAAAGCAATAGTTGCAAAACTGTTTGGTGTAAGTGAACTGAACACCTCAGGGGGGGAAAGGGAAAGGGTGAGGAGGGAGGGGGTATGAGGAACAAGGTAACAAACAGTACAAGAAATGTATCCAATGCATAATGTATGAAACTGTAACCTCTCTGTACATCAGTTTGATAATAAAAATTTGAAAAAAAAATCAGTAACTTTTCAATATGTCAACAATGAGAAGAGTGAGGCTGAAATCAGGAAAGTAACTCCATTTGTGATTGTTCAAAAATACCTCGGAATTCTTAAAACCTTAAAAAGGGAATTAACCCAGATAGAAAGAAAAGGAGGAACCTGCCATGTTCCTGGAGTAGAAGAATTAGCATCATTAAAATGACAAAACTGCACAAAGCTACCTACAAATTCAATGCAATACCTGTCAAAGTGTCAAGTATATTCTCCAGTGATATACAAGAAGCATTCTAGCAATTCATATGAAACAAAAGGAGACCCTGAGTTGCAAAACAATCATTAACAGAAAGAACAGTGCTGAAGGAATTACCAATACTAAACTTGGAACTCCATTCCAAAGCTGTCATAATAAAAACAGTGTGATACTGGCAACAGAAAGGGCCATGGGACAAAGGTAAAGAAGACTCATAAACAAACCCACAGACATATAGCTACCTAGTATTGGATAAGGAAGATGAAACAGGATAGAAGAATGGTAGTCTCTGCAACAAATGCTATTGACAGAATTGGCTTTACACATGGAGAAAACTATAATTATTGCATTCTCTCTCACCCTGTAACTGAATCAAATCCATTTAGATCCAAGTCCTCAATGAAAAATCAGACACACTGCAAATGTTACAGGAAGGTATACAGGAAACATTAGGGCTCCTTGGCACAGGTCACAATTCCCTATCTAATGATCTGGAATTACAACAAAGCAAAGGAAATCTACATAAATGGGATTGCATAAAACTGAAACATTTCTCAGTGGCAAAGAACACGACAAGCAAGATCAATAGAATGCCCCCCAAATGGGATAAAATCTTTACTAGCTATGCCTCAGACAAGGGCCTCATATCTAAATTGTTCTTAGAGGTCAAAAAATTAAACCCACCAAAAAGAAATCCTCACAGAAACTACAACCTGATTATTAAATGAACTAGAAACTTTAAGTGACTCTTCTCCAAAGAAGAAATAAGAATGGCCAATAGACAAATGAAATGTTCACCATCTCTGCCCATAAAGGAAATGCAAATCAAAAATACACTGACGGGCTGGGGATATAGCCTAGTGGCAAGAGTGCCTGCCTCGGATACACGAGGCCCTAGGTTCGATTCCCCAGCACCACATATACAGAAAACGGCCAGAAGCGGCGCTGTGGCTCAAGTGGCAGAGTGCTAGCCTTGAGCGGGAAGAAGCCAGGGACAGTGCTCAGGCCCTGAGTCCAAGGCCCAGGACTGGCCAAAAAAAAAAAAAATACACTGAGATCCACGTCACCCCAGTTAGAATGGCCATTAGAAAATAAAAACCTAAAGTAACAACAGATAACCACAGATGCTGGTGGGGATGTGTGCAAAAGGGAATTCTACTACAATGTTGGTGTGAATATAATCTTGTTCAACTACTCAGAAAAGCGGTATGTGGGTTCCCCAAATAATTAACCATAAAACTTACCTCTGAGCCAGCAACTCATTCCTGGGCATTGATGAAAACGACCACAAACCAGGTCACATAAACTCACCAGCACAACAATGTCCACTACAGCATTGTTTACCCTGCCTGAGATGTGGAATCAACCCAGTTGCCCCTCAGGGGATGAATGGATTAAGAAAAGGTATAGCTAGGGCTGGGAATATGGCCTAGTGGCAAGAGCGCTTGGCTCATATACATGAAGTCCTGGGTTCGATTCCCCAGCACCACATATATAGAAAACGTCCAGAAGTGGCGCTGTGGCTCAAGTGGCAGAGTGCTAGCCTTGAGCAAAAGGAAGCCAGGGACAGTGCTCAGGCCCTGAGTTCAAGGCCCAGGACTAGCCACAAAAAAGAAAAGGTATAGCTATAACATATTATTCTGTGCTTTCATCAGAAGCAGTGGCATCACCAGATTCATGTAGAAATAGAAAAAAAATGGGAAAAATTACAATAAGCACCATAAACCAGACACAAAGAAATAAGATCCATGGTTTCCCTCCAATTTAGTCTTTAGAATGTGCCTATAAAACTACATTGATAGTATAAGGCAAATAATTACACATAGACATGCTTAATTAAACAGGACTGTAAATATTAACACAGTGAACACAAAGGAGGATATTCTTAGGAGAATATCACAAAGGTCAATCAAAATTGGCATATAATCATAGGAAATGACCTAAGAAATGGAACGAAGAGATTTTTTGTTGTACTTTGTGTCCCCCCCCACTCCAATACTTTATTGGATTTTTTTACCTCTTGGTTTTTAAAAAAAAATTAGGTGCCCTTTGTCTTGTATATACATTTAGGTGACATGGGAGGGGATGCTTAAGCATGGATATGTTATGGCTGACCTCAGAATCTGAATAACTAAATATAAGTTTTAGTGTTAAAATTATAACAGCTTCTAAACCCTGGTGAAGACTCCATGCTAGAGGGCTGCACCCCCACTCATGAAACTAGTTTCTTGTAGTTTAACATTTAAATATATAGGGAGCCCTTTTTCTCCTCTGTACCTATGGAGCAACCATGGTAACAGACAGTAAAAAAATGCTCATAGTCGTAGATTATAGAAATAACCATAATAGTAATAGAAACGCCATGGTAACTGTTGGGTTGGTTTACTTATGACTGAGTACTGGATTGTTTTAGTCCACTCAAGCTTGCTTAGTGGTAATGGGAAAACATGGTAGCAACTGTTAAAATAAAGTTGATACTAGGTCAGTCTGACCAGGAAATTCTGCTTCGGTAAATGGCTTGCTTAACCGATTTGTGACTTGATCTAGCCCCTGTGTTAAACCTCTGCATCAGTAATATGTGACCACTTGTTGTCAGTTTCTGATATTGAGGTGACTTCCCATAATCAACACCAAAATAGATAACTGAAAGGATAGATAGCCAATAGAAATAGGACAAGACTTGCTTGCTAAACACCATCCAATCAAGTATCCACCAAGTTGGAAATACCCTGCCCCTGTTATAATCACAATAAAAACCCTGCCTATCTGAGGGTTGGGGTTCTCAATCCAGATCTGCTGCATCAGTGATAGTTGAGAGTCCAGGCTCGAGCTTGCAATAGACTCTCATGCCTTTGCATGGGAATTGGCTCCTTGGTGGGAGACAGGAAATCTAGCCATAACAGATCTGTGGAGCAGAGGTGATTCCATTCATCATGATACTCACTAGAGACTATGTTGAAAATTACTTTTACAACTTGGAGGTTAATGGAGTCAAAAGGGAAAAACCTGGAAAGGAATGAGGACGAGCAAAGGAAATGTTCAAAGAAAAGGTACTTACTTCTAGAATCATGTACCTGTAATCCCTCTGTATGTCACTTTTACAATTAAATTGTAATTGTTTAACCAAAAGAGTGTCACATTTTCTTTCTGGACTAGCTTTGCACTGCCCTCCTCATCTCAGCCTCCTGACTAAGAGAATTACAGGCGGGAGCCACTGTAGCCAGGTGTGAATCTCTCTCTCTCTCTCTCTCTCTCTCTCTCTCTCTCTCTCTCTCTCTCTCTCTCTCTCATCTTTCTTATGTGTGGGAGATGAAGAAATAATTCTCTTGTTCTCATGGGAGGTTCTTCTGTATCATAGATTACTCAACCCTCCACCCTACATTTTCTCCAAAATTTTATCTCGGTATGCTGGTCTTTGGAAATGAGTCATTTGAGGGTTTTATTTTTGTGCCAGCCCTAGAGATTGAACTCAGGACTTGGGTGCCTTCCATGAGCTTTTGTAAGCGATGGCCATACTCTACTACTTGATTTATAGATCCACTTCTAGAAGGAAAGAAAGAAAGAAGAAACAAAGGAAGAAAGAGAGGGGGAGAGAGAGGAGAGAAATTGTGATGGAGTGAGGGAGGGAGGAAGGAAGGAAGGAAGGATGAAAGGAAGAAAAGAAGAATGGAAGAAGGAAGGAAGTGTTATGCCAAGTCACGAAACGACCACCAAGAAGGCCACCAAGACTCAGACGTTCCAAAATGCAAAAGCAAGGCAAGGCTTTATTCAAGCGAGCTGCAACTCGGGCCTCGTGCTACCCACCGACACAGCGGAGGTTAGGAGGAAGCCTCGAGCTGTGATTACACGGGGCTTATAAAGGCAAAAAACAAAGTTACAGCCATCAGGTGTTCAAGCAAGACAAAAAACAAAGTTACAGCCATCTGGTGTTCAAGCAAGACAAAAAAAAAAAACAAAGTTACAGCAATCAGGTGTTCAAGCAAGCAAGACTCGGACACGAGTACAAATCTGATTGGCTCAGGGCTCGAGGCACGGGGCTTGAGGCATTCTAGGGGTGGTTAGAGTTAAGCATTCCCAGCGGTTAGAGTTCTCGACTGGCTGGGCCCTAATAAGCCTGTCCTGGGTCTGCTCACAGGGCCTGCTTATCTCAGATTCACGTGGTAAAGTGGGGTTCATGTGGTAAAGTGGGGCCTGACTTCAAAGTCTGGCACTTCATTTCCCCCTTTTTTCTTTGGTACCTTGGGAGCCAGTCATGGCTCCATTCTGTCCATTGCAATGGCTTGCATGTCTAGGGGATGATGTAAAGATAAGGCATGGGCCAATATGGCCCAAAGTAGTAACCAAAAACAACTCTGGTCCCTTGGTTTTAAAGGGGGGCTGGTGGGTGACGATCATCCATCCTCTGTAGCTTCTTCAGGCTGACTGAGGGGTGTTGACCTTCCCTGCCAACTTCCCTGTCTACTTTACCAAGGGACTACAAGATTACTTCAAACTGGAAATTAACTTTAAGCTATACAGACTTACCATTAGCTGGATAGTGTTTAAGATACACATGTCAGCAACAAAATAATACATGGACTTCTCAGCTGTGCTCTAAGGGTCGGGTGGCTATACCTGTATTCCTGAGCAAGCCCAAAACTACTAATGCCTTCTTGCATGGGACTTTACAGGACTCCTGCTAGTTGCCAAAATAAGGGGGTCACTCCACTTTGGAGTGAACTGCTAAAATAGCATCAACATTAGCCTGAGTAGCAAGGAAAGAAGGTAAAAAGAAAATTATAACAATATTCAGTCTAACTTTCTTTTCTTGAGGCGAAGGCGAAGAGGCTGAGTCGGGTGCTTGGAGACCTCCCATGTTCCACCACAGTAGTCGTCGTCCAGGGCAAAGGGGTCAGCTGGCTTGGCGTGGGAGCAATAGACCCAAGTGGCGATGCCGTCTACCTTGAGGGCTGTGGGAGTAGATGAAGGCCAGTCTGTTGTCTGACCCAATGGTGGATGGAAAGCCATACCTGGGTAGGATTTCTTCCAGGACCTTCTTAGCCACTACATTCGCGGTCTCATGCTTTGTTGGATAGGCTTCAACCCATCCTGAAAAGGTGTCTACAAAAACTAAGAACACAATCTCAATAAGGACACAATCTCAGGTCTACAAGCTTTCTTTCATGAACAGGTGTACCAGCTTGAAATTCACTGCCAGTCAGGGCTTTGAGTAGATGTGGGGGTTGGGATTTTAAACTATCCTCTCATTTGACACACTTACCCTTACTAACCACTATCACAGATGACTGGCAAGTTCCTGCCCAGTACATGGACATTAGAAAGGCATGCTTATGAACTATTCTTCTAGGACTTCCCGGATTTGATTAACTTTTGAAAGGCCAAACAGGAGTGACTCTAGGATCTGACACCATCTCTGCCATTCAAGCAGTGGCTTACTGCCTCTGGATGCTCTATCACTTTTGTTCCAGGAGGAGTGACTTTCCACTGGACTTGGACTCAGGGCCTGAGCGCTGTCCCTCAGCTCTCCAGCTCAAGACTAGCACCCTACCACTTTGAGCTCCACACAACTCTGTTCCCAGCACTCTGCTGGCTGATTAGAGACAAGTCTCTCACAGGGATCTTTCTCTGCCCAGGCTGGCTTCGAACTACAGATTTCAGATCAGTGTGTCTTACAAGAGGCCAATTTACCCCAATTAAAGCAACAAGGTGGTCCACACAGAAGTAGTTTTTAAGCATGCTCTTACCTGGAACTTATTAAGGGCCAATGTTAGATCTTGACAAACTTGTAGGAATCACCTGTCCTCTGTGAGCCTGCTGGAAACTGTTACAAAAAACCTACAGAGAAACTGGAATGGCAATTAAACATTTTGGTAGCCATAATTCTCCTTTTCTCACTTTACAATAATCATTTAGGACAATTTTACTTCCAAATTTCTTATAAATGTATTCTTGATTTCCAAAGCCTTTTTACTAACCTCTGCTTTAACACTAACACTTTGCTTTTATGTGCATTGGAAAAACTCTGAGGCTTAACTCAAATGACAAGAACTAAGCAAAAGCAAAATAGATAAACAGACAAACAGACAAATTACAGGAAAAGACAAATGAACAGCTCTGTTTTCATACCTTCGGAGTCTGGGGTCTTGGGGGGTCTCTGGGGCTATCCTGGACGAGCCCCCAAATGTTGTGCCAAGTCACGAAACGACCACCAAGAAGGCCACTGAGACTAAGACGTTCCGAAATGCAAAAGCAAGGCAAGGCTTTATTTAAGCGAGCTGCAACTCGGGCCTCGTCCTACCCACCGACACAGCGGAAGTTAGGAGGAAGCCTCGAGCTGCGATCACACAGGGCTTATAAAGGCAAAAAAACAAAGTTACAGCCATCCAGTGTTCAAGCAAGGCAAAAAAAAAAAAAAAACAACAACAACAAAGTTACAGCAATCAGGTGTTCAAGCAAGCAAGACTCGGACACGAGTACAAATCTGATTGGCTCAGGGCTCGAGGCACAGGGCTCGAGGCATTCTGGGGGCAGTTAGAGTTAAGCTTTCCCAGCGGTTAGAGTTCTTGACCGCTGGGCCCTAATAAGCTTGTCCTGGGTCTGCTCACAGGGCCTGCTTATCTCAGGTTCATGTGGTAAAGTGGGGCCTGACTTCAAAGTCTGGTACTTCAGAAGTAACTAAGGAAAGAAGGAATAAGCAAAAGAATTGGTGAAAGGCAGGAATGGAGAAAAGATGAAAGATAGGAAAGTAGGAAAGAAAAAAGGGAGGTAGGAAGGCTGGAAAATGAAGGGAGGAAAAAATGAAGCAAGCAAGAAAAAGGAAACAAAAAGAAGGAAGGAAGAAAGGAAAGAAGGAAAGAAGGAAGGAAGGAAGGAAGGAAGGAAGGAAGGAAGGAAGGAAGGAAGGAAGGAAGGAAGGAAGGAAAAAAACAGACAGAAATTCCAGTAATCTTGTGGGTGCTGTACAGTTGGGTTGTGTGCTCTCCTGGGATCCTTCGCAGGGCCAGGGCAGTGGAACATCACTTGGAATGCCTGAATGGGTTAGGGGATAAGGATGGAAATTTTTTGTTTGTTTGTTTCAGAGTGATTTATGTTTCAAAAAGCAGGATTGGAACATGCCTGAAACCCTATCACTTTTGTATAAGAAGCCAAGTTTGAATTAACCCAGGAATGGACACCCTGTCTACATATGCTGGGTGTGGCTCAAAAATCCAATCAGAAGCTACTCACTGACTGGTTGATATGAGGAAGTAGGGTGGGGCTTGGGAGTATAAAGATGCCCCAGGATCAGAGAAAAGCAACAGACTTCTGGAGCCTTCAGTCAGTGCTGGCCCTGTTGGGATTCAGAGAGCTCTGCAGACCTGATCCACATCTCTTCCTGCTGGATGAGCATCAGGACCCCATCAGGACCCTATCGTCACTCTAGCACCTCTCCACACAGAGTCTTCTGAGTAGCCAGTCCTGGCCATCTCTGCCTTGGAGGACCTACCAGTGGTGCTGTTCCCTTTGCTCTTCATGGAGGTCTATGACCAGAGTCACACAGAAGTGCTGAAGGCCATGGTGCAGGCCTGGCCCTTCCCCTGCCTCCCCCTGCATGACCTGGCAGAATCACCAGAGCCACAAACCTTCAAGGCTGTCCTAGATGGGCTCAAGCTACTACTTGACAAGAAGGAGCACCCCAGTTGGTGGAAACTACAAGTGCTGGGACTGTGGAATGGGCACCCAAACATCTGGACACAGGGCTACCCCTCCATGCCCCAAATCGCCTATCTAGACATTCTGACTGACAAATTAAGAGTGAGCTGCTGTTCTGGGATGTGCGAAGAGCCGCCCTTGGTGATAGTCATTGACCTGACCCTCAAACAAGGCATCCATGATGCTCTCTAATCCTACCTGCTCCAGTGGGCCCTAGAGGAAAGAAGAAGTCGAGTCTAGCTGTGCTCCAGGAAGCTTCTGTCTGACTCATTCTCTGCAGATGGTGAGGCTGGATTCCATCCAGAAACTGATGGTGTGTGAACTCTGGAATCCAGAAACCATGAAAACATGTGCTTCTTATCTGAGCCTGGTGAAAAACCATCAAATCCTAAAGATTTGTAATTGGCTTGAGTGTATCTGCACTTTTAAAGGCAGAGTTGGCTCCTTTTCATAAATTAAAGGGACCTCTTGGCCCTCTTGGCTCTCTTGACCCTCTTGGCCCTCTCGGCCCTCTGACCCTCTTGGCCCTCTGGCCCTCTTGGCCAGTGTACTATTGTATTATTGTACTCTTGTCCCTCTTATCCCTCTTGTCCCTCTTGGACCTCTTGGCTCTCTTGGTTCTCTTGGCCACTTGAGTTGGATTAATGAGGCTTAATATCTGCTATTATTATACCACTTTAAAATATTGTATTTTCATTTGGCTTATCAAATTTTGGAGGTCAGAAGGCAACTTCCCAAAAATATCTCACTTTCACACAAATGACCAATGCAAGCAGAAAAAAGGGCGTTTATTTCGAGCTAGCTTGGTCCTTCATGCACTCAGCACTCTGGTGATGCTAAGAGGCCCTGAGCCTCGGGCTCCCAGCTGTCTTATACATTTTTTGGGGAAGGCAGGGACTTAGCATACAACATAGCATCTTTTAACAAATCGACACACACTGCGGGAAAATTAAAAAATAATCCTAAAGCATGTTTGGCACATTTGGTGGTGGGAAGGAATCTGGAAAGGGTCATTGGTCAGTTCAAGGGACTGATGCGTTTAAAATTGATTGGTTAAGCCATAGGGGTGGAGCAAAGGAGATGTGTGCACAGCTGCAGGGTTTTGATTAGAGATTGGACATTGCACTCACAGTTGGATACTGGAAATCCCTCTCACAAATACTGGAAATCACACTCACGATTAGATACTGAAAATTCCACTCATAACTCACGGTTGGATATGGTCTTTACCTGGAAGCGAGGAGTGGGGGAAGTAGGACTTACGGTAAGGTCAGTCAGGTACAGAATGGGGTCTTAGTACAATATGGAGTTACTCTGGTCCTTCTGGCTCTACACTTCGTCTGCCCAAACGCTCATAGAAGTTATGTAAGTCTTGTAAAATATTCCAAATTTATAAGATTGGGCTCAAACTTGAGCAGCTTTTAGAGCGTTCGGTCAGGAGAAGTTACCTCGGTGGTGTTAGCATTTCCCTAGCCTCAGGTCCTGCCCCTCTGTGAGCAGCCTGCTCCAAGGAGAGCTGTAGGGTGCTATGCTATGCTTAGGGGTGATATTAGCACTCATCCCAAAAGGAAATTTATCAATAGGAGGGCCTGGCACCTTTAAGGGAATGGGCTTAGATGGTATTGGCTGTTTTAAGGCAATAACAGGTGAAGGTGGTGGTTGGAAAGGATAGAAATCTGCCAGGATTGTCGGCGGGGGCTCACCAGTATCTACCTTTAAAGGAGTTTGTTGTTCTGGATGAAGCTGTGACACTAAGACTATAACTGATTTCAACATATTCTCAACATGGATCAATCTATCTTTAGTGGGCTTATCATATACTTTTTCCTCAGTGTCTGAGCCATCTGAGCCATCTGAGCCCACTGGGTTCAGCTATTATTAATTCTCTTAGCTCTTCTTGGGCAGCCATATATGCTCCCAGGGCTGGGCGATGCTCATCAGGTCCCTGTTCAGTCTCTCCAATCGACTGATTGAATTTTATCTGTTCCTATCTAGGATACAAACAATCTCGGACCAGATTCCAAAGAGTGAAAGCGTCCACTGGGGTTTTTTCAGGGCCATTTGCGTTATAATGTCCCTGAATCCTTTTTCCAACTTTTTGCCAAATTTGTAAGTTAATGGTTCCTTCCTCCGGGAAGTAGGGGCATGCTTTCACTCCCTGACATGAAGCATCCCTTTGAGGGCCTGTATGTATAGCCTACGGCTGTTACCTTGTCCCATAATTTCTTTCTCCCGATGATACATGCTCCCTACTCTCTCCCGCTCTCCTTCCCAAGTGATCGGATGTCCTCTTACCTCAGCGGGGTCGTCTGCCTTAGTCCCAGGTTTTCAGGTCCCTGTACAGGTGCCACTTTCCAGAGCCAGCCAGCAGCAAAAGGGAATCCTGATTGAGGGGGCAAGGATAAAAGAAAAAGAAAAGCACAAGACTAGAGACAGAAGACAAAAGACAAAAGATGGGGTTCTGGAGGTCTGCAGCTCAAGACTCTAGCTCAAGACTACAGCCCCATTTATTCTTAACTTCCAGCTAATATGCAGTTTGGGAACCAGGGAATGGCATAGGGTTAACTAAAACTTAAGAAAATAAGAAAACTTTTAGGTCAGTAAATAACATGAGGCAGTAAAACAATACAAGGTTGAATGGCTAACATGAACCAGGCTCCTGTGGACACAGTAAAACATCTTGGTAATTGCTGTCTATCAACTAAGCCATATCTAAGCACATTCCTTGAGATAACAACACAGCCAGAGGTCAGGATAAACTTCACTGCCGGCTCCCTACAGACCATTGCTTGATATCAAATGAAACCCAGGTGGGACTAACAGCATTCCCTGACTTCAGGGATTACATGGAGGAAACATTCCTGTGCCAGCAAATATGTCAGCCTAGTCTATAGGCAGGCCACATTTCATCTGAGAAATCCTTCATGAAGACCCAACTTAGATCATCTCTATAGGAAATCTCTCATTGCCAGACACATTGTCTTTGGACTGTACCTCACTCAACCTCTGTCTCTTGAAAGGCTTATTTCCAGCCCTGTACCATTTTTAAGAACTCTTTAAAATGTTCTCAACTCTCTCAGGAACTCAAGCCAGGCCAAGACATACTCCTATACCAAACTGAGAGAACCCTCTCTATTTACAAACTCAGTCATTTAACTACAAACAGACTCAAAGCCCTTCACTGGCAGTCCAGGCATAGACATCCTAGACAAGTTGCCAGTTCCCTGGACCAGGATGGTCAGGATAAATGCTTCCTATGCAGTCACCATCCAGAGAGCATGTGTAGAGGAAATTGTATGAAACCTCACCCTGAAGAACACAAGCATTCTGGGATGAGCAGGAATTCTTTTGAGCAGAAGGAAGAGGTTATCTCCCCAGGAGCAGTAGCAAGATCACAATCTTGCAGATTTTATGTAGATAGGCAGCAGGGAGGAAAAGCAGCTGCCCCAAAGTTCATGAGTATGGACATAAATGTCAGAAAACATATTGTCACAAAAAAATCAATGCTATACTGTCCAGATTCAATTACAAAACACATTTTTTAAAGTCAAAGACTAGAGGAACGCTATGTTTCTGCATTCTATATTGAACTCTCATCTGTTGTCTTCTCATCCGTTCTCATCTCTGTCTCCCTGGAACCTGCAGCCATATGATGGGATATAATCAACTTTGAACCAGAAACTGGTCTGACTGCACTAAGAACAGAGGGTGGGCTTATTGGTGCACTTGTAAAAACCTAACTAGGCTTTACCCAGGAGAGGAAAACCTTCTGGAACTTTCTCAGAGAAGCTTCTAAGAGAAGTATAGCTAGAGATCTACAGCAACCTACTAGCATTGGATATAAAGATGACAGAACACAAATATCCATTCACAACTCTGTTGCTTTGATTCCTCTCACAAAGTAGAGACAATACTGTGAGAAAAGGGAAGAGGCAGACATGTTCTGGAAATGAACAAGTGATAGCAACAGTGGTAACAAGTACAGACAGAGCCCCTGTGTGTGGAGATCTCACCTATGGCATGGCTACAGGCCTAAGCCTTCTGTCTGCCAAGGAAATCCTAGCCTTATTGAAGGAAATTGATTACCAAAATCACCCACCTGGTACATTGTCCAGGGCATCAAAAAGGGGATTCTGTAGTAGTAATAGGAACATGCAGGCATTACCACTGCCAGAGAAACCGCCTTAAAAAGGGGGGGACCCAAAATATTTTATTGACTGTTCCCTACCACAGACTATGATCCAAGCCAGTATACCCAGGAAAATAACATTTAACCAGGTAGTTTGATGAAAAACAAATCTCTAAAGAGTGGTGGATCTTGCCACACCATAGGATATTCTTACCAAAACTCTGGGCAAAACCTTGAGTTACTAGATGCATAAAGCAACTCACCAGGGAACAACTATGATGAAGCCATATAAAGGGACATTTCTTTGTTCCTAAACTAGGACAGGTGAAGTAATAACCATCAGGTGCCCTGCCTGTGCTCAGGTTCATGCACCACTAGGTTAAAAAGCCACCCCCAGGAATAAGAACCCCAGGAAGCACTCCAGGGGAGCACTAGAGACAGATTTCACTTAAGACAACCTCTCCCCCTGCCTTAGCTTTTAAGTACCTCCTATCATTGAGGCCTTTTCAGGGTGGTTAGAGGCATTTCCCACAATACAGGGAACAGCTATGGTTGTGATTACAAACGTGGTATTTTTCCCCATTTGGTGGGGTTTACCCTGTTCCAAATAATGTTTGGAAGACTCCCTCCTCCCTGTCTCCCCAGGGTCCACTCTGAAATAATGGTTAAACTTAATAATGTTCCTTATGTTTCTGCAGAACTTATAGGCAATTCAGTGTGGTACATAAACAGGCCTGGAAGAAACTGCCAGAGCCCAGCTTGGACCCAGCCCATCCCTTCCAACCCAGAGATTCCATTTGGGTTAAGAAGTTCCAAGATGGCCTCACTCCCACCTGGAAGGGAACCTACTCCAGATCCTGATGTTTCCCACCACGGTGAAAATAGATATGATCCCTGCCTGACTCCATTACATAAAGCTAAAACCTGCTGACAAGCACTTCCAATTGAATGAAGGTCACACTATTATGTTGTTGCACTGGCCTTTCACCCTTCCTATCAAATCCTTCCAAGGAGCTTTGGGTGGCACTTTTTGCACAGTTCATACACTTGTAAACCTTACCCCACCTGCTCTGGAAATGGATTGCTAGTTACCTTGAAGTTCAAAGCCTCCTTACTATGTGGGTGCTGGTCATACCAAGCCAACTTTAATTGCTTGGAGACACCTCAGATTGCTGTTGGGATCAGCCCAGGTAAAACCAGAGTGGAGAACTCTTGTTAGCATTCTACTAAAGCTATTCAAACAGGTCTAATATGGAAGAGCCTCTCTATGTTGAGGCAGAACATAGAAACAAAAAAAAAAGGTTGGCAAATTCCCAGAACTGGTTCCAAAAATTGTTTATTTGGTCCCTGTGACTAACAACTCTGGTACCTACAGACATGTGGCCCTTAATTCTACTTCTCAGGTGACCTGAGTTAAGTTCATGATCCTATGGGATACAGCCATCTCACTGAAGAATCAATGATTTGATTTTATGTATATAAAACCTGTGGTGAATTAAATATGGAGACAGCATCTATGTAACATCACCTGCGAGACCTGTACCATCAACTGGCGAGTTCCCCAACCTTACCACCATTATGCCATGCCTATCGTCCCTGACTTTCCTCTGGTCACCATCATGTCCATCTTTACCTCTCCATTAGAGCTGATCTAATTGATTGAGACTGCCGTCTGCTTTTAATACCGTGGTGGCTCAGTTTCCTAACAGTATTAACTACATTTGAGGATGCAAGTTTAGGGCATATGAATTCACTTGAAGTCACCAGCTTTGTACTAAAGACTTCCAGTGCAACATCTCAAAATGAGGCTTCTATGTCATGATCAATGTCCCATGTAACACACAGTAATATCATAACTCTGCTTAAGGTGGTCTTGTTCTTTTCTTCCTATTGGAATTGCCACCAAATTTTTATCCTTGACCGTTTTTTTAGTTTCTTGGCTGGGAGCATTCTCAAACTATCTATATGACATGTTAGAATATCTTTTTTAAATATTAAGACATAAGAGGGCTGCCTGCCTTGACAAAGTGAACTTTCAAGTCCATATACATATTCATGGCTGTGCACATGTCCAGCAAGAATACGCAAAACTCCCTTATAGCTCACTGCTAGCTCACCTTCAGAACTCATCACAGAAGGAGGAAAAGGAAGGGTCAAAATAGTTGCTACGTAATTATCAAGGTATGACATAACTTCAGGACTATGTATGACTAGGGAAAAAATAAATCTCTGTACAGTCACTTATGAAGTGACTATTTACAAAGTGGTAGTAATGCCAACAAGCACAAGTACCCCTCATTCCCAAGTGGGAGCAGTACAACTCCTGGTGATGGGTTGAGGATGCCCCAGTATGGGGATGGACATAAATGTTCACGCTTGCCTTGAGATAGAGCACTCTTCCCCATGGTGTCAGAGCCTTTGTGTTCCTTCGCTAATCCAGTTGACTTGAGTATATAAAACTCCATCTCCCGCTATATACATTTTCAATGATACAGAGACTAGAAACAGTTTTGCCTTAAGTAATAAGCAACTTGAAATGGTGAATGTTATGGAAATGAAAATGGCAGATATTCTCCTCTTCCTGTGACATGGAACAGGGCACGGTGATGAGGGTGCCCCCACGAATGTCCCCAGTAAGTCTTTCTCAGGCCTAATGACTCCAACAGGATGGACATGATGTGTTCAGTGACTCTCCTGCTGAGAGTGGACAAGGACAAGTTGCCTTTTGAAGGGGCGTTCTTGTTTCTTCTCTTTTGTCTGCCTTGTTTACAAATTAAAAAGCTAATTCTTCCAATTCTTTCTCCGTGATGCTTGGCTTTAAACTTGAGGCCTTTTGCTTGCTTCATTTAAACCACTCCTCCAGTTCCTTTTTTTTTTTTTTTGCTTTTATCTTTGGAAAAAGGTAAAAGTCTTTTGGGCTGGCCAGCCCTCCCCTTCCCCTTCCTCTATCTCTTCCCCTTTTCTCCATTTTCCTCTCCCCTTTTCACCCTTCTTCCCCTTTACCTCCTTCTCCCCTCCCTCTCCTGCCTTTCATTTGTTCAGGTGGACTCACGACTGTGATCCTCACTACCTCTGTTCCCCAGTATCTGGGAAACAGAAGCATGCCACAATGTCCGGCTTCCTTTCCCTTTTTTACTATGGTAATTCTGTTGGTAATTATGTAAAAGGAAACCAATTCTACATGGAGTTTCAATTCACTGTAGCTTAGTCGATGTGTGGGAGCAAGCATTCTTTCAAGGCCACAGTCTGCTTTGCTTCTGATTGCTTTGTAAGGGTGCAAAATCAACCCTGTGACATGACCCAAATGGAAGCCATCCAAGACCTATCATGAAAAACTGTTTGGGTGCCCTCCTTACCACATTAGAGACTTTCTGGGGTGGTTTAGTGGAAGTAGAGAATGTGAAAACTATGTATGGATGAGTCTGAGCTGCAGGCTGAAACCCAGGATGTGACTGGCTACACCTAGAAGCATTGCTACCTAACCTGGCTTGCCAAGATGGGTGAAGTTTGGTGGGGTGGTTTAAAGTGCCATGGAATTTCACAATGCCCCCATCCCTCCCCAATATGTGTTAACAATGGTGATTCTTACATGTAGATAGGTAACTGCTATCATTTGGGATTGGCTGGAAAATATTGCAATTAAAAGATATTACAAAATAGATTTTTAGAAGGGCATGTGGATAAAGCAGATGCTGAAGTAGAAATCACAAATTAAAACTGAGAGCTCTTTATTGGCATATATTTCTTCAAATGACTGTTCTGTGTCATTAGGTGTTGGGATTCCTTGAGGAAATGCCAACCACGAGGTGACAGGCATCTCTTGTGACCACAAGGGGGAGGAACTGAGGTAAATAAATAGGAGTTCGCTGCTCCACCAGTTTCTTCCCAATTGAATTGCTAGCTATCCCTTGTCTTCCTTGGTGATGGACAAAATCAGTAGAGAAAGCAAATAGTTTCTCCCACCCATCAGCTCTATGATACCTGAAATGCAGTAAATTTTGCACTTGTATATAGTAAATAGAGCCTCAGACATCAACTTTGGGCTAGTATTCCAACAGCTAGAATAAGTGGAATTAATACTGTCATTAAACTTACTGTGGAACTTCTTCCCCTCAAAATTTGGAATTTCTATGAGTACAGTATAATTTGGAATTGCTATGACACTTCTGACCTCATTGCATCCAGAGATGTCACTGCCTCTTCAGTTGAAAGCCTTATTCTCTTCATGAATGGTAGTTGAAATGTATTCATTTCCCTTCATCTTGTGTTACTTACTTTGATCATTAGATTCATGTCTTTTTGTTATAAGGGCATGCTTATAGGCTTTGACACCTAAAATGTAAAAAAAAAATCTATAATTTAAATTTTTAGGCGTTCTGGTCTTCATTAAGGACATGAAGTTTTAATTCTTGTATTTAAATATGTTCAGCACATTTTAAAATACAATGGTCATGTTTAGTCTAATTGAGTAAATTGTAGCGAGCTCTAGCTTGTACATTCTGGTACAACTGGGAGTCAGAATATATGTCTAGATAGTCTTCTTTGTTATCTGTTCCTCTCGCCTCTCCTCCCACTTTTCTCACTTCTTTTCCTCCTCTTCCTTTTCCCTTTTCTTCCCAAAGAGCTCATGTGTAGGATGATTGAAAGTGAGGAACATATCCCCTAATCTGTTAGCACTAGGAAGTTGGGGAAATGCACAATGTAACCCACTGTGATATCATTCATCACAAACATCAACTTCTCTCACCCCATCCGTCTGCCTTAAAGTCATTGAGATTTTTTTTAAAGCCTTTAAGTCATCCTAGTTTTTGACATGTTTGTGTGCATTTTTCATTTTTCTTTGTGCTTTTTTACTTTTTGGTGCCAGCACCAGGGCTTGTACTCAGGTCCTGAGTGCTATCCCTTAGCCTTTGCACTCAAGGCTAGTGCTCTACCACTTGAACCACAGCTCTGTTTCCTGCTTTTTTGGTGGTTAATTGGAGATAAGAGACTTTCTGGTGCAGGTTTTCTTTGAACCTTGATTCTCAGAACTCATTCTCTTGAGGATTACAGACATGAGTCACTGGCACCTTGTTCCTTTGAGCTTTTATTCTTCACACATACACACATGGAGTCTTGTCAACAAGTTGCTGCTGCCATTAACTTTTTAATATAGTTATTGGTAACACTAGAGTTTTTGTTGAGCAGTTAATATTTAGCTGGCAACATAGTATCTGCAACATAACTTTCCCCCAAATTACAATGTCCCTTAGTATATGAAGTGGGTTGGCTCTACAACCCATGTGGCAAATGAAGTTCTTTTTATATAAAACAGCATGACATTTTCATATAAACTACAAACATCCTTCATGTACTTTGTCTTCTCTAGATTGCTTATAGTAAGTAATATAATTAAAATACTGTGTAACTAGTTGTTATGCCATATTATAGGGCATGATGACAAGAAAACAGTCTGAATGTGTTTTAGTACAGATGCAGTGCTTTTCCCTTAAAGATGTACAATCTGTAGTTGGTTGAATTTGCATATGCAGATTATTTATTTGTGCATTACTTATAGAAACTATGTTGTGAGAAAGTTGGTGTTTGGTAATATGATGATGGTTCTATGTTGAAACTGAAATGGACACCATGAGGAGATTGTGAGATCTGTGTCTGCATTTAAATGACAGGCAAGATCTAGAGAAATTACTAATATTGTAGCCAATATTGACTGAGAAATCCAATGCATTTCACAGAGAGAGTGTGAATCTGGCCACATTGTAATGAGTACAACAGAAGGAAAACTGAAAGACTGTCTTGTTCCCATTGAAAGGAATGTCCACTGTCATCAGCTGTTTGAGCAGGGAGTTGTGGACAGCTCTTTGGGCAAGCAAAGCACCTTTTATAGTTGTCTTGTAGGGCATGCAATAGAATGACCCAGCAGCTCTACAAGCTATTGAGCTTTGGTGAGTGATTGTTTTCCCTTCCTTACATAGTTTCAAACTATGGGCTTCAAGGAAGTCTGGAACATAAAAATGACTTTTTGTTTGGACAGACCTGGGGCTTGAACTAAGGGCCTGGTCATTGAGCTTCTTTTGCTCAAGGCTGGCACTCAGCTCTACTCTGAACTATCTGGTGGTTGGAGCTAAGAGTCTTATGGACAATTCCTGCCCAGGCTTGCTTTGACCTGTGATCCTCAGATCTCATTTCTAAGTAGCTAGGATTGTAGGCATAGGCCACTAGTACCTGACTTCATGACTTTTCCTCCTCTGTCCTCCTCCTCAGGCCCCCTTCCTCCCTTCCTCCTCCTTTTTTCATCTTTCTGCTTTTTTTCACTTTTCTTCATTGCTTTGCTTTCTGAGAGAAGTCAATTATCAGCCAACCATGAAATGGGAAAGCTGACCAAATAAGGCTGGATAAATTATTTGAGCCAAGCAGAGGTATTATAATCTATTAAAAATTTACCCAAACACACTGTATCTGTGAATTTATCTCCTAACCCTGCAGATTGGCTGGTAGCTGCCCAGGACCTGAGGCAGGAAGGCGGACCTGTGTGCCTGAGCTTTCCAGTCATGTTTTGCATCTGGAAGTTTTTAATAAAAGAAAAACTCTAGCATTGTGAAATTACATCAGTGAAGAAACCATAGCTTTTTATGTTCTTGTATATGGTTTCATTCTGTGCAACGTTATTCAATGCCCTAAATTTCAGCTACTTTTGAGATATTTTCTTGAATATTGAGATTAGTCTGGAAATCAGGCTAGGAATAAAGGAAGTACTGGTGTGGTAATAAAGTTTATGTTACCATTTTATGAATATGAAAATGGCTAATTAGTTTTTATAGCACAAGGTATCTTTGGATTAAGAAGTCTGGGACATTTTATTTTTTTACACTTTTTTTTCCAAGAAGGAAAACCTTTGCTTCTACCATCAGTCTTGAAGCAGAAATCCCAGACAGAAGAATTTTACAATCAGTCACAAAGAATTCCTACACACATCATGTATCCCTTTCTCATCATTTCCAATTTTTTACGAGTCTCCACATTGTTGAATTGTAATCATGTGCAACTAGCATTTTAAAGCTTCACACTGCTTTCACATTTATGGGATATGATGAGATGAATAAGAATGGTTAAAAGTCAAGAGTAAATACAGGAAACCTAACAGTAGGTGTAGAAATGCAACTCCACCAGGCTTTCATGGAGCACACGTTACCCCAGTGGGCTTCATGGTGTGGTCATCCATCTATAGAAGAACAAACTAGAAGGTGCACTCTCCCAAACAACCCTCATTCTAGTCAGGCCACTCTCCTGTACTCTGCTTTGCACTTCTGTAGCAGGAATCTAAACTCTGGTTTACTTCCATTCCATTGGTGTTGTTTGACCTGACTTTCTCTCAGCATGGAACTTACGTATTTGGGACTCAGGTGGCAGGGCCCTGCCTTCCCAGGGCCTGCACCTAGTATTCAATCTAGTAGTGGAGCAGAGGAGTGTTCATGACCCGTAGCAGCCAGCACGCCTCCCACGTCCCATAAAGTGACATGTTGTTTCTATTAAGGGATAATTTTCTTGAGTGAAATCATGACCAGTCATGATGGCATGGAAGTATACAGAGGCCAAGTGACTATGTGTTACTTTAATTACCGAAGAAGTAACTATTAAGATTCCATAATGGGGGGCTGGGGATATAGCCTAGTGGCAAGAGTGCCTGCCTCGGATACACGAGGCCCTAGGTTCGATTCCCCAGCACCACATATACAGAAAACGGCCAGAAGCGGCGCTGTGGCTCAAGTGGCGGAGTGCTAGCCTTGAGCGGGAAGAAGCCAGGGACAGTGCTCAGGCCCTGAGTCCAAGGCCCAGGACTGGCCAAAAAAAAAAAAAAAAAAAAAAAGATTCCATAATGGTTCAAAGGAGAATTTTAAGACTGAAACATTGGGGTTTTTTGTTTGTTTAGTTCAGAAGTAATTGAAATTGAATATGTAAATAGAGTCAAACTGGACTTTTCCAAGTGAGAAAGAGAAGTCAATTGCACTTCGAAAGAAACTATATGACTATAGACAAGAAAGACATTGCCAGTTAACAAATATTTATTTTCCTTTGCTATTCTCTGCTACTTATCCTGTTACATAGTAGCAGAATGAATTAGGAAGGGAGTGATGTAGAGTGCATGGTTTTCCATTGGAACACAAATTCTATCGATTATTTTTTTTTGCTGTTCCTGGGGTTTGTAATCAGGCCTGGACATGGTCCTTGAGCTTCTTTTTGCTTAAGGCTAGCATTCTATCACTTGAGCAATAGCTCCACTTCCAGCTTTTTGGTGGTTAATTGGAGAGAAGAGTCTCACAGATTTTTCCTGTCCAGGCTGGTTTAGAACCTCCATCCTCAGATCTCAGCCTCCTGAGTAGCTAGGATTACTGCCTATAGCCACTGGCTTCCAGGTTACTTTCCCTATAGTCTTAAACTATATAGGAATCAACTCTTTGGTAAGCATTTTTTTTTTCATTTTGATGTTTATAGTAGTAATGATTGTTTTGTCTCTATTTTCCTATCTTATGATTATTTAATTATAAGCAATTGTTTATTTTTTATTTGATTAGTTATTTAAAGGACAGTTCTTTTGGGCTTTATATCGTAGGCTCCAAGGGTAGCACTAATGTCTGTGAACCTTAAAATTATACTACCACTTGTTTGATGAACAAAGCTCATTAGAAACAGGAGCCTGTGGCTCAGGCCTGTAATCCCAGCTCCTCATGACATCAGAGGATTGTGCTTTTGAAGCCAGCCCTGGGCAGGGAAGTCCATGACACCCATCTTCCATGAACCACCACAGTACCAGAAATGGCGCTATTTCTCAAGTGGTAGCATGTCAGCATGGAGTAACAAAGCTAAGGGACAGAGCCCAGGCTCTGAGTTCAATTTCCAGTGCTGGCTCAAAAAACAAAACCCCCAGAGAGGAGAAAGATGGCGCCGAAAGAATAGGGAGGCACCCCGACTCGCACCAACTGAATAGCGAGCTGGGAACTCCAACACCCAACACCCCACCAAGAACCCAGCAAAACCAGCATCCAGAAGCAGTGGAGAAACGCAGGAAAACAAAAAGGAGCAAAAAAGAAGAACCGAAAACCTACACGGAGCCGGAGATTCACCGGGGCACCCTCCTCCCACCAGCCGACCCTGGCCCAAACAGGGTCAGGCTGGGAAAGGGGAACCCGGCGATCGGCAGACAGGCTGCCAGGAGCGCAGAATTCAGATAGCGGGAGACCCCACGGACACAAGGCAGGGTGCGGACCAAGACACACACACCGGCAGCGACGAGAAGTTCGGGTCCACACCGGATTCGGACAAGGGAACCCAGCGCGGCAGAAAGAGGGAATGGGGGAAGCCACCACAACACTTTGACAACCCCTGAAGGGCCAACGGCTGCGCGGGACACACACACAAAGCAGCAAAAGTGAGTCCTCCATAATCCCTTCCCCCAACGGGAGACCCAAGCCCGACAAAGAAGCTAGATCTCCCTCCCTCCCCCTCCCCACTCCCGTGGTAACAAAGAACCCCCAAATCAGGCGGGAAGCTCCCATCAGGCGCTGGGAAGCCAGTTTAGCAGGGGAAGGGTGGAACAGCCCCAAGCCCCCACAGGTTCCTGAACTGGCAGAACCGGCCCCGTCCCCTTCCCAACAGGGGCCGGGGGACGGCCGGCAGGGCAAGCCCCACCCGAGGCACCTGGACCTTGCGGACTCTTACAACTAAAATCACAGGCGCTGGTGGGCAATACCAGCCCAGCAGGGTCACCTGAGCCTGATCTCGTTCCCCCTCCTCGAAGCGGAGGCGAGGTCTGAGGGTGCCAAGCCACACCCGGACAGTCGATCCCACTGGGCCCCACACATACTGCCTCCCCCCCCAACGGACTCGCGGGAGGGCGCAAGCACAACCCAACAACCCGAGGCTCGCTCTGGGAGGCAGACCCCGCTAAAGTGCCTGTTGTAGGGGACTCACAGTGCACAGGAGGGCGGGGCCCCGACGAAAGCACCCGCTCTGGTAGGCGTACCCTGCACTGGTGGGCGGGGCCACAGCGACAGCACCTGCTGCCGTAGACTCGCCTACACAGAAGGGAGGGAAGATCTACACAGACCTCCAGATGCGCAAATCACAAAGAAACATAACTCAGTTCATCAAAGGACAAGCCAACTTGCCAGCTCCAAAAAGCAGCACGACTGAAGAGGAGATGGAGAATAAAAAAGCAAATGAGGCCATGTTAACAGGAATGATCGAAAGCGTCAGAAATGAAATCAGAAAACAATTCCAGGAGTTTAGAGCGGAAATCTGGAAGGACACCCAGGAAGCCAAGAAAGAAATGGAAGCAAAACTGGATACAATGCAAGCCTCGTTTAAAGAAATGGAAGCAAAAATGGATACAATGCAAGCCACCTTTAAAGAAAATCTCCACACCCTGAGAATTGAAATGCATGAAAAAATAGATTTAAAATACAACTCTTTAAAGGAAGAAATTTCCACGATCAGAGCTGATATGACAACCATGAATAGCTCTCTGACATCCATAAACTCCGCAATTGAAACCATAACACAAAGAGTTGACCATATGGAATCCAGAATCTCTCGCCTGGACGATGAAGCAGCTGATAACAACCAGAAAATGACCACACTCCAAGAAAAGGTGAAGCTTCAGGGAAGATTAATCCAGGAATTAATGGACAAAGACAAGAGATATAATCTGCGCATAATTGGAATAGAAGAAGGAGCCGAATATCAGAGCAGAGGGCTTAATCATGTTCTCAATAAAGTTATTGCAGAAAACTTCCCCAATCTCACAGGGGACCCCATCCAGGTAACTGAAGCCTATAGGACACCTGGCAGGACAGACCCCAGGAAAACCACCCCAAGGCACATAATATTCAAGACTACAGACCTCAAGATTAAAGAGCAAATTCTGAATTCAGCCAAAGCGAAGAAGGAAACTTTTTTCAATGGGAAGAGGATTCGAATAACATCCGACTTATCCACACAAACTTACCAAGCTCGAAGTGAGTGGAAGAACACCATCCAAGTACTTCAGAATAACAATTTACAACCTCGGATCAAATATCCAGCGAAACTGGAGTTCACATTCGAAGGGAGAACCAGATCTTTCCACACCAAAGAGGAGCTAAAGGAGTACGTGAATAAAAAACCAGCCCTACAGCGAATATTAAGAGGGGAAGCCCACCCAACAGAGATCGTAAAAGACACACAGACAGAATCAGAAAGAAACTTCAATAGCCAAAGTCCAGCAGAAAGACCAGCTCACTAAAGACAAGAAGAAAAAAAACAAAAAAACAAAAACAGCCCAACAAGAAAATGGAAGGAGAAAAAACACCCTTATCCTTGATCTCTTTAAATATAAATGGCTTAAACTCCCCGATTAAGAGGAGCAGACTGGCAGAATGGATCCGCAAACAAAAAGTTGACATCTGCTGTCTACAAGAGACCCACCTTACAGCAAGGGACAAAAACAGGCTTCGAATGAAAGGATGGAGCAAGATCTACCAAGCAAATGCACCCACCAAAATGGCAGGTGTAGCCATTCTGATCTCAGACAAGCTGGACTTCTCTTTAAAGTCCACTCAAAATGACAAAGAAGGACACTACATATTAATACAAGGAAAAATCCAGAATCAAGATATCACGGTGATAAATGTATACTCACCGAACAAAAGAGGCCCGACATATGTCAAGCAAATTCTCACAGAATTACAGAGCAAGATAGATGCAAACACAATCATAGTGGGTGACTTTAATACTCCTCTCTCTCCAAGAAACAGATCCAACACCCAGAGGATTAGTAAGGGAGCTGAGGACCTAAATAACACCATTTCCCAAATGGATCTAACAGACCTATATAGAACATTCCACCCTACAGAGACCCAATACACCTTCTTTTCAGCAGCCCATGGATCATATTCCAAAATAGACCACGTCATAGCCCACACAAAGAACCTCAGCAAATACAAAAGTATTGACATCATCCCATGTATTATATCTGATCACAGTGGATTAAAGGTAACCCTCAACAACAAAGGATACCACAGAGCCTATACACACTCTTGGAGGCTAAACCCCACGCTGCTATCCAACACTTGGGCCACAGATCAAATTAAAGAGGAAATCAACGAATTCATAAGCCACAATGACAAAGAAAACACATCACAAAGAAACCTATGGGACACAGCTAAGGCAGTACTGAGGGGCAAGATCATTGCACTCAGCACCCACATTAAAAGAATGGAAGCAGAGCAGGTGAATACCCTCACGATGAAACTAAAACAACTGGAGAAACAAGAAATGACAGAATCTAAAATGACTAGGAGGGGAGAGATCACAAAGATTAAAGAAGAGATAAATCTGATTGAAAATAGAAAGACCATTCAACAAATAAATAAGACTAAAAGCTGGTTCTTTGAGAAAATAAACAAAATTGACAGACCCCTTGCAAGACTCACAAAAAAAAGAAGAGACTCATATTCGTAAAATCAGGGACTCCACAGAAAAAATTACAACAAGTACACACGATGTTCAAACAATCATAAGGAGCTATTTCCAAAACCTCTACTCAGCAAAAAACAATAATTCTACAGAAATGGATCAATTCTTAGAGAAGTACAAACTGCCCAAACTGAACCAAGAAGAAATAAATCAACTAAATAAACCAATAACTTACGGTGAGATACAAGAGGTAATCAAGAACCTCCCTACTAAGAAAAGCCCAGGCCCAGATGGATTCACCAACGAATTCTACAAAACCTTTAGTGAGGAGCTAATTCCAATACTCCTCAAACTCTTCCGCGAAATAGAAACGGAGGGAGAAATCCCAAACTCATTCTACGAAGCTAATATCATACTCATCCCCAAACCAGGCAAAGATCCAACAAAAAAAGAGAACTACAGACCAATATCACTAATGAACACAGATGCAAAGCTCCTCAATAAAATATTAGCTAACAGGATCCAGAAACTGATCAAGAATATCATACATCATGACCAAGTAGGCTTCATCCCTCAGTCACAAGGATGATTCAACATCCGTAAATCAATCAATGTAATTCACCACATAAACAGAACTAAAATCAAGAATCACATTGTTATCTCAGTCGATGCCCAAAAAGCCTTCGACAAAATACAACATCCATACCTATTAAAAGCTTTGGAGAGAACAGGAATAGATGGAACATTCCTCAAAACAATAAAAGCCATATACAACAGACCAACTGCTAATATCATATTAAATGGAGAGAAACTTAAATCATTCCCCCTAAACACAGGAACAAGACAAGGATGCCCACTCTCCCCACTTCTGTTCAACATAGTGCTGGAATCCCTAGCCATAGCAATAAGGCAAGAGGAGGACATCAAAGGGATCCACGTCGGCAAGGAAGAAATCAAGTTATCCCTATTCGCAGACGACATGATCTTATATCTCAAGGACCCAAAAAATTCAGTACCCAAACTCCTACATCTAATAAACCAATTTGGCAAAGTAGCAGGATACAAAATCAATCCACAAAAGTCAGCAGCTTTTCTGTACACCAGCAATAGACAAACAGAAAAGGAAATTATGGAAACAATTCCATTTACAGTAGCCAAAAAAAGAATAAAGTACCTAGGGATCAACTTAACCAAGGATGTGACGGACCTATTCAATGAAAACTACAAAAATCTAATAAGGGAAATCAAAGAAGACACAAGGAGATGGAAAGACCTCCCATGCTCATGGGTAGGCAGAATCAATATAGTGAAAATGGCCATATTGCCCAAATTGTTATACAAATTCAATGCAATAACTATCAAAATCCCAGCCACATTCTTCACTGAAATAGAGAAACCAATCCATAAATTCATATGGAACAGCAAAAAACCTAGAATAGCCAAAGCAATTCTAGGCAAAAAACATAGTGCAGGAGGTATCACCATACCAGACTTCAAGCTCTACTACAAGGCCATCATAACAAAAACAGCATGGTATTGGTATAAAAACAGATCGGAAGACCAGTGGATTAGAATTGAAGACCAAGAAATAAAACCGCACTCTTACAGCCAACTGATATTCGACAAAGGAGCTAAAGACATACAATGGAATAAATATAGCCTCTTCAACTACTGGTGCTGGGAGAACTGGGCAGCCATATGCAGAAAACTCAAAGTAGACCCAAGCCTATCACCATGCACCAAGATCAACTCAAAATGGATCAAGGATCTCAATATCAGACCTGAATCCTTGAAACTACTGAAGGACAGAGTAGGAAAGACACTAGAACTTATAGGCACAGGAAGGAACTTCCTGAATAGAGTCCCAGGGGCACAACAAATAGGGGAAAGACTCAACAAATGGGACTACTACAAATTAAAAAGTTTCTGCACAGCTAAGGTCATAGCCACCAAAATAGAAAGACAGCCAACGATATGGGAAAGGATATTTACCAGCACAGCAACAAAGGCCTGATATCTGTCATCTACAGAGAACTCAAAAAACTAAGCCCCTCCAAGCCCAATAAACCTATTAGGAAATGGGCAAAAGAGCTAAAGAGAGACTTCACAAGAGAAGATATAAAAATGGCAAAGAAACATATGAGGAAATGCTCAACATCCCTGCTAGTAAAGGAAATGCAAATAAAAACAACCCTGAGATACCACCTCACCCCAGTTAGAATGGCCTATACTCTGAACTCAGGAAACAACAAATGCTGGAGGGGCTGTGGGGAAAGAGGAACCCTTCTCCATTGTTGGTGGGAGTGCAAATTAGTACAACCACTTTGGAGAACAGTATGGAGGTTTCTCAAAAAGCTCAATATAGACCTACCCTATGACCCAGCCATACCACTCCTAGGCATCTATCCTAAACAGCAAAACCCAAGATATCAAAAGGACATTTGTACTTCCATGTTTATCGCGGCACAATTCACAATAGCCAAAATTTGGAAACAACCCAGATGCCCCTCCACAGACGAATGGATCCAAAAAATATGGTACTTATACACAATGGAATACTACATAGCGATTAGGAATGGTGAAATATTGTTATTCGCAGGGAAATGGTCAGAACTCGAACAAATAATGTTGAGTGAGACAAGCCTAGAACACAGAAAACAAAGGGGCATGATCTCCCTGATATATGACTGTTAACAAAGGGAGATGGAGAGACAGTAGAGACCAAGTCTGTGAACACTGTATATGTGCTTGATACATTGTATATTGCATATGGGTCTACCTGACCTAGACAAGAGATGGAAAAACAGGTTTTAAGATATCACAAGAAATGTACACACTGCCCTACTATGTAACTGCACCCTCTTTGCACAACACCTTGTAAAAAAAATTTTATGTTCAATTAATAAAAAAAAAACAAAAAAAACTTCAGAGCAAGCTCACGCCTGTTAATCCTAGCTACTCAGGAGGCTGAGATCTGAGGACCGCTGTTCAAAGCCAGTCGTGGCAGGAAAGTCCATGAGGCCTTGTCTGCCTTTTCTGGCGGTTCATTCGCGCTAAGAATCCCCTGGACTTTCCCATCTGAGCGGGGTTTGCACCTCAGTCCTCACATCGCCGCCTCCTGAGTAGCTGGGATTGCGTGTGTGAGCCACCTGCGCCCGGCTTCTTTCCAATCTATGTAATTCTCTTTAATCCAGGAGGCTCAGTCCCTCACCAGGGGGACCAAAAGCGACTTCTGTTGGGAAAGCGTTCTGCCAGAAGGCACCTGGAGGCAGGGGTGTGTGGTGGGCCGTCCCCGGCGGGGGGCGGGGATCCGCCCAGCCCGCCCCTTTCGTGACCTCACGCTGGAGGTGGAGTATGCAGATGAGAGACTGGCTGCGTTTGGGGAACTCGGTCTCTGGAAATCATCTCTACCTTGTTATGTCCGTTAACATGTCCGTTACAAGTCCTAAGACCCAGCATGGAAATGTTGCATTCGGGTGGCGAGATGTAGACGAGCTGATGCTGTCGTGACCCTCACCAGACAGTGGTGTATGCATCAGCAGTGTGTGGTTCCTGAGGTGGGAGGTCATACTTACCTGGCAGGGGAGACACCATGATCAGGCAGGTGGTTCTCCCAGGGCGAGGCTCATCCATTGCACTCTGGCTGTGCTGACCCCTGCGATTTCCCCAAATGCGGGAAACTCGACTGCACAATTTATGTTAGTGGGGGACTGCGTCCGCGCTCTCCCCTGGCTTCTTGTGTATTAAGGACAGACTGAACATGTAACACGCTCTCTTGGTGGGTGGGATACTTTGCTCATCTTTTGTTTGTGAAGATTTTAGTGGTCATAAGAGTTTGTTTAGGATGTGGGGAACCTAATAGGACTTCCGCTAGTCAGTTACTGTATTAATTTTTGTGTTGAATGTGTGTTATCAGAAACACGTTTTTGCGGTTGCCTGGCAACTGCTAAATCATCCTATGTGGCTGACTTGCCTTTTTTGTTTCATTTTTAAGCGCACTCAAACACCCTAATGTTTCTGAAGTTGAGACCTGTTTTATAATTGATATGTGCATTTCTTTAGAAAAGTTTGATTAGTTCTGAGGCATCTTCAATTGATGGATTCTCAAAAATTTTTTAAAGAGTTGCTGGCAGTTTTAATGTGCAAAATTTGAAGGCTAAGAGGAGGTAGTGGGAGAAGAGAAGCTGTGTTTGCAGATGTTACTAAAACAGGCTCTCCCCATCTTATTCCCTCTTCCCTATTTTTCTGTCTTCGACTCTAGCTTTCTGTTGCATACAGTTGATGTATATTCTATGTGTTGTATTATATATGGAATACATGCCTATATAATAAATAAAATCAGTATTTCATTCCTTATATATTCTACAAAAAAAAAACAACCCACCAAAACACCAATGACCTGAAAGACTCTAGTCCCTGTGCATAGGTACTAATAATTTGTCCTACTACTGTGAAGGGAAGAGCTCCTGAGTTCTTACAAAAACTATCTTTAAGTATGTGTGCAAAGAAGTTGCCATTCGACAAAGCAATTTATGAATATGGCCCATCTTAACCCATCTCACCCCTTTCAACATTCTTGCCCACCCCTTCCATTTTCTTAATTTTGTAGTATTTACAATGAATTCTTGACTACATTTCCCCCCTTCACCTTCATTTGTCTCCCCCTCTCCCCTTGCCCCCACTTGATGAGCTGCTGTTTTTCACCCTTATGCTTTGGGAAGTGGTGCTAAGCACCCCCCCCCCGCCTAGTACTTCTTGGGAACTTTGTAGATTCCCAAGAGTGGTCATTGTAAATGTCTAACACAAGAATACATAGAATAGCAAGATATAGGAGGGTTAAAGACATGCTTTAATCATTAGGCTTCGTGATTCGAATAAACAACTGTTGTTGAATAAAGACACTGCGCATTCCTGTTGGATATTTCTCACAGAGTGAACACAGTGCTGTCCCAACTCTGTTACTGTATTTAAGTTTTTGGCTCATCACTGGTATTTGTTTCATAATCTAACAAAAAAGATCTCGTATCTCTTGCTAGCAAAGGCTGCAGAGGAGTGAATGTTTATTCTATGTGGAGAGAGAGTAGGAATGATGGAGAGATGTTTTTGCTTGTAGAGAAGCCTTTTTTTTTTTAAATAAATGCAGGCCATGTTGGCCACCTCCCGGATTTTATGCTACTCTTTTGGCTGTCCTAGCTTTGACTTAGGTTGTTGTATGTTCTCGTTTGGTTATTTCTTTTTTTTTTTTTTTTTTTTTTTGGCCAGTCCTGGGCCTTGGACTCAGGGCCTGAGCACTGTCCCTGGCTTCTTCCCGCTCAAGGCTAGCACTCTGCCACTTGAGCCACAGCGCCGCTTCTGGCCGTTTTCTGTATATGTGGTGCTGGGGAATCGAACCTAGGGCCTCGTGTATATGAGGCAGGCACTCTTGCCACTAGGCTATATCCCCAGCCCATCGTTTGGTTATTTCTTGAACATCCCATCTAATTCCCATCTTATTTATTTGTGTGTTTCACCTTCTGACAACTGTCTTGAGTCCACACTTCTCTAGATTTTGATACCTAGCAGCCATTTCGCTTCTACTTTTCCTGATCTCTCTCTTCCTCTCTGACCACCTGTACCTAATGTTGAGTTTATAGTATCCAAAATAGCTCAGGCCTCAGCCACCTTGGTGTGTTCATGCTGTCTGTCCCTACCTGCCTCACTGTCTGTACCTTTTGGCTGGTTTCACTCAGATTCTGGCAGGAGAATGGCTGAAGTAAATAAAAGGAAGGAAGAAAGGAGGCTGAGGGTAGATACATGGGAAATGTATGGTGATTAGCAGTTCATTGAGGGAAATGTTAACCTTTATTCAGAAACAGTGTATGTGCTGGTAGTTTTCCTATTGCCAGAGAAAGAGAGTGTTGATTCTAAATGTTAGTTTTTAACATGAGAATCTTAAGCACTATATGTCATAACTCTAAGAAATGTTAGGTGTTTCAGAATCTTTAAACAATATTTTTTGTCTTTTTTCCCCTTTATTGTCAAAGTGAAGTGCAGAGGGGTTACAGTTTCATATATAAGGCAGTGAGTACATTTCTTATCCAACTTGTTACCTCCTCCTTCCCCCACCCCCACATATCCCCTCCCCATTTCCCTTCTTCCCATGAGTTGTACAGTTGGTTTACACCAAATGGTTTTGTGAGTATTGCTTTTGGAGTTGTTTGTCTTTTTATCATTTGTCTCTTGATTTTGATATTCCTTTTCCCTAGTTCTTTTTTTTTTTTTTTTTTTTTTTTTTTTTATTATCAATTGAACATAAATTTTTTTTTTTACAAGGTGCTGTGCAAAGAGGGTGCAGTTACATAGTAGGGCATTGTGTACATTTCTTGTGATATCTTACAACCTGTTTTCCCATCCCTTGTCTAGGTCAGGTAGACCCATATGCAGTATACAATGTATCAAGCACATATACAGTGTTCACAGACTTGGTCTCTACTGTCTCTCCATCTCCCTTTGTTAACAGTCATATATCAGGGAGATCATGCCCCTTTGTTTTCTGTGTTCTAGGCTTGTCTCACTCAACATTATTTGTTCGAGTTCTGACCATTTCCCTGCAAATAACAATATTTCACCATTCCTAATCGCTATGTAGTATTCCATTGTGTATAAGTACCATATTTTTTGGATCCATTCATCTGTGGAGGGGCATCTGGGTTGTTTCCAAATTTTGGCTATTGTGAATTGTGCTGCGATAAACATGGAAGTACAAATGTCCTTTTGATATCTTGGGTTTTGCTGTTTAGGATAGATGCCTAGGAGTGGTATGGCTGGGTCATAGGGTAGGTCTATATTGAGCTTTTTGAGAAACTTCCATACTGTTCTCCAAAGTGGCTGTACTAATTTGCACTCCCACCAACAATGGAGAAGGGTTCCTCTTTCCCCACAGCCCCTCCAGCATTTGTTGTTTCCTGAGTTCAGAGTATAGGCCATTCTAACTGGGGTGAGGTGGTATCTCAGGGTTGTTTTTATTTGCATTTCCTTTACTAGCAGGGATGTTGAGCATTTCCTCATGTGTTTCTTTGCCATTTTTATATCTTCTCTTGTGAAGTCTCTCTTTAGCTCTTTTGCCCATTTCCTAATAGGTTTATTGGGCTTGGAGGGGCTTAGTTTTTTGAGTTCTCTGTAGATGACAGATATCAGGCCTTTGTCTGTTGCTGTGCTGGTAAATATCCTTTCCCATATCGTTGGCTGTCTTTCTATTTTGGTGGCTATGACCTTAGCTGTGCAGAAACTTTTTAATTTGTAGTAGTCCCATTTGTTGAGTCTTTCCCCTATTTGTTGTGCGCCTGGGACTCTATTCAGGAAGTTCCTTCCTGTGCCTATAAGTTCTAAGTGTCTTTCCTACTCTGTCCTTGAGTAGTTTCAAGGATTCAGGTCTGATGTTGAGGTCCTTGATCCATTTTGAGTTGATCTTGGTGCATGGTGATAGGCTTGGGTCTACTTTGAGTTTTCTGCATATGGCTGCCCAGTTCTCCCAGCACCAGTAGTTGAAGAGGCTATGTTTATTCCATTGTATGTCTTTAGCTCCTTTGTCGAATATCAGTTGGCTGTAAGAGTGCGGTTTTATTTCTGGGTCTTCAATTCTAATCCACTGGTCTTCCGATCTGTTTTTATACCAATACCATGCTGTTTTTGTTATGATGGCCTTGTAGTAGAGCTTGAAGTCTGGTATGGTGATACCTCCTGCACTATGTTTTTTGCCTAGAATTGCTTTGGCTATTCTAGGTTTTTTGCTGTTCCATATGAACTTATGGATTGGTTTCTCTATTTCAGTGAAGAATGTGGCTGGGATTTTGATAGGTATTGCATTGAATTTGTATAACAATTTGGGCAGTATGGCCATTTTCACTATATTGATTCTGCCTACCCATGAGCATGGGAGGTCTTTCCATCTCCTTGTGTCTTCTTTGATTTCCCTTATTAGATTTTTGTAGTTTTCATTGAATAGGTCCGTCACGTCCTTGGTTAAGTTGATCCCTAGGTACTTTATTCTTTTTTTGGCTACTGTAAATGGAATCGTTTCCATAATTTCCTTTTCTGTTTGTCTATTGCTGGTGTACAGAAAAGCTGCTGACTTTTGTGGATTGATTTTGTATCCTGCTACTTTGCCAAATTGGTTTATTAGATGTAGGAGTTTGGGTACTGAGTTTTTTGGGTCCTTGAGATATAAGATCATGTCATCTGCGAATAGGGATAACTTGATTTCTTCCTTGCCGATGTGGATCCCTTTGATGTCCTCCTCTTGCCTTATTGCTATGGCTAGGGATTCCAGTACTATGTTGAACAGAAGTGGGGAGAGTGGGCATCCTTGTCTTGTTCCTGTGTTTAGGGGGAATGATTTAAGTTTCTCTCCATTTAATATGATATTAGCAGTTGGTCTGTTGTATATGGCTTTTATTGTTTTGAGGAATGTTCCATCTATTCCTGTTCTCTCCAAAGCTTTTAATAGGTATGGATGTTGTATTTTGTCAAAGGCTTTTTGGGCATCGACTGAGATAACAATGTGATTCTTGATTTTAGTTCTGTTTATGTGGTGAATTACATTGATTGATTTACGGATGTTGAACCATCCTTGTGACTGAGGGATGAAGCCTACTTGGTCATGATGTATGATATTCTTGATCACTTTCTGGATCCTGTTAGCTAATATTTTATTGAGGAGCTTTGCATCTGTGTTCATTAGTGATATTGGTCTGTAGTTCTCTTTTTTTGTTGGATCTTTGCCTGGTTTGGGGATGAGTATGATATTAGCTTCGTAGAATGAGTTCGGGATTTTTCCCTCCGTTTCTATTTCGCGGAAGAGTTTGAGGAGTATTGGAATTAGCTCCTCACTAAAGGTTTTGTAGAATTCATTGGTGAATCCATCTGGGCCTGGGCTTTTCTTAGTAGGGAGGTTCTTGATTACCTCCTGTATCTCACCGTAAGTTATTGGTTTATTTAGTTGATTTATTTCTTCTTGGTTCAGTTTGGGCAGTTTGTACTTCTCTAAGAATTGATCCATTTCTGTAAAATTATTGTTTTTTGTTGAGTAGAGGTTTTGGAAATAGCTCCTTATGATTGTTTGAATATCGTGTGTATTTGTTGTAATTTTTCCTGTGGAGTCCCTGATTTTACGTATATGAGTCTCTTCTCTTCTTTTTTTTGTGAGTCTTGCAAGGGGTCTGTCAATTTTGTTTATTTTCTCAAAGAACCAGCTTTTAGTCTTATTTATTTGTTGAATGGTCTTTCTATTTTCAATCAGATTTATCTCTTCTTTAATCTTTGTAATCTCTCCCCTCCTAGTCGTTTTAGATTCTGTCATTTCTTGTTTCTCCAGTTGTTTTAGTTTCATCGTGAGGGTATTCACCTGCTCTGCTTCCATTCTTTTAATGTGGGTACTGAGTGCAATGATCTTGCCCCTCAGTACTGCCTTAGCTGTGTCCCATAGGTTTCTTTGTGATGTGTTTTCTTTGTCATTGTGGCTTATGAATTCGTTGATTTCATCTTTAATTTGATCTGTGGCCCAAGTGTTGGATAGCAGCGTGGGGTTTAGCCTCCAAGAGTGTGTATAGGCTCTGTGGTATCCTTTGTTGTTGAGGGTTACCTTTAATCCACTGTGATCAGATATAATACATGGGATGATGTCAATTCTTTTGTATTTGCTGAGGTTCTTTGTGTGGGCTATGACGTGGTCTATTTTGGAATATGATCCATGGGCTGCTGAAAAGAAGGTGTATTGGGTCTCTGTAGGGTGGAAGGTTCTATATAGGTCTGTTAGATCCATTTGGGCAATGGTGTTATTTAGGTCCTCAGCTCCCTTACTAATCCTCTGGGTGTTGGATCTGTCTCTTGGAGAGAGAGGAGTATTAAAGTCACCCACTATGATTGTGTTTGCATCTATCTTGCTCTGTAATTCTGTGAGAATTTGCTTGACATATGTCGGGCCTCTTTTGTTCGGTGAGTATACATTTATCACCGTGATGTCTTGATTCTGGATTTTTCCTTGTATCAATATGTAGTGTCCTTCTTTGTCTTTTTGAGTGGACTTTAAAGAGAAATCCAGCTTGTCTGAGATCAGGATGGCTACACCTGCCGTTTTGGTGGGTGCATTTGCTTGGTAGATCTTGCTCCATCCTTTCATTCGAAGCCTGTTTTTGTCCCTTGCTGTAAGGTGGGTCTCTTGTAGACAACAGATGTCAACTTTTTGCTTGCGGATCCATTCTGCCAGTCTGCTCCTCTTGATCGGGGAGTTTAAGCCATTTATATTTAAAGAGATCAAGGATAAGGGTGTTTTTTCTCCTTCCATTTTCTTGTTGGGCTGTTTTTGTTTTTTTGTTTTTTTTCTTCTTGTCTTTAGTGAGCTGGTCTTTCTGCTGGACTTTGGCTATTGAAGTTTCTTTCTGATTCTGTCTGTGTGTCTTTTACGATCTCTGTTGGGTGGCGTTCCCCTCTTAATATTCGCTGTAGGGCTGGTTTTTTATTCACGTACTCCTTTAGCTCCTCTTTGGTGTGGAAAGATCTGGTTCTCCCTTCGAATGTGAACTCCAGTTTCGCTGGATATTTGATCCGAGGTTGTAAATTGTTATTCTGAAGTACTTGGATGGTGTTCTTCCACTCACTTCGAGCTTGGTAAGTTTGTGTGGATAAGTCGGATGTTATTCGAATCCTCTTCCCATTGAAAAAAGTTTCCTTCTTCGCTTTGGCTGAATTCAGAATTTGCTCTTTAATCTTGAGGTCTGTAGTCTTGAATATTATGTGCCTTGGGGTGGTTTTCCTGGGGTCTGGCCTGCCAGGTGTCCTATAGGCTTCGGTTACCTGGATGGGGTCCCCTGTGAGATTGGGGAAGTTTTCTGCAATAACTTTATTGAGAACATGATTAAGCCCTCTGCTCTGATATTCGGCTCCTTCTTCTATTCCAATTATACGCAGATTATATCTCTTGTCTTTGTCCATTAGTTCCTGGAGTAATCTTCCCTGAAGCTTCACCTTTTCTTGGAGTGTGGTCATTTTCTGGTTGTTGTCAGCTGCTTCATCGTCCAGGCGAGAGATTCTGGATTCCATATGGTCCACTCTTTGTGTTATGGTTTCAATTGCGGAGTTTATGGATGTCAGAGAGCTATTCATGGTTGTCATATCAGCTCTGATCGTGGAAATTTCTTCCTTTAAAGAGTTGTATTTTAAATCTATTTTTTCATGCATTTCAATTCTCAGGGTGTGGAGATTTTCTTTAAAGGCGGCTTGCATTGTATCCATTTTTGCTTCCATTTCTTTAAATGAGGCTTGCATTGTATCCAGTTTTGCTTCCATTTCTTTCTTGGCTTCCTGGGTGTCCTTCCAGATTTCCGCTCTAAACTCCTGGAATTGTTTTCTGATTTCATTTCTGACGGTTTCGATCATTCCTGTTAACATGTCCTCATTTGCTTTTTTATTCTCCATCTCCTCTCCAGTCGTGCTGCTTTTTGGAGCTGGCGAGTTGGCTTGTCCTTTGATGAACTGAGTTATGTTTCTTTGTGATTTGCGCATCTGGAAGTCTGTGTAGTTCTTCCCTCCCTTCTGTGTAGGCGTGTCTGCGTCAGCAGGTGCTGTCGCTGTGGCCCCGCCCACCAGTGCAGGGCACGCCTATCAGAGCGGGCGCTTTCGCCGGGGCCCCGCCCTCCTGTGCACTGTGAGTCCCCTACAACAGGCACTTAAGTGGGGTCTGCCTCCCAGAGCGAGCCCTGGGTTGTTGGGTTGTGCTTGCGCCCTCCCGCGAGTCCGTTGGGGGGGGGAAGCAGTATGTGTGGGGCCCAGTGGGATCGACTGTCCGGGTGTGGCTTGGCACCCTCAGACCTCGCCTCCGCTTCGAGGAGGGGGAACGAGATCAGGCTCAGGTGACCCTGCTGGGCTGGTATTGCCCACCAGCGCCTGTGATTTTAGTTGTAAGAGTCCGCAAGGTCTAGGCGCCTCGGGTGGGGCTTGCCCTGCCGGCCGTCCCTGGCCCCTGTTGGGAAGGGGACGGGGCCGGTTCTGCCAGTTCAGGAACCTTTGGGGGCTTGGGGCTGTTCCGCCCTTCCCCTGCTAGACTGGCTTCCCAGTGCCTGCTGGGAGCTTCCCGCCTGATTTGGGGAATCTTTGTTCCCACGGGAGTGGGGAGGGGGAGGGAGGGAGATATATCGTCTTTGTCGGGCTTGGGTCTCCCGTTGGGGGAAGGGATTATGGGGGACTCACTTTTGCTGCTTTGTGTGCGTGTCCCGCACCGCCGTTGGCCCTTCAGGGGTTGGCGAAGTGTCGTGGTGGCTCCCCCGTTCCCTCTTTCTGCCGCGCTGGGTTCCCTTGTCCGAATCCGGTGTGGACCCGAACTTCTCGTCGCTGCTGGGTGTGTCTTGGTCCGCACCCTGCTTTGTGTCCGTGGGGTCTCCCGCTATATGGATTCTGCGCTCCTGGCAACCTGTCTGCCGATCGCCGGGTTTCCCTTTCCCAGCCTGACCCTGTTTGGGCCAGGGCCGGCTGGTGGGGGGAGGGTGCCCCGATTAATCTCCGGCTCCGTGTAGGTTTTCGGTTCTTCTTTTTTGCTCCTTTTTGTTTTCCTGCGTTTCTCCACTGCTTCTGGATGCTGGTTTTGCTGGGTTCTTGGTGGAGTGTTGGGTGTTGGAGTTCCCAGCTCGCTATTCAGTTGGTGCGAGTCGGGGTGCCTCCCTATTGTCTCGGCGCCATCTTTCTCCTCTCCTTTTCCCTAGTTCTAATACACGTATATACAGTATCCAGGGTACTCAGATGAGACACAGTGATAGTGGGGGTAAAACCACAGGAAGGAAATATGAGAGAAAATGAAAAGGGTACGGTTTCACATGGCATGTTGAAAATAATTACAATAATGATATACCACTTGTTTTCATAACATGGAGCTCATTTCACTTAGCATCATCTTAAGTGTCCATATGGGCATAGCTATTGGTCTATTATGATCTTCTGCTATGACTAGCTGAAACATGTACTAATTATTCCAAGAAATTATACTAAGTGAGGTGAGCCAGACCCAAAGAAACATGGACTGTATGGTATCCCTCATAGGAAAATTTTTTTCTCTTATTTATTGTCAAAGTGATGTACAGAGAGGTTACAGTTTCATATGTTAGGCATTGGATACATTTCTTATACTGTTTGTTACCTCCTCCCTCACTCACCCACCCTTCTCCTCTTCCCCCAAGAGTTGTTCACTTGATTTACACCAAACAGTTTTGCAAGCATTGCTTTTGAAGTCGTTTGTCTTTTTTATCCCGTGTCTCTCGATTTTGGTATTCCCTTTCACTTTCCTAATTCTAATACCAGTATATACAGTTTCCAATGTACTCAGATAAGATACAGAGATAGTGCAGCTACAACCACAGGAAGGGGACACAAGAGGATCATCAACAACAGAAGCTACAGTTTCACATGCATGTTGAAAGAAATGACAGCAGTGATATAACAGTCATTTCCATGACATGGAGTTTCTTTCACTTAGCCTCATCTGATCCTCTGCTGTGACTTGCCTAAACCTATACTAATTATTCCCTATGAGGGAGACCATAGAATCCATATTTCTTTGGGTCTGGCTCACTTCACTTAGTAAAATGTTTTCCAAGTCCTTCCATTTTCTTACAAATGGGGCAATGTCATTCTTTCTGATAGAGGCATAAAATTCCATTGTATATATGTACCACATTTTCCTGATCCATTCATCTACTGGGAGGTATCTGGGTTGGTTCCATATTTTAGATATGACAAATTGTGCTGCAATGAACATTGTTGTGCTGGTGGCTTTAGGGTGTTCTTGTTTGTGGTCTTTAGGGTAGATGCCCAAAAGTGGGGTTGCTGGGTCACAAGGGAACTCTATATTTACCTTCTGAGAAATCTCCATGCCGCTTGGCAGAGTGGCTGAACCAGTTCACATTTCCACCAACAATGATGTAGGGTTCCCTTTTGTCCACATCTCCTCCAACAATGGTTATTGTTAGTTTTCTTGATATAGGACATTCTTACTGGGGGGAGATGGAATCTCAATGTTGTTTTGATTTGCATTTCTTTTATAGCCAGTGATGTAGAGCACTTTTTCATATTTCTCTTGGCCATTCTCATTTCCTCATCAGAGAAGACTCTTTTTAAGTCTTTAGCCCACTTGTTGAGGGGGCTGTTGGTTCTTTGCGGTTTTGTTTTGGAGGAATGTAATTTTTTAGCTCTGCATATATTTTAGATATGAGGCCTTTGTTCATTTTATGGCCCATAAAGATCTTTTCCCAATCTGTAGGTTTTCTGTTTATCTTACAAGCTATGTCCTTTGCCCTACAGAAGCTCTGCAGTTTGATGCAATCCCATTTGTCCATCCTTTCTTTGATTTGTAGCCTTTCTGGGTCTTTGTTAAAGAAGTTCCATCCTGTGCCAAGGAGCACAAGTGTTTCTCCTACTCCTTCCTTTAGTGTTTTCAGGGTATCTGTTTTAATTTCAAGGTCTTTGATCCATTTGGAATTGATTTTGGTGCAGAGTGATATATAAGGATCTAGTTTGAGTTTGTTGCATGTGTTGAACCAGTTTTGCCAGCACCATTTGTTAAAGAGGTTATCTTTCTTTCATCCTATTTTTTTAGCTCCTTTATCAAAGATTAAGGGGGCATAGTTCTGTGGGTACATTTCTGTGTCTTCAGTTCTGTTCTATTGGTCCTCAGGCCTGTTCCGGTGCCAATACCAAGCTGTTTTTATTACTATAGCTTTATAATACCGCTTGAAGTTGGGTATTGTAATTCCTCCAGCACTGTTTCTTCTGCTTAGGATTGTTTTTGCTATTCTGGGTCTTTTATTGTTCCATATAAATTTCTAGATTGCTTCCTCTATTTCATTAAAACATGGTGTTGGGATATTAATGGGTATTGCATTGAATTTGTAGATAGCCTTTGGCAATATTGCCATTTTTACTATATTAATCCTCCCAATCCAGGAGCACGGGAGGTTTTTCCATTTTCTTAGTTCTGCCTTAATTTTGTTTTTCATGCTTTTAAAGTTCTCATCATATAGGTCTTTCACTTCTTTGGTTAAGGTTATTTGTATGTTTTTTGAGGCTATTGCAAAGGGAGTTGCTTTCGTGATTTCAGCCTTGGTCTTTGGGTCATTACCATAGAGAAAGGCTGTTGATTTTTGAGGGTTTACTTTATATCCTACAACTTTGCCCAAGTGTTGGATCAGCTCTAGTAGCTTGGGAGTAGAGTCTATGGGGTTCTTTAGGTATAGGATCATGTCATCTGCAAAGAGAGAAAGTTTAACTTCATCTTTTCCTATTTGGATCCCGTTTATGTACTCTTCTTGCCTAATTGCTCTGGCTTGGAATTCTAGTATTATTTTGAAGAGGAAGGAGAGAGCGGACATCCTTGTCTTGCTCCTGATTTCAAAGGGAATGGCTTTAGCTTTTCACTGTTTAGAATTATGCTTGCAGATGGTTTGTCATAAACTGCCTTTATTATATCCAGCAGTGTTCCCTGGAATCCCAATTTTACCAGGGCTTTTCATAAAAGGGTGCTGGATTTTATCGAAGGCCTTTTCCGCATCCAGAAATATAACCATGTGGTTCTTTACCTTGCTCTGGTTGATGTGGTGGATTACATTAATTGACTTGCTTATATTGAACAAACTTTGCATCCCTGGGATGAATCCAGTTTGATCATGGTGTATGATTTTTTTGATGACATGTTGAAGTCAATTGGCCAGAATTTTGTTCAGAATTTTTGCACCTATGTTCATCAGGGAAATCGGTCTATAGTTCTATTTCTGTGATGAGTCCCTGCCTGGTTTTGGGATGAGGGTTATACTGGCTTCATAGAATATGTTTGGTAGGGAACGTTCTCTTTCAATTTCATTGAAGAGTTTGAGAAATATTGGTGTGAGTTCTGTTTTGAAGGCCTTGTAGAATTCTGCTGTGAATCCGTCTGTATCTGGGCTTTTCTGGGATGGGAGATCACTTATTGCTGTTTCTATTTCAATGCTGGATATGAGTCTGTTTAGAAGGTTTAAAACTTCATGGTTGAGTTTGGGGATATCAATTTTTTTCTAGAAAATCATCCATTTCTTCCAGGTTCTCGAATTTGTTGGCATAAAGGTTTGCAAAATAGTCCCTTACTGTGTTCTGAATTTTGGTTGTTTCTGTGTTGATGTTACCTGTTTTATCTCTTATATTGTTTATTTGGGTGTGCTGCCTTCGTTTTTTGGTCAGGTTTGCTAGGGGTTTGTCTATCTTGTTAATTTTTTTCAAAGAACCAACTCTTTGTTTTGTTGATTGTTTCAATTTTTTGTCTCTAGTTTATTTAATTCTGAATGATTTTAATTATTTTCTTCCATCTATTGACTTGGGGTTTGGCTTGTTTTTCTCTTTTGAGGAGATTAAGGTGCTTCCTTAAGTTGTTGAGTTGCTGTTTATCCAGATTATTGGTGTAGGCACTCAGAGATATAAATTTTCGTCTGAGCACTGCCTTTTCTGTGTCCCAAAGGAGCTGGTACTTTGTGTACTCCTCTTGGTTGAATTGCATAAACATTTGAATTTCTGTTCTAATTTCTTTAATGACCCACTGATGGGTCCACAGTGTGTTGTTTAGTCTCCATGGATTGTAGGATTTTGTGTGGTGGCTATTTGAATTGAGCTCTAATTTTATTTCATTGTTGTCTGAGAGAATGCAGGGAATGATTTTGATACTTAGGAATTTTTGCAGATTTTCGTTGTGCTCTAAGACGTGATCTATTTTGGAGAATGTTTCATGTGCTGCTGAAAAGAATGTGTATTCTGGTATTTCTTGATGGATTATTCTGTAGATGTTGGTTAAGTCTAGTTGGTCTATGCAGTTGTTTACTTCTGTGGTTTCTTTGTTCCGTTTTTGGCGTGTTGATCTGTCCAAAGGTGACAGTGGAGTGTTAAAGTCTCCAACTATCAATGTGTTTGGGTCTATGAGTGTTTTTATAGAGTCAGTAGTGTTTGTTTGATGAAGTTGGGTGCTCCTGTATTTGTTGTGTGGATATTTAGGATGGTTATGTCCTCCTGTGGGAGAGATACCTTTATTAGTATGTAGTAACCTTCTTTGTCTCTTACCTTTTTTAATTTGAAGTCAATTTTATCTGATCCTAGAATTGCAACTCCAGCCTGCTTTTGGGGACCATTTGTTGGTAGATTTTATTCCAGCCTTTCACTTTTAGAAGATGTTTGATTTTTCTGGATAGATGTGTCTCTTGGAGGCAGCAGAAAGATGGATTTTGATTTTTGATCCAACTAATGAGCCTATGTCGTTTGAATGGAGAATTAAATCCATTAATGTTGAGAGTTAGGATTGAGAGATGATCGTTTGTTCCTTCCCCTGTAGCTATCTTGTTAAAAGCTCTGTCTTCCTAATTCTTGATCTAATATTCTGGTTTTCTATTTAGGGTTCATTTCTCTGTCTGTATTGTGATCTTTATTATTTTCCCTGTATAGTACACGTTTGAGGATTTTCTGTATAGCTGGTTTGGTGGTAATACATTGTTTCAGTTTTTCCTTACTGTGGAAGACTTTTATTTAACCGTTAGCTATGAATGTGAGTATAGCTGGGTACAGTAATCTTGGTTGATAGTTATTTTTATTTAGAGTTTGGTATACCTCATTCCAGGCTCTCCTTGCTTTCATGGTCTCTCCTGAGAAGTCTGGGGTAATTCTGATTGGTTTTCCTTTATATGTGATTATTTTCTTCTCCGTAACAGCTTTAAGGATCCTTTCCTTGGACTCTATTGATCCTGTTTTGATCACAATGTGTCGGTGGGATGTCCTACTCTGGTCTGGTCGGTTTGGGGTTCTGAATGCTTCTTGTATCTGTATCAGCCTATCCTCCTGGATATTTGGGGAGTTCTCTGCTAATATTCTGTTAAATAGGTTACCCATTCCATTAACTTATTTCTCCAGGTTTTCCTCAATACCTACTAGCCTTAAATTGGGCTTCCTGATTATGTCTTGGAGGTCCTGGAGTGATCAGTTTTGTCGATTGGATTGGTTTTGTATTGTTTTTTGACCTTTCCCCATAGATTCTAGGGGATCTACAGCTCCTGAGCTTCGATACTCTGCTTCATCTAATTGGGACTGTAGGCTGGCTACTTGATTTTGAATCTCTTTTCCTTCTGACTGGTCTTTCCTGATGATTTCCATGTCCTTGCTATAAGTATATCTTAGGTCCTGCATGGACTTCTTTTCTTCATTAATTTGGTTTTGAGTGCTGTCTCTCAAATCTTTTAGCTGGGTAACTATCTTTTCGATTGACTCTTGAAGTTCATTTATCTTTCTCTTTGTTGAGACCATGAAATCATCTATTACTTTATGGATGGGTTGATGTCTATGGATGGATGTATTCTATGTCTTTGATTGACTGCTCTGCTTCCTGCTTGTTTTGAGTGGGAGATAGGCTTCATTATTGTCCATCTTGTGTTTCTTCTGCCCATTTGGATTGGGAATGCCAATCTACAAGCACCTTTGAGCACCATTTAAGACCCAAAGCAGACCTTACCAAGCACTGTTGTGTAAATCTTAGAAGTTCACAATTATATATGGATACCTTGTATAACTGTATATAAAATTAGGTTTGGTGTTCCTAAAGAATGCAATTTCAATATAACAACCAATCCTGAGCCTTGTATTCAGTAGTTAATTATTTACTGTTACAATCCTATGAGCAATTTTTGTTCTTATATTCTTTGTGAACTGGCTGGATTTCTCTATGAACCCCTTTGATTCACTTGGATTGAATGGGGATACCCTCTATCCAATAACCAGGGGTCAATGGAGTCTGGAGGTCCTGGAGGTAAATCTGGAGGCTAAGTTAGAGGTAGTGAAGAGAATAGAGTAAAATGTATGGGGGGTTGGTGATTTTGGTTTAGTTTCAGTGATGTGGAAATGTGGAGAAAAGTAGAATCAGTAGAAAGAACAAGGTTAAAATGATAGGTAATGGAGAGTTATCTGAAAAGAGTGAAGGCGTTAGTCATAGGAAAGTAATTTAAAAGAAAGAGATTGTGAAGAGAGAAGCAAAGAAAAAATACTGGAAGACAAATTCACAAAACACAGAAAAATTAACAACCGCCCCCCCCCCGAAAAAAAACCGATAAAACAAACACAAATGGAAAACAAAAAACCAACGACGTCTCAGAAATGAAAAATCGAAAAAAAAAAAGTTTAAAAACTGGTTAAAAAAAAATGAGTCTTCCTTATTTGGGTGGGCTTTCTCCAGTCTCTAGTTTCCTTTTAATGGTCTGTAGTCTATTTTGCTGCTTGGCTGGTTTGACTTGCTTTCAGTTTGCAGGGGTTGGATCTGCTCTGACCCTCCTCACCTGTTAGTGAAATCCTAGTGCTCTGTGGTTCACACAGCTTGCATGTAGGAATTGGGTGTCCTCTGTAAATGGGGGAAGTGAACAGTTGGGAACCCTGACTCCTCCCATCTGCTGTGAGGCCGGTGCCTTTAACGCCTGGCTTTGAATAGTCTGTGGACTCAGCAGGGCAGGTTGGCTCTGGCCTGGTTTATCCGGCTGAGAGTCCCTTGCCTGTGGGTGGTTCCTCCCTCCTGGGCAGGGTGGCCTCCTGAGCGAGCTGGCTATGGAATTCAGCTCCATTTTGGGCTGGGAATTAGGTTTCCTCTGTGATGGGGCCGTTTATCTGTCTTGGGAACTGTTTGTTCTCCCATCTGGTTGTTCCTTGCTGCCAGTAGCTCTCACTGCTTTCCGTTTTAATTTAGAAATTCTGGTGGGCAGGGCGGGGCTCCTCTGGCTGAGTCCACCTGAGTGAGTGAACTGTCACCCGGACGAGCTTCCTGCCTGGGCAGGGGTCGTTCTCCTGGGTGGAGCTGGCTCTCACTGGTCAGTCCCTCTTTCCCTTTTCAAAGATGGCCCCTATGTCCTCGCTTTCCCCAGGCCGGCTTTAGTTCCAGTCTGGTCAGACCGTATGCCAGTGTCAAAGATGGCGCTTTGCTCTGGTGGTGGGGGAAGGGCTACCTCCCAGAAGCTACTCTGTGGGCATGAGTGAGAATGTCTTTTTGGGAGTACTCACTCTTTCTCTACAATTTCGGCCTGTCCATGCTCAGCCTGCAATCCACCATCTGGAGGATTTCTCCCTGGCCACCTCTGTGTGCTTTTGGTGCACGAAGTGTGGGGTGCCGTGCCAGCGCCAGCACTGGCTTGGCAGGATGTGGCCCAGAGCTCAAATCTATGTTTTCAGGCCAGCAAAGTCGATTTTTCCTTCCTGGACAGAATCCCTGTACTGTTATAACTTACTTGGGCTGTCTTTCTAGGAGTAAAAGTTTCTGGAATGGTAAAACTGGGCTGTTGGAAAGAGCTTAGCTAGGGCTCTGCTGATCCTCTGCTCAGGGAAAATATTTTTAAATTGCTGTGTGCTGGTGGTTCATGCGTAGCTATTTAGGAGACTCAAAAGTGAGGATTGCAGTTGGAAGGTAGCCTGGGCAGGAAAGTCAGTGAGATTCTTGTCTCCAATTGACCACCAAAAAACACAAAAATACAAAACAAAAAAACAAAACAGCAGAAAGTGGAGCTGTGGTAGAATGTTAGCCTTACGCACAAAAGTTCAGGGACAGTGGCCAGGCCAGAACTGGCACCAAAAACCCAGAGACCTAGTGAAATGTTCATTGTGACTAAGCCTGCCTTATTATTTAGAGCTAGAAATGGGCTGTTAAGGTCTTGGGAAGAACTGGGTATCAAACTGATTAAAGTCTCCAAAATAACTAAAAGTGTATAAAAAATGTAGTCTATAATCATTTGTGCCCAATATTGATGGATTTAACCCTATATTATGATGGGTATTTGAGTTCATAATTCCCAGTTGGTTTACTTTTTGCAGCTTCTAAAGTAGCAGCCACCCCTTTCTTTTTTAGAGAAATTAGTATTTGATTCTCTTTTTCTTAAGTAATTTGGGAAATTCTCTGCTGAGGATTATGATACCTTGTAGAAATGCTGTTGACACACCAGTTAGGTGGGTTTGCTGAAGCTAAATGGCCCCTGTCAGTTGTTACGTCAACTGTTATATTTTTAACCCCTCTGTAGGTGAGCTTTTCCTGGCCATTATTCTTAAGGACCCTCACTGGCTCTCATAAACATCAGGTACTGCAGCCATGTTTACTAGTAAAAACTTAGGGTGTTGGCTAAGCTCTCCTGGGGCTGCAAAAATCAGAGACCCACTCAGGCAGGTCTAAAAGAAACAGTGGTGTCGAGATTCTGGCTAATTCCTCCCTTTAGGTGGCTGTCCATGTGTCCTGTTGGATGTGTAACAACATCCTTGGCTTTGACCTAGGAGCCAGTTGCATCCCTACTTCTACAACCAAACATGTTTCCAGATGCTTTCAAATAATGTCCCAAATGAGAACTGTTGTTTGAAGCATAGCCTGTGAGTAAAGATGATGGGGATCAGTGTGGGTCAGTTTAGGAGTAAAGGAAGCAGAGGGTGGTTAGGACAATCAGGATCTGGGTCTCCCTTTAGTTGGAGGCATTCACTGTGGTCTTCCTGGGATGGAGAATTCTCTGCTTCTACTGTGGTGGTGGATGCAACAGTAGAAGACAAATTCTCTTCCCTCCACCTTGTGATTGCTTCTGCTGCCACATGACAGGGTTGGACTCAAGATCCACCTGTTAGTGTTCCTACACAGTATGTGTGCATGATCATGAACACACTGGAGTCACAAGGGTGCACAATCCCCACGTCTTTCTGCAGAGAAGTCCAGTGTTGCACAGTGGGCTGGGTGGACTTTGTCAGCACACACGGAGGTATATCATGTGTACTCATGGAGGCACAGTATCTTGCTGTGGAAGTGAACCCTGGGTTAATGAGAAGGAAGGTCCTGCTGGACAGTTCACAGATGCTGCTGTGTCGGGTTTACTGTTTGCTGAGGAGATCACCTCGGTTCCTGCTTCTATTCCACACAGCCTCAAGCTGTGACTCTGTGTGTCTGTGTGTGTGTGTGTGTGTGTGTGTGAGAGAGAGAGAGAGAGAGAGAGAGTATGCATATACATATGTGCACTAGTACTTGAGCTCAGGGCATCTTTATTTTTTGTTTATTGTCAAGGTGATGTACAGAGGGGTTACATTTACATACCTAAGGTAATGAGTACATTTCTTGTCAAACTGCTATCTCATCCCTCATTTTTCTCCCAGCTTCCCTCCTCTTGTATTTCCCTCTCCACCCAATTTTACAGTTAGTTTACAACATATCTTGTAGTTATTACTATTGCATTGGTTCACGTTTTACCATTTGTTTAAACATTTTGATGTTCCCCTTCCCTTCCCTAATTCAGACAAATATATATGTGTATATATATGTGTGTATATACGTATATATACGTATATATACATACATACATATATATATACGTATATATACGTATATATATGTATGTATGTATATATACGTATATATACATATATATATATATGTATATACACACACAATACCAAGGGTATCAAAATCAAAATCAGTGAAAACAGGGGCCAAACCGTAGGGAAGATAAGCAAAAGGAAAAAGGAATGATTTCATATAGCACGTTAAATAACAACAATGATAAACCACTTGTTTCCATATCTTAAGAGTTTGTTTCACTTCACATCATCTTATGTGATCATAGGTACATAACTACTGAACAATGGTGTTTAACAATGGCTTTCAAGGCCCACTGGCTCTCTGCTAACATGGACGCGTAGCCTGCCTTCCAGTCCCGCCCCGCCTATTGTGCCACCTGTGCTGCCCTTGAAGTTTCTCAGTGTTGTGTGTGTAGTCAGAGGCTAGCTAGACTTTTTTCACATTGGATCCTTGAATTCCTCCAGTGAGATTTTGCTTAAATAGTCATGCACTGTAGGGTTTATTGAAATATATAGTCTTCAGTCTTTGGACACATTTGTTGGAGAAGTTCATCTTTTTGTTAGGTTAAACATTTGTTTTCGTGTAGTATCCATCATTTGATTCTGGACATCATCACCATCCGCTGTCATTAAAAAACTGAAATACCTCTTTTTATGACAGTTCTTCAGATGTGTGAAATCGCAGATTGTATTTCCCAATTTTTTCAGAATAAATGTTTTTATTTTTAGGATTAATGCCCTTAGATTATTAGGCAGTTTGAGTTTGTTCTTCCTTAGAGTGCTTGCTTGCAATACCAGATCTGAATAAAGCTGCAGTTTGGTCAGAGAAGAAAACTTCAGTTCTGGATATCATACTGCCTACTAAGGAACCTCCAATCGCAGTCATATTCTTTCTGGACTTGTACTTCTGTCCACAGACATAGAGCTCCATGCTGATTTAAACTTCTGATTATTTTCATATATGCCACTAAGTCCTGCCTTCTCTACTCGTCTTTGCGCAAGTTTTAAAGGGAAGGAGCACACTGAAGCTCTTTCTATCATTTAATTGGAAATAAGAGTCTCATAGACTCCTCTGCCTGGGCTGGCTTCAAACTGTGATCCTCAGATCTCAACCTCTTGAGTAGCTAGGATTATTGGCATGAGCCACTGGTGCCTGGCAACTTGTCACATTTTGTTTTCCCACCAAATGTCCATCCAATTTGTAGAACATCCAACTTTGGCCTTGTCATGATTGATTGCAATCATGATCATTTCAGTGATTTTCAACTCTGGGCTTCATAGGACTTGGAAATTTGATTGAAACTGCCTCCTCCACCATAAAATAAATGCAAATCAAAACAACATTGAAATTCCATCTCACTCCAGTAAGAATGTCCTATATCAAGAAAACTAACAATAACAATTGTTGGAGGGGATGTGGTCAAAAGGGAACCCTACTTCATTGTTGGTGGGAATGTAAACTGGTTCAGCCACTCTGGCAAGCAGTATGGAGATTCCTCAGAAGGCTAAATATAGAACTCCCCTATGGCCCAGCAGCCCCACTTTTGGGTATCTATCCAAAAGACCACAAACAAAATCACAGTAATGCCACCAGCACAACAATGTTCATCGCAGCACAATTTGTCATGGCGAGAATCTGGAAACAACCCAGATGCCCCTCAGTAGACGAATGGATAAGAAAAATATGGTACATATACACAATGGAATTTTATGCCTCTATCAGAAAGAATGACATTGCCCCATTTGTAAGGAAATGGAAGGAGTTGGAAAAAATTATACTAAGTGAAGTGAGCCAGACCCAAAGAAACATGGACTCTATGGTCTCCCTTATTGGGAATAATTAGTAAAGGTTTAGGCAAGTCATAGCAGAGCATCACAAGAGCCCAATAGCTATCTATACCCTTATAAACACATAAGATGATGCTAAGTGAAATGAACTCCATGTGATGGAAACGATTGTTATATCACAGTTGTAACTACTTTCAACGTCCCATCTGTATCTGTAGCTTCTATTATTGATGACGTTCTTGTATCACCTTCCAGTGGTTGTACCTACACTATCTCTGTAATCTTATCTGAGTATATTGGAAACCGTGTATAATGGTATTAGAAGTAGGAAATTGAAAGGGAATACCAAAATTGAGAGACACAGGGTAAAAAAAAGACAAACAACTACAAAAGCAATACTTGCAAAACTGTTTGGTGTAAGTGAACTGAACACCTGGGGGGGGGGGGAGGGAAAGGGGGAGGAGGGCGGGGGGTATGAGGGACAAGGTAACAAACAGTACAAGAAATGTATCCAATGCCTAACATATGAAACTGTAACCTCTCTGTACATCAGTTTGATAATAAAAATTTGAAGAAAAAAAAAAAAAGAATTATCACCAGGCAGGAGGAAGATGGCGCTGTCACAATAAGGAGGCACCCCAACTCGTTCCAACCAAATAGTAAGCTGGGAACTCCAGCACCCAACACCCCATCAAGAGACCAGCAAACCCAACAACAGAACAGACAGAGAAACACAGGGAACGAAAAAGAACAAAGAAAGAAAAGCTTATAATCTTCACGGAGCCAGAAAATCTCCAGGGTACCCTCCTCACCCTGGTCCTAACATGGCCAGGCTAGGAAAGCAGCCCTGGTGCCAGCCAATAGGACCACAGATCATCAACAACCACAGAAGCAACAGCGGAAAAGTCTTGCCATGAGTGCAGAGACCAGACAGCGGGAGCTCCACAGGCCCCAGAATGCCACACAGAACCGGTGGCACATGGAAATGAATGGCCAGGACAAGACAACAACAAGGGAACCGGGCACCTCTGATGTGGAGGGCTGGGCCACCACCACCTCCAAAGGATCGCCACACCCCAGCCTGGAATAGCCCACAGCAGCATGGGACACACACACAATCCAGGACCAGTAAGTTCCCCATTGCCCCACCCCTGCAACAGGAGATCAGCTCTGGCAGAGACCCAAAACCTGATGTAGAGCTCATCACAAGGGGACAAAGAAACTAGAGTTCCCTCCCCCCCTCCCCGCCCCTAGGGAACAAAAGAGCCCCATATCTGGCGGCTCTAGGAACCTACAGCTCCTGGGAGCAGCTGAGGTGTAGCACCCAACAAAGTGGCCAGTGACACCTTAGGCCAGCATCTGAACTCAGCCAAAAACAAATGTTGTAGGGGATGTGGGGAAAGAGGAACACTTCTCCACCGTTGGTGAGAGTGCAAATTAGTACAACCACTTTGGAGAACAGTATGGAGGTTCCTCAAAAAGCTCAGCATAGACATGCCATTCCACTCCTAGGCATCTATCCTGAACAACAGGTCTCAGGATATCAAAAAGACATCTGCACATCCATGCTTATTGCTGCACAATTCACAATAGCCAAAATAAGGAAACAACCCAGATGCCCCTCTACAGATGAAGGGATCCAAAAAACGTGGTACCTATACACAATGGAATAGTACATAGCGATTCAAAATGATAAAATATTGGTATTCTCAGGGATATGGTCAGAACTTGAACAAATAATATTGAGTGAGACAAGCCTAGAACACAGAGAACAAAGGGGCATGGTCTCCTTGATATATGACTGTTAGGGTAGGGAGCGGGGGTGGGAACAGTAGAGACCAGGTCTGCAAAACACAAAACTTCTTTTCAAATGGTATTTCCACAGGTTTGGGTCAGCGACTTTACATTATGTATCTAAAACCAAACAACTACTTAACATAAAAAGGCCTAGAATAGACCTATCAGTGGATCACAATAGCTCAACAGCTATGTACATATGATCATATAAGACGAGGATAAGCAAAAACAACTCCAAGAGAAGGACACAGGAGGATTCCATTGTTGATGGTACATTTAATGTGCTAGGTGAATTAACTTTGGCATATGCCACGTGGTTACTTTATATGATTTTGGTACAGTGGGTATTGTGTATATGCCTACCTGATCTAGGGAAGGGAAAGAAAAATGAAGGTGTAAGATATTACAAGTAATGTACTTACTGCCTTATTATGTAACTGTACCCCTTTTGCACAACACCTTGTCAACAAAGTTTAATTAATAAAAAATAATTAATAAATAATGTAAAAACATTTTGTAGAAAAATAGTTGGGGATGAGAGGGTACATGTAGGAAGAACCACATTGATTCTAACTAAGGGACTGTATGTTAAATCTGTTCTCTACACAAGTTTCATCTTCATTTGAGATTGAAGTTGTAAGAGGGGAGTGGTTTATTTATCTAGTATTTTGTGATGATTCTGGCTTAGAACACACTGCCATATAAATATCCACAGAAAACTCATGTAAGCTGGGAGGCAACACGAGTGTTGGTAGTTTCTTTGTTTTAATCAGGTCAGGAGTTCTTAGACTGCTACCCAGCAGTAGCATCTGCTGTGAGATGTGTCCTATCTGAAAGGATCTATGATCCTTCTGGGTCATATATTGAAATTATATCAAGTCATCTGAAAATAAAGTCTATGGGATTGCTCTGTAGACTTCAGTGCTGAAAAGAATGACCACATAAAGCATACCATTCAAAAAAGGAGGAACAAAGGAAAGGAGCTAATATTTCTCAAGTATCAGACACTATGGTAAGGGATTTACATATTTTATCTTGTTTAATCCTCACAGTAACACTACTGAGTGGATATTACTATCTTTGTGCTTAAGATGAAAGTGAGAACTTAATTAAAGACATGCAGTAAGAAAAGAAAAAAAGAATAATCACCATAATCACTCAGTAGGAAATACTTTCAAGTTCAAGCCAAACTAAAAGTGCATTTCAAATGTATTATCATGTATTAAAATCATATCATGTATTATAATCATTTAATTTCCCTTCTAAGAATCCCTATCAAAAATTATCAAGAATCCTTATGCAAGAATTATAAGCACCAGAATTAAAAACCAAGGATCCAGACTTATTATATTTCCTTAAAAAAATACATCCAGGGGCTGGGGATATAGCCTAGTGGCAAGAGTGCCTGCCTCGGATACACGAGGCCCTAGGTTCGATTCCCCAGCACCACATATACAGAAAACGGCCAGAAGCGGCGCTGTGGCTCAAGTGGCAGAGTGCTAGCCTTGAGCTGGAAGAAGCCAGGGACAGTGCTCAGGCCCTGAGTCCAAGGCCCAGGACTGGCCAAAAAAAAAAAAAAATACATCCAAATTTTAAAATAGCATGGATATTAAATGACATCATACAGATAAACTTTTTAACCCTCTTTTTAAGGCTTTTCCAGTGTTTAATACATCCTGGTGGGCAGTTTTAGAAATACCAAACAAATCATCATATTGCCCATTTTACTGTCAGGTTTCCAATGTCCATCAGCAAGGAACAGACAAAGATAGACCTCCATTGGCCTGTCCTACAGAATGGGCATATACACTTCTGACTCCTTTGGGTTCCATGAACTGCCTTTGTAACAGCTTACTCTTTTTCCACTACATGTGCACTTGCCCCTGGGGCCTGCCTCACCATGCAAGAAATACCTAAGCTGCACCTTTGCCAGTTCACCCCTCAAACCTGAAGATAGGCACACAGGCCCATCCTCAGTTTTCCTGTCCTTTCCTTTTGATCTCTGACTGAGAAACCCAAAGCAGTTCTTTAACAGTGATAAACATTAATATCCAAATTTCTGACATTTAACCTCAAATTAGTAAACAGGGGAGGGAAATAATTTTCAAATTTGATTACAGTGCAAACAGCCTAACACATTAAGATACCAAAATTTTGCAACTACAAATTAAAGACATTTTTGGGCTGGGGATATAGCCTAGTGGCAAGCGTGCCTGCCTCGGATACAGGAGGCCCTAGGTTCGATTCCCCAGCACCACATATACAGAAAACGGCCAGAAGTGGCACTGTGGCTCAAGTGGCAGAGTGCTAGCCTTGAGCGGGAAGAAGCCAGGGACAGTGCTCAGGCCCTGAGTCCAAGGCCCAGGACTGGCCAAAAAAAAACAAAACAAAACAAATTAAAGACATTTTTGATTAAACTACAACCATTTTTACATCAGACTGACAGTTTTAATCTTTAAGTTGTTCTCACTCATACACTCACATATACATTTGCACAAAAGATCCTAAAGTGAGCAAAGTAAATATGGGACATACATTTTCCAGTGGCATTTGTTTTTTTGCCAATCTTGCAAATCACCAAGATTTAAGACAAAAACATTTTAAACAAATGACTTTAGTATTCTAAGGCCTCATTTACCAGGGCTAGCTTCTGTAGTAAGGCATTTTAGGACACCAAATAGTTTTTGGTTGAGGGGTTTGGGTGGGGGGTTCCCTGGAGCCCATCCAGTACTTGACATGAGTCTGTAGGTCAATTTTGATGAGAGCATTTTAAATTCTTACTTTACCTTTTGAATACCTTCATCCGGGAAAAGAAGGTAGATATCTGATCTCTTAGCCGACCAGTTGTCCTGACTGACTTTTGAGAATTTAAGCCAAGAGTACTGTACCATTTCAATTTATTCCGACACTGAGATTTGCCAACGGTTGGAACCAGGCCCTAAGCTGCATGTAACCTTACAACGGCCCCATTATAAAAGGGTCTTCCTGGTCCATTGACATGAATTGAATAAAACCATTGTTATCCACTTGAGTTGGACTAATGAGGCTTCTTTATCTGCTGGTTTTTTTTTTTTTTTTTTTTTTTTTTTTTTACCAGTCCTGGGACTTGGACTCAGGGCCTAAGCACTGTCCCTGGCTTCTTTTTGCTCTCTGGCACTTGAGCCACAGCGCCACTTCTGGCCATTTTCTGTCTATGTGGTGCTGGGGAATTGAACCCAGGGCTTCATGTATTCGAGGCAAGCACTCTTGCCACTAGGCCATATCCCCAGCCTCTGCTGTTGTTATATCATTTTAAAATATTGTATTGTCATTTGACTTGTCAAATTTTGAAGGTCAGAAGTCAACTCCGCAAATAGATATCACTTTTGCACAAGGATACCTGGAGTTGAATTGAAATAAAATCGCGTTTCAAAGAGCTGTCAGGGCTGGGAATGTGAATTAATGGCAGAATTAGTGCCTGTTAATCCCAAAGCCCTGGATCCTTCCTTCTACACTGAAGAGAGGGAGCAGCTGTAGGAGAGGAAGACTGGGAGGGGAATGAAAGTGGTGACGGAATAGAGAAAAGGCGGGGAGGAGGAAAAGTAGGATCAAAGACAAGCTGAAAGTCAGAGCAAGGAATAAGCTCAGGGGTAGAGCACTTGCATAGAATTCCTGAAGTTCAGGGTTTGATTCCTCAGTTAGAGCTAGGCTAGGGCTAGATGAGGATAGGAAAGAGCAGGAGAGAGGATGGGAGAGAGCAGCAGAAGAAAATAGAAGAGAGTAGAAGAGGAGAGGATAGGAGAGAGCAGGTAAGGACAAGAATGGAAAATAGGAGAGAGCAGAGGGCTGAGAGGGCTCCAATTAAGTGGATTGTGGGGACAGGAAAACCATCTCACTTTGGTTCCAGGATATACTGGTATAGTGGATATACTAAGGATGCTTATTTGTTACAGTTGCATTGAGAGATTGATCTCATCTACTAAGGAGCATCTGGATATTCTGACCATCATTGGATTATATGATTTCCCCAAACTGGTCTCTTCTAAGAACTGTGAACTGTGGGGGGAAAAAATCAAAACCAGTTTTCTTTCAAAAGGCGCACAATGAAACCACTAATGGAACTCTTAGCAATCTACTTCACATTGAAGTGGAAAAATACCCAAAAAGAACAACTCCAACTTCAGTGAGGTGAAAGTACACTGTGAAGATGTTCACTTGTTGCTTTGGGATGCTTCGTTTTTTTTGTCGTTGTTGTTTTGTTTTTGGTAATGTTGTTTATAACTACTGATCTTAAATGGAGGAATTAAATCAGGGGTTTACATTTATGTACACTGAGAGTGTATTTTAGTATTTCTGATTTTTTTCCCAGAATTTTCCCTTCATGTATGTATCTCTATATGAAGAAAAAGGTGAATATGTGTATCTATGAATGTTTTAACTAGAAATGTCTACAGCTGACTAATTTATATTTGCTTGTTTTGTACATAGATTTCTAATATTTTTCATTTCTGTATTCTTTAAACTGCTTTTATTTGAGCAAATTTACTAAATATTTCTTTGTTTTTAATTTTCAAACTGGTGTACAGAGAGGTTACAGTTTCATACGTTAGGATTGGATACATTTCTTGTACTGTTTGTTACCTCCTCCCTCACTCCCCCCTCCCCTTCCCCCTTCCTTTCCCCCCCCAAGAATTGTTCAGTTCATTTACACCAAACAGTTTTGCATGTGTTGCTTTTGTAGTCGTTTGTCTTTTTTACCCTGTGTCTCTCGATTTTAGTATAGCCTTTCAGTTTCCTAGTTTTAATACCAGTAGTATACACGGTTTCCACTGTACTCAGATAAGATACAGAGATAGTGTAGGTACAAGCACAGAAAGGGGATACAAAAGATTATCAATAATAGAAGCCATGGTTACATGTTGAAAGTAGTTACAACAGTGATATAGCATTCCATAGAACTCCCTATAGAACTCCATAACCTGGAGTTAATTTCACTTAGCATCATCTTATGTGTTCACAAGGGTATAGATATTGGGCTCTTGTGATCCTCTGTTGAGTAAATTTACTAAATATTTCTTTAAAAAATAGCAGTAGTAACTAGAACTATGTGACTGACAGATGAATAAGCGATGAGAGATTTTAAGTCAGTTTGTCAGAGGCAGATTGAGCTAGTTATAATTATACCTCATAGGGATCAGAGAATAAATGGATAAAGAAGATTTTTAGTTAAGGGCTCAATGAAAATGGATGCTAGCATTATTCCAAAACCCCAAGAAGCCAGGATCCAAGGATATTCACAGCCTTGTGAATATACTGAAAATCCTTAATTTGTATAGTTTCTAAAAGGGTGAGTTTTATGATATATGTTATAGTCCAATAAAAAGAAATCTAACAAAACTTGGACCCTACAAAGTATAAGTAAAAAGAAAACATCACTGCATGAGACTCAAGAAATAAAAAGCTATCCTAGCATGTTTGCATCTCATGCTGGTGAGAATGCTGCTGACATACACACATGTCCAAAGCAACTAGTAAAAAGCTGGGCTAAAGGTATGGTTCAAGTGGTACAACACTAGCCATAGGGTTGGCTTCTTGGCCAACTGAAAGCAACACCAAATTCATATCCTAAAATATTTCCCTTATGGACTGAAAGCATTCTAGAATACAACTACTTGTTTAAGTGGTTTTTCTTTCTTCAGCTACTTTCTTGCAGCAGAAAAAATTGTAGACCTTGATGATAAATTGATAATTACACACTGAACCTCAGTGAGCCCCTCACATTTTTTGTGTATCCATAAAATATGAAAAAATCTATTTTATACCTGGGCCAGAAACTTCTAAATACCAAAAATCATGAATTGCACTGTCACGAGAAAATAGAACCTATGCAATTTCAAATTATTATAATCCAATTTTAAACACTCTGATTCATAATTACCTAGTCAAACAACAAATCAAATACCCAGAGGTAAACTCATAACCTTAAATAGTTCCAAGAACACGTGTTATTGAAAAACTTTACAAAACATTCAAGTGTAATTATAGATTTAGTCAGTGCTGGTTCTTGGGTTGAGAATGAGTGACAGAAAGACTTCCGCTAACCTTGTTTATTACTGCAGGTAGTAGATGAGTGGGTTCATGATGGGATTTGAGTCAGGAGACCAGGCCATTAACGTTCATTTGGCATTGAACAAACGGTGTCTCTCCTGCTCTCTCACTTTAAGCTTACCATCTTTAAGCAAAAGTAAAACGGAAAGAAAAGGGGACAGCAGAAAGGGCCTAGTTACATAGATGGCTAGGAAAAAGGAACACTTGTTACTGCCTTGATTCCTAGTGCACCAGTGTGTCTGAGGTCCTGCATGACAAGAGGCTAGTGCAACTAAGCAAGGAACCTCTTAGCATGGACCCCTTCCCCAAGGATGATGGAGATGGGTGTTCATGGGCAGTTCTGTCTTAAGCAGGGGATCCAGCCATGTCACCTAGGCCTTTTGTCTAGGGAGTCTTATTCAGAGCACTGTCTTCAGTCAAACGCCTCTTTGGATTTCATTCTAAGCACGGATATACTCTCACTTAGGGAATTTCCCTCTTCCCCAAACACTGGCAACACATAGTAAAGAATAATGGAAGCTAGGAGCCATGGTTCATATCTGTAATCTCTTCAGGAGACAAACCAGGAAGATCTCAGTTTGAGGCCAACCTAGGAATAAGGACCCTATCTCTACCAATAGTTGCCTGCAGTGTCATACACTTGTCATCTCAGCTATCTGGAAATCTGAGATCAAAGCCAGCTAGCTTCAAGCCAGCCTGGGCTTGTGTATGGTATGGTAGTCACCGGCCATCAACCTAGAGCAGGAAACAAAAAATGGGATGGTAATCCAAACCAATATATTCAAAAAGAACCCCCATTTCCCCTCCCCCACCATAATCTCAAATAAACTGAGCAAAAAGAACCAGAGACAGAGCTCAGAGTTCCCACCTGGCAAGCACAAAGCTTTGAGTTTAAACCCCACTTTAAGCCCTGAGTTTAAACAAAAAAAAAAAGAATTTTTTGAGTACATGTTCAGTTAACAATTTGATCCTGCATCTAATGGTGACCACAAGTAGTTTTCTCTCACATTAGCATTTGCTTCTCTTTACTTGATTTACAATGGAAAAAATAACAATAGCAGTAATGACTTCCTAAGTAAGTTAGATGCTTGACATAACTCACCATTAAATGTGATTGATTTTTTAAGCCGCTGGAAGAATCACTGTATCAAATTCTCAAAGTTCCCTTTCATTCTTAGCCTGACAAAATTTATAATTAAATGCTTGCAAATGCTTTTTATGGTAAGAGATAATGTGAGTCTTTGTCTTACACATGTTAATGTAATGAGTTATTGATGGATGGCCAAAACCCAACTACTGATCAGTTCTTGCACTTCTAGAGACAAATCATACTCTGTCCCTATACTAGATGCCTTTGACACTTTGCTGTATTTGATTTTTCCCAATATTTTTAGACTCCTGGCATCTGCTAACTAATGACATTGACATAGCTTGATCTTTTCTCTCATATCAAGACTCTGCTACTTGCATAAAATAGGATGTGTTTGCTTTCATTTGGGCATTTTCTTTACACATTATATCTTTTGATCAGTCAGAATCCAAATCAGGAGAACAAAGTACTTCAGCTATAAAGGGAAATGGATTCTGGGTGACCAGCTATTCTAAGGAGGGGGATTCTGGGAGTCCAGCAGGGTGTCGACATAAACTGAGAAAGGTCACCTGTGACCTCTGGTACAGTGTTAGGAAGTGCAGAAGTGGAAACCGAGGAAGTACAGATGTGGAGACTGAGGGAGCCAGTCTATTCAAATTACTGACAGGACAAAGAATTCCCTGGCCTCTCCCATCTTACTTCCCAACCACCCTACCATCAGGCCTTTCATTGACCAAACCCAGGAGGACCAGTTGAAGCAAGAGGAGTCTGGAAGAGACAGGCCTGCAAGTATGAGGGTCAGCAGCATGGAAACCTTAAGAATAGACAGGTGAAGGGGAAAACAAGGAGCAGATGCCTACATCTGTGTGCTCCCAGGATTTCAAGTTACACATACTTGACTGTGTCAAGAATGTGGCACTTGTACTTGGTTATTCATGATGAACATCCAGGTATTTGCTGAACAAGGGGACCTACGGCTGACTAGAAACTACCCAGCCACGTTATCAGACATGTGTGCAATATACACTCCCACCAGTGGTGTCTGAAACCTCTTACAGCCCATCCTTCCTGAAGGATCTTCTGTTTACATCTGCAGACATTCTTCCTTTCTTCCATTTTGTTTGTTACCCTGCAGCTGACATGGGCTCTGGTTTGTTCTGATCTATGTGGGATGCTAGCAAGAGATGAGAGATCCGAAGGAGCGTAGTTAGGCTATTCTTCTCTAGTCTCTATAGTACATACCACAGTTTCTCACTCTGGATCACTGCACTGTCCGATGTGTTTTTCCTTCACATGGCCAACATTGTGAGGGAGCTCTTTCCACATTAGCCTTTTCTATAGAGACTTAGACCAACAGAGTCAACCAATCTGTGGCTTTTAAATTAAGATGCTTTCCATGACTCACCATTAAATGTGATTGATTTGATCACACAAGAGATAACCTTAAGTTCCATACCTAGATCATTAGTTCTTGTTCACTGGTTGCCTGTATAAAAGTCTACTTATAACTTGCCTATTAGTTATTTCTTAGAGTGGTTCAGTATGTAGTCTGAATAAGTGTACTAATACAGTGCAGAGATGGGGATGTAGCTCAGCGGCAGTGTTCCCACTCAGCAGGCACAAAACTCTGAGCTCTATACCTCAAAAAGATTTTTTTGCCCCTTTTATTCTGATAAAAATAAGGAATTTTACAGACAAGTGCAAAGAGTAAATCCACTTTTGCAACCCAGAACTCACTGCTGAGCATGAGATTTTGGTACATGTTATTTCTACAACAGTTGGCAATGTGGGGTTTCTTACTCATACATGTTGGCTCTATGAAAAAGGTGATATAAAATTAAAAAAAATTAAGAATTTATCTAATGGTGTGCTCCTCTACACACCAAAGGATTGTTTTCTATCTCACCCTAAACATTTTAACTTCACAGAACAGGAGCTACTTTATTCTCATTCCCGTGTCTTGAATGTGGAATTGACACCACTTATATGAAGTAGTATCTGTATTGGAATCCCCTTCTGTATATGAATAATCTGTTAGTGATTCATATACCATCGCTCAGCAGAGCAGGGCAGGAGCAGGGACGTGTGTAAGATCAGACTTATTTGAATGTCTTCAGGGTTCTTCTGTGCCATTTCATCCACCATTTTGATGGTACATGCATTGCTTGATTTCAGCTGATCTTAATCCTTTTTATCCCATATAACTTCTAGAACAAATTGAATTACTAGGGGACACAAAGCCTCGGGAGACTGGGATTGTGTTGATTCTCTACGACCCTGTGCTTGACATTCTGCATGTGTTCTTGGAGGTTTGAAAATCGGTAGCTTTCATTTTTTTGAAAGTCCTCAGCCTTCCTATTGCCTTCTTTTAATATAGTCCCTGACTTAAAACAGCTGACTTTTTTTCTATTTTTATCATGGTGTGCAAGTGATAACCACAGTTTTCTACTATATGTCAAGTTTTGGTCTTTTCCAAGACTGATAGGTAGCACTGTATTCTCCTGTTTCTGGAGGGATGCTGAGCTATATCTCCCAGACATTTGATTGATGGTTTCCTCTTTACACTAGGTTATCCTGTCTGTTAACTTCTGAGCACCAGCTCCTAGGAGCAATAAAGACTGAGAAGCATTACTTACCCTCAGAAAACATTACCTGTGGGAAGTGAGCCATTGAGGCAGAGCTGAATTGGGTCTTGAGTTTTGTTGGTCCTGTACCTACATTGCTTTCCATCTCTCCCAAGGCATTTGGATTTTATGTTGTGCCTGACTCTTGTGGATCTAACATCTTGTTGTTGTTATTTTCACAGAAACTCAGCCACCATGATATTAATAAGGAATTCTTCATGTCTGCTCATTATTTATGGGTGCCAGGGTCAGAATACAGGTAAGCAAAAAGGGCAGGTAGGGGGAATGGAGAGAAGGGAAGAATTGCCTGCTAGAGGAATGCAGAGAAAATAGGGGTGGAGTCTTTGTGTCTGGCCTCCAGCTGCATTGCCCTCAAGCCTGATATTTCCCTTGTCATTCATCTATCTCAGGCCCAGCTAATGAAAGGCCTTTACCAAGAACCTGAGTGCAAAGTCCACTTATGCCTTAGTAAGGAGGGGACAGTGATTGCAAGCTTGAGCTACTTGCCAATCTTTAAGAATTTCTTCACATTTTTCCAGATTTTTTTCTAAGCCACCTAAATGGCTACCTGAATGTGCTCGGCTAAGGGTAAACTATGCCCTCTACCCTTTTCCTTTGAGGGGCTCAGTGTTATTAGGAATTTGATTTACCTCACATGATCCAACTCCTTGGACAGCAGCTCAGAAACCTCAAGGAAAACACCTTACTTGTGCTTGTGCATTTACTATAAAGAGCATTGTGAAGAGTACAGACAAAGAGCCAGATAGGAGAGATGCACAGGGTGAGGCACATGGGAAGATGGATGGAGCTTCCATGCCCCATCTCATATGGCAATTCTGGCAAAGCAGAGATCTGTTTGGCTATCTGGAGGCTAGCTAATCCAGTCATGTTTCCATCACTCTTGTCTCTTATCAGCATGAGTGATTACACCATTGCCCATCAGTGACCCACTTGACCTTCAACCTCCATTTCCCACATTGAGATTGGGGCACGGGGATGGAGACAGAACTAACAGGCCTCTAACTGTGCCTTGGTCTTTCTAGTGTCCAGTCCCTATCCACGAGATATTTATTACTATACAAAAGATACTGATCATTCTGCCATCTGTGTGTACAGAGCTGCATGCCAGGGATAAGTGAAGAGGAAATATACTAGAGAATAACACAGGCATGCACTGTTGTTTCTCTAGGACTTCTTCCAGTGAGGATCAGTGAATTCATTGAGATTCTGCTATGTCATCTAAATGTCATCAGGATGAATGGTTTCTGGTGCACCAATGCACAACGTCCACAGGTTTATTTCTCACATTTCAAGCCCTCAATGAGTTGACTGGCGATTTCCTTTCTTCATCTTCCAGGGGGCCCGGACTGGAGAAGTAGCCACTGCTTTCAACTTGGAAAGTGATAATGGCGGGAAGAAAGCATCCTTGTATTATCATCTTTAAGTAATTGTACAAAGGGATTTCCAGGCAACCTGGTGGTTGGAGAGTGTAATGCCTCTTGATCAAGGTCACCCCTCCTCACAATTCTCCCCCTTATCTTCCAGCAAAACTAAGTGCTCAGCCTTGCCAAGAAATACTCTCTTTCCAGCCATTTTCATTCATTGTGTGCTCACGGAAGTGGTTATTTGACCCACCAACCACAAGAAGCCAAGGAAGACAGTCTTTTGCTGTGTCTAGAGTGGGAAAGGTGGGGGAGTATTAGTAAATAGCATTATTAATGGCCACAATAGGCATCTCCATGAAACTCACACCCAGGTTTTTCTTTGAGTTTCCTGTGTACGTTGATATCCATGGGTAGCAATTCATCTGTATTAGCAGCAGCAGCTGGGAGCAGCAGTGTGGATCTAGAAATTGTAACACATGGTATGTTCTAGGAACATCACTCTTCTTTAGGAAATGCTATCACTGTATTAGACAACATGGACCTAGGGGCATGGTATCCACAGGTCTTCTGGAATGATGCCATTCAACAGAGTAGAAAAGATGAGACTCAAAGTGGGGAGTAAATACACAGGGGCTAGAAGAAGCCACTCCCTCTCAGTGTAAAACATGACAGACAACAACCAATGCAGGGGACTTCCGGGAAGACAGTGGAGGAGCTGCAGTGCACAAGCTGAACTCCCTCCGACATCGCAGTTTTCTCACCCCATAGAAACTTTTACTACTAGAAAGACAACCAGAGTAAGTTGTAACAGTACAGGGATTCTGGCCAGGAAGGAAAAATCAACTTTGCTGCCCTGAAAACACAGATTTGAGCTCCGGGCGGCATCCCACTGCCACACCAGTGCTGGCACTGGCACAGCGCCCGGCACAGCAACCCGCACTCCATGCAGCTAAAGCACACAGCGGAGACCAGGGAGAAATACTCCAGACAGCGGCTGAGCACAGACGACCTGAAATCACAGAGAAAGCATGAATACCCAACTAAAGATATTCTCACTCGTGCCCACAGAGCAGCTTCGGAAGGCAGCCCTTCCCCCACCGCCAGAGCAAAGCGCCATCTTTGCCACTGGCATAGGTCAGACCAGATTGGAACTAAAGTGGGCCTGGGGAAAGTGAGGTCAAAGTAGCCATCTTTGAAAAGGGCAAGAGGGACCAAACAATGAGAGCCAGCTCCGCCCAGGAGAACAGTCCCTGCCCAGGCGGGACTCGTGTCCTGGGCCACAGCTTAGCCAGAGGTGCCCCGCCCTGCCCGCCAGAACTTCTAAATTTAAAGCCAAAGCAGTGAGCAGCTCCCGGTGGCAGAGAAACACCAGACAGAGGATCAAATAGTTCCTGAGACAGTTAAACGGTCCCGTCACAGAGGAAGCCCAATTCCCAGCCCTAAACAGAGCTGCTTTCCATAGCCACCTCCGACAAGGAGGCCGCCCTGCCCAGGAGGGAGAAGTCTCACCCAGGCAAGCAACTCTCAGCCGGGTAAAACAGGCCAGAGGCACCCCGCCCTGCTGTTAAAGGTTGCAGCCCCACAGCAGACAGAGGAGCAAACTGAAATCAAGCCAAAGCCAGCCAATCAGGAATATAGACTGCAGACCTTCACAAGGAAACCAGAGACTGGGAAAAGACCACCCAAACAAGGAGGACTCCATTTTTTTTCTCTTTTCAACACTTTTTAAACTTAAAAAAAAAAATTTATTTTCACTTCGGAAACATCGTCGGGTTTTTGTTTTTTCATGGTTTCTATTTTTACCTGTTTGTTTTATCAAGTTTTTGTCTTTTCTGTTTGTTTGGGTTGTTCCTTTTCTGATTTTTTTCCTTTTTATTTTTTTTCTTTTTGAAATAATTTTTCTCTGTTTTGTGCATCTGTCTTCCACTATTTTTACTTTATTTCTGTCTTTGCGTTCTCTTTCTTTAAAAATTACTTTCCTATGAAGAACACCTCCACTCTTTTCTGCTAACTCTCCATTATCTATCATTTCAACCATGTTCTTTCTACTGATTCTACTCTTCTCCACATTTCCACATCACTGAAACTAAACCAAAATCACCACCTCCTCTCCCCAATAGATTTTACTCTATTCTCTTTACTACCTCCAACTTACCCTCCTGACTTACTGCCTGGACCTCCAGCCTCCATTGACTCCCGGTTATTGGATAGAGGGTATCCCAGCTTAATCCGAGTGAATCAAAGGGGCTCATAGTAAAAGCCAGTCCTAAAAGAACTTAATATAAAAACAAGAATTGCTTATAGGGTTGTAACAGTAAATAAGTAACTACTGAATACAGGGCCCAGGATCGGTTGTTATATTGAATTTGTATTCTTTAGGAACACCAAATCTAATTTTATAGACAGGTATACAGGGTATCTGTATATAATTGTGAACTTGTAATATTTACACAACAGTGCTTGGTAAGGGCTGCTTTGGGTCTTAAACGGTGCTTACAGGTGCTAGTTGACTGGCATTCCCAATTCAAATGGGCAGAAGGAACACAAGAAAGATGGCAAACAATGAAGTCTTATCCCCCACTCAAAACAAGCAGGAAGCAGAGCAGTCAATCATAGACATAGAAGAGAATCCCCAAAAGGCTCTACAAAATCTACTAATAAACATGATAAATGAAAAGTTTGAATCTCTTCAGTCAATTATTCTAGAGCGTGAGGAGGCAAAGCAAAAATTAATGGAGAATTTCATGGCATCCACAAATAGAAAGATAAATGAACTTCAAGAGTCAAATGAAAAGATAGCTAACCAGCTTAACGATTTAAGAGACAAGACTCAAAACCAAAGTAATGAAGTTAATGAAGTAAAAAAGTCCATACAAGACTTAAGAAATGACATGGAAATCATCAAGAAAGACCAGTCAGAAGGAAAAGAGATTCGAAATCAAGTAGTTAGCTTACAGTCCCGACTAACTGAAGCAGAGGAACGAATTTCAGGAGCTGAAGATTCCTTAGATTCTATGGAGAAAGATCGAAATAAATACAAATCCAGTCCAATCAACAAAACAGATCGCTACGGGAGATTCAAGACATGATCAGGAAGCCCAATTTAAGGATAACAGGTATTGAGGAAAACTTGGAGAAAGAGGTTAATGGGATAGGCAACCTATTTAACAGAATATTAGCTGAGAACTTCCCAAATAGCCAGAAGGAAAGGCCTATACAGATAAAAGAAGCATTTAGAACCCCAAACCGACCAGACCAGAATAGGACATCCCACTGACACATTTTGATCAAAACAGGTTCAGTAGAGTGCAAGGAAAAAATACTCAAAGCTGTTAGGGCGAAGAAAACAATCACATATAAAGTAAAAGCAATCAGAATTACCCCAGACTTCTCAGCAGAGACCATGAAAGCAAGGAGAGCATGGAATGAAGTATACCAAACACTAAATAAAAATAACTACCAACCAAGAATTCTGTACCCAGCCAAACTCTCATTCATAGCCCAAGGTCAAATAAAAGTCTTCCACAGTAAGGAAAAACTGAAACAATATATCTCCGCCAAACCAGCTTTACAGAAAATCTTCAAAGATGTACTATACAGGGAAAATAATCAAGATCCCAATACAGACAGAGAAATGAACCCTAAATAGTAAATATCAGATCAAGAAATGGGAAGACACAGCTTTAAGCAAAATAGTGATAATGAAAGGAACAAACGATCATCTCTCAATCCTAGCTCTCAACATTAATGGACTTAATTCTCCAATCAAACAACATAGACTCATAAGTTGAATCAAAAATCAAGATCCATCTTTCTGCTGCCTCCAAGAGACACATCTATCCAGCAAAAGTAAACAACTTCTAAAAATGAAAGGCTGGAATCAAATCTTTCAAACAAATGGCCCCCATAAGCAGGCTGGAGTTGCAATCCTAGTATCAGACAAAATTGACTTCAAATTAAACAAGGTAAGAAGAAACAAAGAAGGTTACTACATACTAGTAAAGGGATCTCTCCTACAGGAAGATATAACCATTCTAAATATCTATACACCAAATGCAGGAGCACCCAACTTCATCAAACAAACACTACTGACTCTAAAAACACTCATAGACCCAAACACATTGATAGTTGGGGACTTTAACACCCCACTATCACCTCTGGACAGATCAACACGCCAAAAACTGAACAAAGAAATCACAGAACTAAATAATTGCATAGACCAACTAGACTAAACCGACATCTACAGAATACTCCACCCAGCAAGGACAGAATACACATTCTTTTCGGCAGCACATGGAATATTCTCCAAAATAGATCACATCTTAGGGCACAAAGAAAATCTGTACAAATTCAGAAGTATCAAAACCATTCCCTGCGGGCTGGGGATATAGCCTAGTGGCAAGAGTGCCTGCCTCGGATACACGAGGCCCTAGGTTCGATTCCCCAGCACCACATATACAGAAAACGGCCAGATGTGGCGCTGTGGCTCAAGTGGCAGAGTGCTAGCCTTGAGGGGGAAGAAGCCAGGGACAGTGCTCAGGCCCTGAGTCCAAGGCCCAGGACTGGCCAAAAAAAAAAAAAAAAAAAAAAAAAAAAACATTCCCTGCATTCTCTCCGACCACAATGGAATAAAATTAGAGCTCAACTCAATCAGCCACCACAGAAAATCCTACAATTCATGGAGACTAAACAACACACTGCTGAACCATCAGAGGGTCATTGAAGAAATTAAAACGGAAATTCAAATGTTAATGGAACTCAACCAAGTTGAAGACACAAAGTTCCAGCTCCTTTGGGACACAGCAAAGGCAGTACTCAGAGGAAAATTTATGTCTCTGAGTGCATACCTCAACAAACTGGAGAAAAAGCAACCCAGTAATTTGAAGAAGGACCTTAATTTCCTTGAGAGAGAACAACAAGCCAACCCCACGTCAATAGATGGAAGCAAATAATTAAAATCAAATCAGAATTAAATCAATTAGAGACCAAAAAAGCCATCGAAAAAGTCAACAAAACAAAGACTTGGTTCTTTGAAAAAAATCAACAAGATAGACAGACCCCTGGCAAACCTGACCAAGAAACAAAGGCAGCACACTCAAATAAACAAGATAAGAGATGAAACAGGTAACATCACCACAGAAATAACTGAAATTCAGAAAATAATAAGGGACTATTTTGCAAACCTTTATGCCAACAAATTCGAGAACTTGGAAGAAATGGATGATTTCCTAGAAAAAAATTCATATCCCCAAACTCAAACATGAAGATTTAAACCTTCTAAACCAACCCATATCCAGTATTGAAATAGAAACGGCAATAAATGATCTCCCATCCAAGAAAAGCCCAGGTCCAGACGGATTCACTGCAGAATTCTGCAAGGCCTTCAAGACAGAACTCACACCAATATTTCTCAAACTCTTCAATGAAATTGAAAGAGAACGTTCCCTACCAGATTCATTCTATGAGGCCAGTATAACCCTCATCCCAAAACCAGGCAGAGACTCATCATGGAAAGAGGACGACAGACCGATTTCCCTGATGAACATAGATGCAAAAATTCTCAACAAAATTCTGGCCAATTGACTTCAACAGGTTATCATAAAAATCATACACCACGATCAAACTGGATTCATTCCAGGGAAGCAATGTTGGTTTAATATACGCAAGTCAATTAATGTAATCCACCACATCAACCGGAGCAAGGTAAAGGACCACATGGTTTTATCTCTGGATGCGGAAAAAGCATTCGATAAAATCCAGCACCCATTTATGCTGGAAGCCCTGGAAAAACTGGGATTCCAGGGAACATTCCTGAATATAATCAAGGCAGTTTATGACAACCGAAGAGCAAGCATAACTCTAAATGGGGAAAAACTAAAGCCATTCCCTTTAAAATCAGGAACAAGGCAGGGATGTCCACTCTCTCCCCTGCTCTTCAGCATAGTACTAGTATTCCTAGCCAGAGCAATTAGGCAAGAAGAAAATATAAAGGGGATCCAAATAGGAAAAGATGAAGTTAAAGTTTCTCTCTTCGCAGATGACATGATCCTATACCTAAAGAATCCAATAGACTCTACCCCCAAGCTACTAGAGTTGATCCAAAAATTTTGGCAAAGTTGCAGGATATAAAATAAACCTTCGGGGGCTGGGGATATGGCCTAGTGGCAAGAGTGCCTGCCTCATATACATGAGGCCCTGGGTTCCATTCCCCAGCACCACATATACAGAAAATGGCCAGAAGTGGCGCTGTGGTTCAAGTGGCAGAGTGCTAGCCTTGAGCAAAAAAAGAAGCCAGGGACAGTGCTCAGGCCATGAGTCCAAGCCCCAGGACTGGCCAAAAATAAATAAATAAATAGATAGATAAATAAATAAATAAACCTTCAAAAATCAACGGCCTTTCTCTATGCTAATGACCCGAAGACAGAGGCTGAAATCAGGAAAGCAACTCCTTTTGCAATAGCCCCCCAAAACATAAAATACCTAGGAATAACCTTAACCAAAGAAGTGAAAGACCTCTTTGATGAAAACTTTAAAAGCTTGAAAAACGAAATTAAGTCAGAACTAAGGAAATGGAAAAACCTCCCATGCTCCTGGATTGGGAGGATTAATATAATCAAAATGGCGATATTGCCAAAGGCTATCTACAAATTCAATGCAATACCCATTAATATCCCAACACCATATTTTAATGAAATAGAGGAACCAATCCAGAAATTCATATGGAACAATAAAAGACCTAGAACAGCAAAAACAATTATAAGCAGAAAAAAACAGTGCTGGAGGAATTACAATACCCAATTTCAAGCGGTATTATAAATCTATAGTAATAAAAACAGCTTGGTATTGGCACCGGAACAGACCTGAAGACCAATGGAACAGAATTGAAGACCCAGAAATGAACCCACAGAACTACGCCTACTTAATCTTTGATAAAGGAGGTAAAACAATAGTATGGAAGAAAGAGAGCCTCTTTAACAAATGGTGCTGGCAAAACTGAATCAACACATGCAACAAACTAAAACTAGATCCTTATATATCACCCTGCACCAAAATCAATTCCAAATGGATTAAAGACCTCGAAATCAAAACAGTCACCCTGAAAACACTAAAGGAAGGAGTAGGAGAAACACTTGGGCTCCTTGGCACAGGACGGAACTTCCTTGACAAAGACCCAGAAAGGCTACAAATCAAAGAAAGGATGGACAAATGAGACTGCATCAAACTGCAGAGCTTCTGCAGGGCAAAGCACATAGCTGGCAAGATAAACAGAAAGCCCACAGACTGGGAGAAGATCTTTACCAGCCATTCAACGGACAAAGGCCTCATATCTAAAATATATGCAGAACTAAAAAAATTACCGTCTTCTTCGGGATCTGAACGAACCCTTTCTCCCCGATCTCCTGGGGAAAAATACCTGAACCCTAAAATCTATGAAAGAGCACTCGGCCTTGCCTCCCACCGGCAGAAGGTCAAGGCGTACTCTCATGGACTTGCGCTAAGTTGAGGAAAGGTTGCTGAAGCCTCCCCTCCCCCCAGTCCCCTCACATGTTACCAGGAGCGGGGGCGGAAAGAAGGCATCAGGGACACGCTGCGATGGTGGGATGCGTCTCAGCCCTCCGAGGGCGTGCCAGAGAAATTTATTATGTTGACAAAGGCGGAAGGGGAAGGACTTGGGGTGACTGACTGATTGGCTGACTGTGCTGTCACTCAAGTGATCCTGGAACTTCCTTTCTGGGCTGGGCAACTATCATGGTGGCATGCATATGTTCGCCTCCCAAGGGGTGGGGGGGCTTCTTTTCCGGTTGAAGCTGAAAGGTGGGAGGGGCTCCCTCCCCCATTGTCCCAGGGCTGGGGGAAGGGCAGCATCTCGCTCTTGGTGCCCTTCTTCCACCAAGGCCAAAACAGTCCCCAACATCTCCCCCTCTTTGTTTTTTCAATGAGCAGGGGATACTGTAAATACATGGCATGTGTGGGCATAGGGCAAATGCTGACATAAGATCTGTGGGGCCCCTTCCACAAAAAGGGGTCAAGGGTAGGTAAGGGTCCATCTGTCTGGCTTTGTCCAGAAGTCGGAATCCTCAGCTGGTTTCTGCCAAGTGCAGGAAGGTGCAGACATCAGCCCTCTTTTGATGGTGAAGTAGATGTAGGCTGAAACTCTGGCATTCCTGGCAGTTCACAGTAGCTGATAACTCAAACATAAGTGATTAGTAAAACATTCTTTTACATAAACATTGAAGCCAAGGTGATAAAACTTTGCGTTTACTTTTTTAAACATTTCTATCATAAAACATTGGGGTTGAGTGTCTCTACCCTCAGCTCCTATTTTCTTTCCAACGGCACTCCCCAAGTCTAGCAGCAGGGAGAGAGGAAAGGAAGAAGCACGGTGCAAAATTCCTTTAGTTTCTTTGTGTGACGTTGTAGGCAGTATTGCCATGGCAAAACATTGAGCCATGAGACGCTCAAGAAAAAATCTAGAAAGCAAACAAGGAAAGGAAGCTTGGTTGCCTCCTACCGTATGCAGTCTTACTTTCCATATTTCCAACATGGTCCTCCTTTTTCTGGAGAGAACAAGAAAACATTTCTCCAGAGCGGGTGCTCTGGGTTTAATGTTCCAATCTGGAAAAACACATATACAGTACTCCATCCCACACTGATTCGGGATGATTTAAAATTTCTTGAGAATTAACATAAGCATAACTATCCTTAATTAATCCTGGGGAATACCCCCCCTTTTGTTTTTTAAAATTATGACACCGGCGGCCACCAGGCAGGGAGTATGGGTGGAGGTCTCTTTTTTTATGTAGCTACTTCTTGCTGTCACGGGTCAGCCTGGCACCGTCCAGTGTGGCTGGCAAAAGTTCCCATCATTACCATGAGAATGGTCACTGGGGCCAGAGAGCGCTATGGTTTCCTCTAGCCCCTCCTGCATCTTGGGCATACTCAGAAGTTTCCAAGGCTGGTGCCTCCAGGGTTCAGGTCTGTGTTAGGGTGACGGCTATGAATGGCAAATTCCCAATTGGTGATCTCAGCAAGAGATGTTATTCTGTCAAAAGACACTTTTGAAAAGGTCAGGCAAAGTATTGACAAGTTCTCAGAGCTGGTTGGCATGAATGACGTATAACACACCCTGGGCATAAGCCAGAAAAGTTCCACTTGGAGTACAAACCCAATTGTAAAATGAACAGGTAAGGAGAAATGACTGAAAGAAGTGTTTGGTGATAGAAAACCAATTTGGTGTAGCCAGTCAGAGGCAGAAGAATAAATATATATATACATATATACAACTGGCAGAAAAAGGAAAATGGACAGGTATTACCTCTCTCTATTTCCCGGCTCTGATTCGTTTTGAAAGGGTGAAACAAGGCAGCTCCCTTTACGATAATATGACACCATTCTCCTCTCGCTCCACTCCACCTTCCCGTCTCCTGGACTGGCTAAGTCCCAGGAATTTCAACGTTTGTTGCTGGACTTGCATTTTTCCCATCCATATTCGAACTCGGGGCCTGAGCACTGTCCCTGAGCACTTTTGTTCAAGGCTAGTGCTCTACCACTTGAGTCGCAATGCTGCTTCAGCCTTTTGCTGGTTCTCTGTGGTTAAGCTCTCAATCTTGCTCATTGCCGTTTAACTGGGAGGTGGGATTTTAGAGAGATTTTTCTTTCACCCTGTCTGGCTTTGAACTGTATCCAGGGAGTCTTAGTCATACAAGCCCTTTTTTATCTCCAATTGAGCAACAAGGAAAAACAACAGAGATAATCCATTTGTAACTTGTTGAGAACTGACCAAAAACTGCTTGTTAAGGTTTTGCTATAACACTTAGAGAACATGAGATTCATATGCCATCAACTTGAATCACGCCATTTAATCCCACTGGCAAGTGAAAGAGAACACAGATAAAAGCAGTGTGGAATCCTCAGTCCCAGCAGTGGCTGTGTCCCTCATCCCAATTTGGCAAGTTCCATGCCATGCGATGGAGAAATCTAGGCAAGGCTGCAGTGGCATCTCTGGATAGACTGTCACATCTCACTCTGGGTTGCCTGCAAAATTTCTATATAGATTGGTTAGGGTGTTTAAAATTTCCCAGCATTTCTGGCTCTGGTATACTGATTCCCTTCTGGTTTAAGCAGGGTGAAAAGACTTTCTTAATCACAAAATTTACCTGGCTAGCTCTGTGGCCACTAACATAACTATGGTGATTTAACCTGGAGTAACTGTTAGGGGAGGACTATTTATGAACCCATCTCTAATCTTGGGAGAAGATAGTAGTGAAATCAGGCAGTTTGGGAACAGACTGTGGTGGCATCTTCCTGTATCCAGGGGCTGCCACCGTCCATGCAGCTAGCACATACATCGACCTGCATCCTATAAAGCAATATATTAATCCTGGGTCAGGAAAGTGGAGGTTAATAGTCACATTTGTATGAAGCAATCCCAATTCCTTGATCATGAGAATTTATGAGAACACAGGAGAGAAAAATGGGAAGGTAAAATCTTAATTTATGCCAAAGAGTTGTTAAGACTAGATGCACACTTAACTTTTAACACACTGAATATAAAATAACACACTGGTTTTATACCATTGTACTTTTACCACATGTTGCATATTTGAACCTTAGGGAAGTTTTCATAGACACCTTTGTTTGCATTGAACATTGGGCTGAAAACCTATTTGTCTTGCTTTTAAATCTTACCAACAACCACACACGCGCACACACACACACACACACACACACACACAGACACACACACACACACAAAATACCTGAGCACTCTTAAAATTGCTTTGATTGGCCATTTAAGTTTTCTGGAATTCCAGTAGCAAATGGTACTAATTTGCCCATAATAGAACCACGTGGTTGAATAAAAAACAAAAAGGAAACCTCTGTTAATCACACACTCCCAACATGACAATTTTTTAAATCACAGCGGACAAGCAAACCCTTTTATCCATTCAGAAAAACTCCAGTTGTTTTTGTATCTTTGAACTGGTAAATATGGAAGTCCAATTGCAGTATTAAAACTTTGTTTTTCCCTTTAATATTTTGTTTTAGTTCACAATTTGAAGCTTTCCCATGGCTTTAACCCCGCCTGCAGCCATAAATCTGACTTGGAGAGGCAACGTGCAGGCAAGCACAGCGGGGCGCTAGCCCCTCCCATCGGTAGCGCAATCCCTGGAGGCTTGTTAAGTCTGAGTCCCCGCCCAGCCCAGGGGAGTCTGGCACGCCCCTCACCTGGGGGAATGGGTGGGACTCCGCCTTCAAGATGGAGGACTCCATTGCGCACCACGTGCGTTGAGTCAGAAAAAACAGGATTCAACCAACTACAGGCAGAACTCAACCAAATTTCTGAGCTTAACGACCATCAACTCTTTTGTTCCCTTAGAGGCGGGAGGAGGGAGCCAGGCACAAAGCAGTTTCCGCCCAAAACCACGGTCAACAGGCTGCAGCAGGTAGAGCTACCCCGGGCCGCTGCCACCGTTGCTGCCACCCGTGCACCCCAACAGGGGCGCCGGCCCATGGCCCCGCGGAGCCTAAACTGCACTCCGTGCCCGGCCCGCAACACGACTCTTCTCAGCGCTGCTTCCCAGGGATGAAGCCCCGCTCAATGCTGCCCACAACTGGTGGTGCAGGCCGCTCGCTTTATCCCCGCGTGAGCCTCCACCACACCCGGCACCGCCTGAGGCTGCTCGGGCCCCAGTGCATGCCGCCGCCTGTGAACCCCAACGGGGGCGCTGGCCCAGGTGGCCATATGCGCCTGGAGCACTGCCGCTACCCGAGGCCATGTGGGCCCCAGCGCACACAGCTCGCAAACCCGGGGCCGTGCGGAGCCTAGACTGTACTTCACGCCCGGCCCGCAACCTGACTCCCTCCAGCGCTGGCTCCTGGGACTCGCGAAGCCCCGCTTAGCGCTGCCCACAGATGGCGCAGGCGCCAAACCGCTCCAGCGCTCGCACCACTGCCGCTCTCGGGCACTAGGCTGCACGTTGTTTCTCAAGCACCACTGCAGGGCAGAGCCGTCTGGCCCGGGGTGCGCAGAGCAGGACCGACCCCAGCCCGAGGCCACCGTCCTCGTGCTCCCGCCCCACTGCTCCACTGACACGTTTCCCCGGGAGGCATGCCCTGCTCCCTCCCCCGCCTGGCGCCAAATCGCTACAGCGGGGCAACTCTCTCTGGTGCCGCGTCCCGCTAGCCCATGCCATGCCTGCCTTCTCTCCATGCTTCTGCCCCATCCAGATGGGCAGGACTCTCCTCTAAAAACCTACTTAGCACAATCTGTGGGGATATTGTACCCCGAAATTCCCGGCCGTGCGATCTGCCCCGCGTGGGCGCCAGAATGTCGGGATCTGAACGATCCCTTTCTCCCCGATCTCCCGGGGAAAAATACCTGAACCCTAAAATCTATGAAAGAGCACTCGGCCTTGCCTCCCGCCCGCAGAAGGACAAGGCATACTCTCGTGGACTTGCGCTAAGTTGAGGAAAGGTTGCTGAAGCCTCGCCTCCCCCCAGTCCCCTCACATGTTACCAGGAGCGGGGGTGGAAAGAAGGCATCAGGGACACACTGCGATGGTGGGATGCATCTCAGCCCTCCAAGGGCAGGCCAGAGAAATTTATTATGATGACAAAGGCGGAAGGGGAAGGACTTGGGGTGACTGACTGATTGGCTGACTGTGCTGCCACTCAAGTGATCCTGGAACTTCCTTTCTGGGCTGGGCAATTATCATGGTGGCATGCACATGTTCGCCTCCCAAGGGGCGGGGGGGCTTCTTTTCCCATTGAGGCTGAAAGGTGGGAGGGGCTCCCTCCCCCATTGTCCCAGGGCTGGGGGAAGGGCAGCGTCTCGCTCTTGGCGCCCTTCTTCCACCAAGGCCAAAACAGTCCCCAACACTCTTCCAAAACAAAACCACAGAGAACCAATAGCCCCCTCATCAAGTGGGCTAAAGACTTACAAAGAGACTTCTCTGATGAGGAAATGAGAATGGCCAGGAGACATATGAAAAAATGCTCTACATCACTGGCCATAAAAGAAATGCAAATCAAAACAACATTGAGATTCCATCTCACCCCAGTAAGAATGTCCTATATCAAGAAAACTAACAATAACAATTGTTGGAGGGGATGTGGTCAAAAGGGAACCCTACTTCATTGTTGGTGGGAATGTAAACTGGTTCAGCCACTCTGGCAAGCAGTATGGAGATTCCTCAGAAGGCTCAATATAGAACTCCCCTATGACCCAGCAGCCCCACTTTTGGGTATCTATCCAAAAGCCCACAAACAAAATCACAGTAATGCCACCAGCACAACAATGTTCATCGCAGCACAATTTGTCATAGCTAGAATCTGGAACCAACCCAGATGCCCCTCAGTAGATGAATGGATCAGGAAAATGTGGTACATATACACAATGGAATTTTATGCCTCTATCAGAAAGAATGACATTGTCTCATTTGTAAGGAAATGGAAGGAGTTGGAAAAAATTATACTAAGTGAAGTGAGCCAGACCCAAAGAAACATGGACTCTATGGTCTCCCTTATTGGGAATAATTAGTACAGGTTTAGGCAAGTCATAGCAGAGCATCACAAGGCCCAATAGCTATACCCTTATGAACACCTAAGATGATGCTAAGTGAAATGAACTCCATGTTATAGAGACAATTGTTATATCACAGTTGTAACTACTTTCAAAGTCCCATGTGTATCTGTAGCTTCTATTATTGATGATGTTCTTGTATCACCTTCTTGTGGTTGTACCTACACTATCTCTGTAATCTTATCTGAATATATTGGAAACCACGTATACTGGTATTGGAACTAGGAAATTGAAAGGGAATACCAAAATTTAGAGACACACAACTACAAAAAAAAAGACAAACAACTACAAAAGCAATACTTGCAAAACTGTTTGGTATAAGTGAACTGAACACCTCAGGGGGGAAAAGGGTAAGGGAGAAGGGGGAGGGGGCATGAGGGACAAGGTAACAAACAGTACAAGAAATGTATCCAATGCCTAACGTATGAAACTGTAACCTCTCTGTACATCAGTTTGATAATAAAAATTTGAAAAAAAAAGCAAAAAAAAGAAACTGTAACATCTCTGTACAGCAGTTTGATAATAAAAATTTGAAAAAAACAACAACAACCAATGCAAAGGAAGTCACTCTCCCCATTCTGCCTGTTTGCTGGGTAGTGTGAAGTCAGGCAGTCAAGATTGTTATCTTGAAAAGATGGTGCAACTCAAAACTCTTCAAATACTAATGACATGACGGGAGGGCTTTTGAAGGTATGGACAGAATTGAGAAAAGGCTAAGTTGTGAGCCACCCAAAGTTAGCATGAGCAATAATCTGGTAATATCCTTCAATACACAGAAGAGTTAGAAGAGCTTCTTTCCCCCATCTTCCAAGCCTTGGACTAAGTCAGGACATATACACCAATCACTGCCAGAAATACTGAAAACACTGGAAAAGTATTCCAGCTTCTCTTCTCACGTGCCACCTTCCTGGTGGTAGCTCTTGGCCTGATGTGCCTGATGAGAAATCACTGAGGATGGAAGCCCTGGTGATGTAGCTGTCAGATGACCCCACCCCAGGATGGAGGTGGGTGGGGACATGGGAAGAGCACTGGACAGAGAACACAATGCAGTGAGACTGTGAGGGGGGTGAGGGAATAGAAGAAAATGATGGCCTTTACTTGGCCTTCTCTTGGCAACAAAGTAGAAAAGTGTTGGTTACTGGAACTTAGAGTAGTGAGGGGAAATTAGAGGAGGGGTGACTCAGGAGGTCCCCATATGGAAAGCTTAATGGTGGGCACTGGTTTCCTCTAGTGTCTACTGCCTCTTGTGAGCCATGTCTTTCTAGAAGGCTGGGGATGATTTGAAAAAATAAGATGGAGGTGGGGATGATCATTTTATTCTATCCATTTCAGAAGTTTCTAAAGCCAACAGCAGAGCTACCCATTTCTCTAGTTTTAGGACTTTACATGTGTGTTTTTTAAATAAGTAGTAGGCCCAGGAAGAAACCTCTGGAGTTTCCCTTTGAACACTACTAGCCAGCTCTTTTTCCTGTTTAATCATAAACTCGAGGAAAGGCCATCATCTTGAAACTCACTGTGAAAGTCAAAGTGGGCAAATGGAGAGGAGGATGCAATATTTTCATCAACCCACCCCACTTCCCTAAGGTTACTCATCACCCAGGAAGCAGCTGTCATCTACCCAGAGGGAAGCCCGCCAGGCAGGTCTCTACCACTCTGAGCCACAGCATCACTTCCGTTTTCTGGTGGTTGATTGGAGATGAGTCTCACAGATTTTCCTGCCCAGGGTTGGCTTTGAACTCTGATCCTCAGATGGCAGCCTCCTAAGTAGCTAGGATTACAGATGTGAGCTACCGGCATCTGGATAATATGTGGCTTTGAGTAATGAATAATGTCTTTCAGGAACCTAAGGAGCACAGAAATAGATATTCTTCATTGCTGGGCAATGATCCCCTTCTAACCCCCAATTATAATCTTCTATTGCTAAAACTTTTTTTTCTTTTGAAAGATTATCTTCTAATCCTGCAATTTGAGTAGGAAAATGTCCATCACAGGCTCTAAGGTGGGTGTATGACCCAACATAGACCCATCAGACAGTAAGGGCTAACCTGAGAACCTGAGTGACTAAATATGTTTTAGTGTTAAAATTATAACAGCTTCTAAACCCTGGTGATGACTCCATGCAAGAGGGCTGCACCCCCACCCATAAGACTAGTTTTTTGTAATCTGACATTTAAAAATATAGGAAGCCCTTGTTCCCCTCTGTACCTAGGTAGCAACCATGGTAACTGGCAGTAAAAAAAAAAAATGATCATAGTTATAGACTGTAGAAATAACCATAATACCATTAGAAATGCCATGGTAACTATTAGGTTGGTTTACTTATGATTGAGCCAGAAACCCTATTCTTCATCAGAGGAAGAGAGTCAATCTCTCATGAGAAACAGAATTCTCCATGCAAGCAACTGAGAAATACACCAGAATATTCCAGAATATGTCACATGATCTTCACTCACCCAAATGGCACCAGCTGTGCCCACAGTCTCCATAAAGCCTGAGGCATTTCCTGTTTGATTTAATTGACTTCCGGTCACAAGCAAGAGCATCCTGATTGATTTAGTAGGGGATGAGAGAGGCTATGGGGACATTTCTGCATCCTAGGCCAGCACACCATCACCCACCTAAATTCTTAACCATAGAGGTTAGGTTAAAAAACAAAGGCCCCAAAGTCAAAAGTGATCAATCCTCCCTACCTGAGTCAGAAGATGCTTCTCAATGAATTAAGGCCTGCTAAAGTCATGGGTTTGCAGATAGCAAAAGCACCATGACAAGGAATAACATAAGAACTAGGAAAAAGTATGGGAGCTCTCTGCAGCATGAGTGATTCCATACCACCCAAAGCCTAAGGCAGCATTTCTACTCAGTCTCATGGCCCAGAGGGAGCTATGGTGTCTACCATCCATGGTCTTTCACCTCTTCCTACAATCAGAGCCACTGATCCACCTCACACCGGCATCTCTTGTTTTTAGGTAGATGGGAGAGATGTTACACATAACTCCAAGAGTACTGGAAGCAGAACCCTTGCTCGTTGCATCATCCCTAAAGGTGTAAGACCAGGAAGAATGGGGCAATGCCTGTCATTGGTGATCTTAGACCCAGTTGCTTTCCCTCTCACAGCCCCCATCTTCTCATCTATAAAATAACATTTCCAACTCCACCCAAGGGAAGATTCTCTGGGAAGTCGGTGCTGACACATGCACTGACCAACATCGCCATCTAGTGGCAGCCATTTGGAATGAAGGCACACACACACACACACACACACACACACACACACACACACACACTTCTGTACTTCAGCAACACACACTCCTCTCTACCTAATCACCCAGTAATTCTTTTCTGAATTCAGACTCTTGGCCCCAGGTCTTCTGACTTCTGTGCACAGGGGCACAATTGCCTGCTTGAGACACCTTCTACAACCTGCAGTCTGTGCTCACTTGCCAGCCTCAGTAGTCCTCGTGAGAAACAGTACATGCCCCCATGCTGCTTCTTGAAATCCATCCACCCACCCATGTCCCCATTTGGTATAAAGACAGAGTGGCAAAGTTGTTCAAACATGTCATCTTCTCCATCTCTCAACATCTTTGTAAAAAAAGTTTTTTAAAAGTTTTAGAAATACCAAACAAATCCTCACATTGCCCATTTTACCATCAGGATTCCAACGTCCATCAGCAAGGAAAAGACAAAGATAGGCCTCCATTTGCCTGTCCTAAAGAATGGGCATATGCCCATCTGACTCTTTAGGACTTCATGAACTGCTTTGTGCCAGCTTACTCTCCACCATGCCTGAACTCCCCAGGGGGCCTATCTCACCATGCATGGACCAGTTCCTTGGCTCCTTGGCTCCATGGCTCCTTTGTTAGGATTAGGGTTAGGGTTAGGATTAGTGTTAGGGCTAGGGCAGTGTTAGAGTTCACGTAGGGTTAGGGTTAGCATAGGGCTGGGGTTAGACATAGAGTTAGTGATAGGGTTAGGGTTAGGGTGAGGCTTAGGGCTAGGCCTGGGTATGGGTTAGATTTAGGGCTAGATTTAGGTATAGGGTTATGGTTAGTGCTAGGGTTCAGGCTAGCATTAGGACTCTGTTTAAGGTTAGAGTTAGGGCTAGGGTTTGGGTTAGGGCTAGTGTTGGGTTATGGTTAGATCTTGGGCTAGGCTAAGGCTAGAATTATGGTGGGACTAGGGTTAGATTTATGATTGTCGCTAGGGTAAGCATTCGGGCTAGGGTTAGGTTTAGGGTTAGGGATAGGAATAGGGTTAAGGCTAGGATTACTGTTATGTCTAAGGCTAAGTTAAGGTCTAGGGCTATGTTTAGGGCTAGGAATAGGGTTAAGGCTAGGCTTCGGGCTCGGGTTTATGTTAGTTTAGGATTAGAACTAGAGTTATGTTTAGTGGTGGACTAGTATTAGGGCTAGGCTTAGGTTTAGCATTAGTGTTAGGGTTAGGGTTAGGGCTAGGGCTATGGCTAGATTTAGGGTTAGGACTATGGTTAGGGTTAAGGTTAGGATTAGTAAAGAGGTGTGGCTGGTGTTAGGGGTGTGTTTATGTTTAGGGTGATGGTTGTGGCTCTCATTATGGCTCGGATTAGCGCTAGGGATAGGAAAAGTGTTAGGGTTAGCACTAGGGTTAAGGCTAGGACTAGGGTTAGTGTTAGGACTAGGGTTAAGAGTAGCATTAGTAATAGAGCTAAGGTTCATCCTATGTTTAGGGTTAGGGTTAGAGCTAGGGTTAGGGCTAGGGCTAGAATTACTGTTGAGGCTAGGGTTTGTGTTAGGGTTGGGTTATTGTTAAGGTTAGGGCTTTGGTTTTGGCAATATTTCCGTTTATTTTTAGGGTTAGCGCCCCCCTTTAGCTTTAGTGTTATGGCTAGGGTTATAGCTATGTTTAGTGTTACAACTAGTGCTAGGGTTATTGCTAGGGCTTTTGTTCTTGCTTGGCATAACGGTTTTGGCTAGTCCTAAGTTTCAGCATTTGTTTAGTTGTAGTATTTGGTCTAGTGTTAGGGTTAGTGGAGGTCTAGCATCAGGATTATGGTTAGGCTTAGTGTTAGGGCTAGGGCTATGGTTAGAATTTAGGTTTTGGAATAAGGTTAGGGCCATTGATATGTGGTTGTGCCTGGTTGGGGTTAGGGCTAGGGCTATGATTTTGGTTATTGTTATGGTTACAGCTGGGTTCAGGACAATGTTTATGATTAGCCTATGGTTAGGTCTAGGGTTATGGCTCAGATTATAGCTAGGGTTAGGTTTTGGTCTAGTCATAGGTCTAGGGATGGGTTTACATACTTGCCAAGGCTGGAGATGGGTCTAGGTTTAGGGTTAGGGCTAAGGTTAGGGCCAGGGATAGGGTAAAGCTTAGTGCTAGTGTTATGGTTAGGGTTAGTGTAAGGTTTAAAGCTTGGTTGGGGTTAGGGAAATACCTAGGGCTTGGGTTAGGTTTAAGGTTAGTCTAGGGTTAGGACTAGGTCTAGGTCTAGGATTATGTTTAGGTCCAGGGTTAGTTTCAGCGTTAACTTTAGGTTAAAGTTAGGCTTAGTGTTAGGGCTAGAGTTAGGGCTAGGGTTTGGGTATGGGCTTGGGTTATGGGTAGGTCTAGGGTTAGAGTTAGTTTTAGGGCTTGTTTTAGGGCTAGAGTTAGGCTAAGGTCCAATGTTAAAGATTGTTAGAGCTAGCGTTAGGTTTAGGGTTAGAGTAACCTCTAGGTTTAGGGTAAGGGCTAGAGCTAGGTTTAGTGCTAGTGTTAGGGGTAGGGCTAGGTCTAGGGTAAGACTAATTTTAATGTTAGGGTTATGGCTGGTGTAAGGGTCAGGGCTACAGTTTTAGGGCTAGTGTGAGGTCTAGGGCCAATGCTAGGTTTAGGGTTACAGTCCAAGTCAGGGTTAGGGCTAGAGATAGGTTTAGAGCCCAGGTTAGGGTTAGGGTTAGTTTGGGGCCGGATTAGGGCTAGGGTTAGGGCTATGGTTAGGGTTCTTGTTATGGGTACTCTTCGGTCTAGTGTTAGGGTTATTTTCTGGGTTTAGCGTTAGGGCTATGTTTCTGGTTAGGCTGAGGACTAGGGTTAGGGTTGGTGTTAGTGTTAGGGCTCAGGTTAGGATTATTGTCCGGCCTGGGGTTAAGGTTATCCTTAGGGCCAGGATTAGGGCTTGGATTCATGCCAAGATTAGTCTTTTGTTTAAGGTTATGTGTATTTTTAGGGTTAGGATTTTTGTTAGGGCTAGGCTACAGTTAGGTTTATATCCAGGGTTTGCGCTAGGGCTAGGGTCAGGGTTATGGCTAGTTTTAAGCCTAGGGCTAGAGTTTTGGTTAAGGTTGGGGCTAGGGGTAGTGCTAGGGCTAGGCGTATGGATCGAGTTAGTGTTACGCTTAGGTCTAGGGCTAGGTTTATGTTTGGGCTTGTACTAGCGTTGTTGCTTCGGCTATAGAAAGGTTTAAGGTTAGGTTTTTGATTTGGCCTGCCGCTATGTTAAGGGTTCCTTTGTGGTTGACAATTAGGGGTCGAGATATGGCTGGGATTAAGGGTAGATCTGGGTGAAGTTTAGGGCTAGGGATCAGTTTAGGACTACAGTTGCTGTTTGGTTTAGGGTTATGGCTAGGGCTCGGCCAGTGCTAGGGTAATTTTAGAGTTAGGTCTAGGGTTAGGGCTTGATCTATGGTTAGAGTTAGGTTAGGGATAGGTCTAGGGCTATAGGGAAGGGTATGGGTGCATTTAGGGCTTGGCTAGGTTTAGCGTTAGGTTTAAAGCTAGGGTAACGTTTAGGGCTAGGGATATAAAAAGGTTTAGGGGTAGGGGTAGGGTTAAGCTTAGGGCTAGTGTTAGTGCTCATGTTAGGGTTAGGTTACGGCTAGGGTTAGGCTATGGCCAAGTTTAGGGTTAGGTTTATGGTTTAACTTAGGTCTTGGTTAGTGCTTGGGTTAGGTTTAGAGCTTGTGTTAGGGCTTTGGGTAGTGTTAGGGTAAGGGTTAGTGTTTGGGTTAGGGTTAGGATTTGGGCTAGAGTTAGGGCTAGGGTTAATGGTATGGCTGTGGTTACTGTTAGGGATTGGGAGAGGGTTAGGCTTAGGGCTAGGGTTAAAACTAATGCTAAGGTTAGGACTAGGGTTATGGATTTGGCTAGGGTTAGGTTTATGATTAGGCTCAGTGTTAGAGTAAGGGTTAGGGTTTGGGCTAGGGTTAGGGCTAGGGTTAAGGTTGGGTTACAACTAAGTATAGGGAGAGTGTTAGGTTTAATGCTACAGGTAAATTTAGGACTAGATTTAGGGCTAGGGTTAGTTTTAGATCTTGAGTTAACGGCTTCATTAAGTGTTATGTTTAGGATTAGATTCAGTGTTTGGGTTAGAGTTAGGGTTAGGCTTAGGATTGTGTCTAGTGTTAGGGCTAGTTTTGTAAGTATTTGTTGGGTTTTGGCTAGGGATAAGTATAGGGTTAGATTTAAGCCTAGGCTTAAGTTTAGTGCTAGAATTAGGGCTTGTGTAAAGGTTACTGTTAATGTTAGGGCTTGGCTTTGGGCCAGTGTTAGTGTTAAGGCTAGTGTTAGCGTTATTGTTCAGTTTAGGTTTCATGTTGGATTTTGGGTTTGGGTTAGAATTCGGGTTATGGTTAGTGTTATGGTCTGGTTTAGGAGTTACCACTTGGGTTATTGCTAGGGTATGGGTTTGGTGTAAGGCTAAGTTTAATGCTAGGTTTATGGCTGGGTTATTGTTATGCTTCGAGCTACAGCTAATGTTAGGTTTAGGGATAGGTTTAAGGCTAGTGTTAGGGTCAGGGTTACTGTTCAGGTTAGGGTTAGGTCTGGAGTTAGGGCTAGAACTCGGGTTAGGTTTAGGATGGGAGGAGGTTTAGGGTTAGGACTAGGGTTAGGGTTCAGGTTATGACTAGTCTTCCAGCTAGTGTTAGGTTTAAGTTTAGGGCTAGGTTTAGGGTTAGGGCTAGGGTTCGTGTTTGGGTTAGATTTAGGTTCTTGATTATGGTTAGGGTAGTGTTAGGGCTCAGATTAGTATTAGTGTTATACTTATGGTTATGTTTAATCTATGGCTAGGGTTAGGACTAGGTTTAAGGTTATATTAGGGCTAGGGTTAGGGCTAGTTTTAGCCTTAGTGTTAGGATTAGCCCTGGGGTGATGGCTAGGGCTACGGTTATGTCTATTGCTCTGGTTAGGGTTAGGTTTCAGTCTATGGTTAGGTCTAGGCCTAGGAGTCGGATTAGGGTTAGGATTCAGGCTAAGGTCTGGCCTAGGCTTAGGTTAATCGGGACAGTGATAGAGATAGGGCTATGGTTAGAGGTAGAGTTATTCTTTGGTCTGGGGTTTGGGCTAGTTTTGGGGTTCGGGTTTGGTGTTAGGGTTATCTTTAGTGCTAGATCTATATTTAGGTTTTTTGTAGGATTAGGTCTATGGCTAAGGTAGGTAGGCTTTGGGCTAGGGTTAGGGTTAGTCCTAGATATCAGTTTTGGGCTAATGTTTACGTGTTTTTTAGGGTTCAGGGTTTGTTCAGGGTTTGTTTTAGGGTTCGTGGTTTGGATTAGGTTTATGTGTAGGGTTCAGGTCACTGTTTGTTTAGGGTTAAGGTTTTGGTTAGGATTAGGGCTAGGGTTTGGTTTCAGGCTTGGACTAAGGCTTGGGTTAGGTTTCAGTTTATGGTTATCCTTAGGGATAGATGTAGGTTTTAATTTATGTCTATGGTTAGGTCTACAGCCAAGGTAGGGTTAAAGTTAAGGGTACGTTTAGAATAGGGCTAGTGTTAGGGATAGGGTTAGGCCTAGGTCTAGTACTAAGTCTCAGGTTAGGGTTAAGTGTTCGGTTAAGTTTAGTGCTTGGGTTAGTTCTCTGGTTAGGGTTATGTTTAGTGCTTGGGTTAGGGCCAGGGTAACTATTAGGGTTAAGGCTAGGGTTAGGGTTAGAGCTAGATTTGTGGTTAGTTTTAGGGCTACAGTTAGCCTAGGTTTAGGGTTAGAGTTATGGTTATGGATAGGGTTAAGTTTAGGGCTAGGGTTAGGTTTAAGTTTAGGACTAGGTTAAGATTAGGGTTAGGTTTATGGTTAGTTTTAGGGTTAGGTTTATTGTTAGAGCTAGGGCTAGGGTTGTCATTAAGGTTATGGTTAGGGCTAGAGTTCGGGTTCTGGCTAGGGTACGCGTTCGGGCTATTTTTAGACCTAAGGGTTAGGGTTATGGCTAGGGCTAGGGCTAGGCATTAGGGCTATGGTTAGGTCTAGGTCTATGCTTAGCATTAATGTTTTGGCTCCTATTGGGATAGGACTAGGCTAGCCGTACTGTTAGTTCTAGGGTTGTTGTTTAGGGATAGGGTTAGGAGTTTGTTTATGTTTATTGTTATGACTATGATTAGGCCTAGTAGTAGGCTTGGGTTTATGGTAGGTGTGTGAATAGTGTTAGGGCTTGAGTTATAACTAGCATTAGGATTAGGTTTACGGTTAGGCCCGGGCTAGTTTTATTGTTAGATTTTGGGCTAGGGTTAAGCCTAGGGCTAGGATTAGTATTATTGTTAGGGTTAGTTATATGGCCAGTCTTAGAGTTAGCTTTAGCGTTAGGGGTTTGGGAAGGGTTAGGTTTGCTTTTAGGGCTAGGATTAAGGTGAAGGCTATGGTTTGTGCTAAGGCTAATCTTTGGATTTGGGCTAGGGCTAATCTTAGGGCTAGGACTTGGTTAGTGTTTGGCTCGGGTGAACTTTTGGGTTAGTGTTACGGTTAGGGCTAGGCTGAGGGTTACTCTTAGTACTAGCATTAGGGCTAGGGTCATGGTCTGTGTTAGTTTTATGGCTATGGTTAGTGCTAGGGCTACAGTTAGATTCAGAGTCATGGCTGGGGTTAAGATTAGGGTTAGTGTTAGGGTTAGGGATGAGGTTTTGGCATGGTTTATGGTTAGGGTTTGGGCTAGGTTTAATTCTAGCTTTAGGGCTATCGTTTGGGGTATGATGTGCGTTAAGGCTATGATTTTGGTTTAGTGTAAGGGTTAGGTCCAGGGGTAGGGTTAGCTATAGCCCTAGGGCTAGAGATAGTGTTGTGGTTAGATTTGGTTAGGCTTAGGGATAAGGCTAGGATTGTGGTTAGGGCTATCATTAGCATTAGGGTTAGGTCTAAGATTAGTGTTAGGGTTTGAGTTAGGGCTAGAGTTATTTTAGGGTTAATTTTAGGGCTATGGTTAGGACTAGGGCTATGCTTAGATTTAGGTTTAGGGCTTGGTTTAGGGTTAGGTTAGTGTTAGGGTTAGGGCTGTTGTATGGGCATGGTTTATGTTTAGGGTTCGGGCTAAGGTTAGGGTTAGGTTTAGGGTTATGCTTAGTTTAAGGCTTAGGTTCAGCATTAGGGTTTGGGCTAGCCATATGGTTAGGGCTTGGGTTAGGGTCAGGCCCAGCTAGGGTTTGGGCTAGGGTTACAGTTAGGTCTAGACATTTTGTTAGTGTTAGGATTATGGTAGGGTTCTGCGTAGGGCTAGCCTTAGAATTATGGTTATGACTATGGTTAGGTTTAGCTTGAGGGTTAGTTTTAGGGTTATGGCTAGGTTTAGGGTAAGATTTATGCTTAGGGTTAATGTTGTGGCTAGGTTTAGTTCTAGGATTAGGGCTAGTGTTAATTTTAAGGTTTCGGTTAAGGCTAGGGTTAAGCTTTGGGTTAGTGTAAGGGTTTGTTCTAGGGTTACGGTTAGGCCTAGGGCCAGGGCTTGGTTTAGGAGTAGAAGTGGGGTTAATGCTAAGGGTAAGGTTAGGTCGGCTTAGCGTTAGGGCTAGGATATGGTTAATGTTAGAGTTAGTGCTAGGGTTAGGGTTAGTGTTATTATTAGGAATACTCTTAGGGCTTGTTTTAGGGGTGGGTTAGGGCTAGAATTCGAGGTAGAACTTGGTTTAGGTTTAGGCTTTTTGCTAGTGTTAGAGTTATGGTTAGGTCTAGGGTTAAGGGTAGGGCTAGGGATGTTGATATGGCTAGTGTTAGGCTTAGGGCAGATTTAGGTTAGGGTTAGAATTAGGACTTGGGTTTGGGTTTGGGCTAGGTCTAGGGTTAGGGTAAAGTCTATGTCTAATGTTAAGGCTACGGTTAGGTTTTCTTTATTGTTTGAGTTAGGCGTAGGAATAGGCTTAGGTGTAAGTTTAGGGCTAGTGTTATTGTTAGGGTCTCAGTAGGGTTACTGGTAGGCTAGGGTTTCTTAGTGCTATGGTAATTCTAGGGTTAGGATTAAAGTTATGGTTTGGTTTTGGGTTCCAGTTTGGTTTTTGTGAGGTTTCGGTGTGTGGTTTCATTTAGGGTTCGAAGTTTGCATGAGGATTATGTTTAGTGTTCAGTTTTGGCTTTTTGTTTGGGTTAGGGCTATGGTTAGGGCCAGGGTTCTGGTTTGGGCTAGGAGTAGTGCAAGTGGTAGGGTTAGATTTTGGATTAGAGTTCGGGTTCTGGTTAAGCTTAGTAGTAGAACTAGGGTTAGGGTTGGGGTTAGGGTTAGGGCTATGGCTAGTGTATGGTTAGGCTTTGCCTAGGGTTAGAGTTAGGGCTAGGGTTTGGGATCAGGTTAGGGCTAGGATTAGGGATAGCATTTGAGGCATGGTTATGGTTCAGGGTGGGATTAGCTCTTAGGTTAGTGTTTAGGCTAGGGTTAAGCTTAGGTCTAGTGTTAGTGTTAGGGCTATGTTCAGGTTTAGGGGTATGTTTAAGTCTTGTTTAGGTTTAAGCTAGTGTCAGGCTTAGGGTTCCGGTTTCACTTAGGGCTAGATTTAGTTTTCAGGTTCATGTTAGTTTTGGGGTAAGGGTATAGTAAGGCTAGGATTAGGTTTAGGGCTATGGTTAGGTTTAGGCTTTGGGCTAGGGTTGTTAGGACTAGGTTTTGGTTAGGCTTAGGGCTAGAACAAGGTTTTTGGATGGGCTTAGGTTTAGGTTTAGGGCTAGTGTTAGTGGTAAGGCTACTGTTAGGGATAGGCCTGGGGTTAAACTTAAGGCTAGGCTTAAGTATTGGGTTAGGGTGACGGTAGGTTTAGGACTATGGTTAGGGCTAGTGCTAGTGTTACCATTAGGACTAGCACTAGGGTTATACTTAGGGCTAGGCTTAAGTTTTGGTTTAGGAATAGGGCTAGGATTAGGCTTTTGTTTATGGCTACTGTTAGGGTGATGTTAGTGATAGGGTTAACTCTAGGGTTAGGAATAGAGCTGGTTAGTTTCATGGTAATGTCTAGTATTACGGTATGCGCTAGTGGTACAATTCCATTTAGTGTTTCAGCTCAGTTTAGGACTAGTGCTATTGTTAGGGTTAGGGTTCGGTCTGAGGTTAAACTTAGGGCTATGTTTAGAGATAGTGTTAGAGTGAGGTTAGGTTTAAGGCTAGTGTTAGGTGTATTGCTAGGATTGTGGCTAGGACTAGAGTTAGGCCTAGATTTAGGCCTTAGTTATTGTTAGGTTTATGTTTAGGGTTAGGGTAGTGCTAGGTTTCTGGTTTGGTTTAGTCCTAGGTTTAGAGTTAGAGCTAGAGCTATGGTCAGGTTTAGGGCTAGGGTTATGGTTAGGGCTTGGCTTAGGTCTACGTCCATGCTCAGGCTTAGGGCTAGAGTTAAGTTTATTGGTAGATTAGGGTTGGGGTTGGGGGTAGGACAAGAGTTAGAGTTAAGTTTATGGCTAGGGTTAGGTTCGGTTAAGGTCTAGGATAAGGGTAAAGGCCTTGGTTAGGTCTAGGGATGGGATTTGTTAGGATTAGAGGTAAGGTTAGGGTTAGGGCTTGTGCTAGGGTTAGTGTTAGGACTGGGGTTAAACTTTCATCTAGGGGTAGGGATAGGGTTATGGTGATGGTAGGATTAGGGCTAGCGTTAGGGTTAGGGTTGAGTTAGGCTAGGATTAGGGTTAGGGCTAGGGTAATTGTTTGCATTAGGGTTAGGTGAGGCTAGAATTAGGGTTAGAATTATGATTAAGCTTAGGGTTAGGTTTGGGCTATTGTTAGAGTAATGGCTAGGGTTAGGCCTGGGGATGGTCTTAGGCTTAGGGCTAGGCCAGGGCTTAGGTTAGGGCTTCGGTTATGCTTAGGGATAGGGTCAACCATTGGGTTTAGGGTGAGTTTATGTTTTGGGTTATGTCTAAGGTTCTGCTTAGGTATTTTGCTAGGGCTACGTTTCTGCCTATGTTTAGGTTGATTGTTAGGGCTAGGTCTCAGGGTTCTGTTTTGTTTTTTGTTTAGGGTTTTGGCTATTGCTAGGGTCTGGTTTATTTCTCATGTTAGTTTTAGGGCTAGGGTTTAGTTTAGGGCTAGGTTTATGTCCGGTGTTCGGGCTAGGGTAAGGTTTAGGGTTAGGGCTATGTTTGAATTTAGGCTAGGATCACGGTTAGGTATAGGGTAATGGTTTGCATTAGGATTAGGGTGAAGCTTAGGTGTAGGACTAGAATTTTGGTGAGAATTAGGACTAGGGTTAGGTGTACGTTAGGTCTATTGTTAGAGTAATGGCTAGGGTTAGGCCATTTGATGGGGTTAGGCTTTAGGCTAGGACAGAACTTGGGTTAGGGCTATGGTTAAGCTTTGGGATAAGTTTAGTCATTTGGTGTAGGGTGAGGGTAGGGTTAGGGCTAGGTCTATGGTTTCACTTAGGCTAGTTAGTGCTAGGCTAGTTAGTGCTAGGTTTCCACCTATGGTTATGTTTAATGTTAGGACTAGGGATAGGGCTAGGTCTAGGGTTCTGTTTTGGGCTTGGGTTAGGGTTATGGCTAGAGTTAGGGTCTGGTTTATTTCTAGGGTTAGTCTTATGGCTAGCATTAAATTTAGGGCTGGGGTTATGGCTGGGGTTTTGGCTGGTGTTCGGGCTAAGGGAAGGTTTATGGTTAGGGCTAGGGTTAGGGTTAGGACTAGTTTTAGAGTTTGGGTAAGGGCTAGTGTTATGGTAAGTGCTAGGTTAATGACTAGGAATGGGGTTAGAGTTAGGTCTAGGGTTATGGCTAGGGCTGGGGTTAGGACTGGGGTTAAGCAGAAGATATTTTGCATGGTAGGAATAATGCTCATACTTTATTCAAAGCTCTTTGCCCATAGACTCATCATGGGCAGTAAGAAGAGACATTTACAGTAATTGTTGTTCTGTATAGCTAAAATTTGAAATGTATAAATCATCTTTTCCATTAACTGAAAAATAATACTAAGAGCTATTTTATTTATGTTTTTGCCAGTCCTGGGGTTTGAACTCGTGGCCTGGGTACTGTCTCTGGTCTTATTTTACTGAACACTAGCACTCTACCACTTGAACCACAGCGCCACTTCTGGCGTTTTCTGTTTATGTGGTAATGAGGATTTGAATCCTGGGCTTCATGCATACAGGCAAGCACTCTACCACTAAGCCACATTCCCAGCCCAGGAGCCATTTTTAAGTTATATACTTTCCATGGTTTCTAAAATCATTACCACTTCTATAAAAAAATAATAATACAGCATTCAATCCCTAGCACTGGACCTCCAAACCAAAAAATTTTTTTTTCATTAGCTCATATGGTTCTTATATGATTCTTCTTTTATCATGAATATTTGCCAAGCTAATCATTTTCTAGCATTTAAATGTAAATAAAACTTTCAGTGCCTTATACTTCTGTATTATAGAGACATACTTAATTATCAGATCTGTTGTTGAACATCTCGATTCCTATGTTTTAGTCAGATTTAAAAAGTATGAAAGTCTTCCTTTATTCCTTTTTTCTGGGATTGCAGTTTTGTCAGCTCAAAACAGACTAAGTTGTCTTTAACTTGCTATGATACTTTTTCCCTTTTCCTTCCTCAAATACTCAAGGGAAAGAATACCATAAAAATCAATTTTAAGGATAAACATTATACTAAATTGATGTGAGAATGTCGTATGTGAGTAGACTTTTTTCATGTATCTCTAGTTTTTGTGTTCCTTTAATAACATAACTCAAATGCAAGGTTAAAGCTTTGGTTTCATCTTTTTTTGTTGTTATTGTTTTGGTACACACACACACACACACACACACAACTTTTTTGAGAAAGGCTTTTACAGTGTAGATCAGGTTGTTCTTGAATTTGGAATCCTCCTGTATGCTGGAATTACAGGTGTGCATCTCCACATCCATTTAGTTTCCTTTCTTCTAAAGGAAAAATAATGACACTATCCTACAGAACTGTTCAGGGTATTAAGTTAAAATGTTCACATCAAGCATTTACAGAAGTAGCCAGAACATGGTATCTGCCCAGAAATGTTAGAAGGGGGTGCTGCAGCGCCTGCAATCCAGGCAGGAGTAGGTAGTTGTATGAGGGGTCTTTGGCTCCTGGTGAAGCCAGGTGGTGAAGAATTAATTTTCCAGCAGTGGAGGAGTCTTCCACTGAGTAAAAATGTCTTCACTTGTGTTTCTTGTATCCAAGTAAATGCCAGATATTCAGTTAACTGTAATCACTTTTCCCTGGTTCTTTTCTTCCTCTTCTTCATGTCTCCCTATGAACCATATTTGTAAAGTTATTACAATAGACATTTCAAAGGTTCTATGCTTTGAGAACTAGAATTATACTTCCCATTGTTTCCACCATCCTATAGTCCTTCGATTCTTTTTGTAGGTGAGGAAAGTATTTGAAACAATCATCAACCTTATTTTTAAAAGTTTATTTTCTCTATTTGAAATGTCATACTCTTTCTTCTGTTTGTTTCTTAAATACAGTAGGGTAAATCCTTTTGTGGGTCACTAAGTATAAAAATGGAACTACTAGGAATTCAGTTTCTTCTCTATTCACATGTCATTTTAATTCTAATGTTACTTTGTGTCTTTTACATACTTTCTTCAGATTCTCAGATACTTTAAGAATTCTTACATGTGATACATCCCAGAACAAAGAAAAGAGAAGTGGATATTTTAATAGTACCAACACTTCAGGTAATTTTAAGAAAATAATTTCCTATTAAACTTTAAGGATATAAAATCTGTTTTGCATTTAAACTCTAAACTTCAAATACCCCTATATGATTCTCATTTAAAACTGCTTCTAGGTTTCTACCCAAAATGGGAACTGTAAGAAAAAAATGATGTTTATTAAATTATTCATTAATTTTCAATTTATGGTATTTAAACTTACAAAAATAGATGCAGCAGTTACTCTCTAGACACTATGTTGAAAATGAACTTTAAAAGTTGTGCAGACAAGTTTAGGCTAGTCACAGCAGACGATCACAAGAGCCCAATAGCTATACCCTTATGAACACATAAGATGATGCTAAGTGAAATGAACTCCATGTTATGGGAACAACTCTTATGCTGTAATTACTTATATCACTGTTGTAATTACTTTCAACATGTGATGTGAAACCGTAGCTTCTATTATTGATGATCCTCTTGTAACCCCTTCCTGTGGCTGTACCTGCACTTTCTCTGTATCTTATCTGAGTACATTGGAAACCGTGTATACTGGTATTAGAACTAGGAAACTGAAAGGGAATGCCAAAATCGAGAGACACAGGGTAAAAAGACAAATGACTACAAAAACAATACTTGCAAAACTGTTTGGTGTAAATCAACTGAACAAATCATGGGGGGAGAGGGAAAAGGGGAGGGGGAAGGGGGGAATGAGGGAGAAGGTAACAAACAGTACAAGAAATGCATCCAATGCCTAACGTATGAAACTGTAACCTCTCTGTACATAAGTTTGATAATAAAAATTTGAAAAAAAATTAAAAATAAATAAATAAATAAATAAAAGTTGTGCAGAGTGAAGAAGGCACTGTCCAAAAAAAAAAAGTACTCATTACCTGACATGTAACTGTAACCCCTCTGTACATCACCTTTATGATAACAATTTAAAAAGACAAAAGTAATTCACTTTGTTTATATAAAATTGTATCTAAAACTACACATTCTTTCACCTTTCTTTCTAGTCAGAAACAGGTAACCACTCCAGTAGTTTCCTATTTAGTCCACTGACCTTTTCCTGAATTCTAATGTACAGAGAGCTCATTTATTTAATGGTTTGCAGATCATGGAAGGCTTCATTGTAATTTACTCATTACTATACATAAAAATTAAGATTTCTTACATAATTTTCCTTTAAACATTTTCATTCATATATTTTGGTATGTCATTATAATACTGAAAAATTGAATGCAAACCTGTATATACAACACCAATTAGTTTCATACTGTGAAAATATTCTGGAGCCAGAATTGTTAATTTAGATTAGTAAAGCCTATATAATGTGGATGACATCCATATGGTATTAAGACAAAACTAGGATTTAAAATTATATAGGGCTGGGGATATAGTGCAGAAGTAGAGTACTTGCCCAGCCTGTGTGAGACCAGCAGATAGATCTGTAGCATGGCCAACAACACATAGGGATCACAGATTTACTAAAATATGACTAGCATTTTTTTTTTTTTTTTGGCCAGTCCTGGGCCTTGGACTCAGGGCCTGAGCACTGTCCCTGGCTTCTTCTCGCTCAAGGCTAGCACTCTGCCACGTGAGCCACAGTGCCGCTTCTGGCCGTTTTTTCTGTATATGTGGTGCTGGGGAATCGAACCTAGGGCCTCGTGTATCCGAGGCAGGCACTCTTGCCACTAGGCTATATCCCCAGCCCGCATTTTTTAATATTATTATCTTTAAGAGGTCATACAAAGAGATTCATTTCAACATGTCAGTTTATGTCTTCCTTTCCACTATCTCATCTACCAACTCCACTCATCCTCTCAAGTTACCTGGTTCAATTTTCTTACATTTGCATTGAATATCTGACTATATTCACTCACCATTCTTCTCTCCATTTGTCTTGGCTGACATATTCTTACATAATTTCTTTTTCTGGTGGCTTAAGATTATTTCTAGAAAATGCTTTGTAATATTAAGATTTCATATTCTCAGAATTTCACCAGTGTGTCTATGTCTGTATGTGTGGCTTTTTATAAGAGAGACAGACTTATAAGAAAAGCAGATTTTTCTGTATAAAAAGGTTAAATGAGATTATAAATGGATTATTGTAGATTATGACAGTAGACTCTTACAAAATAAAATGGAAATGTGAATGCCCTCTAGCTAATGGCCACAAGAGACACAGCAATAATGGGTAAACTGAGTGGATTATTTTTGGTGTGATGGAGAACACTGGGTGTCTTATAAAGAGAGTATTAGAAAGGACTTAGAGGCTTTGAGCCTGAATTAGGTTAAAGAGGAATATACAGGAAGTATGGGTTTGTTCTGAATTGAGTGTTGCCAGGGAAAACTCTGCAGTTCATGGTCTTAGTGAATCTTATGTGGAAGGAAGATAGACTAGCGGGACACTAACACCATAATTAGTAAAGTAGGAACAGTCATGTTAGCCAGGATGGGAAGTAGTGACTGGCTATTTTCTGTGGTTTGGAAAATGTTCTGTTTTGTCTGTGTTCAGACATAACAGAGAGGTCTTGTTTGTTTTTATCTTAACTCCTCAGTACTAATAGTGACCTGATCTGCTGTTGATGTTCTGGGGAGGGAATTTATTTTCAACAAGAGAATCCCAAGGCTGAGGTTGAAAGCCAGAGCAGCTTGAGACAAGAGCCAGGTTTCAGATAGAACCAGCTGTTTTCTCTGACTGGGTGAAGAAGAGTTTCTCAAAGGCTTTTCATCTGATTTTTAAACACCTGACTTGAGGACTGAATTTTACCTGCTTGCTTGTAAGGTATCAAGAACCTAAAACTGACAGAAAGGCAAGTTGCAAGAAAAAAAAGAAAGAAATGGAAAAACTGTGTGGATTAAAAAACTCCCAACTGTACTAAATAACAATTTAATAAAAACTTAACCTCTTAACTTTTACATGTTTTCATTTATAAGCAATTCTCTCTGTTGCAGTGGAAACACTTGAAGGTTTTCAGTGTTCACCTTACCCTGAAGTTGATCGGTTTGTTCTCTCTTTGGTGAATAGAAGTGATGTTAAAGGAGGTGAAGCTAATCTATTCTTTATTCACTGTTACCAGTAGAGTAATGGTCCATTTAGAAACATTCTTTGCATTTTAGGAATTCGGTGTTGGAACTACTTTTTCCCTGAAGAATTACTGGTTTATGATATTTGCAAGTATCACTGGTATGAAAACATTGGGAGAGCCCACAGGAGAAATAATATCATGTAGGTACAATGGAGTACTATCGTGTTTATTGATGAGTTGTATGTATTTAGCTAATACTATATTTTAAATGTTTGTAACTTTGTGTGTGTTAGTACTGGGGCTTGAACTCAGGGCTTGGGTGCCGTCCTTGAATTTCTTTTGCTCAAGGCTAGCACTCTACCACTTTTACCACAGCTTCATTTCTGGATTTTTGCTGGTTAATTGGAGATAAAGAATCTCACTGACTTTCCTGCCTAGACTGGCTTTGAACTATGATCCTCAGATCTCGGCCTCCTAAGTAGCTAGGATTACAGGTCAGAAACTGATGCAATGTTTGTAACTTTTAAATGAAGTTGAGAGTATAAAATATCCTTTGTTTTTCTAATAAGTTGAATTCAATTATGTGTATTTTCCATGGCTGTTTTATAATATGTGATTTGATATTGTTCTTATATTGCTCCTAGCACATAGAAGCTGTTTTCCCTTCATAAAGAAAACAATAAGCAGGAAAGGACTGCCCCTCCTTTTCTCTGCAGAGAATTAAAATTGAGATTTGGGCAAGAAGGAAAGTCTTCAGTTAACATCATGTAGGAGGGCATGGTGATGCTTGCATAGTGTTGATGTGAACCATTGTCTGTTGGATGCTTGCTTTATATGCCAGGCCTTGTTTTAGAAATTCCCCTTAAAATACAAATAAAAGCCAGAGAAAATGTTAAATAGTAGGAGGATATGGTAGAATAAGGATAAAATAGAAATCTGAGCCTCTGGAGTACCTAGGATTACAGGCATGAACCACGGTAGCAGGCTTGCAATATAAGCTTTTAAAACTACAAACTTCCCTCTCAAGAACTCATTTAAGGATTTAGCATGGTGGCTCACACCCATAAGAGCAAGTACTTGGGTGATAGGAAGAATGAGGTTCCAAGCCAGTCTCACAAAGCTCATATCTCACACCTGTACTCAATGCCAACAGCTTGGAAGACCCAGTAAAGAGGATTGTTGCTATAAGCCTGGCCCAGGGAAATACAAGATCCTATTAGAAAAATAAAATGAAAGGGCTGGATGGCTGAAGTGGTAGAGGGTTTACCCAGCTATCACAAAGCCCTAAATTCAAACTCCCAGTGCTGTCAAAAACAAACAAAAACCAAAATGTCACTTTGGCTGTATTTCACAGAACTTAGTATGTAGTTATTTTCATTTTTATTCAGGTCTAAATATCCATTATTTTTACATGGGGCAACTTTGGCTGTATTTCACAGAACTTAGTATGTAGTTATTTTCATTTTTATTCAGGTCTAAATATCCATTATTTTTACATGGGGCATTGGTTATTTAGAAATGGTATTAATTTCTACCAGCTGAGCTACCGAAGGGGCCATAGAAATGGTATTAATTTCTAAACGATAGGTTTCTTTATATTTATTTTCAAAATCTGTCCTGTCGTCAGAGAACTGTGTTTGCTTAGGTGCAGATACTATTAAATTTCTTAAGATTCACATAGCCTGCATGGAGTCAATTTTAGTGGCTTCTGATCACAGAATGCTGCTTCATGTATGCAAGCCGACCCAATCTGCTAGTTGCTTTAGTATTATTCCTGTTTTCTGCATCATTACTGAACTTTTCTGGTGGACCTTTGATCTATAAATTATCAAGCATACTTTTTAAAAGCCTTGATTGGGATGGAAGACTGTGTTTGTGGGTAGATTTGTTGTCCTTACAATGCTGCCAAGTTTTCCCTCCCCTCTTTTCAGGTAGTGTTTGGTGGATGTGGTGAGAACTGCTGTATCTCCTGTGGGGATCCTCATCATTTTATCCATGTTGTTTGTTTTATTTATTTTGGGTGTTTTTTTTTTTGCCAGACCTGGGGCTTGAACTCAGGGCCTGAGCACTGTCCCTAGCTTCTTTTTGCTCAAGGCCAGCACTCTACCATTGAGCCACAGTGCCACTTCTGGCTTTTTCTATATATGTGGTGCTGAGCAATCAAACCCAGGGCTTCACGTATATGAGGCTAGCACTATGCCATATTCCCAGCCCTTTATCCATGTTGTGACATTTTTTTAGCAACCAGTTTATTTTGGTTGCTGTGTATCTACTGTGATCTTTTTACTCTTGGGTTTTCCTCCATCTTTAAGTCCTGGGCACATTCCTTACAGACAACAGGGAACTGGATTTTGTTTTTATCAGGCATGGACATTACTAACACGTTTCTTTACACAAACAAGATTCTGGTTGATCTGAAAAATGAAGTTTGGTATCAAAAATGTCATGACCCTGTATGTAAAGCAGTAAACTTCAAATCTGACTGTGGGTTAATTTTTACATTTAGCACAAAGTGAAAAATGAGATAATTAGATGTCTACATAAAATAGTTTGTTTCTCTCTGATTTAGATTTTCCATTGCCTGCTGATGTCAGTCTCCGGTTCCTTCTCAAAAAAGTGCCACTTTTTTACTTTCTCCAAATTCATTTCTGGCACAGTAGCATACATGAGCTATGAGCAAGATCCAGCTGTGTCTAGTTTACATAACATCTGACTACAAAGCTCAGGCTGGCATCTAATTAATGATGCACTTGCCTCAGCCTCCCCAATGCTGAGACTTCAGGCTTGCACTACCACACTTGACCAGGTAGCATCTAAACAGAGCAGTGACTGTTTTTACTTACGGGAGTGATGCGCCTGTCTCAGCTCATGTCTGACAATGGGCAGCTTGTTCTTTTTCACTGCTGCATGAGAAATTGCATCATCGATGGAACTGGTCCCAAAATTTAGGGCGTTTCTCCCTTTTTGCTTTACAAAGTAAAGTAAAACACCTATCTTTATCTTTTTTTTTTTTTTTTTGGCCAGTCCTGGGGTTTGGACTCAGGGCCTGAGCACTGTCCCTGGCTTCTTCCCGCTCAAGGCTAGCACTCTGCCACTTGAGCCACAGCGCCGCTTCTGGCCGTTTTCTGTATATGTGGTGCTGGGGAATCAAACCTAGGGCCTCATGTATACGAGGCAAGCGCTCTTGCCACTAGGCCATATCCCCAGCCCTATCTTTATCTTTCTGAACAACTATTTCTGAAGGATACATCCTTAAAAGTAGAACTGTGTCAAAGGGAAAATGTAACTTAAGTTCTGGCAGGTCTTACTCAACAGTTAACTTTTCTCCTAAACAGTTTTATGCATGTATATTAGAAAAAAAATATATATATATGTATGGCCTGTCCTGGGGCTTGGACTCAGGACCTAAGCACTGTCTCTGGCTTCATTTGAGCCACAGAGCCACTTCCGGCTTTTTCTATATATGTGGTGCTGAGGAATCGAACCCAGGGCTTCATGTATATTAGGCGAGCACTTTACCACTAGGCCATATTCCCAGCCCTTAAAGTGTTTTATTTACTCAACTTACTAACATTCTTTGCAGGAAAAAGAAAAGCAACAGAAAATACATGAGAAAATTGAAAAAAAATCTTGCTCTCATAATTTGGCCAAAATATCAAATTTTTAGCATATATTCTCCATAATTTATATGTATGTTTGTGTACTGTTAAAGTCATGATGCATATGCTATTTGCTTGATATTTTCCCTTAAAGTATGACAAATACTTTAGCAGTACCTGTTAACTGAATTGCTTTCTGTAGAAATGACAGGAAATGACCTTTTCATCTCTACTAAGCAAAAAGGCAAGTGACATTTCACTTGTTTTACTTTGCATTCTTTATTTATGAACTCTTTGTGGGTTTACCACCTATATTTCTATTATGACCTATCTGTGTCTATTTCTGTATGATCTCACTAACATTTTGCAAGATTTTAGTAATGTTCTATGTTATCCTATTTTCAGACTTAATTTTATACTCTATCTTTTATATATATATATATCTTTTATATATATATATATATATCAGCACTTTTTTTTAACATGTTATACTAAGAATAAGCTACAGGCTACAAGATGACCAAATTCAAGTTTATATTCTAGAAAACTCAATCTGGTATCTATTCAGTCTGATTTTTAAAATGTCTCTTGTAACTGGTAGCCAAATTCTTACTAGACTTCTAGGTTGAAAAATGCTTACAAGTAACAGAACTGCTCAACACTTGTCAATCATACCTGTAATCCTACCTACTTAGGAATTCAAGATTGGGAAGACTGTGGTTTGAGGCCAGCCTGGGCAGAAAAGTTTGCAAGGCTATCTCGGTGGTGAGCTGAATAGAGTGGTGCATCTGTTATTGTAGCTACTTTTTAAGTTAAAGAATTAAGCCTACTGTCAAGCTAGCTGGACTGTCTTCTTTTCAAAACCTCAGTCTATGTGTGCTCTAGCCCATGTAGTGATGCCTTCCTGGGACCACACCTCTTTGCCACCTTTCTGGGGCCTCTTCACTGTGTGATACCCACAGTGCACATCAATAAGTGGGGTCTAGGCTGGAGAGAGATTCCCCAGGGAAGTTCATGTACCTAGCATCCACAGGCCTCTGGGGTTTGAGTTCTAGCACTATAAAAGTGAATGAATGAGTGAAATGAAAAAGAGAGTTGATTTCACCACCACCAAAAACAAAAGTTATTTTCCTGCCAAATAACAATTTCAAATGTGGAATTTCATGCTGCCTGCTTGGCAGACAGTATTCATCTAGAATATTCATTTCAGTGTAAACTGTTTTGGTTTGTACGGTAAACTCACTGACTACCCTTTATCTTCCTATCCTGCTGGCTCCCTCCCGTTTCCTCACTGAAATAAAGGAAAAAGAGGTAATAGCAGATGGCGTGAGTCCTCATAAAGCGCCACCCTGCAAGCCATCACCAGGTGCATCTTTGGGTGCTTACTGGGGCAGTGGCAATGACGATGCTTGCTTGTTACAAGCAGCTGAGGATGCTGAACTAGCTGACACTGCGGAGAACGGTCTTCTCAGTTACAACAGTACAGGGGACGAAATTTCTGATGAACTCATTATGGAAGTCTTACAAGAATAGCACACTACACATACTACTTCCATAATCAGACTGCCATTTGCCTGAAATATGTGCTTTGTAATAACACGATCAATTAGGGCTGGGGTTTGAGTTCAGTGGTACAGAACTTGCTGAGCATTTACAAGGCCCTGGGTTCAATCCCTAGAACTGAAAAAAAAAAATACATTAGCTCATTAGTAAATCTGATCATATCAATAAAGCTTTATTACTTTTTCAGTGTTTCCTACTTAAACCAGTTTACTTTAAAATTAGCTTCAGTATGCTTAAATTCTGCAGAAATCTCCAGATTAACTAAAATTAGTCTACATTTATATAGTTTTATTTTACACGTTTGTAAGTTAAAACTCATGTGGGGATAGTTAAGATTAGGTGTCAGCTGGGCAACCATGGCATCTGTAATCCTAGCTACTTAGGAAGCGCGCACGCACGCACACACATGCACACACACGCTGGAAGTAGAGCTCTGGCTCAAGTGGTAGAGCATTAGCCTTGAGTGAAAGAAACTCAGGAACAATGCCCAAGCCCTGAGTTCAAGTCCCACAACGGTACCAAATAAGAAAAAAAATAAAGATTAGGTATTAACAATATTAAAGTTTATTACTTAAGACACTAATCAGAAAAGATGACTACAGCTTCTACAATGTTTAGATATTTCAACTATTGTTACTTAGCTTGCATGAGAATAAAGCATGAATTCTTGTGATTAGACTATACATTATTTATAAAGCAGTTGAGTTTCAGAAGGTAGCAGGCAGTACCATGAGCCCTTGCTCCATAGGCATGTTTCAGTCACTGGCTGTCCCATTCTGGTCCAGGAGCGTCTCTAACTGCTGGTTGATATTTTTCAGATGGTTTTCTGCTGCCAAAATGGTTTTCGCTTTAAATAACAGAGCTGGAAGGCTGGACGAATCATACTGTTAATGAAAGAAAATGACACATTCTCAAGTATCAAAACTTTTTTTTTTTATTTTTGGCCAGTCCTGGGGCTTGGACTCAGGGCCTGAGCACTGTCCCTGGCTTCTTTTTGCTCAAGGCTAGCACTCTGCCACTTGAGCCACAGCGCCACCTCTGGCTGTTTTCTGTATATGTGATGCTGGGGAATCAAACCTAGGGCCTCATGTATACGAGGCAAGCGCTCTTGCCACTAGACCATATCCCCAGCCCTCAAGTATCAAAACTTTTATAGGCCTGTAATTTTATAACTCAAATCTTTGACTAGTGTAAATTTTGACAGAGCTTTCCATTAAGTATGCCATTCATTTTTAATAGATCATTATGAAAATTGATTTGAACTCATTTTCTTGTGTGATAATTGACAATATAAAGTTGCAAAGTTTCCAATACTCTCTTTACTCCCAAAGAACAATTGTTTGAAAAACTGTGGCATATGAATTATTTAAAACAGAAAACCATGTGTGTGACAGGTCAGGGGCCTGCATGATCTCACATCTATTTTAGCATGCAGAAACACTAAGGAAGGTGACTTAACTGCAAGAAGTGATGAAATGCGCAATAAATACCAGGCCTATAAAGGTTCTTAACAAGAAAACCCATCAACTAGAAAAGTTACTAGATCAATGAAATGTCCCAAGGTTGCCAAATCCTCAATTATTTTAAATCTTTTTGCCAGTCCTGGGATTTGAACTCTTGTCCAAGGCACTATCCCTGAGCTTTTGTGCTCAAAGCTAGCACTCTACCATTTGAGCCACAGCTTCACGTCTGGCATTTTTTCCCCCTGTAATTCAGTGGAAGTAAAGAGTCTCGCAGACTTTCCTGCCAGGCTGGCTTCAAACTGCTCAGTCTGTTGAGTACTTAGAATTACAGGCCTGAGCCATTAGCACCGGGGTCATCATGTTCTTAACCATTAAAGATAAAATTAGAACAGAAACCCAACAGACAAAGCAATTCATTTTTTTAAATAATGAACAAAAACAAAATCTCTTGTTGCAGACTATCTGAAAGATAGTTTAAATTTTCCTTACAGAGCATTTTTTGCTATTTTTTTTTAAATTTTTTTCCAGGGGCTGGGAATATGGCCTAGTGGCAAGAGTGCTTGCCTCATATACATGAAGCCCTGGGTTCGATTCCCCAGCACCACATATATAGAAAACGGCCAGAAGTGGCGCTGTGGCTGAAGGGGCAGAGCGCTAGCCTTGAGCGGGAAGAAGCCAGGGACAGTGCTCAGGCCCTGAGTCCAAGCCCAGGCCTGGCCAAAAAAATAAATTTCCAGTTCCAGGGCTTAAACTCAGGGCCTCAAGCTCTCACTTGGCTTTTTTTGTGCATGGCTGGCATTCTATTACTTGAACTATATATTCAATCTAGCATTTTGCTGCTGGTTAATTAGAAAGTCTCATGGACTTTTCTGTATAAGCCGGCTTTGAACTGTGATCCTCAGATCTTAGTTTTCTGAGTACCTAGGTTTAAAGGTGTGAACCACCAACACCCAGCTGTTTTTGTTTCTTTGGCAATACTAGGGTTTGAACTAGTCTTTTGTTCTTACTAGGTAGGCATTCCATTTAAAACTATAACCACAGACCTTCCTTACAGAATTGTATTATGCTTTTCATAGTTTGCTGTTAAATGTTTTTAATGCAGTTTCTTAAGTAATGAGAGTTGAGCAAAATGGCTATTGAAGTATGGCTACCACCCACATATTAAGGGAATTTTTCTGACATATACCTAACATGTTACTAGAAAAATTCAGTTTAAATGTTTTAAGATGCTATGATCCTCAAGGCAGAGTAGATGGGAAAAATTCCTATTTGGTGCTTTATGTTTCATTCAGGAAAAGGAATAGACATATACACAAATACCTACATTCTAAGGCAAAAAGGGTAATGCTACAATAGAAGTACAAAAGGCACTGAAAGCATGAAAAGAACTACATTTGGAAAAGTAGCCACTAAATTTAGATTTTATGGCTGAGGATTCAGCTCAGTGATAGAGCACTTTCTTAGCTTGTACCAGTCACAGCAAACTCGCACATGCACACAACATCTTGGCTTTTAACTGAAAAGATTTTTGTTCCCATTGAATCAATGCTATTATTAAATTCACCAAATTTAGTAACCAAGTCCCAGCTCCAAATATGCTTTTAACTAGTTAGGTACATAAATACCTTAAAAATATTCTGTCTGGAGGGCACCAGCTAAGCATAAACTGGAGAATATCCCTGTCAGATCAACAGAGAGGACCGCTTTATCACAATGGCAGCTTCCTTTCTTCCTATCAACTTTGAGTCTTAACAGACAAGCAAATTGCCTAAATGTTCCCTGTTATCACATATACTGACATGATTGATTTGAAGCGACTTTCATGTTGTGTAAATGGAAAGAAAATACTGGTAGAACATAAGCAATGGAGAGCATCTGCCCAGAGGACCTCTCAATGTCTTTGCAGGGCCCAGATGTCCCAGATGTCAGGTATCTCTGCATCCTCAAGAAAGCAGGATTTAGTCAATGGACTTTGCTAATGTTTTCTACTCTATTATAGGTAAGTTTTAGTAAGAGAAAACCACCATGATTTTTCATATAGATATGCACTGAATCTGTTTTAAACGTTTTTATAACTATATTTAATTAAATAAGGAGATTAGCAGTTGTCAAACTAGTTCACAGGTTAGTCTCAAGAAGAGGCAGATGCTTAAATCAAGACTAGTGAAATGAATGTGACAAATTGAGACACTGACTTCTTTCGCAGTAGGAAAAGAAATTCAAATGCACTTCTTAGGAAGCATGTTTTATAGTGTCCCTTGTAATAGTTCCCACTGAGTCAGAATCAAATGACTTGAAAGAGTCAGTTCTATGGACTGGAAAACTATCACTATGAAGAAGTTATTGAATTTTATAAATAAAGTTTAATCAATTTGTACTGACATATCAATTTGTTTACATATTGCTTTTCCTTTTTTGGGCCACTCTGGGGCTTGAATTCAGGGCCTCGGAACTGTCTCTGAGCTTTTCTGCTAAAGTCTTATGCTTGGCTACTTGAGCCACACTGTTGGGGACTGTTTTGGTCTTGGTGGAAGAAGGGCACCAAAAGCGAGTCGCTGCCCTTCCCCCAGCCCTGGGACAATGGGAGGGAGCCCCTCGCACCTTCCGGCCTCAACCAGAAGGGAAGCCCCCGCCCCCTCCCGCCCCTTGGGGGGCGAGCGCTTGCGTGCCACCATGATGGTTGCCCGGCCCAGAAAGGAAGTTCCAGGATCACTTGAGTGACAGCACAGTCAGCCAATCAGTCAGTCACCCCAAGTCCTTCCTCTTCCTCCTTTGTCATCGTAATAAATTTCTCTGTCCCGCCCTCTGGGGACTGAGACGCATCCCACCATCACAGCGTGTCCCTGGATGCCTTCTTTCCGCCCCCGCTCCTGGTAACATGTGAGGAGACTGGGGGGAGGGGAGGCTTCAGCAACCTTTCCTCAACTCATCGCAAGTCCATGAGAGTACGCCTGTCCTTCTGCCGGCGGAAGGCAAGGCCGAGTGCTCTTTCATAGATTTTAGGGTTCAAGCATTCTCCCTGGGAGATCACCTCCACTTTCAGCCTTTTGTTGGTTAATTGGTGATAAGAGTTTTTCAGACTTTTTTTGCCTGGGCTGATTTTGAACCTCAATCCTCAAATCTCATCCTCCTGAGCAGCTAGGATTACAGGGTCATCCGAGTCTGGTTTATATATTTCTTATCATACCAAATAGCAGAATTTTACTAGAGAACTTAATGATTTTAAAGGTTTAAATGCTTACTCCTGATCCCTGCAAGGGAGTTTGTTGGCTCCTCCAGTACATAATGAAGGTAGGTTTTCATTAAAGCACATTTTATGTTTCTCTAATGGTAATGATAAGAAAATAATTTGGGAAATAATCTAGATCCAAATTTTAACTCCATTACCTAATAAACTTGTCATTTGAGTAAAAAATATTTTTTCTGAATTTCTAATATACAAATAGATATTTGAGTCATAGAATCACTAAGATCAGTGTCAAAACTAAAACAGCTTATTAGTGAAGAACACAAGTCTGACCATGATATACGTAAACTAACATATTTTTCCCATTGTGTTATGTTTTGTTCTCAATCTCTAAAAAAAAAAAAACCTATGCATATGGGATAAGATTTTGCTTTTCAGATACAAAATATACTATGAATGAAAAGGTTGATCTTTAGAACATATGCAAGTATCTGTTGGTGTGGATGCAAAGTTCAAGACAAAAGCGTGGTGGGTCAGTGACTAGCACACAAAGCACACACTTGTGAGGAACTTCACTTCCCTGATTTTGAATTTAAAAATATGATGCGATAATACATTTTAATGATTTATAGTGACACTGTTCCTCTTTCAAAGCTACTGTCCTTTTAGTACACAAACTCACTCTCACCTTCTGAAGCACAGTAAGAAGAGCAAACCAGACTTACTGTTTCTTGTATGTTTGGTTCTTTCTCCTGGACATCTGAATAGTCTTGATAAAGCTGTTTTAAATTAGATATAAAGCACATCACTTTGCCAAGAGATGACTTTCTCTCCTTAAGTTCATCATGTTTTGTTTGTAGTTGTTTCAGCTGTGGCTGTAACCTAGAATGAAATCATTTTCCCTTAAAACAAATGGCATGTAACAGCCTATGAAGATGCGTGTGAAAGCAGAGGACCAACTAGAGGATCTCTTTGGCTATGACCTGAGGACTGTAGAAGTGTTGTAGGTTGAGCTCTGATGCGCAGTGAGTGATCACTTGGAACACTCCCTAAAGGACAAACTTTCCAACTGCCAACCTTCGCATCAGTCAAGCTTTGGGAATTACTGAATTACAATGTGAGGCTGGTTAAAAATTTTAATCTCAGCTAGGCACTGCAATTTAAACACAGACAAAAAGTCTTTCCCTTCTTATCAAAATCTCACCTAGTCCTGAGGTCTAACAAACCTGGTGGAAAAATTACTACAGTCTTGGGCTTAACTGCTTTATCTCCTGGTATCTTAACTCACTCAGCTATAAAATGAAAAAAGACAACTTGGATTTTATGGCCAATAAAAAAATAAGAAAGGCTGTCAATTTTTATTTTTCCAAATAAAGATATAAAAAACAACTATCTCTGAAAAAGAACTTTATGAAAGTCCTTTGAATAGTTCTGAACGCCTATAGCGTTAGTTCAGAGGACTCACTGGGAGCTGGCAGGACAGCAGGGTCGGAGTCAGTCGACTGAGGGCTGAGTCCCACCCACCCCCCACTCCTCTCCTAGGGGAGAATGAGCTACTCCCTGTACTTTAGGATCTTTCCATGCCAACTTGAAGTCATCATATACTACATTTTTTTCTTATTATATCTATTCAAAACACACTTCTCCAACTTCTAAAAATATATCTAGGAAAGAAATAAGCGTTTAGGCTTGTCTGCTGGCCTCACACTAATGACAAGTCTAACAAAGCTGTAACAACCCATCCCACAGGACGATTATGATGACTGGTGTGCTCATGGATGGAGTACTGAGGGAAGTGGTCTGCATCAAAAGAAGCTCTTCCATGTAACAGCCATTATTTAGATACCTTTAATATTCTCATACTGACTTGAACCAATGAAAACTTTATCATGGACCAGGCCATAGACTAAATTTGAGGACCAGTGAACTAAACAATGTCTACCTCTTAAATTCTTGTGTCAGTTTTAACATTTAATACTTAATTACATTCTTGACATATACCAGATTTTCTCAAGCTTTCCTCTCCAATCTCCCCACGCTAAGTAGTGAGTCCAGAAGGCAGGGCCTCACTCGTGCTCATCACTGAGCCTCATCCCTACCAATATGGAGTTTGTGAAGCTCCATAAGAGGGAGAAATCTAACTCCAGATCACAAAGCAGCCGTGTCCTCAGGAGAGCACCAAAAAGTTCACATGGGTTTCTGGGCTCCTGTGTGCTCCAGTCTTTCTAACCAGCCCATGGGGGTCACCCTGGCCTGGAAAAGCCAGTTAGGCTTTCCTGGCACAACCCTTGGAAATAAAGACTAATGTGTGTGTCACTTTAGGGTGTACATCTGCCCAATAAACATAGAAGTCGGGTATGATGGTTCACACATGTAATCCCAGCACTCAGGAGGTCAAGGCTAGCCCAAGCTACATAACCAAACAAACAACATAAATAGTGGCAATTTCTGTACACCAGCCACCATGAAGCACCTGCCTATCAATTCCTACAATGCCTGCTCAGGTGTAGGTATTATGCCACATACAAAAGAAGCACTGGAAGAAGTAACTTGCCAAAGGCTTTCCAGCCAGAAAGTAGCAAGCAGAGGCCTTTTCAAACCCAGGCAGTATAATTGCAGAGTTTATGCATTAAGTCATTAATCAGGCTGAGGCCAGCGAGAAGGTGAACTGGCATATATCAGTTCTGATTTCTCTTGAGCTGATGGATTCTGACAACCCTGCTGTCACCAGGTGCCCAAATGCAAAGACAGCAAAAAGCACTCCTTCATTGGACAAACTGTTCTGTCCTTTTAGGTGAGCTCTCCAACAGGATTTTCTTTTTAAAAAATTATCTTTAGTTGTATGAGGGAGGTGTCATTCAACAAAGCAGTACAATGCATCTTGATATGTGTCACCCCCACCCCATCCCTTCCCCATTCAATCCACCCCTTCCATTTCTTTTTTTTTTTTTTTTTGCCAGTCCTGGGCCTTGGACTCAGGGCCTGAGCACTGTCCCTGGCTTCTTCTTTGCTCAAGGATAGCACTCTGCCACTTGAGTCACAGCGCCACTTCTGGCCATTTTCTGTATATGTGGTGCTGGGGAATCGAACCCAGGGCTTCATGTATATGAGGCAAGCGCTCTTGCCACTAGGCTATATCCCCAGCCCCTCTTCCATTTCTTAATTTGGTGGTATTTACAGTTGATTGCATCCTCCCCTCCTTCCCCCTTTCATTGTCCAACTCCTCTCCTGTCCCTCCCCTTGCAAGTATCCATTTCTTGGTACTTACTTTGTTGGGCTTTTGACTTAATCTTCCTAAAAAATTGTATTATTTGAGCTTTCCATAGCGTCTGTTATAATTTAGTTAATTCATTTGGAACTGCTTGCATACTACCCCAGTGTTTACTTACAGATTGTAACTACCACTAATGAGAGAAACTGTGCAAACTTTGTTTTTCTGGGTCTGGCTAACTTCACTTAATACAATCCTTTCCAAGTCTTTCCATTTCCTTACAAATGGTACAGTATCATTCTTTTCTAATAGATGAGTAAAATTCCACTGTGTATATATACACCATATTTTCTTTTGTCCATTAAGGGGCATCTGAGCTGATTCCACATCTTAGCTAAACAGTGCTGAAATGAACAGGGGTTGTACTGTAGCCTTGTTTATGTTCTACTGGATAGATGCCCAGGAGTGGAATAGTTGGATCATAGGGTAGTTGTATGTTTGGTTTTTTGAGGAACTTCCACACTGCTTTCCAGAGTGACTGAACACGCATACATTCACACGATTTTTATATCTTACCGAAGCAATTCATCCTGGACTTCAATCAAACGTTGTCTTTTCCTTTCAATGTCGGTGATCACCTAAGTAATACAATTTCTGGGTTAAATTCATAATACACTGCTAGGTACTGGAAGTGCAGAGGGAAATAAAACCGACTAGGTAGGAATTAGAAGGCATTTTGTAGCATTGTGGGGGTATGCCTTTGAAGGCAACTGTGGGACCCTAGCCCCCACCTAGTTCTCTTTTACTCCCTGGTACATGATGTTGGGTGTTTTTTGTTTGTTGGTTTGTTGTTGTTTTTTAAACACACTGCCCTCATGATGTGCTGCTTTGCAGTAGCATGAAAACAATGGGGCCAACTACTCATGGACTGGGACCATCCAAGCTCTGAACCAAAACAAATGATTTTTCTCATATGTTGATTACCTCAAGTATTTTGTTATAGTGATTGGAAGGCTAGCAAACAGATCCTCATTCATTAGCTTGCATTAATGTTACACACCTGAAGAACCACAAGGGCAGTAAAAGTCCAACTAAAAAGATAAGAATATTTAATACAAACTCTAAAGGCTACAAACCCCGAAGTTGAGTCTTTTACTTAACTTCACATGTTAGTATTGCAAATCACCAAATGATTCTCTAAGTGACTTACCTTAGCATTCTTCCTTTTCAGGGTTTTCAACATCTGGACTTCTTTGAGCTGCACAAAACATAAATAGACGTTATTTTCCAAAATTAAATGCTAATTCAATTCATATATTCACACCTAGCTTAAAAATAACATGTGAAATATGGGTAGTTCTCGCGAGTTTATTTTCTTATTTCTAGCAAATGCAAGTTGTTATATTAACAACTGTGCCATTCTAGAACAGGTAAAAAAAACTTTGAGCAATAAATTTATGTCCATGAACTTACCATTCTGATCAGTTCTTCTTTAATATTAAGGTAAAATTTGGTGACAGCTTCTTTATAAACTGTAGATTCAATTCTTTGTCTGCAAAGCAATAAAAAAGGCAAAAAAATCATCATAGGTATTAAAATGGGTTTTGAAATGTGGATTTCATTTGCTTAGTACATAAACACACCATTTGGCACAAATCATTTTAAACCTATGATGGTAGCAATGTTTGACCTGTATGTAGCCCTTTCACGTCCTTTAGGCTTAAAATATAAAGTGCTGGCTAGGCACTGGTGGCTCAAACCTCTAATTCTAGTTACTCAGGAGGTTAGGATCTGAGAGTCACAGTTCAAAGCTAGCTCCAGGCAGGAAAGTCTGGGACTTTCCAGTTAACCACCAAAAGGCCAGGAGTAGAGCTGTGGCTCAAATGGTAAAAGTGCCAGCTTAGAGCAAAAAAGCTAATAGTGCCCAGGCCCGAGTTCAAGCCCTGGTCCTGGCGAACATAGCTGTAGTGGTAGAGTACTTACCTAGTAAGTCCAAAAAGACAAGGCCTCAAACTCAAGCCCCAGTACACACACACATACACACGCACACACACACTATCTCACACAGAGTAAGACCTTTTGGTAAAGATGGCTGAAAGAAAAAATAACACTGGAAACATGTCTCAGCCAAAAATACACAACAAAAAAGAAATATACTTTTCCCAAGGCCTTTGAGGAGCCATGTCCCTGACACTGGCTAGTTCCACAGGTCAACATGTTTACAGTCAGCCCTTATCCTTCCTTACCACCTGCCCTAATGACCCCTGATCTCACTCCCTCCTTCTCTAGCAGCTGGGGGAATGATGGGATGACACATTCTAACAACCAGGAAGCAGCTGTAACTATTTTTCCTATCCATAAACATGGAATTTCTGTCCCTGTATGTAGTTTTTCCTTAGTTTCTTTCATCACTTTTGTGGTTTTCATTCTAAAAATCTTGTATCCATTTTGTTGGATATATACGTAAGTATTATGTCTTATTCTGGAGGTTGCTACTTTAAAATTTTTGTCTTTTTAATTTCAAATCTCTTTGTTCCTGAGATACACAAAAGCAATTGACTTTCATATCTTGCAAAACCTGTCATAATCAAATATTAATTACATAAGTTTGATTTTTTAAAATTTTGGTCTCTGAGATTTTCTACATAAATAATGATGTCACCTGAGGACAATGTGGTGTTTTATTTCTTCTTCCCAATCTACCTTTTTCTTGTCTTATTACATTATCTAAGACTTCCAGTATGATGTTGAACAGGAAGGAGACATCTTTGCCTTTTTCCTGGTCTTGGCTAGAAACCTTCTAGTTTGTCATCATTAAGTATTGTGTTCGCTCTTTGTAAATATTCTTTATCAAGTTAAAGATGCTCTCTCTGATTTTACTGAGACTTAATTATAAATAGGTTCTGGGCTTTTGGCCAGTGTTTTTCTTGTACTTGTTAACATCATATTGATAGACACAGGGCATTAACCTCAGTCATCTCCTTCCTTGTCCCCTGTCCCATCTCCTTGCTCTCAGATATTTGCTACAGCCCCCCTCGAAGACCTTTGGCCCAGGATGTTATCCATCCAGGCAAGAGTCCCCCATCTTTCTGTCACCAGTGAAATCACCCTTGGAATACTACTTTGTACATTCTGATAGGTGTGAAGTATGGGAATATTTTATTATCCATTCTGGTAAAAATACAGTACAAATTATACCATTACTAGCTGGGCACCGGTGGCTCAAACCTGTAATCCTACCTGCTCAGGAGGCTGGGATCTGAGGATTCCATTAAAACTAAAAAAGCTGAAAGTAGAACTGTGGCTCAATTGGTTGAGCAAAATAAGCTCCCAGGCGCTGAGTTCAAGCACAGAACTGGCACGCGCGCACGCACACACACACACACTCCCAAACCAAAATACGCCATTAGTCATGTTTAAGCATATACAGTACTGTTAAATAGTTGTGTTGTACAACACATCTCTAGGTTAGCGGGATATAGATGTCTCCAAGGCCCAGCCGTGTCTTCGAGAGCACTGATAAAAATGTATTCCCTCTAATCGAGCTGGAGAGAGCAGTCCACTAAACCTTTCATGGTTCTTCCCCAAAGCTCCATACATAAGATCTGCCAAACCAAATCCAAGAGGTGGGCCTTGGCTCACTGAGGGCATCCTTCTGAGATGCAAGTCTAACAATCTTAGACATTCTCACAATGCCCCTCACCCTGGTGGCAACATTAGTTCTAGAGGCAGGTGGTGAGCAAATCCCTCCCAGGAGTATGAGAGGAACTAGATTTGGTCTTGGAAAAGAACTGACGAATATCACTGATATGACTGATAGGAATTCCTCAGTTCTCACCATTTTCCGCTTCCCTCCCATCCCTGTCCCTTCGCAGCACTGTGGTGTATGGAGCCTCTTACTCCTGAAGTAACATGCCAGGAACAGATCTACTCTTGATGCTATTCTGTGCCCACCTCCATGCCTTTTGCTCATGGGAGCTAAGAATACCAGCTGTGGCCTTTCTCTACACCTACTAGAAGGCCAACAGCTGGGAGAGGCAGGGCAATACACCACCATTTCAAAAGGAAAACACATCCGATCAGAGAGTCTATCAGAAAAATTTTAGAATAGATGACACAACAATTTTTAATTAGTCTAATAAATGAATACTGGGGTGCCATGGAATGTTCAAATATAATGATAATGAAAACACACATCCAAGTCTGTGGGATGAGCAAAAGCAGTACTTCTTCAAGGCCCATTGATCAGCCCAGGCCTCACAGTAGCCAATGACTTACTGATATTGCAGGAAGATTTTCTCAAATTCAGACAAAACAATATCCAACTCCATGATGTCACTGGATTTCCTTCCTTCTAGACACCAAATATGCATACTCTCAGAAACATCTAGAATATTAAGATAAGTCAATTTAATCAACTGATTATTCATTGTTTGGTTCTAGATCTCAGCAAACTGCTACAGAGCACCCCAGAAGAGCTGTATGCACTCCTTCCTTCCTGTCTAAATCCTGTTGTCAGCCTGCTGTGCCTTTATTTATGAGTTTGCTGTTACCCAACATCTATGGGTAATATGGTTCTTTGCTTATTTCCCAAATTTTATTCTGATAGGCCATGTGTTGAGAACATCATGATTACTCAGTATATTTATGTGATAATAAGCTGGATGAGCTGTCTAGAGATTTAAATCCTACTCTGAGCTTCATTCTCACTCATCTTGAGATCTGAGGGAAGCCACTTAACCATGCACAATTTCCTGAATGAGAAATAATGAAATAATAGAATGGAATAATTTCCTCCTCAATGGAATAAAACATGTCCTGCAAGTGAAACATATCTGTGAATGCATTTATGAAGACTATAAATAACTATATACCTGTAAGGTATATAGTATCAGGCTATTTCTAACAAATACCCACATTTTCTATATAAAGTTAAATGTCGGGCAGATTAACCACCTCTTTTTCCTTAGTTAATTCCTTATTGCTAATGAGCTTCCAGATTCACACAAATCCAAGGCCACTGCTTGGGTATAGTACATCCATGACAGCTAAAGTTCCTTGCTTTGTCATTCTTCCCCTTTCCCCTTCCCTTCCAGTCTGGCTTGATCAATAACTAGGACCTGAAGGAGCAATGCTGTGCAGCTCCAAGGCCATCGTAAATGAGCTGTGGCTTCTACCATTCACCTCCTTCAGTGCTCCCTGTCGTGTCAACCATCATGTAAAAGAAACTGACTACCAAACCACAGGTGAGCCAAAGCTACAGTCACAGCACAGACATGTGACTAGAACGCTCTCAGACCCGCCACCCCAGCCCAGTCACCCACTGAAGGAAGCTAAATGTGCAGAATTGCCCAAAGCAAGATCCTGGGGAGATTGAATGGTGGTGGTTCTAAGTCTGCATTAGCAGATTCTTCTGTCCATTGCGAGGTAGTAAATGCTGTTGCCTTTGTGGTGCATGCCCATCATCCCAGCTATGGCAAGAAATATGAACAGGAAGCCAAAAGCAAGACCCTAGCTCAAAAATAACCAAAGCATACAGAGATGGGGGCATGCTCCAGCAGTAGAGTGGAAATTTTATGAGCTTTCAATTTACGGATGTTTTTCCTGAATACCCTGTATGAGAGACTACATATAAACATTCATCTGGTACCAGAGTCTGTGGCTTCGTTTCTTGGTTTCTTTCTTTTGCCTGGAACCACGGTCCTTTTTCTCGGAGTTTTCTGCCAAAATATAAAACAAAAAAAAAAAGCTTTTCTTAAAACATGATTAAAAAGAAAACACTATCAAACTCAAAATGTTTTAGCTATAATTCTTTAGTCCTAAATTACCACATAAGTCAAATAAATGAAATACATAAAACATTGAAAAATAATAAAACTTTCAGTTGAGGAATATAACTGGAAGAGAAAAAGTGGGGCTTTGTTAATTATGTTGATTAAGAAAACAATGTAACAGATGGGCAAGGAGTCAATAATAGTAATAATAAGAGCAGTGGTAATAGTAATAATAATACCAGCAGTGGGAAGGAAGGCTGAGTGCTCTAGCTCTGCCTGCACTATATAGCAAGATACTGTCCTAAAGCAAAAACACAAACAAACAAAAAAAGCCAACAAACAAAAAACTTTCCAAATTTCCGTATGACATGGTGAAGTGCAAGCTCTTATGGCTCTGTGAAAGAAGGAAAATGGCTCTCCTTCAACCTTTGCCCAAAGTTCTTTGGCTGGCTATCAAAGAAACTGACATAAAGCAAATCAATAGAAGAGAAGCAGTATTTAATGACTTGCACACGCATGGCGGTCTTTCAAAGCAGGAGATAGGAAGCAGGGTCAGATGACTGAAGCTACATCCTGAGCTACAAAAAGGAATGGGAAGCTGAGAGGCTTCTGAGGGCTGGAGACACAAAAGTTACAAAGAAGGGAGAAGAGTAGGGCGAGGTAACATGCCCTTGTGGTAGACTGTCCCCTAGCTGCCCACTTCCTGCTACAGATACTATTACTCCACAGATTCCCATTACCGCTGTCTATTTCCTGTACAAAGGCACAGCTTTTAGAGCCACTCTCATGCCTGCAGTTCCTCAGAATAACCAGCTGGAAATGTGCCAATGATGCACACTTGGAGTGAAATATTCTGGTCCATTTTAGAAGAATGTCATGAACAACCATAAAATAAGACATTACAAGAGACAACATGAGTTTTCTGCAAAGGGAGAAATGAGATCCCAGCAAGCCCAGTGGACACCATGTCCCCACATTTATGGGCAACCTGAAGCTGAAGCCCAAGAGCAGCATGGGAATCCCAGGCAGCTGGAGGGGTAGACACGGAGCACAGGGAGGCTGAGGCTCTTGGAAGGAGCTGCTCAGAGAATTAGGACTTTGCCCAGGGATCCCTGGGAGGCCTTGAGGGAGTCCTGTCCTGCAGGATGAGTACAAGTTTCCAGAAAAAGTGCTATATGCAATCAAAGAACAGTCTAAGACAGGTGGGGGAAAACAGATGTAGAACTGGTTAGCTCCTGTGCATCAGGCAGCAAGACCACACTTAGGAGTAAAAAGCATAAACCAAAGCTTTCATTCTCAGACAGGGTTATACTGCTCCCAATAGGATAAGCTGGGGTCTAGGAGTAAGATACAAAAAGAATTATCTTTTGCCAGAGGGTTCCAATATAGAAAGTGATGACAATGTAATGCCACAGTATTTGTAGGCAAGAGATTGGAGGAAATGCCTACCTAAAAAGGCTCCACGAGGACAATTAACAAACAGGTTAAGAAATTATATTGTTCTAGAGTAAGGTGGACCCAGACCCACCCTAACAAAGCCTAAAAGCAAGCTCTGACCATAGCCACCAGATATAGAGGAAGTGGCTATAAGCATATCAGATGACCTGAATAATTCTTCCCCCTTGAGTATACATGGCACCTTTGATAGGATGGCCACTTCCTTGATTACACACAGGGTAGTATTCTGGACAGTCTTCAGCTGGCTTTGAAGATCCTGGCCACAAAATTTTCCCAGCTCACAATATTCTGACTGCTCTGTGGTCTGTAAGAGTAGAGAGATCCCAGGCTCCAACTAGAGAGGAAACAGCAACCTCATTTTTATCTGTAAGGAACTGAATTCTACCTGCAACTTGAAAACGCTTTGATGAGAATGTTGAGTCTCAGATGAGATTTCAGTCCTGGGTAGACCTTGATTCCATCCTTAAGTGGACCTGAGCTGAGAAGTTGGCTACCTTGAGCCCAGTCTTCTGACCTATAAGAACTGCAAGGTAATAAATGAAGGTTGTTTTAAGCCACTATGTTTGTGGCAATTTGTTATGGAGCAAATGAAATCTGATACAGACATTGAGTCCCATTAAGTAAGAGATGCTTAGTAAACACTTTAGACTTTCTCCAAGTTGATCCTAACAAAGGATAAGAGCAACTTCAAGACAATTAGCTAATAATGAAGTTGGAATAAAAGTTAACTGTACTCACAAAAGGAGGGAGAATGCAGAGCTTAACAACTAATCAAAACAATGGGAAGTGGAGCTGTGGCTCAAGTGGTAGAGCACTAGCCATGAGCAAAAAGGCTCAGGAACAACACTCAGGCTGAGTTCAAGCCACACCAACAAAAAACAAAAACAAACAATACAATATCTACAATATCTATTACATAATTTAAATGCCACATGAGAAAGTGTGACCCACAGTGAAGACAAGAAAGCACTCAACAGGAACTAATGCAAAGAAGGTATATGCTCAGAGATGATCATCAACTCTGACATTTACAGAACAGCACACTCCAAAGTCCAGCACACACAGGATATTTATCAGGAGAAACCTACAAAAAGTGGGGCATGTATACTGTGCTTCTGGTTTATGTAAAAAGAGAAATGAGAAAATATGTTCATATTCGCAAATACAGAAGGAAACACTTTAGGAATACATAAGAAAGTAATTATAAGGAACTCTGTTTTCTGGCTGGGAGGGTAGAAAGTGGAAGACAGAGGAAGAGACATTATACACTAAATTTTTTTCAAACCGGACAATTATTCATCAAAGGACTAAACTAACTGAATTAATAAAATAACATATTCAGAACCTGACCAAAATATAGCATTTGTCAAATATCTTAGAACAAATGCAACCCTGTAACCTTAGATTGTAGAGTACAAACAGAAAAATGGTGTTTGTTTAGTGTTATGGAATTATAGGTGAACTTATCTTCTGTCCTACATTTACATTTTATAATTAAAATAGAACCCCAAATTGTCAGAAAAAACTGAAGAAATAAAAGGTTTTATTTCTTCCTAAACATCCTTCAATAAGCTTTTTCTTTCTGTCTTAAGAGATTGCTGATACTGTCTTACCAGTTGCCTTTGTGTCTTTGCCGGAGTCTTTTTGTTGATTGAGGCCTGGGTGCTGAGGGGTTTGGTACTCTCAGGAGTGACTGCCTTGGCCTGGGTGCTGAGGGGCTCAGTTCTCTTAGGAATGACTGCTTCAGCTGAATTCTCTGAAGGTTCTGAAGACTGCACAGGTGGAGTAGTATCATGGTAATCGGGCCTTATTTTTTCTACTGACTTCACTTTTCTCCTTACGTCTTCTGTGCTCTCAGAGTCATCACTAATGGGCGCCAGTTTTCTTGTGGACTGGGAGGAAATCAGCACACTGGGTTAGGCATGCTGCTGACTAATCACAGGCAAAGTAGAAAACCATAGAATTCCCATCTCTAAACTTTGAAACTGAACATAGATGGTTGCAAAAGTAGTAAATAGACATGAGACCTACATCTAAGAGTTCTGTATAACTATCACAGTTCTGACTTTGTGACTCACAAACTAAACACACAACTGGACTGCTATGAACAATGACTAGGTACATGGTGATCCAATACAAACTGCTTCATATAAACACATTAGATACAAAAGTAATCTATGTTGATTACGGAAGTACCTTCTACAACATTGTCTGAAGAGTATTACTGCAGCAGAGTTTCATCTGCACCAATCAAAATACAATGAAATGTTACAAATTAAGATAGAAGAGAGAATATCCACACATACCTTTCTTACACTAACTCTTACAGATTTGCTTCCACTTGCTTCATTTTCAGTAGTGCTCGAACTGTGCCAAAGAATAAGCATCATTATCTTGCAGATTCCAGTTTTATTTCCCTATGTGTCTGTGAGACTCATATCTCCAATTAACTACCACAAAGCCAGAGAAGGTGTGACATACCAAGCACCAGCTAGGAGTGAAAAAGTCTAGTGAGAGCACAAGGCCTGAAGCTCAAGCTCCAGTCCTAGCAATGAGAAAGACAGACAAACAGAGAAAAGACAGGGGAAAGAGGAAAGACACATACAAAGAACTTTCCTTAAAGTTTTAAGGATTCCATGCAGAGTGAGGCTGAAGACAGTAGAGTGTAATTTAACAGGCATGGGGAAGAGAAGAGGGATTCATGGCTACAGATGAAAATATATGTCTAGGCATCTAAAGATACTTCTCCAGGCACAGAATAATGGAAAGAGGAGTGAAGGTAAAAGAACCTGTAAATGAAAAAGTCTGGAATGTTCAAGAGATGGACTGTATTGATAAGAGAAGAAAACAGTAGCAGAAGTCAAAGAATTAGAAGAGGCTGAAATCCAAAAGGAGGTAGAGGCAAGCTACAGATCCAGGGAGGAAAAGCAACCCCCACACTAGAAGTACACATGCAAAGGGCCCAAGGTTATACGTGTTTAGGAATTTGATGATCAGTAGAGACCAAACTGAATAGGGTGTTTTTTGACTCCAGGAATGCAAAAATGAAATCTACTAACTCCTATAATAGATGAGTAGTGATGAAATTCATCATTCTTTTTAAAGTATCATCAAGAGTGTACCCCTAAGTAGGAAATTGAAAGGGAATACCAAAATTGAGAGACACAGGGTAAAAAAAGACAAACAACTACAAAAGCAATACTTGCAAAACGGTTGGTGAAAGTGAACTGAACACCTCAGGGGGGGAAAGGGAAAGGGGGAGGAGAGAGGGGGGTATGAGGGACAGGGTAACGAACAGTACAAGAAATGTATCCAATGCCTAACGTATGAAACTGCAACCTCTCTGTATATCAGTTTGATAATAAAAATTTGAAAACAAAAAAAGAGTGTACCCCTAGGAACGAGTATTCTTCATCTTTGTTTGTTTGTTGTTTTTGGTGTTACTGGGACCTTGAGCTTGCAAGGCAGGTGCTCTGCTACTTGAGGCATGTCCAATCTTGTTATGTTTTCAATAGCTTCTCATCTTTTTTGCCCTGGAGTTGGTTTTTGAATATAGTATAGTAGAGATTTGAGAACTCATCACCATTCCCAGCTTGTGTGCTGAGATAAAAGTTGGATTACTTTTTGCCTGGGCTGGCCTGGACCCAAGAGCTCCCAATCTCTACCTCCTGAGTAGCCAGGATTACTGGTATGTGTCGCTATGCCCAGCTATCCTTAGATTTTTCTAATATCTGGATGTATTTGGCAGACAGTGGATGTTTAACAACTTGTAAAACTGAATTAATTTTAAAAAGAAAAAGCTTCACATAAGAAACTTACAGAATTTACACGTACAATTAACCACAACAAAGAAGAAAAAAAATGGAAGACTCCATTTATAGTAATTTCATAACCCAAACAAAAATAGACCATCTTGGAATAAACATAAGAAATGCATAAAATATATGTGAATAAAAGAGCTTCATTTGCTCATCACTGTACAAACTCCCACACTCTCTGGTACACTTAGAAATTAACCCAATAAAGAGATCCTAGTGTCAATTATTTTAGTTATGTGAATAATAATCAACTATCGAAAATTTAAGTTTTGGTGTTGCAGTTCTCTTGAGGTAAAACCTAGTAAGTTATTTCAAAAGATCTTAAGAGCTTCTATCTTAAAGAATTTCTCCCACGGCTGCTGGTGGCTCACGCCTATAATCCTAGCTACTAAGGGGGCTGAGATCTGAGGACTGCAGTTCGAAGCAAGCCCAGACAGGAAAGTTTATGAAACACTTATCTACAATTAACTATCAAAAAGTTGGAAATGTTATCTGTAGCTCAAGTGGTAGATCATTAGCACTGCGCAAAAGTAGCTCAGAGACAGCGCCCAGGCCAGGAGTTCAAGACCCAGGACTGGTACCTTCCATCCCCTCCCCCGCTTCCCCCAAAATTTTGCACCGAAGTCTTGGTAAGCATGAAGCAACAATTCCTTGGGATAAATCATACCTTTGAGGAGTCAAAGGCACCGAAGATGCACAGTGTCCAAACTCATCATCAGTGTAGATGGCAGTGCTGTGCAAGGGAGGGTCTGCAGGAGAGACACAGTGTCATCCAGAACCATTCAAGCTACCATCCTGCACAGTGAAGGGCAGAGATGAGCAGAATCTGTCACATGGGCCACTTTGAGTAAGTTTATGACCTCCTAACTCAGGAGCTTTGTGATGGAGTTCAAGGGAGGGGATTCCCTGTCCCTCCAAGAGTCCACCACTCAGAGACAGTCTCAAGCACAAAGGTGGATTTACTGGGGAAGTAAAAAGTAAAATGACCAGCCAGGGTCGAAGCCCAGACTCGGGAGCTGGGACCACACACTCGTTGGTGTTTCCAGATGGACCAGTCCCAGGTTTCAGAAAAACATGTAACAAGAAACAGGACAGAGACACAGACACTCATGTCCAGAAGATTTCTAAGTAGCTCCTGCAGCCCACACATAGCCTTAACACTATTAGGAAACAGGCCAGAGAGGGAAGAAAGAACAAAAACCACACCAACAAACCAATTCAGCTCCAATGGAAAGATGACTTGGGATGCCATGGGGACAAGAGATAAGTGAGGAGACAGGACACAGGACACGAACATGAAGACTTGTGGGCTGGCATAATGGCGCCTGAGCTGGCCTGACCCTAAATAGGGTCAGGTCAGGGGGCAGGGTCACAGGAAGCTCCCAGTTCCAAGCACTTGACAGACAGGCTCAGTAACCTATAGGCTATGTGCCTGCCCCTGTCTCTTGGGATTCAGGAACACCCATTACCTGGGGATGGGACTTCCCTTCCTCTAGGAATCCAGGCACATCCATCAAGACAAGAGGCCAGGTAGTACCACTTGCCATGTGGCCAAAGATGGTGCTGGCCAGATGTGACCTCCATATTACAACTTGACATTTAAATCATATTGCCAATACACACATATTCATAAGTTATAAGGCTGTGCTCCTGTACTTACCTATTAATGAATATATTTTAATGAAATGAAAAGTTTAAGTCCATGTAAAAATTATGACAATTTTACTTTATCTAACTTTAATTTTAATGGTTTTAGGTTTCATTGGAATAAGATATCAAACCTGTTTTCCTCTGCATGGTAAGCCAATGACGGACGTTGTGAGAGGATAACCCATCCAACAGAGAGTGGGCTCTTTATATTTGTGAATGGATGCCCTTTGGGGAAAGCTCCCAGGCCTGCTCATTTGCCCCTCTCTGCTCTGGATTGTAGCATGTGAATGAGGCAGAAGAGACAGGAGGGGACGTGATGGTCTTGGCGGGGAGGCACAGGAGATGCTGAGTGGGCAGGTCAGGAAAGAGGAATGGCAGCAACAGAGCCTGGGGGAGTGGGGGTGGGACTTATAGCAGGGCTGGAGCAAGAGCACTGGAGAGGCAAGGGAGACAGACCTGGAGGGCTCTCAGGGGCTCCCAAGACCCAAGCAATCATTTATTCATGCTCAAAGGTTAACATGATAGCAACAATTTAAAGCTTTTTTCAATAGCTGCTTTAAAAAAAAATGAACCTATCAATCTCACCGTTTTTAAATCAGTAATATATTCTGTATTGTTCTCAACTAGGCAAAGGGATATAGGTACCCTACAGTGGTGAATAAGAAGAGCAAAAATCCAAATAGACCAATTGTGAATTTCTGCTAATCTAACCAATCATGCAAGTTGATCCTTACAATTCAACACAATAAAGACCACAACCCAATGTGAAAATGGGCAAGGGACATAACTAGATAGACACTTCTTGAGGAAAGATATGAAGAAAGAACACTATGGAATTATGACTGCCCTTTTCTTCTTTTCTCCCACCAATCTTTCCTTCCTTTTTCTTTTTTTCTTTGGTTTGGTCCAGCTAATTAGCCCAGACTGGCTTTAAACTATGTGGCATAGGCTGGCTTTGAATTTTTGATTGTCCCACCTTGTTCTCCTGAGCACGGAATTATGTGCAATCACCACAATCTGTGCAAAATTTCTTAAGACATATCGAGTATACCGAAAACCAATGAATTTTACATTTTCAAAGGGTTAATTCTGAACTAAATTACATCTCAAATTTTGTGGGTGAGTGTATGTGTGGGTACCAGGACTTAAAATCAGGGTCTTGCACTCCACTTTGCTTTTTGATGTCATAGCTGGTACTCTACCATGTAAACCAGGCCTCTAGTCCATCTTTTTGCTGTTTAATTGGAGATACAATCTTTCATACTTCTCTGCCAGGCTACCTTTGAACTGAGATCTTCCAGGTAACAGCCTCCTGAGTAGTTAAGATTATAGGCATGAGCTACCAGTGCCTGGATAAATATCAATTTTTTGAATTGTAGAATTCCTTTTTAGATTTAGATAAATCTGATAAGTGATTCAAACATATTTATTTTTTACCAAATGATCATAAAAGATGTACTGTAGTAATTACTTCTCATTTTACTTCATCTTACAAGTTTATATACATTTTTTAAAACCTGTATTTTCATTATTAGAAAAAAAGAGCCAGGGGGCTGGGAATGTGGCTTAGTGGTAGAGTACTTGCCTAGCATGCATGAAGCCCTGGGTTCAATTCCTCAGCACCACATAAACAGAAAAAGCTAGAAGTGGAGCTGTGGCTCAAAGTGGTAGATTGCTAGCCTTGAGCAAAAAGAGGCCAGGGACAGTGCTCAGGCCCTGGGTCCCAAGCCCTGAACTGGCAAAAAAAACCAAAAAAAAACAAAAAACACCCAAAAGTAGAGCTGTGGCTCAAAGTGGTAGAGTGCTAGCCTTGAGCAAAAATAGCTCAGGGTCAGCACCCAGGCCCTGAGTTCAAGCCCCATGATCGAAAAAGACTGAAAATTAGACAGGTAGAAAAGTTTCCAAATTTTTCTCTATTGTGTTCAAGCAAAATGCCTGACTACACTGCCAATGCAAAGGCTGGGGCCCTTGGCACTTCATTCTCTTTGGCCTTGGGAGTGGTCAGTATCATAGGACGCAGCTGTCACATCTGGACAGCTGGGCGTCAGCTCACAACCAAGGAACTCAAGAACACTGTCCCTCAGTGCCTGGAACAATTTGTAAGGGAAAATCCACCCCTCCCCCCACTTCTCCCTAAGTTAATGCCCCTTTCTCAATGCACTGCCAAATCCAAGTAAGGACACTAGGAAAGGTAAGAAATACGTCTTGTAGTCCTCCTATTCTGGAGCCCTACAGAAACTATCCTGATATGAATGGAATGTCAATCCATGCTGGTAATAGAGACCCATTTTGATAATATTCTTGGTGCCAGTGTACCTAGGAGAATAATGAATTCAAACCAAGTACTTCCACAAACATTGATAAATGCAGACAACTGATTTTTTTCTTTCCTTTGGCTTGAACTCTGGACATGGGAGCTGTCCCTGAGCTTCTTTGGCTCAAGGCTAGCACTCTACCACTTGAGCCACAGTGCCTTTTCCATTTTTTTTTTTTCTGAGTGGTTCATTGAAGATAAAAGTTTCATGGGCTGGGAATATGGCCTAGTGGTAAGAGAGCTTGCCTTGTATACATGAAGCCCTGGGTTCAATTCCCCAGCACCACATATATAGAAAATGGCCAGAAGTGGCGCTGTAGCTCAAGTGGCAGAGTGCTAGCCTTGAGCAAAAAGAAGCCAGGGACAGTGCTCAGGCCCTAGGTCCAAGCCCCAGGAATGGCAAAAAAAGAAAGAAAGAAAAAAGTTTCATGAATTTTCCTGCCCTGCCTGGCTCAGATCTCAGCCTCCTGTGTAACTAAGGTTACAGGTGTGAGCCACTGGTGTCTGGCTTACTATTGATTTTTTGTGTCCATTGGTCATGGGGCTTCAACTCTGGGCCTGGGCACTGTTCCTAAACTCTTCAGGTCAAGGCTAGCACTCCACCACTTGAGCCACAGCGCCATTTCTGGTTTTCTGACGGTTAATTGCAGAGAAGAGTCTCAGGGGCTTTTCCTGCCTGGGCTGGCTTTGAACCGTGATCAGCCTCCTGAGTAGCTAGGATTATAGGTGACCAGACACTGGTGCCCAGCTCCCTTCCTATTTTTCTTTTAAATTTAATTTTTATTGTCAAGATGATGTACAGAGGGATTAGTTACATATATAAGGTAGTGAGTACATTTCTTGTCATACTTGTTACCCCCTCCCTCATTGTTCTCCCACCTTTCCTCCCCCAACTCCCCCCATTCCTTCCTACTTTTCTATCTATCTAAATGCCATGACTTAAGTCATCTGAGGAGGAGGATTTGAAACACTAACCGAAGTTTTCATAGGCTTCTTCATCTTTGTCATTTCTGGAGATCACAGAATTCTCAGGGAAGTCAAAGATGTCAATAGGCCTGTGCTCTTGAGTGGCTTTCTAAATGTGAACAGAGTCAAAGTCACTGAAACAAGGAACACTGCAGCCATGATTTACTAAGCAAGGATACTCTTGCTAGCACTGCTGTCTGGAGAAATACTTGACACTTTTGGGAAGTACATAGACTACTCTGATAATCTAAGGCAGGGATTAACAAACTTTTTCTGCACAGGACTGAAGAGTCGGCCAATAGGTTTCTGCTGCAACCACTCAATGTAACCAGTAGAGTGTGAAAATAGACAACAACCATGAAGGGAGGAATGGGCAAGGCTGTGTTCCAGCCAAACTTTGTGTCTGGGCACCAAAACGGGAATTTCATACCAAGCTGAATAAAAGAAAGAGACAGGCTAGATATGCACACAGTCTACTACTACTATGAGTTCCCTCAGAAATATGCCATCTACCTGAATGTTCATAAACAGTTTTGGGAGTACATGGAATAGAAACTGCCTATAGGAAAGAAAGTAGCATTCACAATATTATTCTTTTGTAGAACCTAGGATTGAACTTGGGGCCTTGCACTTGCTAAAAAGTGCTCAATCACTTGAGCCAAGTCTCTAGCTCTACCAATGCTTTTAGCATTGGTTATTTATTTATTTATTTTAGTGCTGGGCTCCAGGCTTAAAGTCAGGGCCTGGGCACTGTCCTTGAGTCTCTCTCTGTGCTCAAGCTAACACTTTATCACTTGAGCCACAGCACCACTTCTGGCTTTTTTTTGAGTAGTTTACTGGAGATGAGTCTCACGGACTTCCCTGCTCACGCTGGCTTTGAATCGTAATCCTCATAGCTCAGCCTCCTAAGTAGCTAGGATTGCAGGCATAAGCCACTGGTGCCCAGGGCAATGGTTATTCTTTGAGGCAGGATTTCACTTTGCGCTTGCGTTGGTCTCGTCTGGTATTTTCTCATATCACTAGGAGTGACAGGCATGTGCCACTATGCCCAGCTATTCTCTTTGTAGCTGGGATAAAAGGTGTGTCCACTGATTAAGATGAAGCTCCACAAACTTTCTTATGCCTAAATTGACCTTGAACCATAATCTTGCCAAGTAGCTAGGATTACAGGCCTTAGCGACCATGACACAATTTTTATATAATGTCAGTTATCTGAATATAAGTTAAAATCAAGATGAGTCAGACAGAAAGTTCTAAATGTTAACAAAGGCTGTTTTCTCCACTATATTGGAAGAACTCTTTTCCCAATTAAAAAGATTGATCATACCGAAAGAGACTTACAAAATTGAAGTTTCTACAAAATGTTATCTCATGGTCAACAGTACAAAAATTATGTTAAAAAATCAACAGCTTACTTACATCTTTCAGGAAATGTGTTCTTCCTGCAGTGTTCTTTGGGTTTTCTGTACTATTACACAACAAACAACAAAGAAACATAAAATAAGACGTTAGAAAAAAGCTAAATAACTGTCTCATAACTTCTAAGCATTTTCTTTCCAAAGTACACTCTGCAGTAGTTGTACAAATAGTACACATCCAATGGATTATGGCATATCATCTTTTAGAAAACAGAAGCTGTATTCTGTAAGTTCAACAACATAGAAAACAAGTCTTCAAATAATCTTCATTCCCTAGGTTGGGAAAACTCCCTCTCCTGCTGTGATCCGCATCCTTCAGCATACTTCATAGATTGATTCTGGGATTCAGGAAAGTTTAGTGACTTCTGAATGTTGTAAATAACCTAAGACCAGAAACCAGATTGCATAAACTTCCTAACCTAAATTCTTTCACTTGTGTCTTGGTGGAGCTGAAAAACTTCTGGAGGTTTCCTCGTTTCTCGGCAGGCCTACAGGTGGAGCTCCCAAGACAAGGAAGTTTCTGTCATAACCATAAATAATAGGGTGTTGTAGGTGCACCAGTGTGTTTTAGGAGAGAGAAGGGTGAACTGACTTCCTGCGTCTGAACAACCCCACCCACCTCCCAAAAATCTTTAAAATAATAAAACTCAATGGCCAGTCAGATAAGCTTTAACTCTTTTCAGCTGGTTGGCTGATGTATGTGCTGCTATATTCCTTTATACTTCTCTTCCCCGCTGGCCACGGAGTGTGGTCTGGGTTTTACTCTTCTGTCCAGTCGGCTACTCCAACATCTACAAACACCCCCAGACTTTCCACGGAAGAACTCCTAAAAAGTCCATTTAACAAACCAGAAGTTCCAACCAGATCCATGCCTAGGATGCCATTCAGACACGGCCAGTCACTAGCCAACAAACCCTTCTGGACTAACCTTTTTAGATGCAGTTTTAAACTTATCCTTCCATTCACCATGCGTTTTAATAAAATTAACATGCCTGCTCCACCCTGGGATTCCCTTTAAGCATTTGAGGCATTCTAAAGCAATAAACAAGCAGCAACTTGGTTCCCAGAGATCTGGGTCAGCTTCCTGGTCTGTAGTGGCTTTTCGTTCTGTCTTTGTTTTGTTTGTCTAGCCCTGGGCTTGAACTCAGGGCCTGGCACTGGCCCTGGGCCACTCTGTGCTCAAGGCTAGCACTTGAGCCACAGCGCCACTTCCGGTTTTTATGTTTATGTGGTGCTGAGGAATCGAACCCAGAGCTTCATGCGCGGGAGGAAAGCACTCTAGGCTAGGCCACATTCCCCGCCTGTTTTGTCTTTAACTGAAGACAACGGAGTTTAAAAACCAAGTTGCTGTCCTCTACCCGACCTGGGAACTTCTTAGGGCTCCAGGACCGGGCCGAGGGTTCGTTCCAAGTTATTTTGGGCCCAGGGCACCGGGACTGTAGGACACCCCCACCCCCACGTCCCGCTCCGCCCCGCCCCGCCCCGCCCCGGGTTGTTCAGATCCACAAATTTCCCACTGGCGGCACGTAGAGCTCCTGAATGTACGGACTGCGTCAGAACTACAAAACGGGTACTCGGGGCGTTCTGAGAGTCAGCCCCACTCACCCAGCTCGCCCCAAGGAACGCCGACGCCGCCGCGGAGCCATCCCGCCGCTCGCCGCGCCGCGCAGCGCGGGTCCCACGAAATTCCCGCCCAGCCCTGCGCTGCGCGGAGCAGCCAATCAGAGACGAGTACGCTCCGTCTACACCGCCCTCTTCTGGGCGGGCCCAGGGCTCCTCCTCCCCTGCCCCTACAGGAGCGAGCAAAAACTCGGCCAGAATCAAGTTCACGGCAGAGGTGGAATCCACTTTTCAACCAACTGCCGATGGCGACGGCTAACTATAATCCAGTGCCAGGTTTTCAGAGTTTTAGATCTCCGGGGCCTCGTGAGCTGGAAAGGAGAAGAAACTAACTTGCTGGTAGGATGGTGGGCCGGGGCCCGCTGCAGCTCGGAACACAGCTGTCAAGCTAAGGCTTTGCCCAATAGGATTCGGTTTTCAGCTCCCCTGACATTAGCTTGGTAAATGTGACTTCTTATTCTTCCTCTAGTCCTGTATCTTCCATTGTAAACAGGGGAGGTCGCTCTTGAAACCATATTCTTTGGGTTTTTTTCTTCTTTAAAAATTTATTGCAGTGTAAAAAGAACAAAAAATTAACTCCAAATGGATCAAAGACCTAAACGTAAAAAGAAAGCATAGGGCAGAAACATCACGGCATTAGACATGATGGGTTTTTTTGACTGTGAAACCAAATGCACAGTTTGGAATGATGGGCAGCAGTGGTTGTGCAACAAAACCATACACTTAAACTGGTTCCAAAAAAAAAAAAAAAAAAAAAAGTCAGGCGCCAGAGGCTCATGACTACAATCCTAGCTCTTCAGGACGCTGAGATGTGAATAGCATGGGTTAAAACAAGCCCTGCCAGATAAGTTCTCAAGACTCCATCTTCAAGTAAACAGCAAAATGCCAGACTAGAGACATGAATCAAGTGGTAGAGCGTTAGTTGTGAACAGAAGAGAGCATGAGGCCCTGAGTTTATCTTTTGTATTGGCACATAAAACAAAAGTTGAAATACTAAGTTTTATATAATATGTAAATACATAACTATAAATATTGTTTGCATGTGTGAATCATTATGGAGCTTGAACTCAACACCTGGGTGCTGTCCCTTAGCTTTTTCCCCTCAAGGCTGGCACTCTACAACTTGAGCCACAATTCCACTTCCAGCTTTTGGTGGTTAATCAAAGATAAGAGTCTCAGGGATTTTGCTACACATTCTGGCTTTGAAATGTGATCCTCAGATTTCAGCCTCCTGAAGAGCTAGGATTACAAGCATGAGCCACAAGCTACTGGCTTATATCTTTCTATATCTATATCACAGTAATGATATTATAATGTGTTTTATATATGTCACAGTAAGAATATTATAATGTGTTTCAAGCATATAAAAATATAATATGTAAAGTTGAAAAACAAACATCCACGTAACCACCACTCGATTAGAACGTAAATAATTATAACTCCAGAGGATCCTTTATCCTTCTGAATAGTGTCTTCTTTTCCCCACGAGCCTATGTTTATCACTCCTATGCTTTTCTGTGTTTATATATCTCTAAGTGATGTATAATTATTGCATGTATCTGGGGTTTTTTTAGTCAGTCATGGGGCTTGAACTCTGGGCCTGAGCACTGTCCCTGAGCCCTTCAGCTCAGGCTTGTGTTCTACCACTTTGAGTCACACCACCACTTCCAGTTTTCTAGTGGCTAGTTGGAGATAGTATCTCATGGACTTTCCTGCCTGAGCTGGCTTTGAACCATGATCCTCAGAGCTCAGCCTCCTAAGTAGCTAGGAATGCAAGCATGAGCCACTGGCACCTGGCTATTGCATATTTCTGAATGCTACATAACTGATATCTGGTATTTTATAAGTATCCTTTCTTACTCATAACTATGATTTTAGAAATATCCACATTGTATCCCATCTATGTGTATCTATAACTTACTTTCATTGCATTTGGAACACACTCAGAAACTATATCCCTTTTTTTCCTCTCTTGTGTGGATTCATCCATTATTTTCAGTCTTGCTATTACAAGAGTGAGTCACCAAACATTCTTGTGCATGTCTTTCAGCGCCACGTCTAAAAGTTTCTTGAAGAATAGTCAGTGATGTTAATTCTACTTAGGATATAGTTGTATTCAACTTCACATTATGATGCCAACTTTTACACAGTGTTCTATACACGGTACAATGCTCAATTTAGGCTCCCATAAACAGTATATGGGACACCCCTGGTTCTTTGTATTTTACATTTTGACCTATCTAGTGAATTGAAATCTTCATGATTCCAATGTAAGTAAAGCATTTTTCATTGTTTCTAGGTCATTCCTGTTTCCTCTTCAATGAAATGAGTGTTCAGAATCTTCCCAGAAATCATTTGGGGATGTGCCATGGAAAGATAAGTCATCTCTCAGGTATTGAAGGAAGTTACCCACTCATGGGGAGAAACAGGCTTCCTGGAGTCACTGAAGTTATCCATCTGAGGGGAGAGGATTCAGAACTCCATTTTCTAGGAAATAGGTGTTGTTAAACTATGTACTTTGGGGTATGAAAGAAATAAATCAATGTAGCTGTAAAAAATACTTTCATAGCTCCATTTAGACATGTTTAACCAAATAGCTGTAACTTAGTCCCATAGATACATAACATTTAACTATGACACTACACCTTCAGTTCTGTGGCCAAGGAAACTGAAGATAGGTCTTCATTTCCTAAAACCACATGAATTCCCCCTGGAATGAGGGGCTGGGGGTGGGGATAGGTGCTAGAAGGTAGAAATGAGCAAAACAGATGCTTCAGAGATAGACAATTCAAGTCCACTACAGAAATGTACCCTAGACTATAGACCTAGTCATAAGTAAGCCAGAATTCCAACCCAAGTATTCTAACACTCAAACTGCCTTAGCACTAGGCCATCATGAAGCTCTGTCTGTTCCATTATCAGCTTGGCACAGCAGTTCTCCAGTTGGATGAGGAGAGAGGTGAGAAGGGCTATTCTGGTAGCGCTAGGAAGGACATAGCACAATGAAGCAGTAGATCAGTGCTGTCACTCGAAGCCCACTTCCAGTGTGCTTAGGTGATGTGATTGCAATGCATATGAATTTGATCCTAAATAGCAATTTCAAAGTTTCCTCTGGCTAGCTGTACTCAGAGATAGAAACAAGAGCACTTTTTCCAAGAAGAACAGGTAAAGACAAATGTCAGGAGGAGTTTGGCCTAGGAAGAGGAGAACCAAAGGTCTTATGAGAAAGCATTAGCAGATAGCAGGGCACTGGTGAAGGGCAGAAGGATCAAAAGGAAAGAAGGATCTCATAGCAGGAGCTGCCACAGCCAGGGAGTAGCCAGCTAGTGAAAAGCTCCCCACAAGGAGAGTTGTAGGGGAAGCATGGCCACTGATTTTTATTTTGAGATGACACCCGCATCATACTGTGCCCTTTTCACCAATGCCAGTCTTCTGTTCATATTTGCTGGACCCACAGCCTTGTGTAGGTATGGCTGGGGTAGTAAAGAATGAAGGATTGTGTTCAGGATAGGGTGTGGGGGTGGGAAGGAGGCTGGTAACATGGGTAGGAGAGATGGAGACAGTGTGGTAACTTCAGGGGTAACCTGGAGAAGGTAAATATATCAGAGATATTTCAGACAGGTCACTTCTGGATGTTGGAGGCTACCTAGGTTGTAGGTCCTTCAATTACATAAAATATGGCTGGGCATGGAGTGTGGCTAGAGGCAGTCTGGGAAAAAGTGTGAGACTCTATCTGAGAAACTAAGAGTAAAAGGGCTGAAGGCATGGCTCAGGTCAAAGAGCCACACACGAGGCCTTGAATTCAACCCCAAATACTACAAATAAAGTAGAAATTTTAAATAAAATGTTTTCATGTTTGAGTGGTGGGGGGAGTCCTAGAGGTATTATAATATAAGCAACAGGAAGCATGCTTGGGTTATCTTGAAGATCAGTGGTAAAAACATGGAGTACTCTAGATTCGTGGGAGAGCTTCTAATTCTTAATGGTGCCTTCATTTCCCCTTCCTCCCAGGCAACTTTGATTTAGTTTCCTATTCTGCACTGTGTCCACTAGAGGGCAGATAAAGAAAGGGGCTGGAGACTCGCAAGTATAATTAGAGAACTCATTTTCCAACCTTGTAAACAGCAGTTCAAAGTCATTTCAAGATTTGTAAAATGAAATGGTTGACCTGCCCTTGCTTAATTTGTTTTTTCCCCCCTTGATGTGAATTCCATTCTTCAATATCTAACAAATCTCCATAGATTTCCCTTAATGTAAATGTCTGGCTTTCTATAACAAAAAGGACATTTATTTTTTCTCAGAATTTCCTACTTTGTTGTTTCCCTTCCTAAGCACTTTGTAAATAGTGGGTAAACAGGCGACTCTCACTGTCCTTATCAGTTTTAAGCAGACCAAACTGTGCATCGTGTATAAGGATGACAGTTCACAACAAGCTGAAATGTCCCAGGAGAGCAAGGGGGAGGAGGGCAGGAGGAAAATCTCTTGGATCACCCCTTGGAGAATGGCCAATTCTGTATCTTTTCAAGTTGGAGGGGAAGAAAGGTTTTTCCATTGTCACCACTCCTTCGTATGTCAGATGGTTTCCAACTCTTCTCAGCTCTCTTACCAGGCGACTAAGCTAACTTTCTCTGTGAGTAATGTGGTCTTCCTTTTTCCAGAGCTACCTGGCACCATTCCTACCCAAGCTGAGCTCACATGGCTAAATTGGTCTGAGCAGGACGTGAGGACCAGGCAATGTCACATGCCTCAGATTCCATTCCCAGCTCCCCAGGCCCTGGGAGCGGCAGAGCCCAGAGCACTCAGGCAAGGCCAGGATTTCTGGGTCCAAGGAACAGCAGACTTGCCACCTGCTTTGGAAATGATGTTATTATAACTCAGAATGATATGAAAGGTCCATGTGGACATATATACTGAGAAAGAGAAAAGAGAATAAAAGGCTACTCCAAACAACCAAACAATTGGCTACTTTCTTGGGGAAACATAGAAAGAAAACTGAAGATCAAAATGTATGTTCAGCAGTAGAGAGTTGTCTCCATGATTGTCTCTCAAGACATGGATGAAAAGGAATTTCTGAATCAAATCTTTCACACTTTTTTTTGGTGTGTGTTGGTGTCAGAATTTGAACTTAAGGTGTTAGACTCCACTCAGCTTGGTGTGTGTTGATATCAGGGTTTGAACTTAAGGTCTTACGCTCCCACTCAGCTTGGTGTGTGTTGGTGTCAGGGTTTGAACTTAAGGTCTTGCTCGCTCATGGCTGGTGTTCTACCACTGGAGTCATAGCTCCTGCCTGACTTTTTGCTACTTAATTGGAGAAGTGTCACAGGCTTTTCTGGGAGTAAGGGGTGGGGGAGGGCTTCAAACTATCATTCTCTGGATCTCAGCCTCCTAAGTAGCTGGCTCGTTCTACCTTTTCTTTCTTTTTTTTTTTTTTTGCCAGTCCTGGGGCTTGAACTCGGGGCCTGAGCACTGTCCCTGGCTTCTTTTTGCTCAAGGCTAGCACTCTGCCACTTGCGCCCCAGCGCCACACTCAGCTTTTGCTGTAAATGTGGTGTTGAGGAATCGAACCCAGGGCTTCTTGTATGCTAGGCAAGTACTCTACCACTAGGCCACATTCCCAGGCCCTCCTTTTACCTTTTTTTACTATGACATTCACTTTGGTTGGCCTGAGAATACACACAGTTGTGCAGTGTTCTTAGCAGCCAGCATTTTCCCTAGATAACTTTCTGCACAGCTGAGAATGGAATGGTAGAATAGCCAAAGGCATGGTCCACACAGTGCCTGCCAGCCAGGCCCGCCAGATGGCACATAGCCTTTCTTCATAGGACTTTCTCTGAGAGGACAGAGCTTTTTCTGCCCTCTGACTGCTGCCTGGCAACTCAAAGCTCTCTCACCTCTTCAACTTTATCACTTAGTAGAAAAGATATCAGAGCACCCCTCCTTAGCACACCACTGACCAAGCCACCAACATGCTTGGGTCTGTTCCCTGGGGGAGAAGCAGAGGTCACTTCCTGCCAGAAGTGGCATCTACAGTCTCAAAGGAGTTGGGCAGTCCAGACCTAGGGAATGGAAAGAGAACAACACACCAAGGCCTTGCAGTGAATGAACCTGCACAGGTTACATTTGGGAAACTAGTTTTCCAGTTTCCAAAGTTCAGCATGGCTGGGGCAGACTTGGGGAAATAGCTAACTTGCACTGGGAACGTTGGAGCTTGCTTCAGGCCCAATTCCAAATTTACTGAAGTAGAAGCTATATCATCATCATCATCATCATCATCATCATCATCATCACTATTATTACAATTATTATTATTATTAGTTGGTACTAGGGTGTGATCTCAGGACCTGAGTACTGTCCTTTTGGTATTCTGCTCAAGGCTAGGTGCTCTATTTTGTGAGCCACACCTCCACTTCCAGTTTTCTTTTGATAGTTAATTAGAGATAAGAGTTTCATGATCTTTCCTGCCTGGGCTGGCTCCAAACCTCAATGAGTAGCTAGTTTTATGGGCGTGTGCCACCAGCATTTGACCAGAATCTGCATTTTAATCTTCCTATATGATGTGATATATTATGAAATTTGAGAAGCCCTCCTCTGATTGGTCAAGCAGCTCAAATTGGAGAGCAATGGAAACATCTGAAAGGACAGGCAGAGGCATTACACAGCAAGACCATACCTTAAGAGAAATCATCCTGGCTACAAAACAGGTTAGCAGAACCCCACTGAGGAGGCACAGGGGCTGGCTAAGGGGTCAGTTCAGTTGCTCTGCTAAAGGATGGCCTTTGCCCTGAATGGGCAGTGGGCATGAGGGGGAAGTGGCGAGATTTGATAGACCATCAAGAACTTATTAATGGGATCTGGTATCTGGGGTCACCTGAGCCAGTCCTAGGATTTCTCTCAAATTCACGACCTCAGATTACTGATACCTGGCAGATGGAGGAAGGTGGTATCAGTGGGTGTGGGAATACAGGCGACTAAAAAATGCCAGCACACATTGCCTAATTCAGAATGTGAGCAGACTGGTTTTAGAGTGTTTCACCCATGGCGCATGGGGTGCGTGTCACACCCTCACCCTGCAGCAGGGTGTTGGGGTTACTCCCTTTGCTCTCTCTCCAGTTTTCACAATCTACCTGCAAAGCAGGAAGCCTGCCAGAGTGTGGAGAATCTGAGCATCTCCCCTAATAAATGTGAGCTAGGGCAATTTTAGTCAAAGAAATTTGGCAGTCAACCCCCCGCTGCCCCCAGCCAGGCAGGAAGGATTACTGTTTGAAGGATAGAGAGGCTGAAATAAAACAAGTTTGTGCTTCTGGAGGCCAGGGTCTCACATCTGTAATCCTAGCTACTCAGGAGGCTGAGATCTGAGGATTGTAGTTCAAAGCCAGCCCAGGCAGGAAAGTCAGTGAGACTCTTATCTCCAATGAACCACTGGAAAACTGGAAGTGGTGCTGTGGCTCAAGTGGTAGAGTGCTAGCCTTGAGCTGAAGAGCTCAGGGGCAGGACCCAGGACCAGAGTTCAAGCCCCACAACTGGAAAAACAAAACAAAACAAAAACTTTTCCCCTGCTGGGTGCAATCCTGGCTACTCAGAAGGCTGAGATCTGAGGATCATGGTTCGAGGCCAGCCCAGGGAAGGAACATCTGTGAAACTCTTGTCTTCAATAAACAACTAAAAAAAAAAAAAAAGCAAGACGTAAAGCTGTGGCTTAAGTGGTAGACCACTAACCTTGAGCAAAAGAGCTCAGGGACAGTGCCCTGGCCCTGAGTTCAAGCCCCAGGACTGGCACCGCCACCTCCACCACTACCACCAAACCTAAAAATCCAAAACAAAACAACTCCTTTCTTTCCCATTAAACTTTCAAGCATCCTACATTTGGAGGTGGGGGGGAAAGATCCTCCTTTAGACCAAGGCTAGAACCCTCAGAATCCCTCCGCACTTGAAGAAGGGTGCTTAAAGGAAAAAGTCATCTAATGAGATTTCTGCTGTTGGAAAGAGTCCATGGAGCAAGGGAGTGAGGAAGTCAAAGGAAACACCTCTCCATTGCTTTTAGGCCCAACATTTGAGTAGTAAAGAAGCCACTCAGTTTCCATTCAGCCCTGCTGAGTGATGAGGTGACTCGAACAGGAACAGCACAGATTTCGGCACTTCGTTTGGGTTATAGTGAAAGGACAGGCAGGCCTGGTAGTGTGGGAGGTAGTCTTCTAGGATTTCAAATATGCAACCTTAACACTTTCCTAGCTCTGGGCATGGTCTGTGAGGCTGCTCAGTTACCATCCATTCAGGTGATGGCTCATCTCGTGAAAGGGGCTGTTTCCTCTTTTTTTTTTTGCCTCAGTTCACCTCCCCCACCCCATCCCACCAGGCTCAGGCAGAGTTCTCCCAACTTGGCAGAATCACCACTTCTGACCTGTGTCTCCAGGGATTCCACCTTTCAACAGCCTGGGACACAACTGATGTCGCCTCACCCCCTCTCTGAGTGCTTTCTGCTTGCCCTCTGGGATATCACCCTTCTGCTGCTTCTTTTCTGACTCCCCATCACTGTCGCTTCCCTTCCTGAGCTCCTGTTCAACTACCAGAAGCCACCAGAACTTGGTTTCAGGGGTAGGGGAGAATCCCCTCTATTTTTTCTTATTTTTTTTTTTTCTAGTCGTGGGCCTTGGACTCAGGGCGTGAGCACTGTCCCTGGCTTCTTTTTGCCCAGGGATAGCACTCTACCACTTGAGCCACAGCACCACTTCTGGCCATTTTCTATATATATGGTGCTGGGGAATTGAACCCAGGGCTTCATGTAACATTCGAGGCAAGCACTCTTGCTACTAGGTCATATTCTCAGCCCCACCCCTCTATTTCTTTTCCATGTCTTCCACAGGTTCCTGCTCTGAATCTCTGCTCTGGCTGGTGGCCTGCAAACCACTACCTCCAGCTCAATCAGTGCAGGTTTATCTGTCTTCACTCACTTGTCTAAGAGGAATCTCCAGTGAAAACTGCCCAAAGCCAGGCTCTAGGTTCCATCTCTGCTGATGTATGCACCTCCGAGTCTCCCCTTCCTCAGCAAGCATAGCTCTACCCTCTACCATTCTGCTTAGTCATCAGTCCCTCCTGTGACTCCCCACTACCACCCTAGCGTGGTTGTGCCTCCCCATTGTCTGGGGGAATACCTTTTCACACTCTTCCACCAGCCCTGGTTCAAGCTGCCACCCTATGCTGCCTGGTTCTTAGCTGGGATTCAGCCTTCTGCTCTTAACTCTCTGCAACTCTTTCTAGAACTGCCAGGTGTCTTCTAAAAGGGCAATGGCAGGGACCATCATTCTTAGCCTTCAAGTCTGTTTTGGTTTCCTCCTGCTCCATGAACAGTGGAGATTTTTTTCTCATGATAACTCGGAATGGCTTACTTCTTGGATCCTACTTTTTCTCTTGCTTATAATGCTGTACTCACATTGGTCTTATTCCAGTTCTTTGAGTATATGGAGCTTTCATACCTCAAAGCCTTTACACTTACTGTTCTTTCTACTTGAAACCTTTTGCCCACTTTTACAGCGCTGGTTCCCATTCAATTTTCAGGTTACTACCTGCAAGATCACCACTGCATGGAGACATAATATCAGTACAATGTGTTCTTCAAAGCACCCATCACAACGTGAAGCTATTCCTTTGCTTACTTTTGTATTGCCTGTCTCCATCTCTGAATTTCTCACAGGCAAGGATCTCTCATAAAGCCAGAATACGACTCTGAAGTACTGTGAGGCTGTGCTGGGACCATACCTCCCCATTAGATAGGAACTGAGACCAAGTGTCCAGAAGCTTCAGGAAGAAGAGCTGCCAATCGCATCAGCAAGGTCACTGACAAAAGCAGCAATGTGTAGCAAGAGGCTGAGGCCACCGGCTCTATGCTGCCCAGGCATGTGACATCAAATTAGGCCTTTCAGTTTCCTCACCTGAATCAACTCCAAAGTTATCAATAAAAACTGGGCTAATCTCTCTCAAAGGTAGCTTGCATGTGGCAACACTCAGTACATTTTGGTTATTATTCTCAAGGTAGAGAGCAAGTTACAGGTCTTTATTGCCAAAGCCAACTATACTTGAGGGTGCAACTGGTGAGGCCCTGGAGAGTTAAGCTGGAGGGCAGGTGCTGGTGGCTCACCTGCACTACCTGCCCTCCTGGCTCAGGCTGCACCTGTGACCTCTCAGGCTGCAGCTGAAAGCAGCTTAACATGCCAGGGCTCTGGAGGGGAGAAAGGACTATCTCATGGTGAAAAGCATCTGTTAGTCAACCACACATCCTCTTTTCTGGGTTGGCACAAAAGCTCAGGGACCAGTGGGAATTTAGATGTGCGGCTTTGACTGTGGGAAGCATGAATGTTATATTCAAATGAAACACTACAAAAGTCATTTTAAAATAGTGTTTAGGACTTAATAGCCTACACATATAGAAGAACTTCTACAGATAAGTCATCCAAAAACCCAAAGAAACTAATTTTCTTAAATGGACACATGACATGAATAAACATTTCTCCAAAGAGGATATTTCCATATAGCCATAGATCACCAACAGCAATGACCAGCCAGGCAATGCATACCTAAATCACCATGGGCTACCAATTATTTAAAACAATAAAAATGGAAAACAAGTATCAGTGTGGACACAGGAAAAACTGGAGCCTTTGTGCATTGCTGGAAGAATGGAAAATGGAAAAAATGACATTAATTTAAAAAATGTATATGCAGAATTACAATAAGACACAGCAATTCCACTTCAGAGTATAGACATACAAGAAAAAAAGGCTGAGCTTTAAACAGATTATCTATATATGAATGTTCAGAGCAATCAAAAGGTAGGAGCAATTCAAGTGGTGATCAATCCAATGGAAAGTACATGAATAAAGTATGATACATAAGTATAATGGGATAGTATTCAGCCTGATAGAAGAAATTCTGACACACCTTGCAATACAGATGAACCTGGAAAACACTATGCTAAGTGAAACAAACCAATCGAACAAGGACAAATGCTGCATGACCCTACTTATCTAATGCATTCGTAGACTCAGAAAGTAGAAAGGTAGTAGTCAGAACCTGAAGTGAGAAGAGACAGGGAGGTATTGATTCATATATGCTCAATTTCTACTGTGAGATGAAGAGTTTAGCGAATGGATGATGGTAATGACAACCTAAGAACGTGAGTGCTGTTAATACCTCTGAACTGCAGAATCAAAAAATGGTTAAGGATGACAACTGTGAGTTTCTCCATGATAAAATCACCAAACCCCAGCATGTCTTATTGCAAGAGGAACTTTGTTCAAAGTAGTTTCTAGGCCCCATGTTGGATGCTAATGGAGAGAAAAGTTTTTTCCTCTTTTGTGTGTGTTGTTCCGGGGGTTTGAACTCAGGGCCTGGGTGCTGACCATGAGCTCCATTTGCTCAAATCTAGTGCTCTACATCTTGAGCCACAGTTCCATTTCTGGCTTTTTGGTCGTTAACTAGAGATAAGAGTCGCACAGACTTTCCTGCCCAGCCTGGCTTTGACCTGGGATCCTCAAATCTCAGCCTCCTGAGTAGCTAGGATTATAGGTGTTAGCCACTCATGCCAGCTGGTGTGGCGGGTTTTGCTCTCTTAAGAACCTCAAGGGAAAAGAGGAAGATAAGATGAGGTAAGGCAAGGCAAACACTTTAATAACAAACAGGCAGAATGAACTAGGAGCACTGGTTTGAATGTTGGCTCCCAAGATATCCCATCTTGGGAGTCTTAATACTCTAAGTTGTAGGTAAATGGTATTTGGAGGTGGGAAGGTAGGAATGGCATTTAAAGATGGAGCTTTGGAAGGCCACTGAGTCAAGGAGGCTCTAACCTCATGAATGATTAACCCTTTCATATATCAATGGGTTATCAAGGGAAGGGTTAGTGCCCATGGAGGAGGTCTGTTATAAAACCCCTTTGGCCATCTCTTGGGCCTGCCCACCTGTCATGTGATGCCCTGTGCCATCTTGGGACTCTGCACAGGGCATTTATCAGCAAGGAGGGTACTAACAGATGCCAGAGCCCTGCTCTTGGACTCCTCAGTCTCCAGAAGTATAAGCTCAATAACTTTTACTGTTTATAAATTACCCAGTTTCTAGCTATTTTGCGATAGCAATAGAAAATTGACTAAGGCAAGTTTTATCCAAGATATGTGCATAAGACTGAGGCTGAGATCTGAGGGTCACGGTTCTATGCCAGCCCAGGCAAAAAAGTCCATGAGACTCTTATCTCCATTGAACTACTCAGAAAAGGCTGGAAGTGGTGCTGTGGCTCAAGTGGTAGGGCACTGGCCTTGAGCACAAAGAGGCTCAGGGCCCTGAGTTCAAGTGCCAGGACTGGCAAAAATAAAAAAGAGCTAATTAATACTCCACAGGAACTTTAAAAAAATGGAAACATGGAAAGTATGGATAGAAAAAGAAAAGGTTGGATACTATAAATATATCTTCTGAAAATAATAGTAAAAGAATTGATCAAATACAGAATTAAATCTACTACAAACCAAAGGTTAGTCAATCTCCTGAAATGTAGCTTTGTAGCATAGAAGCTCCATTTTTCAAGAATATCTATGATACCCAGTCCATAATTTTCTCCACAATATATTAAAATGGTCAGCAGAGACAACACGCAGGAGGTTGGGGCCAGAGGTCTCTAAATGTCAGAGAACAACAGGATTAGAGGAAGGAGACCTGGGGAAGAAGGAAAGCCAAGGGAACAAAGTGAGAACTGAGGCCAGCCACACTTTGCTTGTGCATGCCAAGGCCAGGGGCTGTCCCTCGAGATAAACTTGGCATTAAAAGAAATGCTTCACTCACTTGAAATGCAGAAACATTTATTTTGGTTTCCTTCATTGTTTTTGGAAATTCTGTTTTGGTTTATAAAACATACAAATAGCCAACACTTAAAGCAAACATTCAAAACCCCAATGTGACAAATTATTGGATTTTTGTGCAATTAAGAGTATGTATCTGAAATTAGGCTACCAGATAGTGTTATTACAATGACAACTGCTTAGCACAGGCCTTGTTGTGCCCGTCTAATACACACAGCTCATGTGTGCTCAACAACATTGGCTTTCAGAGTATACACGACAGCTCAAGTCACTCAAAAATGTGGCAAGGTCTCACAATAAAGTGAAATGCAGTTAATTTACCAAATTAACTTCTAAAAAGAAATGTCCCTTGAGAAATGAATTCCAGAAAATTATTTTTTTTTAATCCAGATTTCTACATCCCAGAATTTTGGCTTGTCAAATACATTTCATAGAAATCAGGTAGCAGTATAAGAACATTTGCTTATGCTGTCCATTTCAATGGGTACCCAAGTATACTCCCTTAATATTTCTGAAGACATGCTTTGCCTGAGAATGAGTCTGGCAAGGGGGGAGAGGGGAAGCAAGTTAATCACATAATTATTTCATATGAAAACCACATTAAAAGCCTATTGCCATTCATCACAAACAGTGAGCGGTTTGGTGAAGGTCAAGTAGACAGCTCCATTTAGGCATCACAGTTGAGCATGGTTGATCCAGGAAATTCTTTCTTGAAAAGCTGTCTTCACTGTAGAGTCTAAGGCAGGATTTTTCATAACTCTGGGCAGGGTGAGGGAGGGTGGGAGCCAAATCTGGAGAAAAGTCTAAGAGCATCTTGTGGTTCAAGCCAGAGAAGCTATTGTCTCTGACTAAGCATTCTTCCTTCTGAGACTGGGCACCACATTGTTCTGAGGTGGAGCTGTCCTTTGGTTTATTAGGAGCTTTAAGCCCCTTCAGGAACAACCGGGGACTGTTCTGAACCCTTACAGAAGGGTTGTGTGACTGTGTGAGGCGGAGAAGAGAAAGTGGCAGGGATTGTAAAAGAAATCTCTGGTCCACTGGTGACAGTCCTGCAGTGGGAACAGGTGTTGTTTTTTTTACCGGGACCACTTCCCTCCAGTGCACTGTACTCTTCAGAGCAGCAGAGTGCTGCTGAGTATGCAGCAAGTAGCAGACATCTCAGAAACAGCAAAGTCCTAACTCCTTGGTTAGAAAAACAGGGAGGGAGACAGAAGTTTTCACACCCACCTTATTAAATGAGGAAGTCTCAAATAACTTAAGCACTTGGATAGTTTTCCCCTTTATAATTTTTAAGGCTCATTTTGGAAATTGTGTATCACCATGAACATAGTCTGCAACACGAGGTTGACGGTAAGGCAATGTTCCATTTCCTCTAATATTCCTATGGCAAGACCCCAAATGGACAAATCAGACATGGACGTTTCCTTCCCTATGCTTGCTGCAGGCAGTTACCAATGTGAAGGCCATCTGTAGAAGAAGGGATTGTGGAGGTGCCATTTCTTCCAAGATTTCTTCCTACTCACATTACATCTTGATAGTAGAATACAGTTCATCTATCTGTGACCTGAAATAGTTCCGTAGCTCTGGCCTTTTCGCTTTCATTGTTGGAGTCAGAAGACCATTGTCAACAGAAAATAATTCAGTATGTAGAGCAATGCCTTTGACCTGCCGATAACAAGGGGAAGTTAAAGAAGGGAAAGGATACAAGCAAGACCATCCAAAAAGTCCTAAAAACAAACAAATAAAACCCAGCATATAAGCCCTCAGTGATGAGGTTGAGGAACCCCTTCCAGGCATCTAAGTCATCATCTCACTCAACCAAGCTTTGCTCTCCCAGCACAGGGCAGGAAAGCTATGGGGAGAGAATGCAGGAAGAAACCAGGAATGAATCCTGACCTCCAGGAATAGAGGAGTGATTAACACACCTCTCACCCCCATCAAAACACCCCGCCATTCATTTCTCCTGTTTCCCTTCCTTCCTTCCTTCCTTCCTTCCTTCCTTCCTTCCTTCCTTCCTTCCTTCCTTCCTTCCTTCCTTCCTCCCTTCCTCCCTCCCTCCCTCCCTCCCTTCCTCGTTCCTTCCTTTCTTTCTTTCTTGGTTGTGTGGCTTGGACTCAAGGCTTGGGCACTGTCCCTGAGATTTTGTGTTTAAGGCTAGCAGTCTACTACTTAGAGCCACAGCATCACTTCTGGTTTTGTGGTGGTTAATTGGAGACAAGAACCTCATGGACTTTCCTGCCCAGACTGGCTTTGAACTACGACCTCAGCCTCCTGAGTAGGTAGGATTGATTACATGCATGAGCCACCAGTGTGTGGCTCTGATATGTTTTTTTTAGGTTACCTCACCCTCTTTTGTAATCTATTTTTTTTTTTTTTTTTTTGGCCAGTCCTGGGCCTTGGACTCAGGGGCTGAGCACTGTCCCTGGCTTCTTTTTGCTCAAGGCTAGCACTCTGCCACTTGAGCCACAGCGCCACTTCTGGCCATTTTCTGTATATGTGGTGCTGGGGAATCGAACCCAGGGCTTCTTGTATACGAGGCAAGCACTCTTGCCACTAGGCCATATTCCCAGCCCTGTAATCTATTTAATAAAAATCTTCCATCAAAATGAACTCACACACTTAGAAGGAAGTCATACCTGTTCAAATGGCTTTAGGCCAGATTCCTTCCCAAGTCTCACCAAGTCTTCCAGGATAGCTTTCTTGACGTCCTAATAAAGTAGTGAAAATATGAGTCCATTGTCCTGCTAGTGGTCCTTGCTTAGGGGTCAGTACAATGAATGCAAGATGCATTTAGTCTTTGGAGTCTTACCTTGTTTCTGCACAATTCTTCAAAGGACCCTTCATATCCTTTCTTCTGGGCCCAGAAAGTTAATACCTCAGCATCCGGTACCACGATGGCTACAAGAAATGCCTTTAACACAGACAGGCAAGTCAACCATGAGGGTCTCATGTAGCACACCCCTAGGAAAACTAATGACAGCTATGTCCTCTCTAGAGTGGACATACACTCCTGCTAAACTACACCCTACCTCCCTTAGGAGTTCAGTGGGCCTGGGTGGAGAACTCCCAGCCCCCAAACATAGATGACATCAGGAAAATTTGCTAATGTTTTAAACAAAGATGGAGTACAATGGCATATGTTTACAATCCCAACTACCTGGGAGGCAGAGACAAAGGGACCATGGGGTAAGGCCAGCCCAGGGGAAGGAGGAGATCCAATTTCTAAACCAAAAGGGCTCTAAAACAAAACTAAACACCCAAAGGACTGTAGGTGTGATGTGAAGCCCTCAATACCACAAAACAAAACAACAAAAAGACTTAGTAAAAATAAAACTATTTTTAAAAAACTTAATTCTTATTTGCTTTTTCATATACTTTTATTAAAGGTATTTTTATAAGAGTATAACAGGGTCAAGCTGGGTGCCAGTGGCTCACGCCTGTAATCCAAGCAAGATCTGAGCAATGGGTGTGACGCCAGCCCAGGCAGAAAGTCTGTGAGACTCTTATCTCTACCAAACTAACAACAACAACAACAACAACAACAACAGCAAGCCAGAAGTGGAGCTCTGGGTCAACACAAAGAGGCTCAGGACAGTACCCAGGCTGAGTTCAAGCACCAAAAACAAAAACAAAAGAACAACAAAGACAAGGTCAAATAAACAAAGGCACAGAATGATATGATAACTAGTTTTTAAAAAAGAAAATACACAGAGAATAATTTTTAAAAACTGTCTTAGTAATAATTAAGTTAAATTTACAAACCATTAATTAAACTTAGTAACAACTAGCTTAAACAAAATTTATAAGATTCAGAAACCCCAGGCCCTCCTCTTTCTGCTGCCATCTGTTGGGGTGCATACCTGCAAGCTTTCTCCATGGACAAACACCTGAGCCACAGGTTCACTTCGCGTGTAGATATTTTCAATCTTCTCAGGTGCTATATATTCTCCTTGTGCCAGTTTAAATATGTGCTTTTTCCTGTCGATAATCTTCAAGGTGCCATTCTGTTTATCAGAGAGCAAGAGGCTCTGAGTGGACCCTTGGATAGTTTCTACCCAGTATCAACCACAACCTAGTATATAGTATATATGCAATGTCCTTTACTCCCAGTGACATTTTGAAGAGGCCACTATTCCATTTCACACAGAGGGAGACAAAGGCTTAGAGAGGTTTAGTAATGAGCCTAAGGCCACTCAGCCATATATGCAGGGGAAAGAAAAGGGACTCTAGAGCCCAAGCTCATTCTATTTCACCAGTAGCACAAATGACTCCTCAGCCAACATAGAGCTTTGCTCACTGTCTTTACTGGGACACACTTTGTCAGTCTCCTATCTGAATGAGATGTGGGCATAATCTGGGCTCCCAAATGAATCAAATTCCTGGATAGCAAGAGCACAATCCTTCCGACAGTGCCCTGCAGAGTAAGGGCTTAAGAACTGTTTATTATACAAAGGTAGACTCTCTTATTTCCCTGAAGTTGATTCCCAGGACTTTGGGATACATCAATCTCACTTATTAATAACCATGCGAATGATAGCTCATTTCAAATGGGAAGCTGCTATGGTTAAAGCCAAAATCATAGCCAAGAATCTCCAGTATATACCTGATGGCTGCAGGAAATGGAAGTGTCTCCCCCACACCAGTTGCCAAGGACAAAGGGGAAGAGGAAACATGGGGTGGCATGGCCCCACAGCCACCACGTAGCAGATGGGGAACATTTCTTCCAGAACTAGGACAAAAGTGGTGACAACTTACTGGTAGCCATTTTCCAATGTCCCCTGTGTGTAACCAGCCATCTTTATCCAAGGCTTCTGCTGTTTTTCCTGGGTCCTTCAAGTAGCCCTTAAATACATTTGGCCCTTTCACACATATCTACAACAATGACAACAATAAAAAGATGGCCTATTAACAGTGTTTACTGGAAATTCTCCAAGGAAAATTGGTGTGTGTGTGTGTGTGTGTGTGTGTGTGTGTGTGTGTGTGTGTGTGTGTGTGTCCTCTAGCTAGAAGCTCTGGATTTCAAGACCCAGAAGATTTCAAGATCCAGAAGATTTCAAGATCCCAGAGCCCTCTGGAACTTGGAGGCACCTCCAATGTTCCCTTTCTTACCTCAGTAGCATGTGGCTTAAAGCAGCCACAAAGCCCCAAAGGGGATGAAATCATTTAAAAGTAATTAGGCTCTCCATCCAGTAGATGTAGCTGTTAATAGGCATCCAGGGCAATTAGCAGACAGGAGATTGGCCCTGAGAATGAAGATGGAGCTTTTGCATCAAGCTCTTGAGTCCAAAATCGCTAACACATCTGGCAGAAGGCAAGCATTAAGGAAACCTCCTTCAACCCTTGAAGGGTTAAGCACAAAGGTACCTTCAAAAAGAAGCCTCCAAAATCATCAATGAAGTCCAGCTCCAAAGTGCAAGTGAGTTGTGTCTGGAACTGTAGCCACAGTGGCCAAGTGTTACAGGAGAGGGCAGTGCTGGCCTGTGGCTCGGGGGCTTTCACTCACCTCACCCTCACCCTTGGCAGCCATGTAATTCATTTCTTCCACATCTACAAGTTTGATAAGACAGCAAGGCATGGGGGCACCAACGTGGCCTGAATATTAAAAAGAGAAGGGTCACTCCTAAATGCACTGTAATATCCTCATGCCAAAAGCAAATGTGCTTCACAGTAACAGAGGCTATAAACTTTTGTCTTCTGCTAGTATGGCTACTTTCTCTTTGGTTAAAAACTAAATAGAGTGTTGGAAGGACATGGGCCTATTCAAAGGCTCTTCAGGACCTTTCCTAAATTTGAGGTTCTGAATGATCTCTCAGAGTGTAAAATGATTTAGTAGCTGATTTGTTTGTTTTGCTGGTTCTGGGTCTTGAATTCAGAACCTGGGTGTTATACCTCAGCTGATTCTGCTCAAGGCTAGTGTTCCATCACTTGAGCCACAGTACGACTTCTGGCCTCTTTCTAGCTTACTGGAGATGAGATTCTCATAGACTTTCCTGCCTGGCATGGTCTTGAACCATGATCCTGAGATCTCAGCCTCCTGAGTAGCTAGGATTACAGGTGTAAGCCACAGGAACCCCGATAGCAGCTAATTTGAAGGGCTAGGGAAAAAAATACTTGAAATATGTTTTCTAAAACCTTAACCTCCTCATTATGATCTTACTGACCTTCTCCCCCACAGACATGACTTCTTAATGTCCTTATCCTCTCTGAGAGAATCCTTGAATTGTTCTCCCCCACCACTTGGCACCTAATCTGAAATACCAACCTTTATTTTCTTAGGCACTGATGAGTGTGGTATACATTTAAGTTTATTAAGATAGTATGATACTTTGCCCACAGTCAATTTGACTCTCTTGTCCACGGGTATTAAGGTGATCTTTTCTCAAAATAAACTCACACAGATATATTTTACCATCACCACAAAGAATTGCAATAATTTTAACAGAGACTGTTAAGGAACCTGAGGCTAAAAAGAAAATAGACATCATGAAGAATCCACAGACTGTCAGCATTCATCCCAGTAGAATGACAACCATTAGATGATGCTAGCTAGATGCTAAGATCTAGATTACTAGATGGTGCTAATATTTATGGTGTAGCAAATAAGCCACGATTTCACAAAGGAGAACACAAAAGATTTGTAGTTGCTGGCTGCCGTCGCCCATCCCTGTTATCCTAGCTGCTCAGTAGGCTGAGATCTGAGGATCACAGTTCGAAGCCAGCCTGAGCAGGAAAGTCCGAGACTCTTATCTCCAATTAACCATCAAAAAGCTGGAAGTGAAGCTGTGGCTCAAAGTGGTAGAGCACTAGCCTTGAGCAAAAATGCTCAGGGACAGCACTTAGGCCCTGAGTTCTAGCCCCACAACTGCCAAAAAAAAAAAAAAAAGCTTTGTAGTCTACAAGGGCTGGGATCCTACTAGTTACAAAGCACACTGCGGTGCCAGTTCTTCATTATTTATGTGCTATGTAAGCACCTCTCAGAGGTGTGGGTCTTTACCGCCCAGGGATTCCATTCTCATCACAGAACTTAGCCTAGACAGGTTCTTCCCTTTTTCTTGTGAGGCGAAAGGCTATGTTCATTCCATCTGCATTGACAATAGTCCCCAGGCCCTTTCAGGAAGTGTACAAAGTATAACTTGAATAACTACTTGTGGATTAAAATTACTGCAAATGCTATGACTCTGTTCCATCACTGACAAGCTCCATGGGGTTAGACATTCTCACTCTGGTATAAAGGATGCTGCTGCTAGGATCCTAGCCAATCCTCTACCATCGCCCAGCATTATAGTCAGATCTTTAACACCCCCTCATCCACCAGCATCAGGCCATTGTCCAGGAAACTCTCAGCCTTATTGGAGGTGGTGAGTGAGTCAGTCAATAATTAACACAACCACAATCATTCCTCTAGCCTAACTCTGGGCAAGGAATGGCTCTCCGGCCCACCTCCAACCTTACCTGCTGTCCAGTCTCCAGGCATGCTCAGGCAGCAGCCAGCAGTGCACTCGGTCTGTCCATAGCCTTCATAGAACTGAGTCAGCAAGAGATAGGATATTATTAATGGAAAGACAAAAGGCTCCATGCCCTTGCAGGAAGCACACGAGTAGTTGAACTGCCCCTATTCCTCAGTAATCCCTGGCTATGAAATCTCTTTAAGCTCTTGGTTCAGAAAGTTCACTCAATAGCACACCATGTATGCAAACATCTCTACCCCCAACACTGAACACTGGGATTGGTTTTCCACTCAACTTCCTGCAGATAAGCCTCCAGCAGGTCAGCTGCTGGCTACCTGGAAGGGAGCTCATTTTGTCAGTTCCCAGGAGTACTCCACACATATCATGTCACCAAAGCCCTGGCCCTCTTTAGAATACATTATCAGCTTGACTTTTAGGTACATTTATCACTTGTAACCCATCCTAGCCAAGCCCATCCTATCCCATCTGATATTAAAGGCAAGGATTTAGCTTTTCCTAGGAAATAGTGACACAAATGGTGGGCACAAACATATAATCCCTTCCCTAGGGATACACACACACACACACACACACACACACACATTTATACTCATCCTCTGAGCAACAGTAAGATACACACTCAAGTGGAAGGATTGGGAAGACTTGGTCCATGGACAAAGAACTTTTCAGTTTGGTGGAATAAGTCAAGGGATCCATTGTACAACAGGGTGATGATCTTTGAAAACTATGTTGATGATTTTTAAGGGAAAGGGTTCTATGTGTTCTCATCAAACAAAACAAAGGTAAGCAGTTGAGGTGCTATATCCACCAATAAGCTTGACTTGGCTCTGATACAAAGTGTCACTACAATTATGTATACACATATCATATCAGGTTGCAGACCAAAAAAATGCATATGTTTGCTGATTAAGAAAATAGACACAACCAGACAACTTTTAGTGAAGGGAAGACTCAGCACGCTAAAGCCTGGGATAATGCGAGACCCTGACATCTGCCTCACCTGACAGCCAAGAGCTGCTCTAAGAAACGTCAACACCGTAGCAGACACTGGGGCAGCTCCTGTGACCATCAACCGGACTTTTCCACCCATGCTTGACTTGCAAGGCAGAAAGAGAAGGAGATGGTGAGGGTTACACATGGGAGTCAGTGGATTCCTCAAAGACACCTGCTTGGGATGCTGTGTCCTGTTCTATCAGCTCCTCTGCAGAGCCCGGAAAGAGAACAGAAAACTCACAGGTGTTCCCAACAGAAACATAAGACAGGGACTGGGCCCTCTCCCCACTTCATTCCTAACTGAACTAAGACAACACTTCTATTAGGGAAATAAAACAAGAGTATGGTAGATTTGTGCCAACTACCAATATTTTGGTATTTGAGGGTGATATAAAATTTCCTTCTAGAGTGACATACTAGCCAGGTGCCAACGGCTCACATCTGTAATTCTAGCTACTCAGGAGGCTGAGATCAGATGACTGGTGTTTTAAAAACAGCTCAGAAAGGAAAGTCTACTATACTCTATCTACAAAATAACTGATAAAATAGACATGATGGTGTAGCTCATGTGGTAGAGTACCAGCCATGTAAGCACAGGCCCAGAGTTCAAATCCCAGTACTGGCATAAAACAAAAGGGACATACTTATTTTAGAAAACCTAAATGAAATGGAGAATAAGAAAGGCTAAAATCCCTGAGTGGCTGTACTAATGGCCAGATAGACTTGGAGAATGAGATCTGCCTATGGCTTTGTCTCTAATTTTCGGACATGTAACAATAAACAAAACCACAATAGCTGTCATCACTCCCTTATCTTCACATCTCTTGGTTTTTGTTGTCCCTCCCCCCCATACTGGAATCTGAACTCAGAACTCTGCACTTGCTAGGCAGGCACTATGACTTGAGTTATGCCTCCAGCCTTCTTTCTATCCCTTTAAAACTAGTTCTCATAGAAATTCTGAAACGAAGTGTGTTTCCATGAGAATAATAGTTGTGGTTATGTTTCTTACCTGTATTTTGTGGAAGATGAGCTTGTCCCACAGGCTGTTATTCCTAATGATGCCACTACGAAGCTCTGCTTCCTTCCTTTTGGAGGCAAAATCTAACAGCCATCGCTTCAGTGTGGTGTTTGCTTGGGCAAAAATCTATTAAAGCAAGAAATAATGTTTTCACACCAACCAAGATGGCTACAGTAGAAACTGGTACAATAGCAAGTGCTAATGAGCATGCAGAGGCATAGACATCCCTGTATACTGCTGGTGGGGAGGAAACATTCAGAAGGAAGGAAAACTTTGTCACACAAAAAAACTTGCACATAAGTATTCCATGAATACGGTATTTGTAGTACTATTGTATTATTTCTAAGAGTCAAAAGTTAAAACTACCCAAATGACTATCCAGGAAGGAAAGGCTAAAAAAATGTGTTCTATCAATACAATGGAATATTGTTCAAAGGAATGAAGAATTAGTATGTGCTACTTGGATGAAGCTTGACAGTGGGCTAATGAAAGAAGACAGTCATGAAAAAACATATCCTGAAGGTAGGCACTGGTCACTCACGCCTATAATCCAAGCTACTCAGGAGGCTGAGATCTGAGGATCGCAGTTCAAAGCCAGCCTGGATGGGAAAGTCCATGAGACTCCTCTGTCCAATTAACCACCAGAAAACTGGAAGTGGAGCTGTGGCTCAAAGTGGTAGAGGAAGTTGCCTTGAGTGAAAGAGCTCAGGGACAGTGGTCAGGCCCTGAGTTCAAGCCCCATGACCAGAAAAAAAAAAATCTTGGATCTATAATTTAGAAAGTAGCTGGGTGGTTGGTGAGTGAGGAGAGTGGAATAGATAAAAGGTTTCTTTCTGAGGTGATGAAAATGGTTTAAACCTCATTGTGGTCATGGTTGCAGGGCTGTGTGAAAGGACTATCCATCTTAGAATTGTACCCTTCTTTTGAGGCAGGGTTTGGCTTGTGCATGGTCACACAGATGTTTATACAGACAAAACAAATCAGACCCTAGCTTCTGATTCAAAGCCTAGCATCCTCTCCTCTTGTAGTTTTGCTGCCTGAAACTTACTCGGTCAAACATCCGGTTCAGTAGTCTTGGAACCACAGGGAAGATTGTGGGTTGAAGCACCTTGAGGTCATCCATAAGCAGCCTGATATCTCCTTGGAAAAATCCTATTCTAGCGCCATGACACAGCATCACACACTACAGGGGTAAAGAGACACAGCTTCAGCACTGTAGGGGTTACACCACGTACCAAGAGCAACACAACAGACTTCGGGATTAGTGTTTGAAGGCAATTGCCAGAAATCACCACATTTTCTAAGCCTAAGGAGTTTCTTTAAAAAATGTTTTTGCGGGCTGGGGATATGGCCTAGTGGCAAGAGTGCCTGCCTCATATACATGAGGCCCTGGGTTCGATTCCCCAGCACCACATATACAGAAAATGGCCAGAAGGGGCGCTGTGGCTCAAGTGGCAGAGTGCTAGCCTTGAGCAAAAAGAAGCCAGGGACAGTGCTCAGGCCCTGAGTCCAAGGCCCAGGACTGGCCAAAAAAAAAAAAAAAAAATGTTTTTGCTAGGCTCAGATGGGGCAATGTGTACCAGCAGCAGAGGGGAGGGCTTACAAAGAGGGAAAATGAGGACAAACATGGTCAAAACAGTTTATTTACATGTATAAACATAGAAAAATGAACCCTGTTAAAATTTCTTTAAGAAGGGGTGAGTGGATAGGGGGAAATAATAGATGAGAGTTGAGGCTGGTTGACAAACACTGCAATTATGTGTGGAAATGTCACATGAAAGGCCCTTGTACAACTAGTGCATACTGATCAAAGGTGTTTTTGCTTTTACTGATCACTGTCTTAACAACATGGAATGGTTCTATTTCTCTTAATCATCCAGAAGATAGAAAAGTTAGTCTAAAATTCAGATATATTATTTTTGATGATGACCAGAGGTTCTAATTTAGCTGAATGATATACATCTGTTGAATAAATTACATGTTCTTATATACTCCAAGTAGTTTTGGACTTCCCCCAAATCAAGAACTAATTTATTCTTAAAATAAAGACATAACTACTTGACTTTAGTCCAGGCTCATTAGAATCTCATTTCCTTTATTTGAAACTAGCTAAAACTGTATGTGTCAACACTGAGTACGCTGAAGTCATGACACCAGGCTATCTATCACCAGCGTAGCTTCATATTTAGCTACAGTACGTGACAATTTTTCCCCTGTCCAGGGAAAACTATAGTCATATACCAGATGGACCTGACAAATAATCTGCCTATTTTAAGAGGTTTTTTAAAAAAGGCCCTGAAGATGATGTCACAGAGACAATGGAAGGGGTGACATTCATCAAGATGTATTATACTCATAATCTATCTTCTGGAATTGTAACCTCTTTGTACAACTAATTAATATTTTTTTAAAAAAGAGGTACAAATGGCCCGAAAACAAAAACTAACAGAAAAGTACACATGGTTGGCAGCTAAAAGAAAGCTCAGGAGGCCTTTGTTGTGATTCGCCTGTCTGCTGAGCAACACATTTGAGATTACTTTGTAAACTCACAAGGTCTTCAGGTGTGTTAGAAGTAGATTAACAAATAGAAGATGGGATTTCACTGCTCAATAAATAATAATGAATAAAGACTGCTTTCTGTTTTCTTTTAGTATAAAATCCAAAATTTTTCTAAGACAAAAAATAAAAAAGGCAAGTCTTGGGTTTTTCTGTTTGTTTTTGTGCCAGTACTGAGGCTTGAGCTCAGAGCCAGGGAGCTCTCCTTTAGTTATTCTCCTCAAGACTGGTTGGTGCTCTATCACCTGAGGCACAGCTACACTTCTGGCTTCTAGAGGTAAGAGTTTCACGGACTTTCCTGCCTGGGCTGGCTTTGACCTACAATCTTCAAATCTCAGACTCCTGAAAAGCTAGGAATCCAGAGGCAAGCCATCAGAGCTTGGTTTCTTGATTTGTTTTTGAATTAGCAGCTGCTCAGTTATGGACAGGATTGTCTAAACTATGCTCAGGCAGAGGTAAGGTGAACACTATCCTGCTTTTCCAAGGGCCCTTAAAACAGTGGTTAAAAAAAAATTAGTCTTTGGCCAACTGTGCATTAGCAATAAGCACAATCAAAGAAAGAGACTTCCTACAAACCAAAAGCTAAAGCTTTGTCAAATGGAATAAATGAAACCTTTGCCTTTGCAGTTAATCCTTCTCCAACCTTGACCATGAAAGCATCCCACAAAAGGCTGAGTGAAAGATTAAAGTTCAACCAGCCAGCTCAGAGCTGGAAGAAGGACTTGTACTGTCACTGCTAGCACGGGACCTAACAAAGAACTATCTGAGGTGATAACAATGTGCACACATCTCACTTACCAGCATCATTTGCTCAAACATGTGAGCCAGTGGCAAAAACGAAATGTGTGTGTCACTGGCATTCACGAGAATTGCTTTCTGTAAAAAACAACAACTTAGCAGAATAAAAATAAGCAAGCAATTAGGGAAAACATGACCAATGCCTACCTCTACAACTGCCTCAAACATATGAGCGAGAGGCAAGAAAGATATCAAAACATCATCTGTAGAAGGGTTGAACACACCCTGAAAGCAAAGACACCAGTGAGGCAGAGAGCATCAGGACCTCCAAAACTCCCAGTTCCTTCCACCTTCTGAGCACAAGTCCCTCAACATTCATCTTCAGATTTTGAAATTTTGTTTTTCAGTTCAAGAAATGAAGTGAAAAGCAGCACTTTTTTTTTTTTAAGGTACAGGGAATTGAGCCTAGAGCCTTGCACATGCTAGGCATGCATTCTGCTATTGAGCTACAGTTTCAGTCCTAAAAGCAGTATTTTATCTAAATTGAGTAGAACTCATTCCCAATGACATAGTACATCCACTTCAGAACTTTTTTCTTCCTAAAAGGAAACATTTTCCCTAGTTAGAATGTTAAGGGATCATGTGCTCTTTTTAGTATTTCAGAGTTGCAATACCTTGTTAGTGGCAAGTTCAGTGGCACCTTAAGAAATGGAAGATCGACCCCCAGTATTATTGCAGTATTATTATTATTATTATACCCCCAGTTATATTGCAAAGGGAAGGGGGAAAAGATAAAATAACCAAGATTATTTATTTCAGTTTGATCAACTTTTTTTTTTTTTTAACCATAAGGCCCTACTTTATCCCCAGGAAAATACCCCAATTTATTTAGGGCAACCTCAGATCAAATGTGAACTGCATCCTATGAAGAAATCAGACTTAGTAATATCCATGCTTTTTGTTTGTTTTTGGTATTGCTGGGGATTGAACCCAGGGCAGCCAGCTATATTCAAAGCATACTCTGTCACTGAGCTATACTCCCCAGCATCCATACTTCGTAAATTTCTGATTTAATACAAAAAGTCATTCCCACTTTCATATCCCCCTTGATAATATATAACTGACTTGTTTTTTGTTTTTGTTTATTTTTGTCAGTCAAGGGGCTTGAACTCAGGGTCTGGGTGTCCCAGATCTTTTTTGCTCTATCCAAGTGGTAAGCTAGCACTCTACCACTTTGAGCCACAGTCAACTTCTGGTTTTCTGGTGGTTAATTGGAGATAAGAGTCTCGTGGACTTTCCTGCATGGGTTGGCTTTGAAACACAATCCTCAGATCTCAGCTTCCTGAGTAGCTAGAACCACAGAGTTGAACCACCTGTGCCAGGGTGACTGATTTTTAAATCAAATTCTGTCATTATTTTCCTCAACAAGACACCAATGTATTTTAAATTGCCTTTGAAGGCCTGTTATAGTAAATTGAAATATTGCTTCAATTAGGTATTAAATGGTGAACTCTATTTATACAGTATATACCAAAAGAGATATATGGGACTGAGAAAGTGAGTGTCAAGATTCCTCAAAAGCAGCTACCACAGATGCCCATCTCCAAACCATTAAGCACAGGCTCTTCCCAAAGAGATTAGGGCTACAGAATAGCTCAAGAGACTGACAGAGCAAATTGTGTTAAATATGAAAAGAATATAAAGGAAAGGCATTATATTATTCAGTAAGCACTTTATAAAAACAGAGTTGAAATATATATAGCCTTGGTGTTAGGGACTGAGTTGTGTCCTGCTCCCAAATTTGTAAGTTGTAGTACTAACCCCCACAAATTAGGAGGTAGGGCTTTGAGAGTATTTGGGAGTGGGCCCTGATTCCAATACAGTTGCTATCTCATAAGAAGAGGAAAGAGACACCATAGCACTCTCTCTGAGCATGCGCAGAGGAGAGACCACGTGAATACCCAGCAAGAAGATGGCCTTCTGCAAGCCAGGAAGAGAGCCCTCACCAGGAACCAACTTTGCTGGTGGCTGATACTGGACTTCCAGCCTCCTGAACTGGGAGGAAATCAATAACTGTTGTTTAAGAAACCCAGGCTGTGATACTTGCTTATGGGAAGTCAGGTAGATTAAGACCTGTGGATAGCAAGCTTGAAAATTATAGGAAATAAGTGAGAGTCTAATATGCTAATCTTTCTCATACAATGGGAGTTAACCAAATATAATAATAATAATAATAATAATAATAATAATACAAAAACTATCAACGGTGTAACATGTCATGGCTAACTAAAAGAAATTCAATTCCCAAACACTGAAATAGTAAAGGCACAGAAAAGCATCTTTCCGGTGTCCTTTCCTAAAAGTATTTATAGGACAGCATCTAAATAATTTTACTACATAAGACATGCTATAAATTCCATCACAAATAAGAACTGGAGAGGCAGCCCATAACAAAAACTAGGTGAGAGGTGACCTTTGGCTGTATTAAAAAATTCTGACCTAACTCAGATACTACTTACATTCTTGAGGCCTAATGCCTATCAATGAATGTGAGGTAAGATGACAATATCCCCAAAAGTTACCTCTGTTGCTTTCACAAAAGCTGAGCAATCGCTCACTAGATTTCCATGAGTGATCAATGCTCCTTTGGGGTTGCCTGCAGAGCACATAGGAAACAGAACACAGTTAAAGACAAAGAATACAGAAACGCTGTATACTTAGGGACACATATATTTCTACTGTTGGATACTCAGGGCATCAAATATTAAGGAACATTAAATTCCTGAGCAACTTGGAGTCCTTTCAAGAAAATGTATCCTGAACTATAGTCACTGACACAGGCAAATTTTAGAGATGTGTGCACCCAGAGGAGAAAAACCAGGAGTTCTCACGTCATCTGCCCTAGAAAGATGGGTGAATCTAATAAATGAATAAATATGTGGCACTTATTGGATTTTAAGAATATCTTCTAGTGCAACAGTGGCACTTGAACCATTCTGCCTCTCCCGCTTTCTTTCAGTCCATTGAGAGCTAGGATGTCATCCAAGAAGGGGGCAGAGAATATAGCTTCCAGATACCATTTACAAGCAGTTCCATATCAATATTTAGAGACTGGGAATATGGCCTAGTGGCAAAGCACTCGCCTTGTATACATGAAGCCCTGGGTTCGATTCCTCAGCACCATATATATAGAAAAAGCCAGAAGTGCCACCATGGCTCACGTGGTAGAGTGCTAGCCTTGAGCAAAAAGAAGCCAGGGACAGTGCTCAGGCCCTGAGTTCAAGCTCAAGGCCTGGCAAAACACACACACACACACACAAAAAAAAAATTTACCTGTAGTTCCACTTGTGAAACAAATTATTGCAAGATCTTCAGGAGTCGGAGGCTAAAGAAGAATAAAACAAGCAAAACTAGTACCAAAAGAGAAAATTACAAGTCATAAAGCATCAACCCCTCCCCAACTTCAAATCCTCTCCAATAGGATAAATAATGAAAACAGAAGGCTGTGGCAGTTATACATGCTTACCTTGGGCTTCCTTTGGTTGGTTCTTCCAAGGTCCTTAATTAGGAGAGAGAAACAAAAACTTAAGTGAAAATATTTTCTTAGTAATGTCACATCCAATCACTTCAAGCTGGCTTTACTACGAGAAAGCTGGCTTAAAGACAGCATGATGTTTAAATTAAATGAACAATGGTACTTTTAACTTACCAGAGGCAAAAATATTTATCTACTGTCATAAGAAGCCATTTTTCCAATTATCCTCTTTCTACAGAAAAGGAATTTGGAATGGTTTCTGAAAAAAGGATTTATTCAAAAGAGGGCAGTCGATGTCTTTTACTGTGTATTTTCACTTCTACTCTCATTTCCTATTTTGGCCTTTACAGAAGTGTTGTTCTTACCCTTAGATCTTCTTCAGCTTCCCAGAGCCAGAGTGCAGCTCTGTGTGACATCTTCCCTGGGAGAAAACCCAACCTCTGCTACACATAACAGTGAGACATTTGAGAGAGGCACCACTATCTGCTCTCTGCACACAGCCAGGAGAGGGGCTTTGAAGTCCTGTTATTGGGTGTCAAACAGTAACAGAAGACCTAACAGCACTTCTTGAGCATGCTCAGGTTCAGAATGATAGATTCTTTTCTATCATTTCTATGTTCCCAACAAAGCTTGAATGACTACCATTGATGTGGTTCCATGTATTGCATTAAATTCCTTTAGTAGCCATTAATTAAAAAATATAAGTATCTTCTTTTTCCTGTTAAAATCAAACAGCTTGATAGGCATATGGAGTAGGCATACCTCCCATAGGATGGAAAGTAGACAGGCCTGCTCAAGGCTCGCTGAGCCGTATCTAATACAAAGCTTTTAATCTTTTTTTCTTTTTTTGTGGTCAGTTGTGAGACTTTAACTCTGGGCCCAGGCACTATCCCTGAATGTTTTTCAGCTCAAGGCTAGCTCACTACCATTTGAGCCACAGCGCCATTTCCAGTTTTCTGGTAGTTAGAGATAAGAGTCACACGGACTTTCCTGCCTGGACTGGCTTTGAACATCGATTCAGATCATCTCAGCCTCCAGACTACCTAAGATTACAGGTGTGAGTCACCAGTGCTCAACCTCTGTCTTGTTATTTTAAAAAGGGAAACTATAAAAAAAAGTAAGTTGCTAACTTTAGGGGATGGTGAGCTTGAGATAAATGGAAGAAGAACAACAGAAAGGGTGACAATGATCAAGACGCATTTCACTCATTACCTGACATGTTGAATTGAAATCCTTTTGTATAACTACTGAAAGACAATTGTATTTTTAAATCCCTTGGATAAATTTGAGTTCTAGTTAATGATAAGCATATAAAGTACTAAGGGATAACAAAGTCTGTTACATATTGAAAATGCATCAAAAAGGAATATAGATTGATGAATGAGTACAGGGATTGAGTGATAGATAAATATATAATAACTCAAATATAAGAAAATTTTAATTGTAGATTCTTGGTAGTGGGAATATTCCTAACTGTATAATTCTTTGAAACAGCTGACTAAATAAATGGAAACATCCATATACCCATGTTTCTGTTTTCCATCTGTCGAAACAGATGTTAATACAAATTTGATCACACAAATCAATGCCAATTTTAAATTTCATTCTTTATGTCTTGCTTACAAAATTCAAAAAAGTATGAATTCCTATTAAATAGATAAGCATAAAATAATCTTTTCTTGAAAATAAGTTTGTCACTTATCTAAGTAATGTTTTGATTTTCAAATTATCATTCAGCAGTCAAAAACATATTCCTGTGTATGTCTGGGGGAGGGGCAGAAGTGTAAGAGGACAGAAAAGATATTGCCTTTATAAAAGGGAATTAATTATGGAGGAAAATACCAAAGTAGAGACATGCTAGATAATGGCAAAATCCCAGCTTAACAAAGATGCACAGCATCATATTCCAGCCACCCACATGCATGTAAGTGCCCACAGACATGGCAGAAGCTAATTAGAACCATGTGTTTCTCTATCACCATGAGTTGCTTCAGAAAAGGGCCTATAGATCCTTACTTGTAGCCTCACATTCTTTTCAGAAGGATGAAAACTATAAATAAAACTTTAAGACCCTATTTATAACAGTTTTATAAAACCATTTATAATCTCTTCAGAAACAGCATGACTTAGCTACTTGGCTCACTAGTTTCCATGATGTGGTTATAAAAAGATTCTCCTCCTCCTCCTGCTGCTGCTAGCTTCCTTGAATTTAAGTCAGTTCATAGGGACTTCACTTAGTCTCCTCAAACAGTTACCTTTAAACTTGGGCTTACTGTGAATCTTACATCAAAAATGAGAATAAACCAAAGCAAGTATCTACGTTGGGAATTCAACAAAAGAAAAGAATGAAGCCAATCTATGCATGTTGCTGTGTTCCAGACAAGTCAGTATGTAAAAAGGCACCGCATCCTAAAAAGGATGTTCACATGTAAAACTACCCCCGAGGGAAGCTGACATCCATAGTTTCAGCACCGATTGGTATCACTCATCAGGCTCTGGACTAAACACAAGCATTGAAACCCACTTTATGAGCAAAGACTTCTGCAAGTATTAACACTGACCAGTCCAGAGAAATCTTTCCAATAAGAAAATAGGATCCCTGCTCAATTTTGAACGGTTGCTGGGAGAACATGCAGCACTGTTGGGTTACAAGTGGCACTGGGTATGTGAGATGGGTATGTGAGATGGGGCAGGGACCATGACTCACCTCCATTGCCTTCATACTGATGATTTCCACACCACATTTCTTGCCTCGCTCAACCAGGTCACTGCCATACGAATCCATGACAACTATGACTTTAAGGCCTGATGTTAACTTGTTTTCTACACTGTCTAGTAAGAGTCTGGCCTTATCTGGTTTGTCAGCAAAAATCACAGAAAGTTCAGCTGTAAATGAAGAGAGAGGATAAAGAATGAGCTCTTAAAGCTTGACTCTAATATTTGACCCAAGAATAGCATAAGTGCTACATTTTTCCTGTTCTTCCTCTTCCTCCTCCTCCTCTCCCTTTCCCTCCCCTCCTCCTCCTCATCTTCTTCTTTTCTTTCTCCTTGTCCTGGGGCTTGAACTCAGGAAGGCCTGGGTGCTGTTCCTGAGCTCTTATTTGCTCAAGGCTAGCACTCTACCACATGAACCACAGGTCTACTTTCAACTTTTTTTGGTAGCTAATTCGAGATAAGAGTTTCACAGATTTTCCAGCCTCAGCTGGCTTGGAACTGTGATCCTCAGTTCTCAGCCACCTGAGTAGCCAGGTTTACAATTGTGAGCCACTGATGTGAGGTGCAGGGGTGGGGGAAAGGGACGTTACATTTTTTATTAGAAAGGTAGGTGTACAATGAAACGTATACTCTCTATCCAATCAGGCATACAAAGGTAAAGCCACTGCATCTAACCAACAACTAGGTTGACACATAGATCCCAAACCTACCTTTGTTGACTATGTATGTGATGGCTTCAGTTCCAAGGGTATCATAGAGGGGAACCACCACCATGGAATACGTGAAGCAGGCCAGCTCAGTGATCACCCACTAAATGGTAAAGATCAGGGAGAAAAGAGGAAGATGTCCTATCAGAAGCACTCCAACACTCCTCTGAGATTCAGTGGAATAAAAGAAACATTCGTGTATCTACACTCAGGGCCATATAAAGGAGAGATTTACAAAACAAAATCCTTCCTCCATCTTCAAAAGAAAGTGTAATCTGACTGAAGAAAGGTGGCAAACCCATGAAAAGTCATTAATAATACAAGCTAGTGAGCATGGGTAGGAGCAGCCAGCCTAGAAGGACAGGTAGGCTAGAGCAAGGTGACGACAGAGTAAGTGGTTTTCCTCTCCGGCTGGGCTCAAGACAAAACAGGGGCTGCCCACAGCAGTGTACAGAGCAGCATGGGGGTAGGGGAAGGAGGCCATGTATTTCTATATTAGGAAAATATTTTTTTAAAAAACAAACTTCCCTTTGAAAAGCATCATAGGAAAGACATGACAGAACGATTACTCATCTTGCCACTGAAATGACAACAGCTGACTTACCTAGCCAATCAACATGTCTTGTGACCCTATAGGGCACTGAACATATTTCTCAGGATTCTGACTCCTGTGCGGAAAAAGGCTCAGCACCATTGGAAGAGAATATAAGCACCCCACTACTTGGCCTGGAACTGGGATGTTGTGGGGTGGTTTTTTGTTTTTCCCTGGAACAGACTTTAAGTTACCAGCATGGAGTCAGGGCTGAGCCTCTCAGCAGGGGACATGTGCCTTGCATGGTCCTCTCTTTCTTGCCTCTTATTGTCACTCCACTGTTGTAAAATGCCTCTTTCCTTGATTTGGATACAATGTGATCTGAATGTGCACAGATCCTGGCATCCCTTGACCTTCCCGCCCTACTGTTTATAGCGACTCTATCTGGGTATCACTTCCAGGAAGCCTTCCTTGGCTGACCTCCCATAATCCTTCTGTCCTGTGTCCACACCACATTAGAGGAAGCATCACCTCTGGGGTCTGTCTTCCCTTTCATGATACCTCAGGGATAGCACCCAAGTCATTATGTGCAGAGGGGCCCTACGGAGTGCCTGGCATGCAATAGGTATTGAACTAACTCATAAATGTAGGAACCAGTCTAGTTCTTGTAATGAGGACTATGCTGTGGGTGTATATATTCATGGTAAAATTCCAATGGATATGTTTGTCTGGAATAAAAGAAACCAATTTCTATAAGCATAGTCATAGGCCAGCTGTGGGGAATACTATTTCTCCTTTTATGGAACATGAAACTCTTAAGAAGCTATTCTGATATGTAAAACAGGAAGTAGCCCAGGGACTGTAGCAGGGATTGTGTCATTCTGGACTTAAGTATATAAAACAATAAAGTTGATTCCTTTACATTGGATGCTTAACTTTTCCCAAAGCAGTTCTGCTACTAACCTGCTGACTGACCATTTAAGCAATACCCCCAAGATGGACTCTTATTTAAATTGACTTTCATACTGTGGCTTCCCAAAGCTCCAAGCATGGGCCTAGACTGCCAAGTAATACACTGTGTGTACATGAAGCCAGCTTATAGGGGTGCTGCCCCAGGGCTTTCTCTGTCTTTGTCTCTGTCTCTCTCTCCACTTCTCTCCCTCTCCCTCCATTCCTTTCTCTCTCCACTTCTCTCTCTCTCTTCAGTTCTTTCCTTTTCTCTCTCTCAAGGTTACCCAAGGTTAGCCTTTGACTGTTCCTTCTACCTATTTCTTCTGAAGAGTTGGGATTACAGAGACATGAACCACCTCTCCTGCTTGTCTGTTGAGATGAAGGTCTTCCTAACTTTTTGCCAGGGCTGATCTCAAACCATAATCCTCCCATCTCTGCCTCCCACTAACTGGGATCATAGGTTTATGCCATCATGCTGAGCTTGATTTTCAGATAGAGTCTTGCTAACTTTTTTTGTGATAGGATCCTGCTAACTTTTTTTTTAAATTGTTATTATAAAGGTGATATACAGAGGGGATACAGTTACACAAGTCAGGTAATGACCTGACTTTTTCTTTTTCTTTTTCTTCTTGGACAATGTCACCTCTTCCCTTGCTCTCTCCCATCTCCAACCACAAGATGTATAGTTCATTTTCAACATAATGTTTAGTAAGTATAACTGCTGCATTTGTTCACCCTTTGTCCCTTCACTTTTTTAACCCAGGTTGGCCTAGAACCACAATCTTTCTCCATCACTGTCTCCTGTAGAGCAAGATTTGTCCCTTGCTTGACTTAAGGTAATGTCTTGTTTCCTCCCCTTTCCCCTTCCCATGTTGCACTGGAACTATGATCCTCCTTCCCTGTTTCACAAGTAGCTGGTATTAGTAGGCATGAGGCATCATGCCCAATCCCTCATATGTATATCTTTCTAAGGCATAATACAATGCCTTTCTCAGTGAAACTCAGACAATAAAATCTAGTCTCAAGCATATGTCTGCATGAACCTCCATGATTATCTACCTCCACGATTCAGAAGTCAAGTGTAAGCACCTAGTGGTTAATACCTCAGGTCTGTTTTGAGAGAAGATGCCGATGAACTGATCTGAGGAGGCCTTGAAACCCTTCTGGATCAGTGCTGAGCCTATGTACTCTGCCAATTCTGCAACCTGAAAGAAGGGGGGAAGACATCAGAAAATAGCATTGGGCCCCATGTCAGGGAACAAAGTTTACCAGAGAACACATATACACCAGCCAGCAAGCAGCAAGGCACAGAGAAGAGCTATTCATTTACTGAAATTATTATAAAGCCATGGTTTTATTTGCTACACCTCAGAATTATTGGAACTGATCACAGGCTTCCTTCTGAAAAGCAAAAGAATTTCAACAACTGTAGATGGCAAATGATGATGACATAGCTTTATGCTTCCTTTTCTGTTTTAGTTTTACATTATAAAAGCAATAAAGGGACATGGGTTATTCCTTCCCTCCCTCCCCCGCTCCCTCCTTCTCTCAGTGTGATCAACTGAATCCAGGGTCTTCCTTGCTTATACTAAGGCAAATGCTCAATCACTAAACTACATCCCCAGCTCTTGTTATTTGATATAGAGTCTCACTAGCTTGCAGAGTGCTAGGTTACATGGCACCACCACACCCAGCTACAGGTTTTGTCTTTTTTCCTTTTCATTTAAAGAGAGCAACAGCAAAGTAACAAAACTTTACCAGTGGTAACAGAAACCGCCTTTTATTAACCTTAAAAAAATTAAGAGTAGGGCTGGGGATATGGCCTAGTGGCAAGAGTGCCTGCCTCGGATACACGAGGCCCTAGGTTCGATTCCCCAGCACCACATATACAGAAAACGGCCAGAAGCGGTGCTGTGGCTCAAGCGGCAGAGTGCTAGCCTTGAGCGAGAAGAAGCCAGGGACAGTGCTCAGGCCCTGAGTCCAAGGCCCAGGACTGGCAAAAAAAATTAAGAGTAAGCTATTCTCATTGTACTCGTTCAAGCTTATAAAGGGGTTTTAAAAAGGTCTATGTACTTATTCAAAATGATCTAAAGTAATAAGACAACAAAAACCTGGGTAAAAAGACAAGTGGCTGGATGGTTGAGGTAGTGCATGAGAAAAATGCTAACTAGGTAAATACTATAATTATGAAAAACAGAGCAAACTTGGAGTAATAGTATTAGCAATTATTGTGAGCAATTTTTAAAAATTGATACTATTAAAACAACTATGTAAAAGAGGTACATTGCAAAAATTAGACAGGGCTAAATACTGCCTGTTCTTACTCCACTCCAATCTCAAATTAACAAAAACACTTAAAAAAATCTTTATTTACATTTGAATGTTCAAGTGTACTTTTAAAGCGGACACACACACACATACACACATATACATACACACACACACACACACACACACACACACACACACACACGTCTGTAGGAAATGCAGCCCCACCCATCCCCACCAGGAATCTGGTTGGTTCTGGGATGTGGAGCCATCCAGCCTGCCTGTGGGAATCACACTGACATTGGCAGGCTGCCAGTGAAGCAATTTAGTAGGCAGGGTACCTTCTATTCCACAGAGCAGCTCACAACTACAGGTGGCACTTGAGGGACTGATTCTGAGGAATGCCTGTAATTGTCTGCAGAGCACATGGGGACAATATATAAACATTTGTATTTCTAGAAAGGTGGTCCATATCCCATCATTCTTTAAAAAAAAAAAATCTCATGGGAATTGCTAGCCTCCAGAAGGTCAGATTAATTGGGCACATAAAAGCTGGGCACTGGAGGCTCACACCTGTAATCCTAGGTTCTCAGGGGGCTGAGTGCTGGGGATTATGGTTCCAAGACAGACTAGGCAAGAAAGTCCCTATGATTCTTTTAAACCACCAATTAACCACCAAAAAGCCAGAAATGGAGCTGTGACTCAGGTGGTAGAGTGCTAGGCTTGAGCAGAAAAGCTCAGGAACAGCACCTAGGCCCTGAGTTCAAGCCCCAGGACCAGCACAAAAATAACTAACTACATTAATTAGATATAAATAAAATGTAAGTCTGCAAATCAAGGTTGACTTCATATCTTCCCAGACTTCAACTAAAATGTGCAAAACATAAATTAACAACTTTGGAAACTTTAGTTTTTCAGTCTGCCTTAAAAAATTCAATCTGCAACCTTGGTCTTACCCATCCAGACAATAGTTAGATTAACATTAATCTTTAAAGCACTGGAGAATTCTTTGAGGCCTTAATGTCATAATACATTGTTGTCTCCAATGAACACTAACTTTTCTCAGGATTTGTTCAAGAGAGGCAGGGACCAAGGCACAACAGAGGTGAGGAAATCTCCCTGGTTACCTGAACTACACAGCACTGTTCCTTCTTGGGCTAGGTAAGGCATGATCATTCACACTTTTTCTCTTGAGATTCCCATCACCCATCCTCTGAGAAATGGGAAGAAAGTATGTACTCAGTTCAAGAAGTCCCTGTCAGTACTAACCCTCAGATGTGCTTTGTGGCAAAAATGACAACTCCCTTCAGACAGACAGACAGACACAGACACAGACACAGACACAGACACACACACACACACACACACACACACACACACACACACACACACACACACCTTCAAATAGAGAAGCAACTTTCACCCAAAACACAGAGGCAGGAAGTCAATTTGTAGTCATGAATGCCACAAGATTACCGGGCCTTGGAGCCAGGGACAGAGAGCCATTTCCTGGACAGCTGTGCTGTGTGGGAAACAAGGCGGGGAAGTGGCTTCCAGCTGTGCCTGCCTGTCCTGGGTTGCACTGGGGAAAAGGCAGTGACATCTAGGTTCGGTATAATTATAATAACATAAAAATAAAAAGCAATGCTTTCCTGCTCTGCAACCTGACACTTACAAACTGTATGTAAATAATTAGAGCCACCAATCAGTGGGGAGAGAGTGAAAATACTTAAGACCCGGTTTCCTTTGTGTTCAACAGCAACCCAGATGGGCTACTTCTTGGAGTAGCTCTAGGCTGCCCTAGAGCTCAATGTCACACCCATTGAGTGTGGACCTAGGACAGCTTTGAGGACCCATGCTGAACCATATTGAAGCAGAAGAAGCCATCAGATAAAGGCTGATTGCTGTAGACCTTACTCCCTGTCTTGCTGCCATTGTGCAGCTGTGATTTGGGGCAAGTTATACTTCTTCCTTGGGCTTCTGAGTTCCTAGTACCCCTTCCTCAGAGAAGAGCAAATTCAGGTCTGAGGAGGAGTCATTTGCTTCAAGTGTTTTGGCCCCAATTACCATTCATTCTGCAGTGTGGTGAGCAGTCACAGAGCCAGGAAACTCACCTGCTTGTAGGAGAGCCATTCATAGGGTTGGTCTGGTTTCCTAGAGCCTAAACAAGGGCCATTGTCTAAGAAAAAAAACAACAGAAAAGAATAATCACAAAATAAAGGATGGTTCTAACATGCATAGACATGCCTGTATCTTAATTCTATCCTACCTTTTCTACAAGATACTAATATTATTCTACTTTAGTTCTCTAATTAGAAAGGAGTTCAGGTTAGAAATGTTTACTCCCTGGGTTTTGGTCTGAATCTTTTGGGTTGTTTTATTTTATTTTGTTGCTGAAAAAGAGCAGGAGAGGCTGGGCACCTGTAATCATAGCTACTGAGGAGGCTGAGTAGCCAGCCCCTACAGGAAAGTCCATGAGACTCTTATTTCCAATTAGCCACCAGGAAACAGAAAGTGGCAAGGTGGCAGTATGGCTCAAGTGGTAGAGTGCTAGCTAGCCTTGAGCTGAAGAGCTCAGGGACAGCACCCAGGCTCAGAGTTCAGGCCCCACAACCGACAAAAAAAAAAAAAAAAAATGACCAGGAAAGGTGGCATAAACAGAGGAAAAAAATGGGAAATTATAATTTTTCTGGACGCTCAAGTTTTGAATTCAATTTAATATCCTATTGGTTTAGGACAGGAGCCAGTAGTAAGAGATAGAGTGCCTGTTACTACAGGTTTTCAGAAGAAGAGATGCTCAAAACTGCAAGAGAAGTTTAAAGCATTCTCACTCAGAATATGGAAAGAGAAATGAAGTTATTTATATGATCAAATTCTGATTACCCCAAGGACCAGCTGGAATCACATGATTCCTAATTACATGGGTGCAATCCTAATGGCCCAGAAACAAACTGAAGAAAAGATGAAAAAGGAGGGACAATAGGGATTATCTGTGAAAGCAATAGTTGAGAAACACCAGGGTGCATTCCAATTCCAATTTAGCAAAGAAGCAGAAAGAGATCCCTCCACACCTGGTACCACCCACTGCAGGTTTGAATTCAGAAAGGCACTCAAGGCATTTGACTTTTTTTTTTTTCCAGTGGTGGGGAAAGAACCAGAACCCATGGCCTTACACGTTAGGTGAATGCTCTCCCTTTGAGTGAGATCTCCAGCCCTTGTACAGGTGTTCAGATTGGGCTTGGATATGAGATGTCTGGGAGAGAATGGAGGGGCCTTGACAAACATGGCCCTGTTATCCAGAGTTTATGCCCTAGAGAAGTGTGATGTACATGCCGATTTGATTCAAGCATTGGTCATGAAGATGGGAACACATAGTCTGACACACTGACTTATTCAACAGAGAAAAAACAGGTTGGACTCTACAGTTCACACAAACTACTACAGTAGATAACTGCAGATGGAGGGGAAAAAAACCAATTAGCAATAGGAAACCATGTCATTTTATTCCTCAAGAACAGAGGCTAGAAAATTATAGCCAATGGCCCAGAGTCCCATTGCCTGTTTTTGTAAACAGTTATTGGAACCCAGATGAACTCATTTATTCGTGTATTGTTGAAGTTCTGCTACTGACCATATGGTTCAAGAAGGCTAAAGTATTTACTATCTGGACATCTGCAGGGTAAGCATGCCAACTCCAGCTTTAGTCTGTGGTGGTGAACCCCCAGGCTCACCTTATAACTTAAAACATGTACCATTCCCAGGCCCTGCTAGCAACATGGTTGATGTGACTAGTGCTGTTGTTTTTTCAAGACAATGATAAGATATGTCTAGGTGATGATGAGGAATCTGATTAACACAAAACTCAGGTGAAAATTTTAAATCTTAGGTTTCTAATCTCTAAACTGACTTCTTTATCCAGATGCTGGGCTTTGCTCTTCTGTATTTCAGTCCTATGGTGTCCTAAGAAATTAAGGCTTAGAATAAAAAGCATCTCTGATTAAAAGAAAATTAAAAAGGAAGAAAACAGAGACTTTCAAAGCAGCTCCTTTTTTTTTTTTTTTTTTTGGCCAGTCCTGGGCCTTGGACTCAGGGCCTGAGCACTGTCCCTGGCTTCTTCCCGCTCAAGGCTAGCACTCTGCCACTTGAGCCACAGCGCCGCTTCTGGCCGTTTTTTGTATATGTGGTGCTGGGGAATCGAACCTAGGGCCTCGTGTATCCGAGGCAGGCACTCTTGCCACTAGGCTATATCCCCAGCCCAAGGCAGCTCCTTTTAATCATGTAGGTAGGTGTCACATAAAGATGTCCCGACTATAAATGCACATTGCAGAAGTAGGCATATGATGCTGAAAGGGAAAAGGGGAAAAATGTGCCACTTGGAGGTAGGGGGTAAAAATAATAGACCAGGAAGATGTTCTAGAAAAGATAATATGAGAGATGAGTTTTATAAAATTAATAAAAATCCACCACGCTAGGGTGGAAAGAAAGGGTTGTATGATAAAGGTAAGGAATAAAAGAACTCAAAGAATAGGTGGGAGAGCAGAGGTGTGTGGCCTTGTTTGAGGACTGTATTCAAGGGGGGGTCTCGGAGGGAGCGATGCTAGAAAGGAGGAAGGTACCAGACTCCATAGGTTCCTTTGCCACAATTAGAAACTCAGAGTCGGTTTGTAAGCCAACATTTTCAAAGTGTCTCTGATGGAACACTGCTTCCTAGGGAGGTCAAATGATAGTATTGTGGTCCAGGAAACTTGAAAAACTCTGGACTGACTGGGCCCAGTTGTATGGTCTCTCGACTGTAGGAAACATTAGCACCCATCAGGAGCTACTTGTGGTTCTCCACACAATATGGGACATATTTGGTGAGGAAGCCCCCTGGGACACAAGAACTATCTAGAGGATTCAGTGAGGTCTGAGACTGGCTATGAACAAGTCACAAAAGGAGACAGAGGGCTTGAGTCATGCCAAAAAAGGCACATGATTCACCAAAATGCTCCTTTCTGAAAGGAAGGCTGATCTTGCTTTATGAGAAACAAGCAGTAAGCATTAGTCACAGAAACAGGCTTACTTGACACGTGCAGACCCCTCTGGAAACCTTCATATAGGGTTCTAACGTCGTCGTAGTAGTACACCAAGAGCTCATCGCTGTCGAGGAGTGCAGACCTGCGAGCACCATCACTGCCCTATTGAAAAGACCAAAAGGCAGAGCAGCATGTTAGAAAGGAGAAGCCTACGACATCATGTCTCAGGATGTAGACTTGTTATGGAGTGGCTAAGTCAAGTTAATTAGCATGCACATTCCCTTCTGGGCTTGTTTATTTGTGATGTGAATACTTAAAAGTTCATGCTCAGCAGTTTTCAAGTATAGAATACATTGTAATGAACTATACGTTATAGTCACTGTGCTGTAAAACAAAGCCCCTGGACCTACTTCAACATAAATACAATTTCTACTTGCTAATGAAACACAAAGTAAAAGCTGAAGGCACTCCACACTATCCTTTCCAGTATATGCTCAGTGAGTACTGCTTGAAGAACAATGTGCTGATGTCCTAACTAAAGGGAGTCACCCGTTTACCTGGGGGGAAGTTCAGGCTTTGGGGAAACAAGACTAAGACATGACTGTAAAGTCTCCTTTTCCTAAAGGAAATTGAAGAAAAGACAAAAGAGGCTCACAGACCTATCATCAGCTATCCTGCCAGGCAAAGCCAGAGAAAAGGAGGGATTGACAGGAAAATGCCACCACCATACACATTGACAATTCTCAAGCTCCTGCCATCAATAGCATAAAGCATACGCTGTTTAGCTCTGGTGGAAATGACACACCACTCCATTTTATTCCTATGACAGCATCTACATTCTCTAAAAGATTATTTCAACAGTTCTAGCTCCTTACCAACTGCCGTGAAATCCATGAGAAACTCCAGTTTCTTTTGTGGCATTTAATAGTAAAAACCAGCAGCTACGGATTATATTCAGGTTCAGAGCATACCTGATGTCACTGATACCTTCCTCTAAGCTGTCTCCACCTACCACAAACTGCCACAAACAACTCCTCACTGGGGATAAGATAACAGGTAGTTCTTATTCTTCTGAAGCTGCAGCTGAGGTAGGAGCTAAGCCCTCTGGGGCCAAGAAAATACTTCCAAGGGTCCAGATATCCATAGGCACTGCAGAAGCATTTATTTTAGACAGATAAATAAAAGCTTGACTACTACCTCACATTTGCAACAGTCAGGGGAAACCTCTTGGGCAAAGTAAACTGTGATAGGAGAAGTTCTGACTTCAAGAGTAAAGACTCCAAAAGTGGAAGAGATCGCTTCCAGCTTGAGGTTTGATGAAAAAAACAGGAGCAACCCCATGAAACAGAGCAAGGTGTCAAGGCAGAGGTAGTCTGGGCAGCCAGAGCTAATGGGCTCACAGTACATTCCAGAGAAGTGCTAACTTGGAGACCCTTTACAAGTACCAAGGCGCATATGTGTGTGTTACACACACACACACACACACACACACACACACACACACACACACACTGTACTGAGGAGGAACCAAGGACTCATGCATGTTAGACAAGCATTCTACCATAGAGCTACATTTCCAAGGTGGAAAAAAAAATTAATTAGGGTTATTCCCTTCTTCTTCCTCTCTCCTCCCTTTAAAGTAGTGATTTACACTTAAAATTGATTCAGCAATTAAGAACTATATTAAGGAATAAACTACCACTAGCAGCCTAGTAATTTCCTCTAAAGTTTTTCCTATGAGAATATCTTTATATAAATTCTTTCAATTTTTAATTTGGGGGGAGGGAGTAGGGTGGGTACAAGACCCAAACATGAGGCCCTTCTGCACTCCAGGCAAATGCTCTATCACTTAGTTATAATCCAGTCCTTCTGCTTAACTTGAAAATATTTTTTAATTACCTTTAAGTAGTTGTACAGGGAGGCTATTTAACAAAGCAGTTTATGAATACAATGCATTGTGATCAGTGTCTCCTTCAACATTCCCTCCCACCCCCCCTCCCCCGCCCCGCCCCGCGACTCCACCTTTCCCTTAATTTTCTTAATTTTGTGGCATGGACAATGAAATCTTGACTGCATTCTCTCCCCTGTCCCTTTGTTGTCTACTCTTATACCCTTGGCCCCCTTAAGGCATGTACTCCTTTCCAGGTGCTTATTTTGTTAGGCTTTGGCCTAGTCCTTCTAAAAAAAAAAAATTACACCGTTAGAGTTCTCCATAGTCTATTATATTTCAGTTAATTCATTTGTAACTACTTGCATAACAACCAATATGTTTACATTCTATCTACCACAAATGAGGGAAACCATGCAACCTCTGAGTCTGTCTTACTTCACTTAATATAATTTTTTTATTACTCTTTGTGTGTGTGGGGAGGGTGAGGGGGAGTCCTTGGGTTTGAACTTAGGGCCTGAGATCTGTCCTTGAGCTTACTTTTGCTTAAGGCGAGAGCTCTACCACTAGAGCCACAGCTCCACTTCTGGCTTTTTTTTTTTTTTTGCCAGTCCTGGGCCATGAACTCAGGGCCTGAGTACTGTCCCTGGCTTCTTTTTGCTCAAGGCTAGCACTCTGCCATTAGAGCCACAGCGCCACTTCTGGCTGTTTTCTATACATGTGGTGCTGAGAAATTGAACCCAGAGCTTCATGTATACAAGACGAGCACTTTACCACTAGGCCATATTCCCAACCCCCACTTCTGGCTTCTTGGTAGTTTATTAGAGCTAAAAATCTCATGAACTTCCCTGCTTGGCTTAGCTTCAAACCCAGATCCTCAGGTCTCAGCCTCCTGAGTAGCTAAGATTATAGGCATGAGCCACCAGTGCCCGGCTCCTTTTATTTAACTTTATTTTCTTTTTGGTCAGTCCTAGGGCTTGAATTCAGGACACTGTCCCTGAGCCTCTTTGTGCTCAAGGCTAGCACTCGACCACTTGATCCACAGTACCACCTCCAACTTTTTTCTGAGTATCTTACTGGAAATAAAGAGTCTCATGGATTTTCCTGCCTAAGCTGGCTTCAAACCACAATCCTAATAGCTTCCTGAGTAGCTAGGATTATAGGCATGAGCCACCAGTGCCTGGCTCTTTTGTTTAACTCCACCCACCCCCCCAGAGCTTGAACCACACAGTCATTGGCCTTTTAGACTCTGGATTCAACCTCTCAAAATGTGGCTTCTCTGTTTCTTCCCCATACAACAGTATCTCTTTTAAGTGGAACATTGCTTTCCACAACCTACAGAGGGATCAGAACTGAAAACAAGGCAGAGGGGAATCAGGTAGATAAAACACAAGCCTGAGATATCTTTTCAGAATAGACAAAGGACCATTGTCTGAGGGGGAAAATTATATACATAGAATTATTTCCATATATAATTTTATGATATGATTTTATAAGATACTGTATAATATAAAATAATTTATGTATAATATAAAATAATTTATGTATAATATAAAACTGTGTGTGTGTGTGTGTGTGTGTGTGTGTGTGTGTGTGTAAAACAGGCCTGGAGCCCAAGAAGCTTGGATTCATCCTAAAGGTCCACCTGGAACTTGTGAGAGAAGGGAATGATAAAGAATGAATCACAAACTGGGATGCGATCCTACAATCAGGCTGTCAATAAGCACGTCAGGAGATTTCTCTAGGCTATAGGTCCTAAGAGTAGAACTATTCCAGAGACATTAAGGTCTCAGCAGGGAACTGGTAAAGATGGGGGTTAATCTTCTAGGATCATAGATTACAAGAAATCTATAGGAAGAAATATACCAAGAGTGTAAGCAGGGAAAAAACCAAGCTGGAAAGAAAACTTCCTAAGAGCCTAGATGAGAGTGAAATACAGATATTGGGTCTAATTAGCACCATCTTGGCATCTTAGTAGATAATAGAGACATTCCAAAAACTCTTAAGAGTTGAAATACTATCCCCAAGTGATAAGTGTGCCTGAATTCCTAGAAGTAGAGGCGGGGACTTGCATAATATATTATTGGAATTGCCAGGTGTTTCTTGTTCCCACAAGGCCCCAAGCTCCTGCTCAAATGCTTCTTTGTGCTCAACCATTTCTTCTTCCCATAATGTCCTGGGTGTCTGTTCAGCCAATGAAAAGAGTCAGGGTATTGCATTCAAGAGCCATCAAGCAATCAGTTCAAAGCTCAGGAAGATATTGGAGGAGCCTTGTAATATAAAAACCACTCCTCAGGCTAGGAATATGATTTAGCAGTAGAGTGCTTGCCTTGCATGCATGAAGCCCTGGGTTTGATTCCTCAGTACCACATAAGCAGAAAAAGCTGGAGTGGCACTGTGGCTCAAGTGGTAGAGTACTAGCCTTGAGTGAAAAGAAGCCAGGGACAGTATTCAGGCCCCGAGTCCAAGCCCCAGGACTGGCAAAAACAAAACAACAACAACAAAAAACAAAATACTCCTCTTATTTGGACTCCTCTTCAAAAGAAGAGTTTCACCTACTTTTATCATTTAGCTGTACAAAGTGTTCTTGGATGAAAATTCCTTTCACTTTCAAATGAACTAACTTTGAAGGCTTTCCCTTTACTCTCAAATAAATTACTCTATTTACCTTAAACACTGTCTTAATTTTTAATTATTTTATGGGTAGAAAAAATAACCCTGCCCCTAGATTCAGTTCCACCCATCAAATAGTGTGGATTGAGATTGAGACCAAATATTAAGTTTAGCTTGGATTTGGAAACCACATACTTTCAAGAAAGGCTAAGATCTTGTTCAACTTCTCAATTCTTATGTCAAAAACCATTGTTCTAGAGGATCATTTAGTAAACCCTTTTATCTAACTGGTTCTTTAAGGAGATTTAAGTTTTTGGTGGTATAAAATCTTCAGTACTTTGAGAAACATGGAGATAAAAAAAATGCCAAATTGAAGTTAAAGTGGTTAATTACATCCTCAGTAAAGTCATCATCTTGATAACATAACCAGAGGACAAGATATTTATTATTATTTGAATTCGTAATTAAAATAATTAGCAAGAGCTTGGAAATGAAATAGCAAGCAAGTCATATGGCTAAAAGAGAATGCTAACCTAAAGGCACTGGTGAAACTGGGTGAGAAGTCACATTGTCACTAAATTGGAAGGCAGGTGCTTTATTGATGGAGGAGGGACATTAAACATTGAAATCAATCACTCTATAAAATGATCATGAGCTTACTCCCTTAACAAATCATCATTTAAATGTAATTTAAATGTTTTTCTTCTTGGATGAAAATACTAAGGTTAAAACACTGGGTATTCACAGCCTTAGTTACATCTACAAGCAAGAAGGATTGCACTCTGTGTTGAGAAGCTCAGGTATGACAGCTAGTGCCAAAAATGTCCCTATGTGTCACAAAACATAGATACTTCAGAAGCAGGGCCTTTTCACTACAGGGTTATCCAAGTCCATGAGGCTATTTCTAGGAACATCTGCTGAAATGGAAAATAGATATTTAAGTGTGGCATTCACATATACCTGGCTCATGGGTGAGGGGGCTGGGTTAGGCTATGAAACCAAACTTGTCAGTCATCAAGACTGTGAATCAGGAATAATAATTACTATTTTTATGTCTTTTAAAATGTAATTACAGAGATTTCCAGTTCAAAAAAAAAAGTTGATGAACCCAACACACTAATGATGAATGGAGTAGTCATTAGTCTATTCTCCAACAAGTATATATATTAAGGTTCCTGTGAGGTCATCGTCCCACATGGTGGACTAGGAAATAAAAGGTTCAAGTTCCCCTGCAGTGCAGGAAGAGAGAAAAAGGTCAAGACAAGCAGAGGGAAAGGTTCAAGAAGGAAAACACTGAATATCTGCATATCAGTGGTTCTCCAGACTAGAACTCTTGCCAATAGTTGACAAATAGGAACACTTGGCAATAAATTTTGTGCAAATTACATTCCTGAGGATTTCGTAGGGATGGAAAGAGCCAAGCCTGCTGGGGGTATGACTGAAGTGACAAAGGCCTAGCAAGTTCAAGGTCAAAACTGCCAAAAGAAAGGCCTATTCCTTATGAAGTACAGTGTCACCCATTTCAATTCTTTAAGTGGGTGTCTACAGACCCCAAATGCCTATTGGATTAGTACTACTGCATATTCTGAGGGAGAATTAGGTTGAGAGGTAGAAAGTAAAAGATAAGAGGTGGGGGAAGGGGGAAAAACAAAGAGAAGGGAAACATGGGTGGGAGCCAAGTGATTTCTAAAGAGACCACCAAACAAATGGCTGGATTTTAATGCTAAGCTCGGGAAGAACATCAGCACAGAGAACCACACTATTCCAGGGAGCACTTCTTTCTCTCTATACACCTACAGGCCACTTCCCCTGTGCCCAGACCACCAACACCCACTGCTTTCTTTGCATCCACAGATACAACACTGCTTTTTCCTACAGTGATGTTTCAGAGAGGAGCTCTGCTCATCAATCACTATTTCCAGCCACACTAGATTCTGATAGAGCAGATGAGAGGTCTTTTAAAAACCAGCCTATGGAAGTGCCCTCTACCCCTTGTTTCTCAATGGTAATAGACAGAGGACTTTTAAAATTACACAAAACAGCATATAAGGTACTTGCATCATATTCACTGTCACCTTTTTTTTAACCCCTTTCCCTTCACCTATTTTCTTTCCACATCCCTAAGTCCTTTTTACTTTCAAGTACTCTGGCCAGATTCCACACGTGACAGAAAACACATCATACTTGCCTTTGTGAGATTAGCTTACTTCATGTAACATGATCTCCAGTTACATTTATGTTTCTGCAAAAGATAATTTCATTCTTCTCTATGACTGAGCAATCTTCTTTTGTGTATGGACACCATGTTTTATTTATCCATTCATTGATTCTTGAGCCCTTAGGTTGTCTCCTTACAATATGAATAGGTATACAAGTACCTCTACTGTATGCTGATTTAAGATTCCTTTGGGTGGGTATCTAGGAATGGTACAGCTGGATGATGTGGTAATTCTATTTTTGTTTTTGGGGGAACCTCCAAATGAGTTGTGTATATATTCTGGATATTAATTTTCTGTTGTTTTCTTCCGGTCTCCCTCCTACAAGTTACCCACACAATTGGCAAGACAAGTTTCAATTTCCTAATATCACTGTTGTTAAAAGTACAGATTAATTGTTCACAGGGGTTTCACTATAGTATCACACATCTGCATACTTCATGCAATTCAATTGATCTATATGTATATACACATACATATGTAGATACACACATCATAGAAATGATCCTGCATGTGTTGGCATATATGTTTATATGTAAGGTACATATGTAAGAGAAAATATGTGACTTTTGTCTTTTCTGTATACCTATCTTCCTTATTTGTAAGTGAGGCCTATAGGCAGCAGCTCATGAGGAATGATGATCAGGACCCTGCTATTACAAACGGCGAGCAAATGAAAGTTAATGCCTAAAAGGAGTAAAGATTCACATGAGGATGGCAGACAGTTATGAAACCAGAGCATCAAGCTTGGTGCTTTTTGAAATCTCATATGCATTTCTCTAATGATATACATATTGGATATGTTCCAAAGTCTCCCGAGGTGAGAACTGGGTTTGCACTTACAAGTAACTACAGAAACATTATGTACTATGTCATATTTACCAACAGTAGCCGAAATTACCAGATGTTTCTATTGTTCCAAAGCTCTCTCCTTTTTTCTACCTCGGACCTGGCTAAAAACCACCAGTCTAATAACCCTAACTTACAGCTAGCATTGGCACTTCTGGAAACCCCCCCGGCTGGTATCAGCAAATATCACTGATGCCACCATCTAACCTAACTCTACCTTCCTTTTTCTTGCATCTTTCACTCAGGCTACTACCTAAATGTGTGCCTCATAGTAGTATCTGATTCTGCTCACCTCAACAAGAGCTGACGTGGGGCTCACCTGACGCAAGGCTTTCAAGTCCAGCAAATCATCACAATTCTTTGAGTCTCTGCTGCCATGACCTCTACAGGCCTGCACTTGCTTTATCTCCATAAATCTGGTGGGAGGCTTCATAAAACCATGAGCCATTGATCAGCTCTCTTGCCTTGCAGGAATTGCTTAAGCCAGTTTGCAAGTGGGCATTTATACACATGCATGTGTGAAGACTGATTATGTAGAAAGGAGTTATTACACTGGCTAGCCACAGAGAAAATTTCAACTTTGTATCACACTCAACAAACATTCTAAATAAGGACTAAGATTGCTGTTCCTTCTTGCAGAGTACACAGGAGCTGTGGGGGCAGTGGTTTGTCAGTGGGAGCCACCTCCAGTGGACTGTGACTTATGAATTTCAAAACCACCATAAAGCCAGTTGCTGGTGGCTCACCCCTGTAATCTGAGCTACTTTACAGGCTGAGATCCAAATGGTGGTGGTTTGAGGAGGCAGAAAGGTCTGAAGCAGAAAAGTCCAAGAGACTCTATCTTCTAAATAACCAGAAAATAAAAAGGGGGACTGTAGTCATGGCTCAATTAGTAGAGTCCCAGCTGCCTAAGCACTGATACCAGAAAAAAAAGAAAGGGAGGGAGGGAAAGAAAGAGGGAGAGAGGAAGAGAGGAAGGAAGGGAGGAAAGGAGGGAGGGAAGGAAGGGGAAAAACACTACAGACTAGGCATGCTATACTGAGCTGACTTCAAGTCCTTCCTTAAGGAGAACTCCAGTATTATAGCACAGAAGCAAGTTCCCTGGCATTTATCTTAGTTTAAGGATGGTTCTTCCCCTCTACCATAGATAGCAGAGGCCCTAAACAGTTCTTCCCACTGGCATACACGTACAAGGATAAAGCCTGTTCTGTATGGCCAAAGTACAAGTACTTGCGGAATGAGCACGTATCTGATAACTATCTTCTGCAACTTATGCAGAACTAAGTCTGAAGCATCACATCCTTCATATTAGCCTTTCTGTGCACATGATTAAGATGCTAAGGCAAGTGGCTAACATATATATCCCATCATACGAATACTATACATTTCAACCTTTCATGAATCAGCCAGCCTGTGATCTGAACATCATGGGATCACTGAGTGTGGAGCTAAGCCATCCATCTGGGAAAGGACAGGGGTTACCTGAAAGGAGCAGGTTCTGCCTGTTGTAAGATGTGACTTCACATCCAAATCAAGGCCTAGTAACAAGGCCAGACACTAACTGCTTTAGTTACTAGAGTAAATTTTAATCTCAGTTTTAACACTAAGCCTTAGAAAAGCAAAAGATTTCTTAGTATAAAAATATTTTCACTTGCTATAATTTATTCCCTTCTTTTAAAAGACACAAGATTTGCATGGAAATGTCTAGTGATAGTAGAAACTGTCAAAAAAAAATCTTTCTGGCCTAACTTGACAAGGAAGTCACTTCAATGTCTCCGTCAGTAAGAGAAACTCACATATGTTTTGCCCCCACAAGTGTGATGGTCTTTATGCTTCAAACTGATTTGTGTCCTACATCCCTTGATACGAATGGGTGGGCCATACAGTCCCCAGTTCTGTTCTGACCATACCTGTGTCCAATCTAGCTTGGGGATAGAGGATTCAGAAGGGTAGAACTGCTTAAGTTTACTTCCTTCCCTCACCTGCACCTGATGGTTGATGGTTTCCTGTGCTATATCTACCTGTGTTCAGAATCTAGACTCAGTTTCTTACCAACCCTGTCCTTCCACTTCCAACATTACCTTCCAAGTGCCTGCATGCTCACTTTGCGAAGAGCTTGCTCCCAAGTTCCACAGCTCCAAACACTAATTCTTCAAATTTGCCTGGACCTATTTGCCTTTCCCTCATTGTCCTGTCTATACTTCTTCCCTCAGACCTAGTTACAATAGACAACTTTTGGTCTCTATAATGAAGGCTATATAATGTATAATCTATATATAATCTATCTATCTAATCTATATATAATCTATAATGAAGGCCATATAATCTATAATGTAACTCCCGATCTTCCTCCAACTTCACCACTTTGGAATCAGTTCTCTCCTGTACAAAATCTAAGTGCTAAAAGAGAAGGCAGTGCTGGACGCTGGTAGCTGCCTGTAATCTTAGCTACTTAGGAGGCTGAGATTTGAAGATCACAGTTTGAAGCCAGCATGAGCAGGAAAGTCTGAGAGACTCTAATTAAGCACCAAAAATCTGGAAATAGAGCTGTGGCTCAAGTGGTAGAGTGCTAGCCTTGAGCATAAGAGCCCAGGGACAGACCCAGGCCTTGAGTTCAAGGAACCAGCACGGGAGACAGAGGAGAGAAAGAGAGAAAGAGACAAGAAAGGAGAGGAGAGAGAAGAGAGACAAAGTGAAGGAAGAGAGAGGAGGGAGGAAGGGAGGGAGGGAGAGGGAGGGAAGGAGGAAGGGAGGGAGGGAAAGCAATTATGGAAGAAGAAAACTAACATTAACTGTACACTATTGCTGGCCAGGCAGACACTATATCCACACAGGAAAGGTACCACCATTTGTTTTCCAGATGCAGAATGTGAAAGCTTTAAGTAATTACAATGAGGATCTCTAATTACACCGTCAATCTCAGGGAGTAGGCTGGAACAGGTGAAGACAGGAAATTTTGTGTATCAAGTATGAAAGCAACAAAGAAAGCCTGCTTCTATCTCTACTTAAAAGTTCAAAGCAGCCTTTGGAGATGGAAGCTCCTCCTTGGCCTGTGGAGAAAGGCTGGCCTTCAGGTGACTGTGGTGATACCTTGATTGAACTACATTCATACTACACGGATTCTTGTCCGAACCCAGGATGCCATGTGGGCTATGATGCTATGGCGATGGCACTGTCTTTGTCACACAGGCAGTACTGGAGTCCTGTTTACCACCCTGAGTGTGAGCAAATGGTGCCCATTTGCTTTCAGAGTAGGAAGAAAGCAACAACTATTCCCTCTGTCAGCCCCTAAGTTAGTGTTAGATATCCAGGACCTTTTTGTTTTTACCAACACTTATGAAATGAATGGGGCTCGTTTTTCCATGTCACATGGGTGCATGAAATGATGTCAATTCCATCAAAGTATGTACAATCACAGAGTACCATGACTCCAGAGTGATTTTATACTTCAATTTTTATACCCTTCTTTGTAAAAGGCAAAACAAGCTCAGGGTCTATCCCTAAAACCTAAGAATTCTGAGAATCAGAGCTAAGTCTACTTCTATACACAGAGAGAAAAATTGGAGAGCCTAGATACTGGATAGTAAAATGATAGATTTTAGTTTCCTTTCAGCTTATGTGTAGTGTTTAAAGCTGTTCTGATGGGAACATCTATAATTATTTTAATAAGGCACAATGACTTCATGCTAAGATGCTACTGAAAAAAAACCACACAGCCACTGCCTCCCATGACTTCCCATATAATAAAAATTTGGCATTGCTAACAGTTCTGCCAAGTTGGGAGCATCTAAACTGACTAGTACCATATGCTCTGCAGAAGAGAAGGAAAGCCAAATCTTCACACCTATGTTTACCTCAGGTGAAGGACTAAGGTTCCTTTCCCTTCTCAATAAAGGCACCAGGGCTCACTTTCCCAGCAATAGTTCAATCATTCTATATTGATTTTTGGCATGTATGAAATGGACATAGCTTTGGCATATTTGAAGACTTCAGGCTAAGTATAGAGTCTTACTCCTGTAATCCTGGCTACTCAGGAAGTAGAGATTGGTAGGATCATGGTTTAAGGCCAGCTGGAGCAAAAAGGTTGTGAGAGACATCTCAACCAATCAAAAGCTAGGTATTAACCACATGAGAAGTGCAAAGAAGAGAATTCTGGTTCAGGCAAGCCTGGGAATAAATTTGAGATCCTAGTTGAAAATTATAAAAGCAAGAAGGTCCGGGGTTGTGGCTGAAGCCAGTGAAGTGTATTTCCTAAATAAAAACAAGCAAGAAAAAAAAGAATTTCATATGAATGAATCCAGAAATACTTTTTTAAAAACTAAAAGGGAGGGGGAAACTGGGAGAGAGTGAGGGAAGGGGTAACATTGTACAAAAATAAATATAGTTTTTACCTGACTTTTGTAACTGTAATCCCCCTGTATATCACCTTTATAATAATAAGAAAAAAGAAAGAAAAGCCAACTCTGAAACCCCAATAACTAAAACTAAACTAAAAACCCCAATAATTCCAAAAAGCTGTTTAATGAGGCCAAGGTTTTATGTGGAAGGGTATATACACTTTCTCCTAGATGACAATCAATCTAAGAGGAAATGGAGGGGGTCTTTCATATCCCCATCTAAAAGAATCAATGAGGCAGCACTGTGTTTCTTAGCTTCTTCTGTGTTGAAAATAAATGCTAAAAATAAATTCTGACCTAAGCAGGTTTCCCCTGCAAAGCAAAGAGTAGATGAAGAGTCACAGCACTACTGAGAACTGGGCTTCTTCATCTTTTCAATAGCTCATTGTTTTGTGTGTGTGTGTGTGTGTGTGTGTGTGTGTGTGTGTGTGTGTATGTGTGTGTATGTGTGTGAATATGCCTTGAAAAAGATGAAGGAAAGGAAAGTAGAAAAGGAACACTGAGGAGTATCCTCCCAAGGGCTCTGGGGTTTCCTTATGCAGCCCCACCAAAAAGCCCTAATCAGATACTCTGGTTAAATTTTCCTAACCCTGAAGTCTTTAGCTTTTCCAGGCCATATGCAATCCTCATACTCAATGATACAAGCTCAGATGCCTCTTGGTTGTTCTTTCTTCATGTTCTGACCTACAGGCTATAGCCATGTTATTCATCAAATTCCTAGTCTAGAAACATCCAGGGTGAAAATCAGGAGTCCTTTACCACAGTCTGAGTATCTGCTCTAAGTATCCAATGTACCACCAACTGTCTTCTTTCTGTACAGGGGGTGACTCTCTTTCTTGCTGGGATATCTCACCTGTGAGGTCAGGGATTCTTCACTGCACCCAGTAGAATCTTGTGACTCCTACAGAGCCTAGCCCAGGCTTAGAAGCTCAGTGTAACTTCTGCAATAATATTCTGTGTGATTGTGGACAACCGACCTGCCCCACGCCCTTGATCCTTCAGCCCTGTGTCTTGACTCCCATGTCTCTGTACTGCCATCAACAACTCCAAACAAATATTTGATTTTGATTGTGACCTTGATCCGTGTACCACTTTGATGGAGCTTAGTGAGGTAGGGGAAACTCAGGGAAAGCTCAGAGGCCCCTCTGCCCCTAGTCACTGCTCCCCTACTTACCGCCACTTCCACTGACTGCATGGAGAGGTCGCATGGCGGCTTTAGGGCCTTGGGCCTCGTGGCGTACCAGAAAGTGGTGAGTGCAGCAAAAGCTCCGAAGCCCATCAGTGTGTTGGTGGGAAGGGTGCGCACATATTGACGGATGTCAACCAGTTCCGGCAACCGAAAATACTGGAGCAGGTCGTGGGCTTGCATGGTCCTGTGCTGGTGCTTCTTTACACCAAGTTCTGTAAGAAGAGAAAAATGGCATGTTGACTCCAGGCAGGTAGAGTGCTCTTCAGAATTCTCACAATTCTGACTGGCTGACCAATCAAGACATTAACACCACGGGCTAGGTCTCCTCCCAGATGTCAAATTTCACGTTTCTAAAAACACTTCAGGGTAGTTTGTTTTTGTCCCATTTCTCCATTGTTTTGTGTAAAAATGTTTTCATTAACCACATGTGAAATACTTTATTTGTGTAGAATTCTCCCCATAACATACACAAATAAGTGAAATTGTATTTTTGTTCTCTTTCATTTAGTTAAATGCATTCAATTCTCATTATCAAAGCTAATAGGAATATAAGTGACATGAAGCAAAACAAACCAGTTCCAACCACCTAAGGACAATCAGCTGTATTTTCTGACAGATCTCAGAACAAGTTCCCCAACTGGTAAAACAGACCAACCTAAGTTTCGACACCTCTCTCTCACTTTCCTGGCACGTGTGCATGCTTGTTCACTCCCTCCCACCCCCATCTCTCTGCACTGGTGTTTGAGCTGAGTTTTCAACTTGCCAGGCAGGTACTCTACCATCTGAACCATTTTTTTTTCAATAGAGTCTTATATTTTTGGTTGGGGCTGGTCTCAAGCCATAGTCCTGCTATTTATGCCTCCTGAATAGCTAGAATTACATGCACAGAGCACCATACCTAGTTACTGGTTGAAATGGGGTCTTGCTAACTGTTTGCTTGGGCTTGCCTTGTACCATCTCCTGAGTAGCTGGGATTACAACCATGTCCCCAGCATGCTCAGCCTTTCCTAATATTCTTTACACCACACAACTGGCATACAAATGCTAGGAAATTCAGCTGGCTATTCTAAAAATTAGATCATTTGCTTTAAAAAGCATTCCCCCCAGATACTGTACCTAAAACAAATAAAAAATATAAATGAATTAGGATGCAAAAACTTTAAGGCACATGCCAGATATCTAGATAGACTATAGAAAAGTATTGGAGAGAAAGTATAGAATGGTATTCAAGGTCTTAAATTCTGGAGGCAAATCCTGACTCTCTGACTTATTCACTGTGTAATTTAGGATAAAGCATATTGTTCCCTGTACCTTATTCTGCGTCTGTATATATGGAGATGAAAGTCATACCCCCTTGGTAGGCTATTAAGACTAACAAATGACTTATATAAAGACGATGTGACACACCACCAGGTGTGTAACTAATGATAGTTGTTGTTTCCTCTACCAATGATCTGATGAGTCCTCACGGCAGGTTGCTCAGCTAGTGATAAGCCATGTTTGCCCACAGTTTACACATAAAAGAAAGAAGCCAAAACATACAGAATAAAATCAGATAAATTTACAGACCATTTATATACAGATGATTCTAAAAAATAAATGTACCATAGAATTTTTTAAACTCAATTCTCAGTAGAAAATTATTGATTTATAATCTTCAAACAAAAGGGAAGGAGGGGCTAGGAATATGGCCTAGTGGTAAAGTGCTCACCTCATATACATGAAGCCCTAGGTTCGATTCCTCAGCACCACTTATATAGGAAAAAAAAAAAAAAAAAGCCGGAACTGGCACTGTGGCTCACATAGAGTGCTAGCCTTGAGCAAAAAGAAACCAGGGACAGTGCTCAAGCCCTGAGTTCAAGGCCCAGGAGTGGCAAAAAACAAAACAAAAGGGAAGGAACTCAAAGCAAATCAGCTGAGAGGCTTTTTCTCAACAACTCCTTAACAAGGCAACAAGTGTTCCAGCAGTACTGTAGATCAGATGGCATCACTACATATTCCTTTAATGGCTAGGTCACAAGACTAAAAAGTTTTCTTTTGGAAACTATAGAAATCTTCTTTTTAAATGTCAATCTATGCTATTAGTTATCTTCACAGAGTAGCAGAATATCAAGCTGCTTTTACTGACCAATAAGAGCCCAGAGTAATGCAATTGCTTGAATCATTCAGTCTTATGTTACCACCTCTGCTCAAGTTAGGTAGACATAAACATAGACACATGCATGCACACACAGAATTACAAGGTTTAATAGGACAACAGAGAAAGAATAGATAATAAATGTCTTCAGGTCAAACTCTACAGAGAAGGCACCGACCCTTACAAAGTCACTTACCCCCTGTGCCACCAACAGCGGACTGCTGGGTGACAGAGAAAAGGGCAAGACAGGCTGGGGGGTGGGGCAGGGGCTAGAGGAGCTCAGCTGGCGCTTACCGTGCAGCCAAGGTCTTTCAGGGCATTAGTCACATGTGAGTCTCACACTGCTGCCCACTGGGCTAAAGGTAACTAGCAGACAAATCCATCCTTGACTTCTCAGGAGAGCAGAAGGTGGAGGATGGGCCAATGAGGAGCTGGGATTGCAGTCACCCCACTGCTCCACCCATGGGCAGGGACCAGCATCAGTGAGTGTTGCTGCAGGGGGCAATACTGCGAACAGTCACTGTTTTCTTTCTGCTCAGCTTCCCAATGAGAAGAAACAATGGGCACATTTCTTTTAAACCCTTGACACAGAGGCTGGGAGGTTGGGTTGTATGTCCGAAGAAGAGACATCCCAGAAAGAAACAGATTATGAGAAGTCACTCGCAGCAGACTTTCTCTTAGAGGCATTCACAGAAACTGAGCTACTCTAGTCACCTGGCATGTCCCAGTGCCCAGAAACAATGCACAGAAACTGAGAAAACAATGCCAAGGAGAGGATCCCAGCTTCTAATGAAGTGATACAAAAATAAGCCAGCAAGGCCTTCTAGGTCTTGAAAAAGGCTTTTCTGAGGAAGAGATGGATCCATCCAAGTTCTGTGAGAGACTTCATGGATAAGCAAAGAAATAGAGTCTAGGTCCTATTCGAATACACAGGTGGCACAAACTGCACCACAACTCTGCAAACAAAAACAGCCTGACACATCTAATGTGCAGCTGGGTGCTGGTGACTTGTCCCTATAATCCTAGTTATTCTAGATGATTCAAGATATTTGAGGATTCCGGTTCGAAACCAGCAAGGGCAGGCAAGTCTATGAGATGCTTATCTCCAATTAACCAGCAAGAAGCAGAAATGAAGCTGTGGCTCAAGTGGTAGGGTGCCAGTCTTGAGCACAAAAACTAAGGGAGAGGGTCAAGGCTCTGAATTCAAGCCCCACTACCGACATGCAAACACACACAGAAAATCTAATATGAGAATTCATCTTGCTCTCTAGTCACCTGCCACTCGACTTCATTACCCTCAGCACACCTAGTCTGGATGGGGATTCCCCACTCCTCAGATAAACACCAACCCCCTTTCTCTACCCTCCTATCCCTGCGGTAATTTTCCTAAAAGCTACATTACAACATGAATTTACAGTGGTTGTTCAACAGAATTTCATCCCAAGTAAGGATATCAAATAAGTTATCTCAAAACAAACAGAGTCATGCAGAGATGATTAAATTTGTCTATTTAAAGGAACAGCAGCCACCAAGCTATAAAATGTATTACATTAAGAAAGTTTAGTAAGTCTGGAAAGCTGAGTCTTAAAACACACACACACACACAATACTTTAGAACATTACATGTTTAACAGCACACATACAACAGCATTTTATTAGATACTAATCTGTATTGCTCAGCATTTAAAGCCAGCCAAATTCCTCCATTTAGTGGGTGGTAGGACAAGCGACAGCAGTTTAATTCATCCTCTTAGCTGGCAGCCAGGTAACAGGCTGAAAATCAACTTCACCGAACAAACTGGCTAATGCTGCAAATCAAAAAACAACAGCCTTTGCATAAAGAACTAAGACACTATCTCCCTTAGATATGTGTAGCTCTTATTAATGAAACTAGTAGCATCAAAAATCCATTGCCAGGGCTGGGAATGTGGCTTAGCGGCAGAGTGCTTGCCTAGCATGCATGAAGCCCTGGATTCAATTCCGCAGCACCACATAAACAGAAAAAGCCAGAGTGGTGCTGTGGCTCAAGAGATAAGAGTGCTGGCCTTGAGCAACAGGAAGCCAGGGAGAGTGTGCAGGCCCTGAGTTCAAGCCCCAGGACTGGCAAAAATAAATAAATAAATAAATAAATAAAAATCCATTGCCTTGTATTTTTCTGTTCTTAAGGAAAAGTCACTTGGGTATTTAGCAATGGGAGAAAATTAGGCATGATAACTAGCTTTATATGTTGTATGAAAATATAAACACCATGCTTTGATATTCAGTCCTAATAGGTCTTTTAATAAGCAGTAGAACTCATGTATGTGCTAATAAATGGTTAAAATGTAGAAATGGATTTTGGTCTCATTTCAATGGTGTTATTCAATGGTGAAATTTTTTTTTTTTTAATTCTCTCAAAAGCAAATTTTCTCTAGGGTAGTTTATAGCCCAGATTCAGAAATGCTGCTGCTTGTTGCTAAGAATATGATTCCCATGGCTTAAAGGCTTAGGAAGCCAATATTTCTCAGTCGCAACAAACCACTCTACCAACAGCTAGCTTCTCCTTCCTCCCAACTCCTTACAAACAGGGGATTGCTCAGCTGGGCCTTTTGAAGTACCTGTAAAATGAAGTCAGAAGCCTTGGAACAACAAGGGGAAATGTAACAACCGCCAAGGAAATCTGGCCCAAGTTAAGCAAAAACAAACAAAACCAAAACAAATAGAGCAGAAGACGCCTTTAGGTAGCTGTGGTAGGAGTCACAGCAGGGCAGGGTAATAGAACCTGGATGGTATGACTGCCAGAAAGTGAAAATTTTCCTACCTCCATCCAAGCTTTGGGTAGAATCACTAACAACACAAGCAGCATTTCTTTACTGTTTTGAGATTTCCCGTCCTGCATTCTTACTGAATATCATGAAAGCAAAGTGACAAGAAGAAAACCAATGGCAGAGGTGCAAAAGGCTTCCTCAAGGTATTGGTCAGGATGGAGTCACTCATCTAACTTGAAATTCTACCGGATATGTGATTCCTAACCTCTGCTGGAACACTGATTGTTATGAGAGTCTCAGATGAAATCCACATATCTCTCAGTATTTTACATAAATGCTAGCGGTTACTATCACCAGGGCCTCTTCACACATGGCTCCAGTGCCTGGTGTACACAAAGGTTCACCACTCACCCCTGTGTATGCTTTATGAGTAAGGAGGCTCAGAGCCAGAGGTGATTCACAAGGACATCTTTCTCTATGGCCACACACAAATGTGTGCACATACATACACACACATACACATACACAATCTACAGTTCTAAACTTTTTACTTACGTTAACATTTTATTTTCTCCTTATCATCTACAAGCCAAGAAACAGGTCCTGTCGACATGTGCCTTCTTGTGAAGTTCCTCGAGTTTGCATCAAACTGAAGAATAGCAGTTTGCTGGAATGCTGCACTAAGAATGCAGACCACAAACAAACCCACACAAATAGTTCCCCACTTGGGCAGCAGCAAATGAAGAAATCCTGACATCTTTCCTTAACGCAACAAGCCAAGCTGGCACCATGTTGCCATTCCTTGAGCCACCTCTTCCCCTTGTACAATAGGCTATTTACAGAAGGCTAAAAGTGCCCCCTTTGTCCTGTACTAGCTGGGCAAAGCTCAGGCCTCTGGGAAGAACAAGAGAGCAGCAGTCAGGCCATTTGCTGCTCTTTCAATCTGCTACTCCAAAACTGTTGGATTCATGCTCCTTAACCCTGGCTGGCAAACCACCTAAAGCTAGATTTGCTTAAGCCATCATCTCTAGAACCAAAAGAGCAGTTTGCCTGTCCCTCGAGAGAGAAGGAGTAACACAGGCCCTAAAGAGCTGTAAGCCTCCAAGCTAGAGGAGAGGCAGAGGTCAAGATCCAAACCTCACCCCACACAGGAAGCCCCTGCAATGTTGCTGCCCGTGGCCCAACTCACTGTGGCATGAGAAGATTTGTAATTTGGGTAACTGGGATTAGGTGCACAAGTACACCAGTGGTTCCTCAGAGAATCTGGTATTCCTGCCCATTGCCCTGGGGCTTTTCTTCTCCACTACATATAACTACCCTTAGACCAAGAGCTTTTTCATTTGAATTAAAGTGAGCCGTTCCCATGAAGACTTACCAGGAATGCCTTATATCTATAAAATTCAGTTCATAAATTATTTGTACACTTGTACCCTCTCCTTACCAATCTCATTTAAAGTTTTCATGAGAAAAAAATAAGACACAGCATGAAAGCCATGCCTCACCCATTCATAATGGCCATAGGTCACAACCATCATTTATGCCTCCTCTCAAATAAAAGAACCCCAATATAACATGCCCAATTTGAAAAGGTAAATTATTAGAGATGTAGATGAAATAGCCAAATACTTATTTGTAGCATTTTCTGATTTATCAATCTCTATATACATCTAAGCCACATGGCAAAATAAATTACTTCTTTCTAAAATTCCTATTTTGTTAATATTTTATTCAAATTTTGAACTTGTGTTTTCAAACAAGGTCTTGGGTCTCTTTAAGGCCACATTTTCAGGCATCAACAATTTTCTGTAGAAGATATTTATGCATTTCTTCCATTTAAGTTGAAGTAATTTTGCGGCCATATATGTGGTAACTACTAAAAAAATCTCAAATCACAAAAGCATTTTTTATATTAAGACAGCCAAGAGTTTTGTCCTATGATCACATCCATGTAACTACATCTTATCCTTTATTGCTTTTTAGCTGATTTTCAAAAGCTTTCTGGCTGGGTGCTGGTGGCTCACACCTGTGATCCTAGCTACTAAGGAGGCTGAGATATGAAGTCCATGGTTCCATGCCAGCCCAGGCAGGAAATTCTGTAAGACTCTAATCTCTAGCAAGAAAAAAAATCCAAAAGTGGAGCTGTGGTTCAAGTGGTAGAGTGCTAGCCTTAAGCAAAAAAGCTTAGGAATAGCACCCAGAACCTGAGTTCAACCCCTAGTACCAGAAAAAAACAAAAACAACAAAATAAAAAAGTTTTCTGTAGTACTATTCAACACTGCCTTTGTAAAGTCAAACTCTTTAAGAAATATCCTGTTGATATTACAATTTTTTGCCTTAAAAGAAGTCAGATTCAGGGCTGGGAATACAAGGCAAGAGTGCTTGCCTTGTATACATGAAGCCCAGGAATCGATTCCCCAGCACCACATAAATAGAAAATGGCCAGAAGTGGCGCTGTGGCTCAAGTGGCAAAGTGCTATTCTTGAGCAAAAAGAAGCCAGGGACAGTACTCAGGCCCTGAGTCCAAGTGCCAGAACTGGCAAAAAAAAAAAAAAAAAAAAAGTCAGATTCAGTTATCTTGCTTCACAAGGAGCTAAGACTGGAACTGGCAGACATGGTTTCAGAATGAGGAGCTTTCTCTACTTGATGTTCAAACACAGTGGCTGACTATGTACCCTCTAACATGGGAACCTTGGTAAGACTTTTAACAGGGGGAGTGAAAAAGCCTTCTTGTATGGATTATTACATATTCAGATGTGAGTACAAACTGAAAAAACAACTTTCAAATCTTTTCTAGAGATCTGAAAATAAAACATACAACACAAATACTCATATGAAAAAAAATACTCATATGAACCTCTAAAAAGTTAGTAAGTGGAAATGAAGTAATGACTTTCAAGGAAAACTATGCTATGAGGCAAAGGCACAAGCTAAGCTGGTCCTCAAAGCATGAGTTCAGTCTAAGAGAATGAACCTCAGTCCATGCTGGAAGGACTGCAACAGGACAAGGAAAAGCAACTCCCTACCATATTCTGGCACAAATGATAGAGTTAGAGTGGATGGGCGAGTGGAAGGAGGATGCTCAGAGGTCATCTGGGCTGTGATTCCCTTAACGAGCCACAGTTTGCTAAGGGTTTATTGTGTGTCAGCAATGGTCTATGCAAGCACACACATGACCTAAAGTGCTCTTTGTCACAGTCTTTATTTGTTGCATGAGCATGTTACTGCCTTCAGTTCAAAGAACAAGAGACCGCAGTAACACATCTTGTCCATGCTCTACACAAGAAAACACTAGAGCCCAGATGTGAAGCCAAAGCCCGTGGCTATCAAGAAGCAAGTGCTACACAAGTTATTCAGATCTAGACAGAGGGGAAAGATGGTGATTATGACAGAAAAAAAAAAAGCCCAAGACACAGTTGCTATGAAGATTCAGGACTTAAAAGAACCCAAATCCCCATCAACAGATGGGTGATAAACCAAGTGTGATAAACACATACAATGGGCTAGAATTCAGCCTATCATAGGAAGAAAATATGGGTAAATGTCATAACATGGGTGACATGGGTGAACCATGAAAATATTATGTTAAGTGAAATAAGTCAAGTACTGTACAAGCTCACTTCTAGGAGGGACCAAGGATCAGCAAATTCATGGACAGAAGGTAGAAGAGAGGTGGCTGGAGAGGAAGGGAGGAGACATCAGAGGTATTGCCTAATGTGCAAAGTTTCTGTTTGGGATGATGAAAATTCTGGGGAGAGAATGGTAATCATTATACAATCCTGCAAATATACTTAACACCATTGTGTAACTCAACACTTAAACACAGTTACAATAGTAAATCTCCTTAAGGTATGTTTTACAATTAAAAAACACATTCAAATCCTTTAGAAATAAGTCAGCATTTGGTAACCAAGTGGTATAAATGGGGGACATAAGGAATTAAGGAGCTGAGTTTCTGGGCTTGGGAGAATAAATGGTGGGACAGTGAAGAGAAATGGGGAGCATGAGACAGGAAGGTGTTTTGTGAGCTGCAAGCCCAACTTTCCAAGGTCCTGAAAGTCTCCATTCCAATGCAAAAGGAAACTTGTGGGGTCACCATATGCTTCTCTGCACAGGCTTCCCACTCTCTCCCTACCTCAGCATAGCTATGGGGACACAAGCACAGGGCATGTGGCCTCAATTCCTCCTTGGCACACCTGCCCTCTCCCACACCCTGTGCCCTTCTTATCTGTACCTGTGTCTGTTCTACATCTCCCTGTTGCCTGGCTCCATCTACAATCCTCTTCCTTGGCCCTGTTTATGATATCAGCATCTCATCCAAACAGGCCAGAGTCACTTCCTTTGATAAATTCTTATGGGACATCCTCAGTAAGTATCCTTAGTCCTCCCACTGAATTCTAACAATACTCAGAGCACCTTGTATGGTACTTAGCACCTCCTGCTTTACTATTTTAAATTTATGATGAATGGAACTTAATACCAGTGTAGCTTTTCCTCTCTCCTCTTGCCCTTGGTGCTTAACAAAGTACTTAGATCAAAACAGGTACTTCATGAATATTTACTGAGTCATGAATGAACCGCTGTGATTCTGACCATTTCCCTACTGCAAGCTGCAGGAGGATGTATTTATAGAACAGTGGTTCTCTGCAGAGGAAAGAGCATTCAAAGCAACCTCAAACCCTAGCAATCTTCTTCCTCTTCTCTTCCCATCCCCCTTCCACCAGAGTTGCTATGTGTCCATGCACTAAAGAGAGGAAACAGCAAACAATAGTATAAAGGCTATATAAACTATTTACTTTACCATTAGATGATGCTTTTGGGTTTATCAAATTGTTTCACTTGTGTATAATGTTATCCTATGAACTCTGCCTACACCAAGAACAAGTGTTTTCGGTTGACCTTACAAGGCATTTTGACACATACTTACATATGTGACTGATGGTCACTTTAAAATAAACCAAGGCTTTCAATGGGAAGAGGAAGTGATCCCTCTAGCACCTTTCTTAGTTAAGATAGTAATGCCAGAAGAAGGGCTCAGCCTCCTAAGGATGGCCTTTCTAGTCTAGAGCTGAGTTTCCTATGACAGAATCGAGAATCCTCCTCCAAGCCCAAGAAACAGGCCAGATTTCTTCTTAGCTCTGCAGTACCATGGGAGGAATGGTGCAAGAACATTCCCCAAACACAGACTGCTGGGCAGGTGGCTGTTGGAGATGTAAAGAAGGTTGGCAACAGGACCTAACCAACAACTCATATAACTCTCCTCCCTTCTCTCTTTAACACAGATACAAAGAAGACCTGTTGTAGAAATCCATCTGGGAAGATAGAGAGGCCTGATGAGCGACCTTCTGGTCACATGAAAGCCTTTGTGTGGAAAAGGAAGGTTAACTCTTAATGAGATAGATGCCTGTAAAAACAAAGTCTCCTTTCAAAAGCCATTTGCCTTCAAACACTGATTTAATATTGCTCCATGATTTTGTAGATATGTATGGCAAGGCAGGGACATTTTGTGATAAGGGCTAGAGGAGGAAGTGGGTGGAAGTGGACATCAACATAGCTTTAGCTGACAGGGACAAGATCACCTGTTTGGTGAACTAGTCCAGCTCTTTGGCAGAAGCAAAGCAGAAGAAAAGCCATAGATTAGATCCCACTTATCAATGAGATCTAATAAGGCGTGTTATTTTAGTTGACATTCAACCCAGTGAAGAGTCCTAATTATGTTGACAAAACTGCATTTTGAAGAATATGACACCATGGTCTCAGGTGATTAGGTAAGACAAGTAGAACCTGTTATTGTACTAGCTAAAGGAGGAAATAAAATTCCTCTTACCACTAAAACAATCTGGTAAAAAAAAAAAAAAAGAACCACAAAGTAAACACTGAAGTAGCAGCTAAAAGGAAAGGGAATCCTGTGTCCTGTTTCAATGGCCAGGGCTGAACTCCAGTTAGATGTGAACTTCTCCAATTAAGACCTTGAAACTGGAAGTAAAGCCCATTTATTTGAGAAACATCACACAAATAAGGGACCTATGTCCTGGGGTCTTTGCAGGTGCTTAGTACAAAGCCAGTATCTTCCAGTGGTAATGACAGAAAGAAACAGAATAGAAACATGGAAAGAATCCTAGACCTAAATGCCGAAGAGCCTGTTCCAGGTACAGACTGTGCCCCTTATAAGCTGTATAGTAATGAGGCAAACCTCTGCCTGAGTGGGCTTCACAGGGGCTAAAGAAAGTAGTGGGAACAGAAGAGAGCCATGCCCCTCTTCCACTAGAAACATCACTGCAACATCTCCAAGAATGTAAGGAAAAGCAAAGGACAGCCAGGCAATCCTGCATCTGGATCAAACCAGCAAGACTCTACCTGTGCTTAGGATCCCAAAGTAATAGTGACATAGAAAGAAAATAATCAGCGTTAACAGCCATCAGTTCTATGTGGTAGCCCTATAGGGGTTGATTGTGGTTACTATTACTATTTTATTATTTTTATATTCAGCTTTATTTTTTTCTTTTAATTGGTGTAAATGTGTACTATAAAATTTGCCATAGTAACCACTAATTATTTTTAAAGGTATTTCTCAAGATAAATGAAATGTAAGTAGGCTAAGTCAATTAATGTCCTTTTGTATTTATGTATTTCCTACTTGATCTACAAAGGATTTAGGGTGGCAACTCGTCCTTATTAAAGAATGACAGATGGGCTATAAACCTCTCCCAGAAAACACATATCTAAGCCTTCACTGTCTGCCTGTATTGGGCCCTGCCTCAGCCTCTGACTGGCTATCAGAGTGACTTCCACATAAGTGTCCTTGTTGGGGGAAAAAAAGAACTCACTCAAAATAAACAAACAACATTCTGAAAATGGCAGGGAATAAAAAAACCTGCAAACAGAAGGTCATCACCATGAGGATAAGGCACTGGCAATGTTTTCTCTGCTTTCAGTACAAACTAGTTTGGGAGACCAGAGAAGCCAAATGCACCTGCAGGAGTCAAGCCAGAGAGAGAGCCTCAGAGAAACACCAGAGGGCCTGGAGCCGCAGGCATCTGGCAGGGGGAACTCTATCTATGGGCTAGAGGCTGGAAGAGGGCTGTGCAGACAACCCAGGAGGAACCAGGCCAAGTCTAAACAGGCAGAAACAGGTGGGGGTAGGGAGATAACCATAAAAGCCAGACCTTGCTGGGCACTAGGAGGCGGAGGCTGGCAAGGAGGCAGGCAGGGGTGGGCCAGGGACCTGTAGCTAGCTCACAAGGCTGAGCCCAGGAGACAGCTTTTCTCTCCCAGGATGCATTCTTGTCATCTTGGAAGAGACCATCTGCTGGAGACTAGCCCTGGGCTGGGGGAGTTGAGTTTAGGGGTCCCTCAGGTGCTTGCTAGCATGATATTAGGTTGGTTAGGGGACAGAGAAGAACAGACCTAGTTCTTGTCCTCAAGGAGCCCAGTGGCTCACAGAGGTCACAACTATCAAATAGCAGAGACCTGGATAAGGCAGCTGAAGAGGACACAAGGTTGGGTAGGGTTACTTAACACCTCCTAAAAATAGATTAAGGTTTCAGAGTGGCTATAAACCAGAAAAAAAAAATGGCTTAGCAGAAGAGGTGGAAAAGGCACAGACATAAAGACTTCCAATCAGAGAAACAAGGTTAGAGAACTTATCCAATATATGAGGTTAGAGACATCCATTTGGGGTTTTTACAGATTTCAATAGGACTGTTAAAAGCAGAAGGAAATAAAATCTATAAAATATTTTTCTTTGGTAATCTTCCTCAGGACTGAATAGTCTTTAAAGAGCATCGAGCCTCTGGAAGGAAGACCTGGGCTGTGCTAGAGGAAGCAACAAGTGAAACAGACCCAGATTCTGCAATTTGGATAGGGAGGGATAAGAGAAGTATGGAGCCTGAGCTAAAATTACCCAGAGAGTTCAGGTAACTATCACAAGAGGTGACTGGCCCAGAAGAAGCTGAAAAGAAAAGGAAAGAAAAGAAAAGCTGATCTAACAAGTTGCAGAAGATGACAGAGCAAAGATCCAGTCTTTTTTTATAGGTTGTTTTTTTTCCCCCCAGAGCTGAGGACTGAACTCAGGGCCTTGCGCTAGCCAAGCAGGCGCTCTTCCGCTGAGCTAAATCCCCAGCCCCAAAGATCCAGTATTTAATGAGAGAAAGAAGGAAAAAGATTGTCCAGTCTGGCTTTTGTTGACTAGAAAAGATGACAGTAGGATTGGATCTCCATTTCCCTTATTTAAAAGTAAATTTATTATAAAAAAAACTTTCAAGCCTATTCAATAGCAGACACACTGTAATAAATCTACACTATACTCATCACCCCAATTTTAGCTTTAGTTATGATTCATGCTTTAATAATAGTTAAAATATATCCACTTAAAAATTGTTTTCTAAAGAAAATCCTAGATTTCTAACAGTTCTATAACTTTACAATTTAAGAAACCATTTGTGAGCTGAATGCTGGTGGTTCATACCTATAATCCTAGTTACTTGGGAGGTTAAGATTAAGAAGGTCATAGTTTGAAGTCATCCTAGGTAGAAAAGTTCCTGAGTCCCCTACTCAACTGAATGCTGGGCCAGTGATATATGCTGGTTACCACATTGGGAACATAGTAGGTTGAGCCCAGGTATACACTCAAGCAGGAAATGATATACTGTCTCAAAAATAAAGAGGTGGCTCATGCCTGTAATCCTAGCTACTCAGGAGGCTGAGATCTGAGGTCACAGTTTGAAGACAGCACAGGCAGAAAAGTCCCCATGAGACTCTTATCTCCAATTAACCACTCAAAAACCAGAAGTGGATCTGTGGCTCAAAGTGGTAGAGTACTAGCCTTGAGCAAAAGAGCTCAGGGACAGCGCTCAAGCCCTGAGTTCAACCCCCACAACCTACAAACAACAATAGCAACAACAATGACAAAAGCAGTGAGAAACAAGGCTGGAGGTTTGGCTGTTGCCTATAAGTATGAGACCCAGAATTCAAAACAATTCAAAATGGAAGGGAATGAAGGAGGAAGGGAGGGAGGTTCACTCATAGAACTGTAACCCTGACTGTATAATCATAAACCTATACATATTATGACAATTGCCCAAAATTCTAAACAAAGGAAGACAACTTAAATATTGAATGGAAGGGGGCTGGGGATATAGCCTAGTGGCAAGAGTGCCTGCCTCAGATACACGAGGCCCTAGGTTCGATTCCCCAGCACCACATATACAGAAAACGGCCAGAAGCGGCGCTGTGGCTCAAGTGGCAGGGTGCTAGCCTTGAGCGGGAAGAAGCCAGGGACAGTGCTCAGGCCCGGAGTCCAAGGCCCAGTACTGGCCAAAAAAAAAAAAAAAAAAAAAAAAAAAAAAAAAATATTGAATGGAAGCAGCCTATGCACCATGATATCGAATCGACATACAAGAAGACAGTTCGTATATGCAATTGACAAATATCCATTGTTTACTGTGTGCCAAGCACAGCTTGGAAGATATGCTAGTGAACAAGAGAGAAAATAAAACTTATCTTCAATGTTGTGAAATTTGGGAATCAAGAGCAAAACCCACTCTGGATTTTATTGACTCTCTGATATCAGATACCCATTCTGACACAGACTACCACCTGATTTCAGAGAACCATTTTAGTTCTATTCCCCTCTAACAAATTGAGTCATCTTCTTTCTGAAAATGTCATTCAGAGGTCTCCAGCCACACTGGTGAAAAAGAAGGAGTGAACAAATGTTCTGCTCCTCTGAACTTGTGACAACATCCTAGTCAGCAATAAATACATTCCTAATATGTAAATTCTTATATTCATAAACTCTACAAATATTTTTCATCATAAGACACAAATATGAACTCAAAAGAAGGCAAAAAAATCTACAGAGGTTCTAATATTCCATCTCACACCCTAATACATGTTTTAACTACCTCCCATAGTGAATATATCCCCATTTTGTGTGCACCTGTGTGTATATGTGTGTGTGTGTGTGTGTGTGTGTGTGTGTGTGTGTGTGTTAGCATTGGGGCTTGGACTCACTCATTGGGGCTTGGCCTAATGATCACCCTTAGATTATTTTTGCTCAAGGCAGGTTGTCTACCACTTGAGCCACAGATCTACTTTCAACCTTTCGGAGATAAGAGTCTCTACTGAACTGCAATCCTCAGATCTCAGACTCCTAAGTAGCTAGGATCAAAAGCGTGAGTAACCAGTGGTTACCTTGTGTACACCCTTTTTGTAGACTGCCCTCAGGTTTATGAGCACTAAGACAGCCTGTCTGGCAGGAGTCACCATTAGTTTTCCCTATGGACAACAATAAATAAACAAGGCTCTTAACTGAAGCAAACTATACCTCAGAGGCAGCATGGCAGAGCCTAGCAAAGCCTGCCAAAAGAACCAATAACATGGGGGAAGCAGATGAAGAAATTCAACCGTTACCACTGATGGAAAGAGAGACATGCTGGAGGAGAGGGCATTGCTGCAAACTGTGCCTGGTCATAGATGAGAAGCCAAATGGACAGGGCCAGCTGGCCTGGGGGAAGGAGAATAAAGGCCACAGGGTCATACCAGAGTGAGGCTGGTCACCACTGAGGAGATCTGTTCTGCGGACCCCACAACTTCAGCCCTCACCCAAAGTGCCAAAGGCATTCATTTTGCCTCAGGTTGAGAGAGGTGTTGGCATCCCCAGACCTACTACCAACCTGTGACAGAAGAACGGAGGCTAACGGAGGGCTTCAGGCTGCTCAACCACACCCTCTGGACTTGGGTTCTAAGGGTCCAGGTCATTACCAACTCTACATGTGGAATACCACAGAACTTTATCTAAAACACAGATATCTGAGGCAGGTCCTATAGAAGGAACATCTGACTATTTTACTTCTGGCACAGAAACAAGGTACAGTTTCAAAGCTGTGATACCAGGTAAGCAATAACTACAGTACAGTTATGCAAGATTATCTAGAACTTGACACTAATCTCCCTCCCACATCCTATAAAGCCTACAGTCACTTGCTTCTCAATGTAACTGAAACCACAAGGAAAGAAATCCCTGAGATGTACCCTGAAACACTAAGTTCATTTCAGTGAAGCAAGGGTTTTGCTTTAGAGATTTTTTTAATACCCTGATCTTGCTATAACAAGTAGTTTTTCAGAACAGGCAATCCAAGACTGTACAATGCATATTATTATCAGGAACCCATTCATGGGTGCATATGACCATCCTAGCTTCAAACATTAGACAATAAGAAGCCCAAGCTTCCTCTAAATGCTGGGAAAACAGCACGCTGAAGCCAGGTTATAGAAGTATCTCCAACAAACAAGCTGAATAAAGACTGAGGGCCTTACAGAGAATAGGCCTGGCCATTTCTGTTCAGGACGAATTTGATCAGAGCTCAGTTTCAGAAAAGCTGCTTATCCCCATCTTACCTAGCTGACCCTCTCTAAACTAAGGATATTTTCTGTTTAAACTAGACTTGGTAGACTAGTTGGTAAGAGAATGTAGACAGAAACAAATATGTTGGGCACTGTTATTGAGAGTAGGTTAGGGGACTGAGGATTTAGCTCAGCCTGGCAAATGCATAGCCCTGAGTTCAATCCTCAGCTCTGCTAAATAAAAGGGGGAGGGAGGTTACATTAAGGTGAACTGGCTGGCTGACTAGATTTCAGGACATAAGTCAAGGACAATACTGAGGGCCAGCTATTCCTTGAATAGGCACTGGGCCCAGAAATAATCTGTCTCCCTCTGTGTGTGTGTGTGTGTGTGTGTGTGTGTGTGTGTGAGAGAGAGAGAGAGAGAGAGAGAGAGAGAGAGAGAGAGAGAGAGAGTAGGAGGGCCAGAGGGGCGAGCAGGTTGTATAATCCTGGCTGAGTCACTCTTTCTCCCTAAAAGAAGAGAGTTGGACTATCTCAGAGCTTGGGCTTGATCTGAAGAGCCTTGGAGGTAATAAGAGAGACTGAAAAATCAATCGTGTCTGTGTGGGCTGCGATTTTACACGCAGCCCTTCTCACTGCAGCACAGCAGCCCTACTTTGAGTTATTACATGTCTTTCAGTTCTGCCTAAAATCTCACAGGGAAAACAAGAGGCTTACACTACTGAATGATATACTATGTCTTCAGACCGTGAAAACTGAAAATTGTATTTTCTTGCCCATTACAAGTTTTCAACATGATCTAAAACATACTGAGTATGCTTCAAGTGCCTCAGGACAGACAGCAGAAAGCAAACCTGTGTTTCACCATTAACACAGCCTCCTACGCAGTGTACGCTGCTCCATCTGTGGTGAGCCGGAGCCCCTGTTTGCACCTGCACTCTCTTCCTCCTGCCACCTGAAGCATTAGTCATGCAGCCCAACAATTCTGCAGGCTGACAAAGCCAAGTTCCACAGCAGGCAGACTTTTACTTTTTAAATTATCTAGAAAAGTCATGACTAGGAGGCAAATGATCTCATCACACATTGAACTAAGCTGAATCAAATCTCTTTCAGTTTGGGGGTGGTACAAAAGGGGGGTACACACAGAATGTAAATCAGAGGAGCAATGAAGCATGGAGCATGGCAAAGAAGAGAACTTCTGTCCTGACTTGCTACCAGCTAGGTGACCTGGAATTTGCTAGCTCTGCCTGAACTGAGAATCTTCTCACTCCAGAGGAATGGTAGGGTCAAGCAACTTGAAATTAGATGGCCAAGGTTTAAATCCTCCTGTGGGTAATTTAATTTATCTAAGTTTTAGAAAGCATACTTAGGTAGCAATCTCTAGGTTCACCCATGTTGTAACATGTTCAATGTTTTATTTGTTTTTGTAATTGTACTATATAACATTTTCTCCAGCAATGAAAAGGATTCTAATAGTCTGTACTTGATGACTGTCTTTAATAACTATTTTGGGGCATATGAAGTAGTATCTAATAAATTTGCATTTTCCTTTAAAAAAAGAAAGCATAAATGAGAAAGGGGTGAGACTGTACAAAAAGAAATGTACTCTTTACCTGACTTACATAAATGTAATGCCTTTGTACATCACCCTTCTAATAAGAATAATTTTTAAAAAGTATGAATGAGTAGGACCTGTCTTACAGATTACTCAGAGGATGAATGGATTAATATATCTGATGCACTAAGAACAGCACCCTGTTAGCTCCTATGGTCACATCTCTTGGCCTAACTCCTGTTTAGGCTGTGGTCACCACTTTGGTGGCAAGTCTAGCCTGTTTGACAGTTGAGTCCTGAAGGAGAAGACTTAATCAGTGATGTTCAGGTATTTTGGCCTTCTGGATATGAACTTTTCAACCACACTAAACCTGAGGGAAAAGTGCCAGTTTCTACAGCTGCTGAAACTGTGCAAATGGGTAGATAGTATATTTATCGGACGTTCCACTCAGAAGGAGGAAATAGCCAAGAAGGTAGTCCATATTTCCTTCTTTGATACTGTAACTTCTTTCAATTTATCTTTGCAAACCATACAATCCTTATGCTAACAGCTTTTTCTCTAGAACACATGCCAGTCCATTACAATCCACTCAAGAGTTTTAAAGTAGAACATATCTTAACTTAAACACACACATATATATATTTATACATACATGTCTATATATGAGTATATAGAAAATCTTGATAAGTGTTAAGCTTAATAAATATTTGACAAGATGGAAGAAATAAATAAGATACATCCACAGAGGAAGCATGTGATGCAATCATCTTCAAACATATGTGACCAAATAGAAAAAGTTCACAATGTAACTTAGGTGATTAAAATGACATTACCAAAATTCTTGCCCCTGATCAACAATTCACGTTAAAATTCCCTTTCAATTTATTTAGGGCTTAAAAAATAAGGCTGAAAGAAAACCCACCAGAATGTTAATAGTGTTTAACTCTGAGAGACCTTGATTAAAAAAAAAAAGACTGGTCCTATTTTCTGTAAAAAGCACATATTACTTTTATACCATAAAAAATATAGGTGGGGAAGGATGGTTTAGATTTGGATTTTATTTAGATTTAGACAGCTTGCAAATTTGTATTTAAAACTTGAAGACTAGGGGCTGGAAATGTGGCTTAGAAGTAGAGTGCTTGCCTAGACTTCATAAAGCCCTGGGTTCTATTCCTCAGCACCTCATATATAGAAAAAAACCAGAAATGGAGCTGTGGCTCAAGTGGTAGAGTCCTAGCCCTGAGCGAAAAGAAGCCAGGGACAGTGCTCAGGCCCTGAGTCCAAGCCCCAGGACTGGCAAAAAACAAGCAAACAAACAAAAACAAAACCTTGAAGACTAGTAAATAATTCATGAAGAGAAGAAGCCCATTATGCTGAGCCAATAATTTTGCAATCTTAGATTCGGGGGACAGAAAATGTATCCTTTTGAGGCAGGCCCCACCCAGGAACAGACCCCTCTACTACCAGCAGGTTAAGTTTCTGTCCAAAAGTGCCATCCCTCCTAGCTAGCCACAGAAGGAGCACATCCCCTTCCCTGATCCTTTCCAAGCTACAACTGACATGATACTGTTGCCTTTAACACTTAAAAACTTACAAATGTCAGGATATAGAGTGGAAGAAATTAATTCACTATGTGATACTTTCTCTCGTTGATACTGTGTATCTCATCAGTATTATACAAACTAAAAAGTTGCAGGGGAGCTGATGATATTCAACATTTGATAACATTGAGAATCCAAGTTGCTCTCACAAATGCTAGGAAAGCTGTCTCTACCTTGTAGTTTATGAAATATCCAGCTGCTACTTTAGGGCTTGTGTTTCTCTGAAGATCTCAGAAGTGTCTTGGAGTACTATCCTGTTGAAGCTCAAAGTCAAGTTTGGGGCGGCTCTGTATCAGCTCTGCAGTGAAAAATATTCTGAAGGCATTAGTGTCAAAGATACTTTATGACCCAAAGTGTTTGTCTGAATACCAAGTTGGACTGATGACCTTCAATAAAAACTCTGACACCTTATCTACTTTGCTCAGTTAGAGAGGATGGCTTACACAGGTTTCAAGATGTGGCAGCAGCAGCATTGAGCTGTCTTAAACGAAAGTTGTTCTATTTTGTAGCACAGGGGCCTTGCACATTGCTTGCACAAGCCTTTCTATAAAACATTACCAATGGGTTCAAAATGAATAGAGTTTGGTTCTAAGAGGCAATAAATGCAAAGCAACAAGGGCTATCTGTTTTGAATGGCAAGCTTGAACAATGAATTCAACTAGCCTTAAACAGAAAGTGTCCTGTAAAGTCAGTGAGTATAGACACCTAGAAATTACTAGTATCCTTGGAGTCTAGCTTTTGCCAGAAAAACAAAACAGGCAGGGACAAATGAGAGGACCACCTGGTCTTTCCTTAAGCCTCTCCCTTGAAACAGAAACAATCATATTATACAAGGCAGATACAGCAAAACTAAAGATATCATATGATCTAGACATTGAGTACAACACTGGGACATGCTGGTACACTTTGAGTCATCCCAAACTTAACTTGAAACAAGATTAAAACTCTGTCTGAACAGGATAGATACCTTGTCAATGTGCATCTGTCACTTGTCACCCCTTCAATGCCAACAATTTTTAATTGGATTGCCTATATATAAATAACAGACATGGGAAGAAATATGTCAAAATGCTTATGATTGTGGGGGAAGGGAGATTTTAAAACTATTTACAGTAAACCTAGAAAACCGAGGTCTTTAATATGCCTATGTTTCTTTGAGAGACAGAGTAAAGTATGCTACAGTATCCATTCATAAAATTTTAGCTCTCCATCTCTCTGTCTCTGTCACTCTGTCTCTCTCACACACATACACACCCCCTCCCACACACAAATACACCAAGAGATCTAAATATATTGCCGTCTCTTCTCTAAGGAGGAACCAGTCAGGCTAGAAAGAGGTTTTCCCAGTTGATCTAGAACAAGAAAGAAGAAAAAGACATGATCCCGTTTGTTTGCATTGTATCGCACTGTAATGTCCAACAGCAGAGAACTGGTTCCTTTTAACTTTGCTTTCTTAAGCCCATGCAGACCATCAAATCAACTTTTGACTAACCTGTTGAACACACCTGAAAAGAACTAGAATCAAACAAAAGCTTGTGTGTGTGTGTGTGTGTGTGTGTGTGTGTGTGTGTGTTCTATAACAGCTTTCACTGGGCTAATTACAGATTCTGTTGCGAAATGGGTGACACAAACTGCACAATGTGACCAGTAGTTTCTCTTGGGGGTATCAAAGGTCAATAAACTAAATGAAAGGCTATTGATAATCAGAGAATTTTGGATACTCAAGCTCCAAGAAGCACTTAAAATTCTTCACCGGGGCACCTGAAGGGCACTTTTTAAAAAAATCATGGTCAGTTTTAGTTAGGCTCCCTAACCTTGAGCTAGGGTGGGGCGGGGAGAAGGGCTTACAAGCCTTGACAGCTACACTGATTAGCTGGGGCGTCTGTCTTTAGATTTTAATCCACGTGTTCATTCAACTCACCTACCACGGCTGTCTAGGGCTGCAAGATGATAGCTACAGCCTTTACTTCTCAAGTAAAAATAAAGATTTTTTTTTTTTTTAAAAAAAGAGCCAGTTCTGCTAACATCGATGAACTATCACGGCTGTGTGCGCCCCAGAGACACCGCGAGAATTTCTACGTACGGCGAGCGGCTTTCGGTGCAGCCTCTGACCCTCCCGCGAGAGCGCTCCACGCAGGGGCCACCAGCACAACGCGACCCGGGGAGCGCCGTGGGCGCCACGCTCAGTGCAGCGCGCCTCACACACCCGGACCCTGGGGCAGCAGGGAGATGCTCGCGGCGGTCCCCAACTCCGCAAGGCCATCGCGCCTCCCACCTGAGCTCAGAGATCCAGTGCCGGGCAGGGCCCGTCCCCGCCGCCGCCACACCAGCAAAGGGCCTGTCCCGCGACGCGCGTCCCCGTGAACCCGGCCCCGCGCCCGCAGGAAGCGGCAGGCGGGCCGGCAACCCCTGCAAGGGCGCAGGAAGAGGCGGCGGAGGCTCCGGCGGCCTGGAAGCCTCCCCCCCGGCCGAGGGAAACGAGGCCTCAGAGCAGAGACCGGAAAAGCAGAACGTCCCGGGAGCCGCGAGGTGGTTCTCGTGTCCCTCTCCGCGGCCGCCGCTTCCGAGGCGCGGCCCGCCTGGGTAAACCCCAGCCGCGCGCGCTCCTCCACCGACACCCGGGCCCTGCGCGGCGGGCGCACTCACCTCCTCCGCTGCCCAGGCCGCTCCGCAGGCGGCTGTCACTGCAGTCCACTCACGGCCCCGCGCCAGGTCCGGATGCTATTTAACCAGTCGCGGCCACAGCTGCCCTCTGGCTGCGCCCCCGTGGTGGCAGACGCACCGGCTGGCGGCTGTAAGTGCGCGTGCCGCGCCCGCCGCGCCCCGCCTTGCTCCCACTTGCAAGCCACACCCCTCATCTCTGGACCCGCCCGCAAGCCCCGCCCCCGACAAGCCCCGCCCCCCAACAAGCCCCGCCGCTGGCCCGCCTCCATCCCCCCCCCCCTCTCTAGCACCCCCCTCCTACCGCCACCCCCCAGTCTGGAGCGTGCGCGCCCTGCGGGTGACAGAAGGCAACCAACAAACGTGGCTAGAACCTCCCCGACTGCCCTCATGTTTCACAGTCAATCTGAGGTTGAGCAGAGCGCCCCAACCCCAAAGCCTTGCGAACCCCGAAATGTGGTGCCTTGATGGACAGTAGGCGCGCTATAGCATCCTTAACCATCTGCCCCGCTGACTTCTTGGCAGGCAGGACTTCGGCTACCCATAAAGGTCCTAGGGGTTTCTCTTTCTATTGTTCTTTGGCAATGAAATACACGACATCTTTTATCTTGATTTCACCATGATCCCCGCACAGGGTTTCGCCACAATCCCTGGCTAGAAAGACGTGTTAGTACTTCTGTAACATCCTGGACTTGAAGCAACCCTGAGCAGTTCAGGCTCCGGGGAGAACAGAGCAGAAAACACATTAGGCGTTGCTCAAGGGCAGTGTTCGTTCACCTGCCAAGCCGGCTCCTGCTCAGCCGTGGCAGTGGGACTTTGAAGAATTCCACAGCATGACCTTTGGGAGGGGGAACTTTCCGAGCCGATGCAATTCATTTCGGGCACACATCTTAAATGCTACTTTTCCTTGGAGCACCTGAGGTCTACCGGTATCCCTTAAGCTCTAATAAACATTCGTCCAGGAATCGAATATTTGCACCCTAGCATTGAGTGGAGGTTTGGTGTCTAATACTTCTTTGGATTTGAGAGCTGAGAATAATTTTTTTTTTTTTTTTTGCTTTTCCTCCTTCAGTTTTTACTCCTCCAAGGATTTTTGTTATAATAATTTTATCTCAAGCCTGGTTCCAATGCCTGTAATACTAGCTACACAGGAGGATGAGATCTGATGTTCTCGAATCAGCCCCAAGGCAGAAAAGTCCTAAGGATTCTTATCTCCAACCAACCACCAGAAAACCAGAAGTGGGAAGTGGCACTGTAACTCAAATTGGTAGAGCAAAAAGAGCTCAAGGACAGCTTCCACGTCCTGAGTTCTAGCCCTATGACTGACAGAAACAAAAATAAAAATAAATTTCTCTCATAATAACAGACCCTGCTATGGGCATTTAATGTGCATGGCCCAAGTTAATCAGTATAACCTTTGAAGTGTCTTTACTCCCCTGTCATTATTCCCCTTCTACCAAAGAGAAAGCTGTTGGTAAGGGCAAGATTGTACTTGGAACACAGATAGCCTGCTCCAGAGCATATGCACACCAATCTGGGGAATTCAACTGAGGCCTTCACTCTGGCAAAATGGCATTTGTTCCCTCTAGCCTCAAGCATGCTCAAGTTGACTCCAGCAAACAATAACTTAAGAAGTTTTTGTCACTGGAGCCTCACACCTGTAATCATAGCTACTCAGTAGGCTGAAATTTGAGGATCACAGTTCAAAGCCAGCCTGGGCAGAAAAGTCCATCTTACCCGCTGTTAAATTAATCACCAAAAAGCCAGAAGTGGAGGTGTGCCTAAAGTGCTGGAGTGCCAGCCTTGAACCAAATAGCCTACCAAGAGTCTGAGGACTTGAGTTCAAGTTCTAGTACCCATATAAAAATTAAATTAAATTTAATGACCTTAAAGATCTCTCTTTTGTCCAGAGCCATGAAAGGGACATTGTATTTATTTCCTCACACAGTGTGTTGGGCTTCATTGAACAGTGGTCCTGGTAGTGTAATCCATCCACCAATGGCCTCTGTACAACTGGTTCTTCTACATCATCTTCCAGATCTGTATCTTCCAAATCTACACTCGCTCATTTATGAGAAAAAATGCACTCTACCTTTATGTTTATTGCTTTCCACTTGGCTAATTCTGGGTCTCTCTCTCTCTCTCTCTCTCTCTCTCTCTCTCTCTCTCTCTCTCTCTCTCTCTCTCTCTCTCCACTTAGGACTTTATCATTCTGTTCAAGATCTTCTTTACCTTCCTACTTCTGCTCCAACTAGCTCTTTGGTCTCTTGAGGAACTTTTCAAATTCTGTAGTATGTTTCTTGGCTGTGTAACCACATACCACAAACGGGATGGCTTTGATATGAGAAATTCATTGTCTCTTCATTCTGGGAACTCTCTGTAGGATATGAAGATGTGGGAAGGATGGCTTCCTTCTGAGAGCTATCAGAACATCGTCTATTCCAGATGGCTTCCAATGGCTGTCTTCTGCCTATGTCTCCCCACAGCACCTTCCCTTTCTCAGTATATGATCTAAATCTCCAATTTATATGACAACAGCCATATTGCATTAGTGCTAACCCTAATGACCCCATTTTAATTTGAAAACCTCTATAAATATCCCATTTCCAGTCTGTCATCAGAGTCTCTCACCTGTAATCTTAGATACTCAGGAGGCTGTGATCTGAGAATCTCAATTTAAAGCCATCCCAGGCAGATAGCCCAATTCTTATAGCCACTTAAGTACAAAAAGCCAAAAGTGGAGGTATTGGCTCAGGAATTAGAGCCCCAAACTAGAAGGGGAAAGGCCAGGCAAGAGTTCAAGGCCCTGGGTTCAAGCCCTACTACTGGCCAAAAAATAAGTGGCTATAACAAAATAAGCTCACCTTCTGCAATACTTAAACATATGAATTTATGAGGGAACACACCGCATTCTAAATGTAGAAGCCTATCTCACTGATCCTCCCATCTGTGTCTTTTTTCTGTAAAACATCTTCCCTTCAAATGAGGTGGCTCTTCCCTGGAGTATAACTCTTAATGCAAGTGATTGACAACTTTAGAGTGAGAAATGTACACATACCAGAATTAGATCCAAGTCCCTACTCTCTGACAGAAGCTGCTATGTGACATTGAGAAGCAGCTTCATTCCTTAGTTAGAACCTTAGATTTTTCCCTCTAGAAATCAGGAGGAGGCCCTTCCTATGGTTGTACCCCTGCTATCACTGTATCTCATCTGAGTACCCTGGATACTGTATATACATATACTAGAACTAGAGAAGGGAAAGGGAATATCAAAATCAAGAGACAAAGGATAAAAAGACAAGCGATTCCAAAAGCAATACTTACAAAACCATTTGGTATAAACCAACTGTACAACTCATGGCGGGGAGGGGGAGATAGAGGAAAAATGAGGGAGGAGGTAACAAGTAGAACAAGAAATGTACTCACTGCCTTTCATATGAATCTGTAATCCCGCTATACCACACTTTGACAATAAAGAAAAAAATTTGAAAGAAAAAGAATAACTTCACAGAATACATTTTTAAAAGAAACCTCTTATTTCCATATCTTGAAGTTCATTTCAATTACCATCATTTGGTATGTACATATAGTCCTCTGCTAGGATTATCCTAGAAATACACTAATTATTACAAATGAGGAAAACCATGGATTCTATGTTTCTTTGGGTCTGGCTTAATAATGATTTTTCCCCAAGTCTTTCTATTTCTTTATGAATGGTGCAATGCCATTCTTTCTGATGGAAGCATAGAATTCCATTGTGCATACGTACCACATTTTCCTGTTCCATTCATCTATGGAGGGGCATCTGGGTTGGTTCTATATCTTAGCTATAACAAATCATGCTGCAAGGAACATAGTTGTGTTGGTAGCTTTAGTGTGGCATTGTTTGTGAACATCTGGGTAAATACTCAGGAGTGGGATTGCTAGATCATAGGGAAGCACTATGTTTGTCTTTTTTTTTTTTTTTTTTTTTTTTGCCAGTCCTGGGGCTTGGACTCAGGGTCTGAGCACTGTCCCTGGCTTCTTTTTGCTCAAGGCTAGCACTCTGCCACTTGAGCCACAGCACCGCTTCTGGCCGTTTTCTGTATATGTGGTGCTGGGGAATTGAACCCAGGGCCTCATGTATAGGAGGCAAGCACTCTTGCCACTAGGCCATATCCCCAGCCCCTATGTTTGTCTTTTGAGGATGCTCCATACTGCTTTCCAGAGTAGTTCCAGTTTGCATTCCCACCAACAGTGTAGTAGCATTCTCTTTTGGCCACATCCCTACCAGCATCTGTTATTATTAGTTTTCTTGATAATAGCCTTTCTATCTGGGGTGAAGTGGAATCTCAATGTAGTTTTGATTTGCATGTCTTTTGTGGCCCTTGGCCTTATTAAATGAAGGTTGCAGACTCCATATTTGACAGTTTTGTGTCAACCGGTTTAAAAAAAATCAGTCTTAACCTTCTCTTTTAATTCAATTTTCCAAAGATCTCCTTAGTCATAATGTGCAAAATTCTATTGGTTGTCATATTAGAACAAATTTCTTCTTGGAAGCTTGAATCTCTTCTGTTGCTCTAGCCTCTATTATATTATCTTTTGAAATGCTGTGACTATTTCTGGGTGCCTTCAAATCTGTAACTGTTCATAACTAATTGAACTAATTTGTCAGTCTGGTAGAGAAACTAAAAAGAATCCAAATCCTTTTGTTTACAAACAGATTAGAAGATTGGCAATGAAAGTTTCCATTATGATAGTCAACTACAAAGTTATGATTGCCACTTATCATTAATTGTCCCCACCTGTTGCTTTTCTGAGCATGGTCATGTGAAATGTAGCCACATCAATGAATGTAGTCATGCTTTTTATTCCCAACCTTTGCGATGAGATGGCTAGAGGAAGGACTGGCATCAGTGACTAAGTGACACTCTATCTGTATCCCATCAAACCATGGAATTCCCTGGACACAGATAGGACCTAGGAGAGTACCAATGCATCATTGGTACTCAGTTGTTTAATGGGACATTTTCCAACTCTTCACATGGAATCCAGGCCAAATAACTGGTCAAGATTTTTATGGAGCTTGAAGCTTAATGCAGTTATGAGGACCTTTTTAAAAATTTACAAAGTTGGACAAAAAAGTATTTCTTTTGAATGACAACAGAAATTATAGTAAAATATTAGTTGAAAAACTTTTGGCTCCCTTGAGTCTCCCAGTAATAGAAGAAAAAAAATGTTGCCCACAATTTCCATAAATGTCATACTGTGGGACACACCTAGATAAGAAAGAGGAAGTCAACTAGCTAGCCCCACCTGTTTCTCAGTCCTGGGGCCACGTGTGGCTAAGATGGCGCCTGACTCTGAACCCAGAGGTGGTTCTGTGGGCTGTGACGAAAAATCTGGCTGCCTATAGGATTGGTCCCCGGCTCTTCCACCCTTATGGACAGCTCATGCCTCCCCTTACAGTTCCTAGATAGGTGCACGTACACCCCTCCCCTTCCTGCCCATCTTTGATCTGATTGGCTCTTGTGCCTTATAAGTTACATGTGCTCCCTTCAATAAATTAGATCTTGTGCTGACTTGTCTCCCAGAGGAGTCTGGTTGTCCTCCAGTGAGGGAGGGCTGGGTGTGGTGGTCTATTGACCCTTTCCTTTCTTGGCTTGTCTGGTCGGGGTGTGCCTTCCCCATCTCTCCCGCAGGTCAGGGGAGTGTGTGTGTGTGGGGGGGGGGTGGTAAAACCCCCGACATCATACAATTTTTAAAATAATCTAAATTTTAAGAGTTCCTTTTCTTCATTCCATAGCTAAGTTGATTTCCTATGTTTGAGACTACTTCAAATGAGATTTTTGTGAAAAAAAATACTTTTTAGAGCTGTTTCCAATTTATAGAAAAATTATAGAAGGACTTTTGTCCCTTAGGCTTCTCTTAGTAGTGGCGATTTCTTAGATTAGCTCTGTCTTTTAGGGCTTATGTAGATTTGAGGAATACTAGTAGGGTATTTTGTAAAATGTCCTGCTTCAGGAACAAGGCAGGGATGTCCACTCTCTCCCCTGCTCTTCAACATAGTACTAGAATTCCTAGCCAGAGCAATCAGGCAAGAAGAAAATATAAGGGGATCCAAGTAGGTAAAGATGAAGTTAAACTCTCTCTCTTCACAGATGACATGATCCTATACCTAAAGAATCCCATAGACTCTACCCCCAAGCTACTAGAACTGATCCAAAACTTTGGAAAAGTTGCAGGATATAAAATAAACCTTCAAAAATCAATGGCCTTTCTCTTTGCTAACAACCCAAAGACCGAGGCTGAAATCAGGAAAGCAACCCCCTTTGCAATAGCCTCCAAAAACATAAAATACCTAGGAATAACCTTAACCAAAGAAGTGAAAGACCTCTTTGAGGAGAACTTTAAAACCTTGAAAAACAAAATTAAGTCAGAACTAAGGAAATGGAAAAACCTCCCATGCTCCTGGATTGGGAGGATTAATATAATCAAAATGGCAATGTTGCCAAAGGCTATCTACAAATTCAATGCAATACCCATTAATATCCCAACACCATTTTTTGATGAAATAGAGGAAGCAATCCAGAAATTCATATGGAACAATAAATGACCTAGAATAGCAAAAACAATCCTAAGCAGAAAGAACAGTGCTGGAGGAATTACAATACCCAACTTCAAGCTGTATTATAAAGCTATAGCAATAAAAACAGCTTGGTATTGGCATTGGAACAGGCCTAAAGACCAATGGAACAGAATTGAAGACCCGGGAATGAACCCACAGAACTACGCCTACTTAATCTTTGATAAAGGGGCTAAGACAATAGTTTGGAAGAAAGATAGCCTCTTTAACAAATTGTGCTGGAAAAACTGGCTCAACACATGCAACAAACTAAAACTAGATCCTTATATATCACCCTGCACCAAAATCAATTCCAAATGGATTAAAGACCTCGAAATCAAAACAGACACCCTGAAAACACTAAAGGAAGAAGTAGGAGAAACACTTGGGCTCCTTGGCGCAGGACGGAACTCCCTTAACAAAGACCCAGAAAGGCTACAAATCAAAGAAAGGTTGGACAAATGGGACTGCATCAAACTGCAGAGCTTCTGCACGGCAAAGGACATAGCTTGCAAGATAAATAGAAAGCCCACAGACTGGGAGAAGATCTTTACTGGCCATTCAACGGACAAAGGCCTCATATCTAAAATATATGCAGAACTAAAAAAATTACTTTCTTCCAAAACAAAACCGCAAAGAACTAATAGCCCACTCATCAAGTGGGCTAAAGACCTACAAAGAGACTTCTCTGATGATGAAATGAGAATGGCCAAGAGACATATGAAAAAGTGCTCTACATCACTGACCATAAAGGAAATGCAAATCAAAACAACATTGAGATTCCATCTCACCCCAGTAAGAATGTCATATATCAAGAAAACTAACAATAACAGTTGTTGGAGGGGATATGGCCAAAAGGGAACCCTACTACTTCATTGTTGGTGGGAATGTAAACTGGTTCAGCCACTCTGGCATGCAGTATGGAGATTCCTCAGAAGGCTAAATGTAGAACTCCCCTATGATCCAGCAGCCCCACTTTTGGGTATTTATCCAAAAAACTACAAACAAAATCAAAGTAAAGCCACCAGCACAACAATGTTCATTGCAGCGCAATTTGTCTTAGCGAGAATCTGGAACCAACCCAGATGCCCCTCTGTAGACAAATGGATCAGGAAAATGTGGTACATATACACAATGGAATTTTATGCCTCTATCAGAAAGAATGACATTGCCCCATTTGTAAGGAAATGGAAGGACTTGGAAAAAATTATACTAAGTGAAGTGAGCCAGACCCAAAGAAACATGGACTCTATGGTCTCCCTTATAGGGAATAATTAGCACAGGTTTAGGCAAGTCACAACAGAGGATCACAAGAGCCCAATAGCTATACCCTTATGATCCCATAAGATGATGCTAAGTGAAATGAACTCCATTTTATGAAAATGATTGTTATATCAGAGTTGTAACTACTTTCAACATCCCATGTGTATCTGTAGTTTACACTATTGATGATGTTCGTGTATCACCTTCTTGTGATTGTATCTACACTATCTCTGTAATCTTATCTGAGTGTATGGGAAACTGTGTACTGGTATTAGAATTAGGAAACGTTCTCTTTCAATTTCATTGAAGAGTTTGAGAAATATTGGAGTGAGTTCTGTTTTGAAGGCCTTGTAGAATTCTGCGGTGAATCCATCTGGACCTGGGCTTTTCTTGGATGGGAGATCATTTATTGCTGTTTCTATTTCAATACTGGATATGGGTCTGTTTAGAAGGTTTAAGTCTTCATAGTTGAGTTTGGGGGTATCAATTTTTTCTAGGAAATCATCCATTTCTTCCAAGTTCTCGAATTTGTTGGCATAAAGGTTTGCAAAATAGTCCCTTATTATTTTCTGAATTTCGGTTATTTCTGTGGTGATGCTACCTGTTTCATCTCTTATCTTGTTTATTTGAGTGTGCTGCCTTCGTTCTTTGGTCAGGTTTGCCAGGGGTCTGTCTATCTTGTTGATTTTTTCAAAGAACCAACTCTTTGTTTTGTTGATTCTTTCGATGGTTTTTTTCGTCTCTAATTGATTTAATTCTGATTTGATTTTAATTATTTGCTTCCGTCTATTGACTTGGGGTTTGGCTTGCTGTTCTCTCTCCAGAAAATTAAGGTGCTTCCTTAAATTACTGAGTTGCTGTTTCTCCAGTTTGTTGATGTATGTACTCAGAGATATAAATTTTCCTCTGAGTACTGCCTTTGCTGTGTCCCAAAGGAGCTGGTACTTTGTGCCCTCAACTTGGTTGAAGTCCATAAACATTTGAATTTCTGTTTTAATTTCTTCAATGATCCACTGATGGTTCAGCAGTGTGTTCTTTAGTCTCCATGAATTGTGGGATTTTCTGTGGTGGCTGAATGAGTTGAGCTCTAATTTTATTCCATTGTGGTCTGGAAGAATGCAGGGAATGATTTTGATACCAAAATTGAGAGACAAAGGGTAAAATACGAGAAACAACAACAAAAGCAATACTTGCAAAACTGTTTGGTGTAAGTGAACTGAAAACCTCAGGGGGGGACAGGGGGAGGGGGGAAGGGGGTATGAGGGACAAGGTAACAAACAGTACAAGAAATGTATCCAATGCCTAACGTGTGAAACTGTAACCTCTCTGTACATCAGTTTTATAATAAAAACTTAAAAAAAAAAGTCCTGCTTCAGCATGTGCCTGTCTTTCTCCTAATTAGGAGTATAGATGTTGGAAGGAAGAACATTCATCACTTAAAAAATGGCAGTGCTGGTGATGGAAAGTAGGGCCTTGCACATATTTGATAAGTGCTTTACCACTGAGCTACATTCCTAGCCCCCTATGACATTTTATAATATTTTTTCTATGAAGAAATAGAAAAAATTAAATTTTTCCTTCAACATAATTTTCTTTGCTAGTACTTGAGTTTAATCTCAGCATTTTACATGGTCTAACAGGTTCTCTATCACCACCTTCAGCCACCAGAAATGTTTTTGTTTTGTTTTGCTCTGGTTATTTTTTAGGTAGAGTCATGCTTTCCTCCTGGGTCAGCCTGAGCTGTTGTCTTCTGATTCACACTTTCACTGAGCTAGGATGACAGATATTATGCCACTACCCAGCCTTTTCTCCATTGAGATGAGGTCTCATGAACATTTTGCTTGGTTGGCTTTCAGTTGTGACCTTCCTGACCTCAGCCTTCTGAGTAGCTACGTTGAAAGCTGTGAGTCATCACACCCACCATGATAAGGTGGTTTTTCTTTCTTTCTTTTTTTCTTAAATGAAGATTTTTTTATTAGTGATGAGACATGCTGGTGAGATATGATGAATCTATTGCTTTCCATTTGAAATGAGTGCTGACTGGAAGACTCTACTTTCCAGACATGTACATTTTACTCCCTGTTTCTCTTTCTCTGACAATATACTTCCAGGTGCCTTAGGACAGGTTGATATGGAGTATGACCCATGGCTTTTAGTCTCTTGCCAGAATGGCTGATGACTTGGCAGTCTGAAGTAGTCCTGAAGGCATTCCTGTTAATGCAAATTTCACAAATATAGCTCTTCCAAACCAAACAAATGTAGGTGCAACCCTAGTTCCCCTTATCTGGGTTCCAAAAATGACTCCAGCAACTTCAGTTACCACCAAATGGGGGAATGGTAACAGTAGAGAGAGACTTGGCTGCCTGTTAACACTGATAGCACTCAATCGTCTTTTGCAAAGTTTGTAGAAATGTGAACTGTGTGAGAATGTTGCAAGAACCCCTCCCTATGTCTCACAAGGGGCTTCTGTACGTGGCCCTAAAAAATTAACCTATGTTAGCCTCATAGCCACTGTTTGGATTTGCTATCACAATCTCTAGCAGGAAAGTAAAAGGGCCATTCCCACCAAAGCCACACTATTCTGAAAGCACTGATACTAACCACATAGTCTTCACGGGACCTAATTAAGCCTTATTTCTTCCTTTTACCACATCCATTTTATTTTCCAAATGCACCTGAACAATGGGTTTCATGTACATTATGAGGGAGAGTTAGTGCCTACAGCTGCCTACACAATAGTTCCTCCTGCTGGCTTAGAACCTGCCAGCTGTCCTAGCCTCAGAGTCTCTCCTTCCCTTGCCATTCTGTAACAATACAGAACTATTTATGAGATCAGAATTTTCCAGGTTTCTTGAGGTAGTCTGAAGATTTTATTAATTGTTATCTCTGCAACTCAACTGGCTTATCATTTTCAAACGGTACAATTCAAATTCTTTCCAAGGTCTCCTCTGGTCCCCTTTGTAACCTTTCACTGCTTTCCTCACCAACTCAGTTTGTCATTCTCTTTTCTAGCTAGATGTAACTATCAGCAGGTGAAGAATTATGAGCTTGGTGTAAGATACATACATTCAAATCCCATTGCTTACTACTTAAATAGTTTAAAGCATATACCTCTCAAATCCTTAGCTTTCTCATCTGCCAAGTGATTATGAAACTTTATTTTATTAAGTTAAAAAAATCACAATCAGGGGCTGGGAATGTGGCCTAGTGATAGAGTGATTGCCTAGCATGCATGAAGCCCTGGGTTCAATTCCTCAGTACCACATATACAGAAAAATCCAGAAGTTGTACTGTGGCTCAAGTGGTAGAGTGTACTAGCTTTGAGCAAAACAACAACAACAAACAAACAAAAACAAAACAACAACAACAACAAAAAAAAAACGAATCCAGGGACAGTGCTCAGGCCCTGAGTCCAAGCCCCAGGACTGACAAAAAAAAATCACAATCAATTGTAAGATATACTACAATTTTTCATATAGTCCTGAAAAACAATTTTTAAGTTGATTATTTTTTATTGCAAGACATCATCAGTGAGAAGATTCCCATCTATGATTTTGTTTTTGCTGTATAACAATTACACCCAAACCTACTGGCTTAAAACAATAGTTGTTGATTGGTTCATCATTATATGGTTTGGCTCTTGGGCTGGGTCCAGTGGGCAGTTCTTCCGTTGGTCTCTGCTTGGCTCTCTCTGCTGGAGGATCATCTGGGGATAGAGGCCCCAGGATCATCTCACAGACTCTGCACTGAGGCCCTTCAGTTCTCCACAAAGCCAGTTCAGCAAGTGGACTCAAGCACATTCAAATGTTGGTCCCCAAAAACTGCAAATATAGCTAAAGGGACAAACTTCAATGTAAAATTGTTTTTCCAGTCTCCACTTACATCATGTTTCCTGTATTCCCACTGACCAAAACAAAACATGGTTAAGTCATCTATCAGTATGGGAAAAGGATAACCAAGAATATGTACACAGGAAGTGGAATTGTGGTGGCCACATTGTAAACACTCCACCAGACACTAAACTCCATGGATTTTAAAAGCCTGAAAAAAATATACACCTCATAGTACATGTAATATATATATATATATACATATATATGTGTGTGTGTGTGTATATATATGTACACATACATATATTACTGTAATAATAGTGTTTATCTCAACTTGGTAGGAGATCATGTCTGCAAAGTGTTTTGTACAGTACTTCATGCTTAGTGAATGCTCTATACATTTTGTGATTTGTTTCTCTTTGGGAAGCTTTTGAGTTTAGGCATCTTTCTTATTCATCCTACCAAACCTAACTCAGACATCACTTTCCCAAGCACATGCACACACAGTTTGTTGTTTCCAGCACTCTTCTTCTATACTTCAGGTATATTTTCTTTGTTGCAGCAGTTTGTCAGTTCCTAGCTTCTATTTTCCTGGAAACAGTACTCTAGTATCCCCTGGTACTTACATATCAGCTCAGAGGGATGCTGCATTTGGGTGAGGAGACACAAGCAACTTTCCTGCATTTCTACCCTCATCTTCTTCACCATTGTACCAGGCAAACACCAACTCAACACCTCAGATAGCCCTAAGCCCACACCTTAGCTTTTTTGAACCATGAGTCATCTTGAAAATCTGACAAAAGATATAGACATTCACGTCATAAACATTTCTCATATGTATCCCAGTGGTTTCTTAAGGTTCCTAGCTCAAAGCCCCTCATAAACTAGAAATAATATTCACCTTGTAGTCGTGAAGAAAAGAAGGCTCTAGGGGCTATCTCTACCACTTCCTTCTGTGACAAATCTCTCTGAGCCTCAGTTTTCACATCCAAAAATGAGGTGTAATAATAACTAACACCGTAGTCTGCAAAGTGCCTGCCACATAATATACCTGACATTGTAACTTTCTAGATGTGCCCATTACTGACGGCAGAGACTTGCAGTTTCCCTTACAGTACACCTCACATCTGCATCTGCCTGTAGCCAGTAATGGGTTGAAACTTCATTCTAATGGCAACACTTCATATATTCACTTAAAAACATTAATTGGACCACTTGCCAGTCGCTCACGGTAATCCTAGCTACTCAGGAGGCTGAGATCTGAGGATCAAAGTTCAAAGCCAACCCAGGCAGGAACATCTGTAAGACTCCAACTGACCACCAGAAAACCGGGAAGTGGAGCTATGGCTCAAAGTGGTAGAGCATTAGCCTTAAGCCGAAGAGCTCAGGAACAGCACCCAGGCCCAGAGTTCAAGCCCCATGACCGACAAAAAAAAAATATATATATCGATTAGAAATTTACCACAGAGATAGGTGGAGATGTACTCTTGTGTGTGTGTGTGTGTGTGTGTGTGTGTGTGTGCGCGCGCGCGTGCGCAAATGCGGGTGTCTACCTGGCCTTGGTGTACAGAATAGAATATAATACAAGACCTCAGAGAACTCATAGCATGATAATCTAATGTTTGCTTAGCCATAGAATGCAGTCTTTAAGTTTTCAGTGCAAAATATGTTTTATCTAATTAGCCTTCTATGAAGGTTTATTCTTGTCTCTAGCACTTTGGCTATGTGCTCAAAGTCCAGTCCTCATCTGGCTCTCCCATATCTCTGTGCATACACATTCTCTTCCTTGACTATTGAATTCAACGCCAAGAGTTTCTCTCAGAGATATTCATTTTTTTCCTGAGATTTCATACAGCATGGTTTTAAATTAGTTCAACATAATAAATATCAATATTTTTACTAGATAATATTAATTAGAATATTGCCTTCTGCACAGATAAAGGCTATTAAAACATGTTGAGGACAAGTGATTTATTTTTTTAATCATGGCTTCAAAATATTATTTATTTTCATACTTATCAAACTGTTTTTAGCATGGTTCTCCATTTAAAGCGCAGGCACCTCGTGACATTCCCAATAACGTGGATTCACTCTTGGAAATATCTGGATGCTTCTGTTTCTGGACTCTTCTTCAACTGAATTACTCTTCCGGAAGAAAAGCACTTCCTTTGCCAAGAACCTGTTTTTTTAAAAAATAATAATCTGAAAAATTCAGACTTACTTGTAATTTTCTGAATTCTCCATCTCCTTTGTGTTGTGGGTACTAAGGTATCATCAAGGACTTATTTGAATGTTAAGTGATTTTTTAAAAAAAGCACAGTGAGGGCTGGGGATATAGCCTAGTGGCAAGAGTGCCTGCCTCGGATACACGAGGCCCTAGGTTCGATTCCCCAGCACCACATATACAGAAAACGGCCAGAAGCGGCGCTGTGGCTCAAGTGGCAGAGTGCTAGCCTTGAGCGGGAAGAAGCCAGGGACAGTGCTTCAGGCCCTGAGTCCAAGGCCCAGGACTGGCCAAAAAAAAAAAAAAAAGCACAGTGGTCTAGTCTATACTTTAATTGATCTGCTTCAGTTTGCTTCCTTTCGAATATGTGCATCTTTACCATCAGATCACATCTACTTAGCACCTACTATTTTGTGGTTCTGGTCCAGGAATCAGCTATGACTCTTTTGAGTTGATCTAAAATTCATGAGAAAAAAAAATACTGGAGAGTTTCAAAGATTGGAAAGTCTAATCTGGCATTTGGGCCAAGAAGCAAGAAGAATCTTAACTGTCTCCTAACAAGAACAATCTAGTCATAATACTGCTTCCTATTCACAAAGCATCACTAGCATGGTGGATACCATGGCATTCTGCTGTCATGAATAAATCCCAGCTCTTTTTTACCTCTGTGACATTCACTCAAGAGAGAAAATTTAAGGCCAGAGTATCTGATTGTCTATCTTTGGTCCTGAGCCTGTGCCTTGACTGCCAAGGGTGGAGGTGGAGAAAGATCTCTTCTGCCAGATGCTGATGGCTCATATCTGTAATCCTAGCTACTAAGGAGGCTGGGATCATGGTTTGAAGCCGGCCCAGGCAGAAAAGTCCATGAAACTCTTATCTCCAATAAGATACTCAGAAAAAGCTTGAAGTGGCACTGTGGCTGAAGTGGTAGAGCACTACTCTTAAGCAAAAGAAGCATTCAGCCCCTGAGTTCAAGCCCCAGGACTGGCCACACACACACACACACACACACACACACACACACACACACACGGATAATATGATCCACCTATCACTAAATAGGAAGGGGATTAAATACTGGAGAGGCAAAACTGACAGCATTCGCTACATAGGCTACATAGCGTACTCAATAAACCAGAACACTTGAACTGGTCATTGGAAACATCTGGAAGTCCCGGTTCCCATGTTCTCTTCTTCAAGTCAATTGGCCTACCAGAGCCTGGGGTGTTTTGTTTTGTTTTGTTTTGTTTTGTTTTGTTGATGTTAATAATCTAGAGAGATTAGATTTAGATAATTCTAGAATTAAGATTCATTTGGAAGGGTGGGTAGGAGAGGGATGGCTGAGAATGTTGAAAGGGGTGGCATTGAATGCAATATATCTTGATATATTGTATTCATAAACTGCTTTGTTAAATGACTAGTCCTTTGTACAACTATGTAAAGATAATTTTTTAAAAGAAGATTCACTTGGGTAGGAGGAAATAATTATTTACTATAGAAAGGATGTGGGAGAATAATGGTGGGCCTCACAGTGGAGACCCTTATAGCTTTAAAGAACAAGAATCAACAAACAGACTATATAAAGCCCAGGTAGAAATAATAGCACAAATAGAAGCCTCTGTAGAAGAAGCAGCATAGAGTATAATATTGGTGAAGTAGACACAGAGAATGTGACAGAAATGGAAGTTTTCCTCAGCCAGCATAGGTGGTTGGACCAGGTAATAGAAGGCACTGTACAGGTTTAGAGTTGAGTCACTTCTGACACCTTTTAGAAAGCTCGCTTGTACCATCCATGAAGAATGCATAGCAGGAAGTGGTGTAGATCTGGGAAGGTGGAGTGGACCTGAGGAGACTAAATTTCTATTTTTTTTTCAAATTTTTATTATCAAACTGATGTACAGAGAGGTTACAGTTTCATACGTTAGGCATTGGATACATTTCTTGTACTGTTTGTTACCTTGTCCCTCATATCCCCCTTCCTCCCCCCCTTCCCTTCCACCCCCCCCCAGACTAAATTTCTAATCTGCCTCTTTTGACATTAAATATGTGATTCGGTTTCCCAATTTTTTTCTTTATCTTTCTAGGCCTCATTATTCTCAGTATTACATTTATATGTTTTTTGGTTAGTAAGACAATTCTCAGGTGGTCCATACTACCTTTAAGGTTCTAGGATTTAGTTACTCTTAAAATCATAGTAGAATATGAATATAAAAAGCCTTTAATTCTAGGGTAACATATTCCAGTGAGTTACCTATTAGCAAAACAAATATTTATTGTTACTTACATGTCAAGCATTGTGCTCTGCACCAAAGAAATAACAATGGACAAATAATAAAAGTTTTGCCACTACGTGATACATTTAGAATGGGATCTGTCATTCTGGCAAATATTGTGCTAGGGCTCGGGAAGGGGCGGTCTAAGCAACAACAAAGAATTGTTATGCGATAATACAAGGCGGGGATATGTTGTATAAAGAAAAGTAAATCCAGGCTGAGAATGTGGCTCAGAGGTAAATTGCTTGCTTAGCCTTCTGATCCCTAGTGAAGGAAGAAATGAAGGAAAGGACGGAGGGAGAGGAAGGAAAGGCAAGGCAGAGGGAGGAAGAAAGGAAAGAAAGAAAAAAGTAAATTAGAGGGCTTGAATGTCAGAAAGGAGGAATTTGACAAGCAATGGCAGCAACCACTTCTCAAGGAAGTAGAAGGGATTTTGAGTGGATTATGGAGGGAAGGATTAAATTTCTTGAAGATAAACAGAAAATTTTACCTCGCTGAAAGATCACACAAATGATGAGGGCAAAGTCTCAATGGTTATGATTAAGGACAAGCAGGTGGCCAGGGGCCTGCAGGGGGTAGGGGTGGGGAAAGAGAAATTTCAGGAAAATTGAAGAATAAACAGAAAAGCACTGAGTCATGTTTAAAAATGTCAAGAACATCAATAGGATACGACAGAGTGGGTGAGTAAAGGGTGTAGCTGATTTCAGAGGTAGCCTTCCTCTGGATTGCTGGATTGTTAATGCCCCATTATCTCTAGTTAGGCTCTTGGAGCACAATCATAATTTCCATACCTTTAAGGAACTTAAAACTCTTCTAATGGGTACAGAAAATCATCAAGTATATTTTCAGTCATCAATCTTATTTCCTATTACTCCATATCTTGCCATCTTTAGTCAGCTTCTGCTGGTCCATTAAGCCTTTGCTCAAAATGTATGCATACCCTGGGTTTGCCCTTGATATCATTTAAATCCTCTTAGCCTCTAAGGTTCAGCCCAACTTTCAGTTTCTTCTGGGATTCCAAGGACCATATCACTCATCCATACATTTGACCATCTGTCCACTTAGCCATCCTTTCATCTATCTATCACATTCACTGTTTCCCTCCATCCCTCAAGGGTAGAAGGTCTGTCCTAGGTGCTAGAGATAAGGAAGTGGACAAAACACCATTCTGATTTTGGCTAAGTCAGAATGTAATAGGGATGTTATGAAGTGCCAGACTTTGAAGTCAGGCCCCATTTTACCACGTGAACCCCATTTTACCACGTGAACCCCATTTTAGAATCGAACCCTGAGCCAATCAGATTTGTACCTGTGTCCTAATCTTTTTTTTTTTTTTTTTTTTTTTTTTTTTTTTTTTTTGCCAGTCCTGGGCCTTGGACTCAGGGCCTGAGCACTGTCCCTGCCTTCTTCCCGCTCAAGGCTAGCACTTCGCCACTTGAGCCACAGCGCCGCTTCTGGCCGTTTTCTGTATATGTGGTGCTGGGGAATCGAACCTAGGGCCTCATGTATCCGAGGCAGGCACTCTTGCCACTAGGCTATATCCCCAGCCCTGTGTCCTAATCTTGCTTGCTTGAACACCTGATTCTTGTAACCTTGTTCTTTGCCTTTATAAGACCTGTGTAATCACAGCTCGGGGCTCCCTCCTAACCTCTACTGTGTCGGTGGGTAGGACGAGGCCCGAGTTGCAGCTCGCTTAAATAAAGCCTTGCCTTGCTATTGCATTTCAGAATGTCGGAGTCTCGGTGGTCTTTTTGGTTGCGGTCTTGCAACTTGGCACAACATTTGGGGTTTCGTCCGAGATGGCCCCAGAGACCCCCGAGACCCCAGACTCCGAAGGTAAGAAAATAGGGCAGTTCATTCTGTATGTCTGTGTCTGTGTGATTTGTAGTTTTGTTTTCTGTTTAGGCCAGCCACTTGAATCTGAACCTGTAGGTAGTGAAGGACCAGCCGGAGTGGACACGCTCGTATGGGCAGTGCTGGGGGACTTGGGGAACACCTCAAGCCCTCCACAGGGGGCTCAGGCTTCCCACTACCACCCTGGACCTGAAGGACTGGACCGGGAGGCCCTTCTAACGGGCGCCTGTCTAGTCCACTCTATATTCGGGGTTGTCTGGTCCGTTCCTACACAGGAACGGGAGAGAGAGAGCCTCAAAACTGTGTGGTCTGCCCCCTCACAGGGGCAGGAGAGACTCAGTGAGACTGTGTGGTCTGCCCCCTCACAGGGGCAGGAGAGACACAGTCGAACCTGTAAGCCGCAGCTCCCTAAGTCTGTCTCTAAGTGTTGTCTCATCTTTGTGCCTGTGATTATTTTTGTGTGTTTCTTTCTTGTGCTGTGCCTGACTGACAAACGGATGATGGGGAACATTCCTTCCACTCCCCTGGACTTGACTTTAGCTCACTGGAAAGATGTACAGGTGACAGCCCACAATCAGTCAATCAGTGAGAGTGTCCGCAAAAAAGAACACTAGGGGGATCCCCACCCAGCCTTCTTAAGCAGAAAATTGTTTGGTGTGCTAAAATGTTTTACTAAGACTAAAAATGTTTTACTAAAACTATCAAGGCCTGGAAAATGAGGCTGGAGAATGCTAAAATCATTTGTTAAAGGTTTTTGTCTTAAAATGTAAGGCCGATGCTTATTCAGAGCACTTTAAGATCTTTTGAAAATGTATGTGTGTGTGCATGTGTGAGTGTGAGCATGTTCAAGACTGCAGTATGATGCAAAACTAGGTTTAAGTTTAAAGTCAAATGGTCATCAAGTTTGGACATTACCAAATGCTTTAAAGGATTATTGCATTGTGGCAAGATGGGCCAATGTTTCTCACTAATATATTGGAAAGCTAAATGGATAAGTATTTATAATTATAATTCTTGCATTGAGGAAAGGTTCGAAGGTCTTCATGCCACGCAGTAACTGGGACTGAAAAAAAAAGAAGAGGCTCTTTTGAAACAAGCAGCCCGTGGGCAAAGGGCGGCAGCTGGTTTCAGAATGCCTGTGAGCTTCAGTTTTTCAAAAAGGCTTTGGAAATCAAGAATAAATGTCTAGATAAGAAATTTGGAGGTAGAATTGTCCTGAATGATTGTTGCAAAGTGAGAAAAGGAGAATTATGACTACCAAAATGTTTAATTGCCATTCCAGCTTCTTTGTAGGTTTTTTGTAACAGTTTCCAGCAGGCCCACAGAGAAGCACAGGTGATTCCTACAAGTTTGTCGAGATCTAATACTGACCCTTAATAAGTTCCAGGTAAGAGAGCATGCTTAAAAACTACTTCTGTGTGGACCACCTTGTTGCTTATAATTGGAGTAAAGTGGCCCCTTACTGTTTGGCCTTTCAAAAGTTAATCAAAGCCGGGAAGTCCTAGAAGAATAGGTCGTAAGCATGCCTTTCCAATGCCCATGTCTGTCTACTGGGCAGGAATTTACCAGTCATCTGTGATAGTGGTTAGTAAGGATAAGTTTGTCAAATGAGAGGATAGATTAAAATCTCACCCCCTGCATTTACTCAAAGCTCTGACTGGCAGTGAGAATTTTAAGCTGATACATCTGTTTAGTAAAGAAAGCTTGTAGACCTGAGATTGTGTCCTTATTGAGATCTGTTAAAGGCCTGCAAAGGTATATTGTTAAAAATTGCAAGACCTGTCAGCTTGCCAATGCCCCCAATCAACAGATTACTAAAGGAGCTCGCCTCTGTCGGAATAGGCCAGGTGTGTATTGGGAAGTAGATTTCACAGAAATTACAAATATTTGCTAGTTTTTGTAGACACCTTTTCAGGATGGGTTGAAGCCTATTCAACAAAGCATGAGACTGCGAATATAGTGGCTAAGAAGATCCTGGAAGAAATCCTACCCAGGTATGGCTTCCCATCCACCATTTGGTCAGACAACAGACAGGCTTTCATCTCAAAAGTAAGTCAGGGAATAGCCGCTGCACTGGGGACAGATTGGAAATTGCATTGTGCTTATAGACCCCAGAGTTCAGGACAGGTAGAGAGAATGAATCGGACTCTAAAAGAGACCTTAACTAAATTGGCCTTAGAGACTGGCGCAGACTGGGTGTCACTCCTTCCTTTTGCTCTGCTTAGAGTAAGAAATTCTCCCTATCAGCTTGGCTTTACTCCTTTTGAAATGATGTACGGTACATCCCGCCCATTATCCCTAGCCTTCAGACTGAATTGCTTGCTGATTTGGATGATGCTGAATTTTTGTGTAAATTCGATTATTTGCAGCTCGTGCACAAGAATGTGACCCCAACTTAAGGCATTATATGATTCTGCTTCTGTCCCTACCCCCCATTTATTAAGACCAGGGGACTGAAATCCTTAGAACCACGGTGGAAGGAACCCTAGACAGCATCGCCACTTGGCTTCATTGCTTCCACGCCAGGCCAGCTGACCCCTTTGCCCTGGACAACAACTACCGTGGTGGAACATGGGAGGTCTCCAAGCACCCAACTCAGTCGCTTCACCTTCGCCTCAAGAAAAGAAAGTTAGACTGAATATTGTTACAATTTTCTTTTTGCCTTCTTTCCTTACTACCCTGGCTAGTGTTGATGTTAGTTTGGCAGCTCACTCCAAAGTGAGGTGACCCCCTTATTTTAGGTAGTTTTGGGCTTGCTCAGGAATATGGGTATAGCCACCCGACCCTTAGAGCACAGCTGAGAAGTTTATGTATTATTTTGTTGCTTACATTTGGATACTAAACACTATACAGCAAATGGTAAGTCTGTATAGCTGAAAGTTAATTTTCAGTTTGCAGTAATCCTGCAGTCCCTTGGTAAAGTACACTAAGGTTATAGGTTCCTGGCTAGGTAAGGTTAACGCCCCTGAGTCAGCCTGAAGAAGTTACAGAAGATGGATGATCTTCACCCATCAGCCCCCCTTTAAAACCGAGGGACCAGAGTTGTTTCTGGGAAGATGAGGCAGGATAAACTAGAGGCATGCAAAACAGAGGTACAGAGACTATACTTGTAAGAAATGGTGACAGGCCCTTTGGTTACTACATTGGGCCCTACTGGCCCATGCCTTACCTCTATATCATCCCCTAGACATGCAAGCCATTGAAATGGACAGAATGGAGCCATGATTGGCTCCCAAGGTACCAAAAAGAAAAAGGGGGAAATGAAGTGCCAGACTTTGAAGTCAGGCCCCATTTTACCACGTGAACCCCATTTTAGAATCGAACCCTGAGCCAATCAGATTTGTACCTGTGTCCTAATCTTGCTTGCTTGAACACCTGATTCTTGTAACCTTGTTCTTTGCCTTTATAAGCCCTGTGTAATCACAGCTCAGGGCTCCCTCCTAACCTCCACTGTGTTGGTGGGTAGGACGAGGCCCGAGTTGCAGCTCGCTTAAATAAAGCCTTGCCTTGCTTTTGCATTTCGGAATGTCTGAGTCTCGGTGGTCTTTTTGGTGGTGGTCTTGCGACTTGGCACAACAGTTAGACAAGGAAATCAACCAGGGATATACTGGAAAACATTACAATTAATCTTTTTTTTTTTTTTTGCATGTGGCAGTCTTTTTTTTTTTTTCCAAATTTTTATTATCAAACTGATGTACAGAGAGGTTACAGTTTCATAAGTTAGGCATTGGATACATTTCTTGTACCATTTGTTACCTGGTCCCTCATACCTCCCCTCCTCCCCCTTTCCCTTTCCCCCCATGAGGTTGTTCAGTTCACTTACACCAAACAGTTTTGCAAGTATTGGTTTTATAGTTGTTTGTCTTTTTTTACCCCGTGTCTCTCAATTTTGGTATTCCCTTTCAATTTCCTAGTTCAAATACCAGTATACATGGTTTCCAATATACTCAGATAACATTACAGAGATAGTGTAGGTAGAACCACAGGAAGGTGATACAAGAATATCAACAAGGGGCTGGGAATATGGCCTACTGGCAATAGTGCTCGCCTCGTATACATGAAGCCGTGGGTTCAATTCCCCAGCACCACATATATAGAAAATGGCCAGAAGTGGCACTGTGGCTCAAGTGGCAGAGTGCTAGCAAAAAGAAGCCAGGGACAGTGCTCAGGCCCTGAGTACAAGGCCCAGGACTGGCAAAAAAAAAAAAAAAATTAAAAAAAAAAAGAATATCATCAATAATAGAAGCTACAGATACACATGGGACATTGAAAGTAGTTAGAACTGTGATATAACAATCGTTTCCATAACATGGAGTTCATTTCACTTAGTTTCATCTTATGTGTTCATAAGGGTATAGCTATTGGGCTCTTGTGATCCTCTGCTGACTTGCCTAAACCTGTACTAATTATTTCCAATAAGAGAGACCATAGAGTCCATGTTTCTTTAGGTCTGGCTCACTTCACTTAGTATAATTTTTTCCAAGTCCTTCCATTTCCTTACAAATGGGGCAATGTCATTCTTTCTGATAGAGGCATAAAATTCCATTTTATATATGTACCACATTTTCCTGATCCATTCGTCTACGGAGGGGCATCCAGATTCTCGCTATGACAAATTGTGCTGCGATGAACATTGTTGTGCTGGTGGCTTTACTGTGATTTTGTTTGTGGTCTTTTGGATAGATACCCAAAAGTGGGGCTGCTGGGTCATAGGGGAGTTCTACATTTAGCCTTCTGAGGAATCTCCATACTGCTTGCCAGAGTGGCTGAACCAGTTTACATTCCCACCAACAATGAAGTAGGGTTCCCTTTTGGCCACATCCCCTCCAACAATTGTTATTGTTAGTTTTCTTGATATATGACATTCTTACTGGGGTGAGATGGAATCTCAGTGGTGTTTTGATTTGCATTTCTTTTAAGGTCAGTGATGTAGAGCACTTTTTCATATGTCTCTTGGCCATTCTCATTTCCTCATCAAAGAAGTCTTTTTGTAAGTCTTTAGCCCACTTGATGAGGGGGCTATTGGTTCTTTGTGGTTTTGTTTTGGAGGAAGGTAATTTTTTTAGTTCTGCATATATTTTAGATATGAGGCCTTTGTCCATTGAATGGCCCGTAAAGATCTTCTCCCAGTCTGTGGGCTTTCTGTTTATCTTGCGAGCTATGTCCTTTGCTGTGCAGAAGCTCTGCAGTTTGAAGCAGTCCCATTTGTCCAACCTTTCTTTGATTTGTAGCCTTTCTGGGTCTTCGTTAAGGAAGATCCATCCTGCTCCATGGAGCCCAAGTGTTTTTCCTACTCCTTCCTTTAGTGTTTTCAGGATGTCTGTTTTGATTTCGAGGTCTTTAATCCATTTGGAATTGATTTTGGTGCAGGGTGATATATAAGGATCTAGTTTTAGTTTATTGCATGTGTTGAACCAGTTTTTCCAGCACCATTTGTTAAAGAGGCTATCTTTCTTCCAAATTATTGTTTTAACTCCTTTATCAAAGATTAAGTAGGTGTAGTTCTGTGGGTTCATTTCTGGGTCTTCAATTCTGTTCCATTGGTCTTTAGGCCTGTTCCGGTGCCAATACCAAGCTGTTTTTATTACTATAGCTTTATAATACAGCTTGAAGTTGGGTATTGTAATTCCTCCAGCACTGTTCTTTCTGCTTAGGAGTATTTTTGCTATTCTAGATAATTAGCCAAGCTCCGCGCCTCCTTCTGCGGTGGGCCCTTCAACCATGCTCTTCCTTTTTTTTTTTTTTTTTGGCCAGTCCTAGGCCGTGAACTCGGGGCCTGAGCACTGTCCCTGGCTTCCTTTTGCTCAAGGCTAGCACTCTGCCACTTGAGCCACAGCGCCACTTCTGGCCATTTTCTATATATGTGGTGTTGAGGAATTGAACCCAGGGCCTCATGTATATGAGGCAAGCACTCTTGCCACTAGGCCATATTCCCAGCCCCTATTTTTGCTATTCTAGGTCTTTTATTGTTCCATATGAATTTCTGGATTGCTTCCTCTATTTCATTAAAAAATGGTGTTGGAGTATTAATGGGTATTGCATTGAATTTGTAGATAGCCTTAGGCAATATTGCCATTTTGATTATATTAATCCTCCCAATCCAGGAGCATGGGAGGTTTTTCCATTTCCTTAGTTCTGACTTAATTTCGTTTTTCAAGCTTTTAAAGTTCTCCTCAAAGAGGTCTTTCACTTCTTTGGTTAAGGTTATTCCTAGGTATTTTATGTTTTGGGGGGCTATTGCAAAAGGAGTTGCTTTCCTGATTTCAGCCTCGGTCTTCGGGTCGTTAGCATAGAGAAAGGTCGTTGTTTATATCCTGCAACTTTGCCAAAGTTTTGGATCAGCTCTAGTAGGTAGGGGGTAGAGTCTATGGGATTCTTTAGGTATAGGATCATGTCATCTGTGAAGAGAGAAAGTTTAACTTCATCTTTTCCTATTTGGATCCCCTTTATATTTTCTTCTTGCCTAATTGCTCTGGCTAGAAATTCTAGTACTATGTTGAAGAGCAGGGGAGAGAGTGGACATCCCTGCCTTGTTCCTGATTTTAAAGGGAATGGCTTTAGTTTTTCACCATTTAGAGTTATGCTTGCTGTTGGGTTGTCATAAACTGCCTTGATTATATTCAGGAATGTTCCCTGGAATCCCAGTTTTTCCAGGGCTTTTAGCATAAATGGGTGCTGGATTTTATCATATGCTTTTTACGCATCCAGAGATAAAACCATGTGGTTCTTTACCTTGCTCCGGTTGATGTGGTGGATTATATTAATTGACTTGCGTATATTAAAGCAACTTTGCATCCCTGGGATGAATCCAGTTTGATAGTGGTGTATGATTTTTTTGATGACCTGTTGAAGTCGACTGGCCAGAATTTTGTTGAGAATTTTTGCGTCTATGTTCATCAGGGAAATTGGTCTATAGTCCTCTTTCCGTGATGAGTCCCTGCCTGGTTTGGGGATGAGGGTTATACTGGCTTCATAGAATGTGTCTGGTAATGAACATTGTCTTTGAAGAGTTTGAGAAATATTGGTGTGAGTTCTGTTTTGAAGGCCTTGTAGAATTCTGCAGTGAATCCGTCTGGACCTGGGCGTTTCTTGGATGGGAGATCATTTATTGCCATTTCTATTTCAATACTGGATATGGGTTGGTTTAGAAGGTTTAAATCTTCATGTTTGAGTTTGGGGATATGAATTTTTTCTAGGAAATCATCCATTTCTTCCAAGTTCTTGAATTTTTTTGCATAAAGGTTTGCAAAATAGTCCCTTATTATTTTCTGAATTTTGGTTATTTCTGTAGTGATGTTACCTGTTTCATCTCTTATCTTGTTTATTTGAGTGTGCTGCCTTCGTTTTTTGGTCAGGTTTGCCAGGGGTCTGTCTATCTTGTTGATTTTTTCAAAGAACCAACCCTTTGCTTTTTTGATTCTTTGGATAGTTTTTTCATCTCTAATTGATTTAATTCTGATTTGGTTTTAATTATTTGCTTCCGTCTATTGACTTGGGGTTTGGCTTGTTGTTCTCTTTCAAGGAAATTAAGGTGCTTCCTTAAATTATTGAGTTGCTGTTTCTCCAGTTTGTTGGTGTATGCACTCAGAGATATAAATTTTCCTCTGAGTACTGCCTTTGCTGTGTCCCAAAGGAGCTGGTACTTTGTGTCCTCATCTTGGTTGAATTCCATAAACATTTGAATGTCCATTTTAATTTCTTCAATGACCCACTGATGGTTCAGCAGTGTGTTGTTTAGTATCCATGAATTATAGGATTTTCTGTGGTGGCTGTTTGTTTTGAGCTCTAATTTTATTCCATTGTGGTCTGAGAGAATGCAGGGAATGGTTTTGATACTTCTGAATTTGTACAGATTTTCTTTGTGCTCTAAGATGTGATCTATTTAGAGAATGTTCCATGTGCTGCAGAGAAGAATGTGTATTCTGTTGTTGCTGGGTGGAATATTCTGAAGATGTCAGTTAAGTCTAGTTGGTCTATGCAATTATTTAGTTCTGTGATTTCTTTGTTCAGTTTTTGGCGTGTTGATCTGTCCAGAGGTGATAGTGGAGTGTTAAAGTCCCCAACTATCAATGTGTTTGGGTCTATGAGTGTTTTTAGAGTCAGTAGTGTTTGTTTGATGAAGTTGGGTGCTCCTGCATTTGGTGTGTAGATATTTAGAATGGTTATATCTTCCTGTAGGAGAGATCCCTTTACTAGTATGTAGTACCCTTCTTTGTTTCTTCTTACCTTTTTAAATTTGAAGTGAATTTTGTCTGATACTAGGATTGCAACTCCAGCCTGCTTATGGGGGCCATTTGCTTGATAGATTTGATTCCAGCCTTTCACGTTAGAAGATATTTACTTTTGCTGGATAGATGTGTCTCTTGGAGGCAGCAGAAAGATGGATCTTGATTTTTGATCCAACTTATGAGCCTATGTCGTTTAATTGGAGAATTAAGTCCATTAATGTTGAGAGTTAGGATTGAGAGATGATCATTTGTTCCTTTCATTATCACTATCTTGTTAAAAGCTGTGTCTTCCCTTTTCTTGATCTGATGTATACTATTTAGGGTTCATTTCTCTGTCTGTATTGGGATCTTGATTATTTTCCCTGTATAGTAAATCTTTGAGGATTTTCTGTAAAGCTGGTTTGGTGGAGATATATTGTTTCAGTTTTTTCTTACTGTGGAAGACTTTTGTTTGACCTTTGGCTATGAATGATAGTTTGGCTGGGTACAGAATTATTGGTTGGTAGTTATTTTTATGCATGTCTTGAGGCTTAAACTCTGGGACTGCTCACTTTCCCGAGCCTTCCTTCCTTCTTTCCTTCCTTCCTTCCTTCTTCCCTCCCTCCCTCCCTCCCTCCCTCTTTCTTTCTTTCTTTCTTTCTTTCTTTCTTTCTTTCTTTCTTTCTTTCTTTCTTTCTTTCTTTCTTTCCTCCCTGCCTTCTTTCTTTCTCAAGGCTAAAACTCTATCCCTGGACCCACAGCTTCACTTCTGGCTTTTTTTTTTTTGGAAATTAATTGGAGATAAAAGTCTCAAGGACTTTTCTTTCCAGGCTGATTTGAACTGAGATACTAGATAGATCTCAGTGTCTTGAGTAGCTAAGATTACAGGCATGAGCCGCTGGCACTAGGATTACAACTAATCATTTTAAATAAGCCATTTGATGTTTTCTCAATGCTATGTTAAACACAATAATTGATGACTAAAAGTGAAATAGCAAGTCCTGATTTCAGGGCTGGAGGTATAGCTCAGTGTTATAGTGAATGCTTAGCATGTATCAGGTCTGGGTTTGAACCCTAGCTCCATTAAAAAATAAAAAGAACATCCTGATTATATGCATGGCTACTGATTTTCTTTGTTTTGTTTTTTCAAATAGAGTATAATAGTCCAGTATAAAGAATAGAGGCAAAGGATTAAGTATCTGATAGTCAAGATTTAATGTAAAGATCAAACAAAGTAGTAGTCTAATTTTCTCTTGCATGATTTTCACTTTCAAAATGTATGAAAGTAGATGGACCTCTCAAATAGTCTATTTCTCTGTAGATCAAGTAAATAGAAAAATTATAAATATCTCTGCCAGCTAGACATTGTGATAGGACCCTTTCGAGGTCTTTATATTTCTTTTTCTTTTTTTCCCAGTCCTGGGGCTTGAACTTGGGGCCTAAGCACTGTCCCTGCTTCATTTTACTCAAGGCTAGCACTCTACTTGAGCCGCAGCACCACTTCCGGCTCTTTCTATATATGTGGTGCTGAGGAATCCAACCACGGGCTTCATGTATACGAGGCAATCACTCTACAGTCAGGTTTTTTTAGCCTCCTGGGATCTCTTGTTCTGCAGGAGAGATGGGAAAACATGCCCCACCCTGATGGGCTAGGAAGAGAAAAAGCGGGCTGACAGACTGCCACCCAGCTCCCCTCTCCACAGAGGACACACAGACAGCCTGGGAGCCAGTCAGAGCTAAGACTCATTTAATGGTGGCAATGAGCTGTTCTTTTACATGGGTGGAAGGGTGGCGGAAGGGGATGGGTACATGCACCTACGTAGGGGCTGGGATTTGATGCCTGAGCTGTCCATCAGGGTGGAGCTCCGAGGGACCTCCCTAAGGGGTGGCCTACATCTACATCATGGCCCCCAGGACCGCCTCTGGGTTCATCACCAGCGGCCATCTTGGTGCACACAGGGTCTGAGGCAGCAGGCGGGGCTGCCGCCTTTCCAGTTCCGGACCTGGGGAAGGCAGGCAGGGCTCGTGGCCCCAGGGCTGGAGAAGAGGCTGGCCAGCTAGGACCGCCTCTTAAAGCTGCAGGCCAGTGCCCAACACTCTACCACTAGGCCATATTCCCAGCCCCTAAGTCTTTATATTTCTAACTAATTGTGAGGATAAAATTCAAACAAATGAAAAGGTAAATGATTTTTAAAAGACAGTGAAGATAGTTACCAAGTAATAGGGTATAAAAGGGTCTCAGCCCCCAGCGCTCTCCCGGCCTGCGGGAGAGACAGGGGAGCTCGCCCCAACCAGGGTGGGCCAAGAAAGGAGAAGGGTCAACGGACTGACTGCACCAGACGGAGTCTGGGAGAAATGTCTGCGCAGGTCTCGCTTTATTGAAATAAGCTTTGCTCTTAAATAGGTCAGAGAGCCGCAGGAAAAGGAGGGGTGTCCATGCACCTATCTAGGGACTGTGAAGGGAGGCCTAAGCTGTCTGTCAAGGGTGGCGGGCCAAGGGACCAATCCTAAGAGGCAGCCTAATTCTATGTCACAGCCCACAGGACCACCTCCAGGTTCATCACCAGGTGCCATCTTGGCCACATGTGGTCCCGAGGCTGGGAGGTGAGGCCAGCTAGAACTGCCTTTCCGGGTTCCAACATAATAGCCACATGTGGCCCCAGGGCCAGAAGACAGGCAGGGCCAACTAGGACCAAGGCCCCAGGGCTGCGAAACAGGATTGACTGGGGGCCTTGAATCACTCTTTTGTTGTTGTTGACACTAGGGTTTGACCTCAGGGCCTCAAGATTACTAGGCAAACACTTGCAGAGTCACACATTAGTTCTTATGGTTTTCCTTATTTTTCAGATAGGATCTCCAATAGTTGCCTGGGCTGGCCTAGACAGAGACCCTCATACTGTATCTCCTAGATAGCTGGGACCACAGGTATGTACCACTGTTCCTGCTTATGGACTCAGAGGTCACAGTAATTTTTTGTTCAGGCTGACCTTGACTCCTGATCCTCTTGTTTTCTGCCTCCTACATAGCTGGGATTATAAGCATAACTTTTTAATCCACACTTGGAACTTGACCTTTCCACACAGTGAGCAAGATTAAAATGAAAATAACCAAAGAAGAAACTACAGTGGAGAAATAATAAAAGCAAAGGCCTATCTGGCGAGCTGGTGAAGTATTAAGAATTGGGCTGGGGATATGGCCTAGTGGCAAGAGTGCCTGCCTCGTATACATGAGGCCCTGGGTTTGATTCCCCAGCACCACATATACAGAAAATGGCCAGAAGTGGCGCTGCGGCTCAAGTGGCAGAGTGCTAGCCTTGAGCAAAAAGAAGCCAGGGACAGTATTCAGGCCCTGAGTCCAAGCCCCAGGACTGGCCAAAAAAAAACCAACCAAACAAAAAAAACAACATTTAAAAAAAAAATGGGCTGGGGATATGGCCTAGTGGCAAGAGTGCCTGCCTCATATACATGAGGCCCTGGGTTCGATTCCCCAGCACCACATATACAGAAAATGGCCAGAAGTGGTGCTGTGGCTCATGTGGCAGAGTGCTAGCCTTGAGCAAAAAGAAGCCAGGGACAGTGCTCAGGCCCAGAGTCCAAACCCCAGGACTGGCCAAAAAAAAAAAAAAAAAGAATTAAACGGGCTGGGAATGTTGGCTCTTGCCTGTAATTTCAGCACTGAGAAAGGAAGATCAAGAGTCAAGGTCAGCCTGGGAAACATAACAAGACCCTCAAAAATAAATCAGACTGGAGAATCATTCAAGCATAGGGGATTGCTTTTCCGTTTTATCTTTACCCACAGCACCTCCCATACTGCCTAAGGGAAGTACTCATTGGTCAAGTAGGTTCTTCAACATGAATAAACCTTAAGGAGTTGCTGCAGTTGCCTATTTGGGAACATGACTTTTTATAAAATACTGCTTCTGATACTGAGAAAGGCAAGTATCACATACTTGTTCCTCACAGATGGAATCTAGACCAAAACAACAACAACAACAACAACAACAAATAACAGGCAAGCATTCAAAAAAGATCTGCGTATAAGTAAGAGTACTTGGGGAGGGGATCCTGTGTGTGTCAAGCAGCACAAGAGAGGGGAATGAAGACACATATGATTAAAGGACATGGTAGACATGAACAAAAATGTCACAACGAAACACATTATTATAAAATAAAAAAAGAAAAATAGTTAAGGATGAATTTAATTGCTGTGTGCCTGCGGCTGATGCCTATAATCTTAGCTACTTAGGAGGCTGAGACCCAAGGATTGCTCTTTTAAGCTACCCATGGCAGGAAAGTCTGTGAGACTCTTATCTCCAATTAACCAGCAAAAAGCCAGAAGCTGTGGCTCAAATGGTATAGCACTAGCTTTGAGCCAAAAGCTCAGGGACATTGCCCAGGCCCCAATTCAAGCCCCAGGACACACACACACACACACACACACACACACACACACACACACAGAATAAATTTAACTAAGAAGAAAAATATATACACTGAAAATGATGAAACATTGATGAAATAAAGTAAAGAAGTAGTAAGTAGCTCAATAGACCTCACAAAGTGGGGCCTAAGTAAGTGGAAAAATATCTAGAAAAGAAGATAGGTGTTTTTGTGTAGTTTGATGAGGAACTATATATAAAGATAGTTTAAGAAAACAGTGCTTCTCGAAGATTGACCATCAGCAGAGAGTAGGATGGGTGTGATGAAGTGAGGAGGAATGAGGAGCATCAGGTTCTAGAAGATGGATGATGTGGGTGTACTCCAGGTGAGGCCCACAGGCCTATGAGGCATTTGAAGGAATGCATAGGCCCTGATGGTGGTAAGAAGAAACAGATAGCAGGGGGGCCAAAGATGAAATCATGGACTGGGAAGATGGTGGTAAGTTTGTGGGGCCTAGTGAGCTACAAGGGAGGAGAGAGTTGAAGGAGGTCTGTCTTAGGAGAAGAGAAAAATGAGGGCAAAAAGAGGAGAATGTGAAGAGGTAGAGTCCCAGATCTAACCACTGAGGCATGTACTATCTAACCTCTGAGGTGCCTGTTGTGGAAGGTAGTAGGACCCATGGGAAAGGTGCAGGCTCGAAGTGGCCTTTATTCTCCGAAGCTAAGTCCATTTTCCTGAGATGTTTATAACCACTTAACAAGCTAATTAGATAACCAAGTCAGCAAAGCAGGACTTCTGTTTAATTGTGTTTTTCCCCCTTTTGTTTCTCGTTGTGTGTGTGTGTGTGTGTGTGTGGTTGTGTGCACGCATGTGTGCATGTGTGTTCCAGTAGATGAAGGATGCTTTTCATGTTTGGTGTGTTTTATATGGGGGTACAGGTTGTGCTTCACTTACTGCTGATCTGAGAAACACCCTTGGTAAGGTCCTCAAAAGCCAGCAGAAGACAGTAGGGTAGACATTGAAGCTTATACTAGCTTTCATTCCCACCATTTGGGAAACATCCTAGTCAAAGGCAAGGCCTGTCTGTCTCTGGTCCCTTCATCTGTGGAGCTCAGTACAAATGGAGCAGATTCTGTCTGGACTAGATTACAAAAGCCTTTTCTTTTTTTTTTTGAAGAAGGAAAGTGTATATTCAGATGATGGTTCCCAGCTGCTTTCTATCCTGTAGTTTGTATGTTCTCATGGGCACACATATGTGAAATACAGATAAAAAATCCTGCTGGAGTGGAATGTATCTAGCATCTGTATTTTGTCCTCATCAAAAGGTAACAATAACTCACATAACTGCTGACAGTGATGACAGTAATACTTGGAGGAGTTAGTAAAAAGAGTGACAGTGGGGCTGGGCATATGGCCTGGTGGTATAGTGCTTGCCTAGCATGCATGAAGCCCTGGGTTCCATTTCTCAGCACCACATAAACAGAAAAGGCTGTAAATGGTGCAGTGGCTAAAGTGGTAGAATGCTAGCCTTGAGCAAAAGGAAGCCACAGACAGTGCTCAGGCCCTGAGTTCAAGCCCAGGACTGGCAAAACAACAACAACAACAGCAACAACAACAACAACACAACCCCACAAAAAGCCTTGTATTCCTAAAGAGAAAGGGAATACCAAAATCGAGAGACAAAGGATAAAAAGACAAACCAATGCAACAGCAATACTTACAAAACTATATGGTGTAAACCAACTGTACAATTCATGGCGGGGGAAGGGGGAGGCGGGGGAAGGGGGAGGCGGGGGAAAATGAGGGACGAGGTAACAAGTTGAATAAGAAATGTACTCACTGCCTTACATATGAAACTGTAACCCCTTTGTACTTTACTTTGACAATAAAGGGGGTGGGGGGAAAGAATGCCAGTGGGGTGAAGATGGCTCGCATGGCATGGAGGAGGCAGCCGTGACGGCAGGGGGATGGCTCTATCTAGACCATACTTTGCAGCAGAATCAGTGTAATTGCTTCTGGTTGGATGGTTTTGGGTGGAGGTGGTAATGGGGTAGGGGTGGGGTTAAGGATAGGAATATAGAGCACTCATAAATTACTTCTAATGACTCCTAGGTTTTTGTCCACTTCTGGCTTTTTTCCATATATGTGGTGCTGAGGAATCAAACCCAGGACTTCGTGCATACAAGGCAAACACTCTACCACTAGGCCATATTCCCAGCCCCATAAATTTTTACTGAGATATTTTAGACTTTTACTTTGCATTACCTTTAAAACCCATTGTGTATCGTAAACAAACAACACATCTCAGTTCATATTAGCCACATTCCAAGTGGGACAACATAGATCTAAAAATATATATAGGAGGTATTAAAAACTCTTTTGCTGGGGCTGGGGATATGGCCTAGTGGCAAGAGTGCCTGCCTCATATATATGAGGCCTTGGTTCGATTCCCCAGCACCACATATACAGAAAATGGCCAGAAGTGGCGCTGTGGCTCAAGTGGCAGAGTGCTAGCCTTGAGCAAAAAGAAGCCAGGGACAGTGCTCAGGCCCAGAGTTCAAGCCCCAGGACTGGCCAAAAAAAAAAAAAAACAAAAAAAAAAACTCTTTTGCTGAAACTACATAGTTGGGCCCAAACATTAAATAAAAGCAAGAGAAAAGTTTAGTATACCCACTTCCATTTTGTATGTGTCTTTGCGCTAAGCTTTTCTCTCTGCTAGTCATTTTGCAATCACCTCCAAGTCAAAGAACAGTACTAATGAATAAAGTCTTTAGGACAAGGGACTGAAACTACCCCTAAGAAACAATAGAGCTTTCTGAGGACCTAAAAACCATCAGGCAACAGTGATTTATTTGATTGCCTCCACTGATAAAGAATACCAACATATCTGAAACCCCTTCAGAAACAAATACTGAAATAATGATCAATCAAGCACTCCTTTGACCAGGGCTGTTTAATCATTATGCATACCTCTTTCCTCTTGCCCTAGTTCTCTATTTATTCAAATCGAAAGCTCATGTCTGCATTCTGAAGACAGTGAAAGATGGACTGAAGTGCTGTCTTTCCACGGCATGCCCATGCCACATAATAAATCTCCTTTTCAGCCCTTTGCTATGACTCATTATTTGACATCTATGAGCCAGTGGCTAGACCTGACATGTAGAATCCCATGTGGAACTCAGGCCTAAAACTTCGGTTTCAGATATTGTAACTTTGCCCCTAGATGTTTATTGCCCTTTCTTCTCCAAACATTGGAAGTGGTTTAAACTCCAGGCTGCCATAAAACAATGATGCAGACACTCTGATTGGCGGCTCACAGCAAAACCATCTCTCTGTTCATGCATTTTGAAGGATCAACAATGGCAGTCTTTTAATATACATTTCACCATCACACAGACAAGTATACAGCTTCCCCAGCCACACCTGGATTGATTTAGGATCACAGAATGATAATTGGAGTTTGCTTTTAAACTGAGAGCATTGCCACTTTACCATATATACCTATAAGCAATGTGAAAATAAATCGGTTTTCAGTCAAAAGCATTTTGACCCTCCACAGATTGTTTCTGAGTCTCCACTGTCTGGAGTTCAGAATGTGTTTGGCAGATAAACAAATACAGGAATAATAACCTTGCATTATGATTCAGGTGAAGAAGCATGTGTGGGATTATGGTTTGGACATTGTTTCCTTCTAATGACAGGTGATTCCATGGGAAGAATCCACATGGATGTCTTTTTCATTATGCATCAAAGTCAGTGTCCACTTCTTGATGACATGTAATTTCAAGGTCAACAAAATAGGTATTGAGGTTGGATGGTGCCTTTTAGAAACTTACGGTCAGACAGGCATGTCTCGTCTTCCACAGTGAGATGGGCATTATCAGGGCACCACTGCTCAGGAAGAACCACTTAAAAACATTTTTATTATCTTTAAGTAGTTGGACAAAGGAGTTACCATTCAACAAAGCATCTTATGAATAAAGAATGTCTTGATCAGAGTCATTTCTTTCAAAATTCTTATGTTGAACCTACCACTCAACCTACCCCTACTCTCACTTTTAATTTTTAGGTTATGTACTGGATTTTTTTCCATTTAATAAAGCAATTCATATATGCAATATGTCTTGATCTGTGTCATCCCTTCAACATCTTCATCCTACTTACCTTATGTCTCTCAATTCTGTGACATATACAATAAATTCTTACCTGATTCTTCCCCCTTCGTTGGTCTGCCCCTTTCCCCATTGGTCCTCTCCTCCCCTCTTGCAAGTACCCATTTCCTGGTAATTTTGTTAGGCTTTGACTTAGTATTTCTAAGGAATTATACTATTTGAGTTCTCCATAAAGTCTATTATACTTCAGTTAATTCATTTATAACCACTTGCATGCCATCACTGTGTTGACTTAAAATTTATAGGCACATTTTCAATGAGGGAAACCAGGCAACTTGTGTTTCTCTGAGTCTGGCTTACTTCACTTAATATAACTTTTCCAAGTCTTTTCATTTCCTTGTGAATGGTACAGTATCATTCTTTCTGATGGATGAGTAGAGGAATGGCCACTTTCTCTTGACCACTTTGACAGGTGGCACGTGCCTACATGCTCATGGCCGTGTTTGTTTCCATGCCCGACTTTCCTCAAGTCCAAAGGCAGATTCGGGACAGTAGTGGCACACGTGTGGAAGTTTGTTCAATTTTTCTTTTGCTTTTCTTTTGGCTTTTCCCTTCTTATATTCACCTCCTCCTTTTCTAGAGAGTGAATTTTCTCCTTCCATTTCCCAGGTGTGACCTGCTAAAGATGAATGACACAGGCTGTGGCTGTCTGGGCCCTTTGAGGAGCAGCAGCTGAAGATTCTGTTAGGGAGCTGGAGAAATGTGGGCTTTCCTTCACACCACAGTACACCATGGCCCCTACTGTCAGCTCATGTGTGGTTAGTTCCCAAAAGTTCAGCAAAGTGGAAGGGACACTCTCAGACAAAATCAGCGGGCTTTCATGTGCTTTCCTCATGACTGCTCCTCAGGCCCATGCTCAGACTTTTTCATGGAGAAGCTGTTTGGGTGCGGTTTGGCAAATGCACAGAATGATTACCACATGACATAGTGGGATTTGCCCTGGAATTGGCAGCAAAGTTCTAGATCCAGTTGCTGGTGATATAAGATCAGTTTTGTCTTAGTTGAGTCATCAAATGCCTTAGTCTGTTTTCTGTTGCTAGAATCAAATGCCACATACTAGCTAACTTATAAAGAACAAATGTTTATTCTGCTTATGGTTCTGGAGGATGGAAGTGCAGGGAGCTGCTTCTAGTGAAGGTCTTTTTGGGGTGGGGACTCTGTGGAATCCACTGTTAGCACTTAGGGTGAGAGATAAAGTCCAAACTGGATTTTATTTCAGACCCATTTTTCACTCATTTTGTCTATTAATCAATGAATCCATCAATGGAGTAATCATTCATAGGGGCAGCGCCCTATTGCCTACTTACCTCTTGAAGAATCCTCCCCCTGCCCTTCTTCAGGGTCTTAATATCTCACAGTAAGAATTAAAGTTCAACATGTGCTTTGGTGGGAACATTCAAACCATAGCCTTGATTCCTTGATTGTAAGGCAGGACCTATCTTAAAGTATTGGGTAAAGTGAAATAGCTTTATGTCACAACAAATCTTTTATTCAATATGGATACAAATGCTCTTATTGTAACAAAACAACAGAGCCCAATTTGGGAGTTGGGGAAAGGGAGGTTGGTAGAGCTGGCAGTCAAGAAATTTATCCCAGCTAATGTCCAGCCCCCAAAATCACAATTATTGAAGATCAAAGACAGGATTTCTTGCATTTCTGTAAGGTGAGTCTGTGGCAATGGCAGAGGCATGCTTGTCTTGTGGTTGTATATTTGTGCAATGCTGCTTCTTGTTCGTGTTTCAATTCTACAGGGATTCAGTTAGTAGAAGTCAGAAACCTTCATCCACCATGTTCTGGGCAGATAATTATATAAATGAAAAAAAATGAACAAGGATTAGAGTAGGTGAAGAGTATTTCAGAAAGGGCTAAAACAAATTTAAACTTTTTACAAAAGAGGGTATTCTGCAGGTTGTGAACAATTCACAGTTTGTGACAGTTCATGTTAATTATTGAAAAATGACCCCCCCCTCTCCTTCCCCTCCTCTGCTTCCAATGGTGGTGTTTTAGTTTAAGAACATCCTTTGATTTTTCTCTAAGAAAACTTGGAGATGTGTAGACAAAGCTCTTAGAAAGTCTAGGCTAAGATTGCAGCCATCATCCATGGCTCCAAGATCTCAGACCCTGAGATCTCTGGCAGATTCATTCATTCTGGGGAGGATTCCAATAAGATGAAGAAGTCAAAACTAGATTGACTCCATAGATTGATAGATTCTGAACCAAGTTGATTCTATGCCAAACAAAAAGGATAAGAAGGTAGTCTGGTATTAGAGTCTCAGCATAGCCCTGAAGCTATAAGTAATTAGAAATTTAATGCTGAACTGGGGAGACAGGGTGTAGGATGAACAAGAGATGAGTGATTCACACTGGGAACAACTTACTTGGCTATGAGGAAATACATCATACCATCTGAGAATGAGGTGACAAAAGACACCCAACCAGGCTACTAGCTTGCCTGCTCACCTCAGGGAAATCTTTGCTTCACTTTTGCAAACACCCATGGATTGAAAAGGCAGGGATTTCTCCTTCACACTCAGCCCCTCACTCCCCATGGTAGATTTTCTCATCTTTTCTTTCCTTCTGACCACCACTTTATCCACTACATGACAGGCCACCAATCTAGCCTACTTACAAGGGCATGTGACCTGTGACTACATATGAAGGAACAAATGAGACCCTGACAGAGCTACCTTACCAGGGCTCTCACTCAAATAGCCTAGAACGGGAGAGTAGCCTAGAGATAGAGCATTTTTCTGGCATCTCTGAGGCCCTAGGTTCGATTGTAAAAGCCACCAATAAACAAAAGATGTTATCTTTATACTTTCCCATAGTATCACAACATGGTGAATATAATAAATTCTATAAGTACTGTTGGAAAATAGCCCAAGAAATCCTGGGAGGTATTGTTGTGCCAAGTCGCAAGACCACCACCAAGAAGACCACCGAGACTCAGACATTCCGAAATGCAAAAGCAAGGCAAGGCTTTATTTAAGCGAGCTGCAACTCGGGCCTCGTCCTACCCACCGACACAGTGGAGGTTAGGAGGGAGCCCCGAGCTGTGATTACACGGGGCTTATAAAGGCAAAGAACAAGGTTACAACAATCAGGTGTTCAAGCAAGCAAGATTAGGACACAGGTACAAATCTGATTGGCTCAGAGTTCAATTCTAAAATGGGGTTCACGTGGTAAAATGGGCCTGACTTCAAAGTCTGGCACTTTAGTATGGCTCAGTAAAACTGTTTGCCTGTCCTTTTTGCCACCATGCACTAATATCAACTCAAAGTGGATTAAAGTCCTCAATGTCGGACCTGAAATATTGATATTTCTGCCAGAAGGAGTAGGACTCATAGGCATAGTTAGAAACTTTCTGGGAAGAGCACAGCAGATAGGAGAGATACTTGACAAGTGGGATTACATCAAAATAAAAAGTTTCTGCACAGCAAAGGACATAGTTACTAAACTAGAAAAACAGCAAACAGACGGGGAAAAGATCTTTACCAACAATACAAGGGCTAATATCCAAAATATACAAGGGGGTCAAGAAACTAACTTCCCCAAAGCTAATAAACTAATTGCTTAATGTGCAAAGGTGTTAAGTAGAGACTTCCTAGAAGAAGAGGTAAGAATGGCAAAGAAACACATGAAGAAAAGCTCATCATTCCTGATCACAAAGGAAATGCAAATCAAAACAACTTTGAGATTCCTTCTCACCCTAGTTAGACTGGCCAACAACATGAATTCAAACAATAGATGCTGGTGGTGATATGATGAAAAAGGAGACCTACTGCACTGTTGGTAGAAATGTAAACTAATACAACCACTCTAGACAGCAGTCTGGAGGTTCCTAAAAAACTAAACATAGGGGGATAGGAATGTGGCTTAGTGGTACAGTGTTTGCCTAGCATGCGTGAAGCCCTGGGTTCAATTCCTCAATACCACATAAAGAGAAAAAGCTGGAAGTGGCACTATGGCTCAAATGGTAGAGTGCTAGCCTTGAGCAAAAGAAGCTCAAGGACAGCACCCAGGCCCTGAGATTCAAGCTCCAGGACTGGCAAAAAAAGAAAGGAAGGAAGGAAGAAAGAGAGAGAGAGGGAGAAAGAGAAAGAGAGAGAGAGACAAAGAAAGAAAGAGAGAGAGAGAAAGAAAGACAGACAGAAAGAAAGAAAGAAAGAAAGAAAGAAAGAAAGAAAGAAAGAAAGAAAGAAAGAGAGAGAGAGAAAAAAAAAACTAGAGATAGTTCTTTATGACATAGCCATGCCATGAACCCAGAAAAATCACAAGCTGGATATCATAAAGACACTTAAACATCCATGTTCATTGTTGCATTAGTCACAATAAACAAGCTATGGAAACAGCCTATAACCCCAAATCCTTAGAACCACGATGGAAGGGACCCTACGTGGTGCTACTGACTACTCCCACCGCCGTTAAGGTAGACGGCATCGCCACTTGGGTCCATTGCTCCCGCGCCAGGCCAGCTGAACCTTTTGCCCTGGACGACGACTACTGTAGTGGATGGGAGGTCTCCAAGCACCCAACTCAGCCGCTTCGCCTTCGCCTCAAGAAAAGAAAGTTAGACTGAATATTGTTATAATTTTCTTTTTGCCTTCTTTCCTTACTACCCTGGCTAGTGTTGATGTTAGTTTGGCAGCTCACTCCAAAGTGAGGTGACCCCCTTATTTTAGGTAGTTTTGGGCTTGCTCAGGAATATGGGTATAGCCACCCGACCTTTAGAGCACAGCTGAGAAGTTTATGTATTATTTTGTTGCTTACATTTGGATACTAAACACTATACAGCAAATGGTAAGTCTGTATAGCTGAAAATTTTCAGTTTGCAGTAATCCTGCAGTCCCTTGGTAAAGTAGACTAAGGTTATAGGTTCCTGGCTAGGTAAGGTCAACGCCCCTGAGTCAGCCTGAAGAAGTTACAAAAGATGGATGATCTTCACCCATCAGCCCCCCTTTAAAACCGAGGGACCAGAGTTGTTTTTGGGAAGATGACGCAGGATAAACTAGAGGCATGCAAAACAGAGGTACAGAGACTATACTTGTAAGAAATGGTGACAGGCCCTTTGGTTACTACATTGGGCCCTACTGGCCCATGCCTTACCTCTATATCATCCCCTAGACATGCAAGCCATTGAAATGGACAGAATGGATCCATGATTGGCTCCCAAGGTACCAAAAAGAAAAAGGAGGAAATGAAGTGCCAGACTTTGAAGTCAGGCCCCATTTTACCACGTGAACCCATTTTAGAATCGAACCCTGAGCCAATCAGATTTGTACCTGTGTCCTAATCTTGCTTGCTTGAACACCTGATTGTTGTAACCTTGTTCTTTGCCTTTATAAGCCCTGTGTAATCACAGCTCAGGGCTCCCTCCTAACCTCCGCTGTGTCGGTGGGTAGGACGAGGCCCGAGTTGCAGCTCGCTTAAATAAAGCCTTGCCTTGCTTTTGCATTTCGGAATGTCTGAGTCTCGGTGGTCTTCTTGGTGGTGGTTTTGCGACTTGGCACAACAGTACCCAGAACTAGTGCAAAAATACATGAGTCACTGGGGAAAAAATAAGATTTGACATGTGCATCATCAGAAGCTAGGAGAATTCTTCAATTAGTAGGCATATGAAATTATAAGAATAACTTTTTTTAAAAAAGTAATTTGATTGAAAAATGTAATGCATCACATGCTTCAAAAACATTGAGATTAAAATGAAAGTTCAGCAATATTACAGGATACAGGATCAATACATAAAAAATCAATTGCATTTCTGTTTTTCTTTTTGGTGGATTAGGTATTGAACTTTGGGTCTTGTGCTTCTTAGGCAGGAGCTGCTCCTGTTGAATCATGCCTCAATTTTTTTTTGCTTTAGTTATTTATTCTTTTTAGGATGAGTATAGTTTTCATGCCTGGGTCAGCCTGGACCTTTGGCTCTCCGATTTTCCCACCATGCCATAGCTGAGATGACAGGCGTGTACCCAGCTATTGGCTGAGAAGTAGTATCACCAACGGTTTGTTCTGATTGGCCTTGAGCCACCAATCTTCTAATCTCTGCCTACCAAGTAGCTAGGATTATAGGCATGGGCTACCACATCTGTCTCAGTTGTATGTCTATACAGGAAAAAATACTTAAAGTATAGATTTAACAAAATGAATGCAAAATTTATGCCCTAAAACTACAGAACATTATTGAATGAAATTAAAGAACCAAATAAATGGAAAGAGATTCCACATTTATGGATTAGAAGAGCTAATGTTATTAAGATGGCAATATTCTTCAGCTGTATCTACAGATTCAGCTCAATCCCAATCAAAATCCCAGATTAAATTAACAAGATGATCCTGAAGTACTTATGGAAATCCAAGAGATTCAGGATGGCCCAAACTATCTTGAAAAAGCAGAAACATGTTGGAGGATTCACACTTCCTTCTTTCAAAATCCTAACCACAAAGCTATAGTAATCAAGATAAAGAAGTCTATAGATAGGAAAAAAATCAATGGGAGAGAAATGGAAGTCTAGAAATAAACACAAATTATAGAATACTTTGACAATGATACCAATACAATTCATTCTATAAAGAATAGTGCTGCGCAGAAATGGTGGGACAAAGGATGACAAATGCAGCAGTGATACTCACTAGACCCTATGTTGAAAATGAACTATACAACTTGTGAGTGGGGATAGGAGGGAAAAACTGGGAGAGAGCAAGGGAAGGGGTGACCTTGCCCAAAAAGAAATATGCTCTTCATCTGACTTACGTAACTAATAACTACTCTGTACATCACCTCTATAATAATAACTATTTTTTTTTAAAAAGAATGGTGCTTTGGCACTGATACCTACAAGTAAAAATGGTTTTTGACCCGCTACTTCACTCTCTATTAAAAATTAACTAAAATGAGCTGGACTTATAAAAAGCTGAGTCTTTAACATTCTTAGAAAAAAAGGTATTTAAGTCTTTATGACCTTGGTTTCTTAGATTAGACTCCCAAGGCACAGCAAAAATAAGGAAAAATAGGTAAGTTAAACATAAGCAAAATAAAATCCTTTGTACTTCAACGAATACAATCAAGAAAAGAAATAGAAAGCATATAGAACAAAAGAAAATTTTTTGCTCATATGGCATTCCTGCCACAAATTTATGACTCAAATCATTATGAGGAAATGTCACATAAACCTCTGTTGAGGAACATCCTTAAAAAACAATTGGCCCAGAATCCTCAAAAACATCAGTAATATACAGAAAGAAGAAAAAGGCAAAGAATCGCTCAGGACTAGAAGTCAAAGAAACATAAATAAACATAAAACATAAAAGGAAGAAATCATTCCAGCATAGATACTAGATGGAACGAAATTGCTACAAAAGATGTAATTGGTACAATTGGTGAAACTGGACTGTAGACTCTAGATTAGATAACAGTATTACATTTTCTGGATTTAGTGATGACTAGTTGGTTATGTCAGAGAATGTGGCATATACATACAAATGAATAAATTGTCATGATGAATGAAATATAATTTCAAATGACACAATAAAAAAGAATGCAAGTGCCACTGTGGCTCAAGTGGTAGAGTGCTAACCTTGAGCACAGAGGCTCAGGGACAGAGCCCAGGCCCTGAGTTCAAGCCCCAGGATTAGCAGAAACAAAACAAAAAACCCAAAACCAAAAAAAGAATGCAAGACACATCCACACACACCACATAAATAACACAACAAAAACAAGTGTAACATGATTTTAATTTGTCAGTTTGGGGTAAAAGGCAAATGGAACTATATGTGTCATTGTTGCAATTCTTCTGTAAGTTTGAAAGTTTTTCAAAATAGTATTTATAAAATTTGTGGGCAGAGGATAATGCCTAGATAAAAGGGGGATTTTTCTTTATCTAGGATATGATTATCATGAAGCATGTACAATTATAAATAAACCATATAAATATTTTTATCTATTTATCTATATGTAATCAAGAAGTTGATGATATGTGTTTTATAAGAAATGAATTAGGGGCTGGGGATATAGCCTAGTGGCAAGAGTGCCTGCCTCGGATACACGAGGCCCTAGGTTCGATTCCCCAGCACCACATATACAGAAAAACGGCCAGAAGCGGCGCTGTGGCTCAAGTGGCGGAGTGCTAGCCTTGAGTGGGAAGAAGCCAGGGACAGTGCTCAGGCCCTGAGTCCAAGGCCCAGGACTGGCCAAAAAAAAAAAAAAAAAAAAAAAAAAAAAGAAATGAATTAGGCTGGGAATGTGGGTTGGTGGTAGAGTGCTTGCCTGGCATGCATGAAGCCCTCAGTTCAATTCCTCAGTACCACATAAGTGAAAAAATCTGAAAGTGGCACTGTGGCTCAAGTGGAAGAGTGCTAGCCTTGAGCAAAAGAAGCTGAAAGACAGTGTCCAGGTCCTGAGTTCAAGGCCCAGGAATGGCAAAAAAAAAAAAAAAAAGAAGAAGAAGAAGAAATGAATTATTAAAAATATTTTTATTGCCACCAATTAGTTGTACAGGGTGTTTTAGTTCAACATATCCATTTATGCACACAATGTATCTTGACCAGAGTCACCCCATCTATCACTCTCCCTCCTCCTATATCTCCCTTCTCAAACTAATCTCTCAGCAAGCTTCCATTGTTCCATATTCACATATTTACATTAAATATTTTTTATCATATTTGTCATCTTTCAAAAGAAGTCCTAAATGATACAGAAATCAGAAACTCATTGGGAGAGACAGATTTTTAGATGGCAATAATGAATTGGCCTTTAGATTGTCTTTAAACGAGATTTTTAGGCTCTAGGCCCAAACTTATGCATTCCACATGTCAGGTCTGGGCAATGGGTCATATTTGCAAAATAAAGGTATGAACAATAAGGAAGTACAGAGAAAGGAGATTATATGATATGTACATGCCACAGAAAGACCATTTTTAGCCCATTTTCAGCTGTTTTCAGGATGCAGACATGAGCTATGGGTTTAAATAGACAAAGAACTGAAGGAAAGGGAGAAAGATATGCATAGTTCAATAGTCTGGTGGCCAGAAGTTCCAGCAAGTAATCTGACAGCCATTGTCTGGGGCTTAGTTAGGTAGGGCCTTGTTGCAATAAGAGTTATTGATACCTGGTAAGTGGTCCAGTCTCTCATTTTCTTCCTGAGTTCCAAAATGCATACAAGGTGACTGCAGAAAGGGATGGCTTGGAGTCGAACACTGAGAAGCAAAATGGAGGCTGAGGTAGTAAGCTTTTCACTTATTAGTTAATTTGTGGGTCCAAGAAAGGAGTCAGTCCTTTTCAGCAAAAGCAGTTTTTAAGTACCAGTTACAGTTTGCCATTGCAGTTACAAGGGAGAATCCTATGAATACACAGGGAAGGTGGCAGGTTCTTACTGGGTGAGCAAATTTTGACAGAGAATTCATAACACTATGAAGACACTGATGACAGACTGGTCCATGAGTGAAATCAGTTCAGAATAATTTAAAATTGCCTGAAATCTTATGGAGGGTGAAGAGAAGCTTCCTTGAATTTGATGGACACCCTGACTGTACCAAGGTAATGTGTTGTGAAGTTGGAAGAAGTTAAAAAAAAAAAAAAACCCTCTCAAAATAGTAAAGAACAGGGGCTGGGAACATGGCCTAGCGGCAAGAGTGCTTGCCTGGTATACATGAAGCCCTGGGTTCGATTCCCCAGCACCACATATATAGAAAATGGCCAGAAGTGGCGCTGTGGCTCAGGTGGCAGAGTGCTAGCGTTGAGCAAAAAAAAGAAGCCAGGGACAGTGCTCAGGCCCTGAGTCCAAGGCCCAGGACTGGCAAAAAAAAAAAAAAAATAGTAAAGAACAAATTCCAGTGAAACATGCTAGAAGGAAGGCTCCATCATCCTTCTACCCCTATGTCTGAAAATACACTGGGAAATCAGTGACATAGAACCAAGCAAAACAATTATACAGAGATATAGAATTCAAGGTCACATCTTATTTTATGATGTTACTTTTCTGGATAGTGGTTGTGATATTTGCCAACTTGTAAAAAAGTTTCTAAATAAATTTTCCCTTTTCTACTTAATTTTTTTACTTCTAACTCTATGTTCTTTTTCTCTTAAGTTCCCCATATTAACACTTCCTTGCCTCCAAATCCAGATCTGTCCTGTAGTAACTTGTATAAAAAGTCATTTGATTTCTATTTCAGTCTTGATTCTCTGCCACCACTACTTAGAGACATGGTTTGGATGAGGTTCACTGCACAAGGTTCAAGTGAGCAGAACAAGGTTAGGGGCCAGAGGAAGAAGGATTAATTAATAATATCTGGAAAGAAAGGGATGGCTACAAGGATTCTCTCAATGGAAGAGTTGAGCAGAAGAAAAAAAATGAAAGACAGCGGGGTAATTTTGGGATCAGAGGGTCAGGTAGAATTTTCTTGGGGTTGTAGAAGGTTTTCAAGTTTTTTGTTTTGTGTTTTAATAATTGGAGAGGGATTCTAAAGATTTTAGTGAAGGAGAGCTAAGTGAGGACCTTGATGCTTATTGTGTTGATAATAGGGAGCCATTCCTCAATATTTCTAAGCAGGATCAATATATAAGCAAGCTGCTTTGGAAAAACAAATCTGTCTGTACTTGTGGTATGGTTTGGCAGGAATAGTGACTAGGTCAGACTATGTGGGAAGAAAATGGTAACTGCTGACTTCCGGGAGGAGAGCTAAGACATGGGTAATCTAACAAGGGGATAGAATTTAATTTAGTGGTTACTTTTGATTTATATGTTCATGTACTTAACTTTTCTGGAGGGTGAGAGGAGCTTGAACTCTGGGCTTGGTGCTGTCCTTGAGCTTTTTGCTCAAAGATAGTGCTCTACCACTTGAGCTACAGCTTCACTTCTGGATTTGGGGACGGCGGGGGCGGTGTAGTTAATTGGAGAAAGTCTTTTGGATTTTCTAGCCTAGGCTGGCTTCGAATCAGAAGAGGAAATTATTCATATTTTTCTTGAGCCAGGAGCATGTCCCAAGGTCTATGTATTGGGATCCAGGGCTTCCACATAGCCCTGCTCCAGTCTGAATAGCTGAAGTTAAACCAGGCTATCCATGAATCACCAGGGATTTCATATAAAGGGTATAAGCTCCCTAAATTATAAGCAAGATATTGTTATTTTTGTAGAAAGAAATCCCATATAAACTTTCAACCCATTTTCCAATGAGTAAGAGACTCCAAAAATACCAGAAATCATTGCTCAAGATTCAAAATGATCTTAGCCAGTGGAAAGACACTTGATATATTAGCTTAACATTTCAAAGTTTAACAGCAAGTTACCCTTGATCCTACTCTAATCTAGCTTTGGCCTTTGACTCAGTTCTTGCACGTGAACTTCGGCCCTGTTTTGAGACACATTTCCCATCTGGATCCTAGAAAAGTTTCATTCAATGGGGTACAATACATATACAATTCATATAATTTCATTCATATGAAGTTTTGCAAAAGGAGGCAAAACTAACCTGTGCTGTTGGACATTAAGAGGTAGAAAGGATTAGAGATGTAAAAGAACATGAAGGATTCTGAGATGTTATTATAGTTTCTTAATCTGATTAAGCAGGAAAATTCGTTGAATTATGCATATAGATATACACAGTATGTTGTATGCATGCATGTTAAGCTTTATGTTTTCTTGAGATTCAAAATGTGACTTTATTTATGACTCAAAAGGTGAATGTAATTCTTCCTTTCTGGATTCCCATGACCTGAGCACTGTGATTGGGCATAGTGGGAGAGAGCAAGGATTTCTAATTCAATCTGATCAAAATTAGAACCCTAGATTTAAATTTTACTAATTTCATTTCTTTCCCCAATTTTTCTTCATGCGATTGATTCAAATCCTCTTCATTTGCAAAACAAGAGTAATTAAATGCCTACCCTTCAGGCTGGCTAAAGGGATTAGAGATGACATAAATAAAATTGCTAGTATTATAAAAATTGTTAGGATGAAAATGGAATAAAAATAATGATGCATTCTGGCAGTTAGGAAGGAATAGATCTCATACACTCAATTCATGATAATAGGAACTATTATAAAAGACTGGCAGAACAGCTATGCAAAATAGCACTGAAACCACACTGAAACCTGTCAGTGGCAAAAATGTGTGTCCTGCAGCTACCTCTTTAACCGTGGAACCACATATCTCTTGTTAATGATCCACGTAGCCAAGGGCAATCGCTTCAAAACAGCTTATGCAATCCTCCTTGTTTTGTCTTTTTTTTAAATTTGTTTTGTTTTTGTTGCCAGTCCTGGGGTGTGGACTCAGGGCCTGAGCACTGTCCCTGGCTTCTTTTTGCTCAAGGCTAGCTAGCACTCTACCACTTGAGCCACAGTGCCACTTCCGGCTTTTTCTATATATGTGGTGCTAAGGAATCGAACCCAGGGCTTCATGTATACGAGGCAAGCACTTTACCACTAGGCCATATTCCCAGCCCCTCCTTGTTTTGGATTAAAACCCTTTGCCTCTTTGAATAATTTACTGTGGCACACACATCCCCATGCAATGCCATTCTTGAATAAATGTAAGTTTTGGAGAATCTCTGTTACTTGGTGTGACAATCACCTAAGAACAATAAATACTCACTCTTCAGGGTTGCTGTAGGAATTAGAGATAATATAAGTCAAGTGCCTGGCACTATTGTCTTTGTAGCTTAGCCTCTTCCTTCCCAATATCCAATGCAAGTATTAGAAACCTTAGACACGGGCTCCTCACAGCCCTGTGGCTAAGAGTGGCCATGTGACACAGTTCCTGACAATGAGATCTGCTAGCGATGCTTGGGAAAGGAACAAACATCATACCCTGGGTCTCTCTTTGGCCCTTTTCTTGTTTTAGGAATGCCAGCCCTAATTGTAGCAGCCATCATGTTACTAACTGATGACAAACATGGGGGAAAGGTGAAGAGAATTCTAGAAATATTGTTGAGTTGCTGAATCAAAGCAAACGGCACTTGTTTCCATGCTTCCTACTGTATGACTGTTTAAGCCTGTGTACGTCACTTTTCTGGTTAGAATGTGTGTGTGTGTGTGTGTGTGTGTGTGTGAGAGAGAGAGAGAGAGAGAGAGAGAGAGAGAGAGAGAGAGAGAGAGAGAGAGAGAGAAAACTGTGGCCTGAGCAAGAGCTCAGAGCCCCGAGCTCTTGCTTTACTTTTTCACTCACAGCTGGCACTCTACACTTGAGCTTTGAGTTCTGTCTTTTTGCTGGTGAATTAGAGACAAGAGTGATCTATTTGCCGGTCTAGGGTGGCTCCAAACTGAAATCCTGAGAGCTTAGCCTCCCCCCTGAGTGTCTGGGGATTACAGGTGAGCATGATTGGCACTCAGCTCAAACTTTCACCTGGTATATGATTCATACCAAGAACCCCAGCTACATGGGAGGTTAAGTTAGGAGGTGGAGGATCTGAGGCCAGCCCAGGAAACAATCGCAAGATCTTATCTGAAAAACAAAAATCTCTAGGAGCAAAATTAAAGGAGGGGGATGTTAAGAATGGTGGCATGAGTGGTAAAGTATTTGCCTAGCAAGTGTGAGGCCCTGAGTTCAATCCTTTACTGTATAAAATAATCAAACTTTGTATTCTAACAAATCTATTTCTCTTAGAAAGAGAAATGTTATGTTAATATTTCTTTCCTCTCAGGAACATTTATGTGGGATGACACATGAACCTGAAAATCCATTGTTGAACTGGGGATCTTTTTGTGGTCACTGTTATGTTTCTGTACCATGGCCAGGGTAAGAGTAGGCAGAGTGAACATGGCTGCCCACTTGTACAGGCTCTCCCTGTGCTCATGCAAAGGTGCTTTTGGGCCATGCTGAATCTCCAGAGGAGCAGCAAATAATTATTGTACCAACCAAAGACAGAGCATTTGCCTAAATGCAAGGAAAGCAATAAATCATTACAAGGGTGGGGGCTGGTGGCTCATGTCTTTTGTCCTAGCAACTCAGAAGGCTGAGATCTGAGGATCCTGGTTTGAAGCCAGCATGGGCAGGAAAGTCTGAAAGATTTTTTATCTCCAATTGATTTTTTTTTTTTAAGCCAGCAGTGGAGGTATGGCTCAAGTAGTAGAGCACTAGCCTTGAACAAAAAACTCAGTGCTCAGGCCCTGAGTTCAAACCCCAGGACTAGCATGCATGTACACACACATTCACACACACACACATTCACACACACACACACACACACACACACGTGTCATTGTAAGTATTCCTAAAGAAGATCTTTACTGAAACTGTCTGAAAGGAAGACTGGAAATCAGAGCCACTGACAACTATGAAAGAGAATGGTAACTGCAGTGGATTTCCAGGGAATCAAAAGACTATGATGCCATTTCACACAGTGTAGGGGGATAATTAGTATACAGAGTGACACACTGAATTAGGCAGTTTCTGATTTATAGGATATGAAATGTAATAAAAGAAGTAATAGATGAGGAACATAGTTCAAGTGGTGAAGTGTCTGCCTAGCAAGCAGGAGGCCCTTGAGTTCAAACTTCAACACAAACAAACAATAAGCAAGCAAACAAACAACAAATAAAATGAATGCAGTTTAGCCTATCAGTAAAAGCCTGACAACAGCAACAGCAGCAACAACAATGAGATACAGCAAGTGTATTGTTCATGGGTAGGTACACAAATACTTGTAACTTGAAGCTAAATGCACTAAGCACACTTGGAAAAGGTCTATATGAGGGGAAAAAATCATGAAAATCCTATGCTTAACCAGTGGAGGAGTTAGAAAAATGCAATTTAGAGGAAATGTGCTTCTAAAAGTAGGTGGGGGCAGGAAGGGTTATTCCTGGGCAGGCTCCAAAAACAGTTGGGTAACTGTAGGATGCAATCATGATGGAATAACAGTGAAGTGGCAAAGGAGAGGACCACATTGATAGTAATTACTATCACTTGCTAGATACTTATAGCAAGCTAGAAGAAAGTAAACTAGGTCAAAAAAATCTTCATTCTTGATGATGCTTGTGAAGAAGAAAGATGATCTTTGAAAGACTCATAAAGGTCAGAGGCAATGGTGGTGGTGGGTCATTCTGTTCAGGGTGATGGGAGTGGTAGTAGCAACAGTGGGACCCAATGTTTAACCCAACAGAGGCCATTCTGAGACTGTGGCAATAGCTCTGAGACCAGCATGCAGGCTCAGCAATCAGTCATGAAATGGTAAGGGAAAAGATAAATTGAAATTGACTCTGAACATCATTGGTGATATTGGCCTCTTTGAGAAACTAAAAATAACACCCTTTGTCTTGCTAGGACTGCTCGCCATAGCCTGCTTCTCTGTATGCTTACACTTCCAATGATAGGGGAAAGCCTGCTGACTTTCGTTCTCTTTTGTCTCCTAGCCTGGACTACAGAAGGCTTTTCAGAGTCTCCATTGTTCTCCAGCCCAGACCCCACAGCACAGTTGGAGAATGCCTCTCCTTTTCAGACTTCTGCTTCATTGTTGGTCCTTCCTCTTCTCCCCCCCCCTCCCACCCATGGCTTGCAACAGCTCCTTTCCCATATCGTCCTCGCCAAAGGCGTACATTTCTGAGTGTTGATCCTATTTCTCTGGTCTTCTCTCCTGAGACTAGACTTCAGTACATCTTTATTAATCAATAAGATGCACTTACAGTGGTCCCCAAATCTGTGTTTTAAGAGTCAACTTTTGGGGCTGGGAATATGGCCTAGTGGCAAAAGTGCTTGCCTCATATACATGAAGCCCTGGGTTCAATTCCCCAGCACCACATATGTAGAAAATGGCCAGAAGTGGCGCTGTGGCTCAAGTGGCAGAGTGCTAGCCTTGCGCAAAAAGAAGCCAAGGACAGTGCTCAGGCCCTGAGTCCAAGGCCCAGGACTGGCAAAAAAAAAAAAGTCAACTTTTTTTGGGGGGGAGGAGGACGAAGAAGGGGAGGGGGAGGGGGAGGGGGTAGGAGTGGGTGGGCTGTGTTCCATCCCCAGTGCTGAGAAGAGCAAGGGGAAAGGAAAAGCTCGGTTCTCCCCTTCAGACAGAGGTTGAGTTTTCTCGGCCTGTCTTCCCTTCCAAAATTTACCACAGTTTAGAGGGAAACAAGGCACGGGAACGTACCACCAGGAATTCAGAGACAAGAAGCCTTCCTAATGAATGAATCAGTGAATGAATGGCGCCAGTGAAGGCACAGACCCATCCACCTCTTTTGTTCGTTTTTCAGTCCTGCTATCTGAAAGCATAGTCACCCCCGTTTTAGGCAGACAGTCTGCCTTCCTCTTGGGTAGCCCACAAATCAGGCCTGGTGACAGTCACCGGTTCTCACCCAAACTGCATGTACCCCCAGCCCCAAAGGTTCATCGCTTTGTTGTTGCACCGTCAGTATGTTCTGCCCCGTCCCTCGGCTATTTCTAGTGCCCAGATACAGAAGGTATCCTCCCACCTAAGTGCCAAGATCTAGAACGTTTTCACAGTCGCCCATTCCCACCAACAACACACTTACCCCCAACCCTAAAAGTATCAGCAACCTATTTCCGTCACAGGATGCCCATTCCAGGCCCCACAGCTGTATTTCTAATGTCCAGGTAGCTACAGAAGGTATCCTCTAGGGCTATGTGTCAGAGAGAGGATGTTCTTTCCCCCCACTCCCCGGCTATAAATCACCCGAAAAATGTCCTGCTCCAGATGTCTGGTATGTTTAGTGCCCAGCTGTGACTACAGAAGACTTGCCATTCCCAGCTCCTTCTGCCTTCAGCCTCCTTAATACTGTATCACTAGGTCCCCGCCTGAGATATTTTAAAATGTTTCTTCCACCAAAAAAAAAAAAAAGTCAACTTTTTTTTGCAAAGGTTTCTATTATGAACTCCTTTTGATATTATCATCCTTTGAAACTTTATTTATTTATTTATTTTTGCCAGTCCTAGGGCTTGGGACGGGACTCGGCGTGAGCACTGTCCCTGGCTTCTCTTTTCTCAAGGCTAGCACTCTACCACTTGAGCCACAGCGCCACTTCTGGCCATTTTCTATATATGTGGTGCTGGGGAATCGAACCCAGGGCTTCATGTATATGAGGCGAGCACTCTTGCCACTAGGCCATATTCCCAGCCCCATCCTTTGAAACTTTAAATTTGTCATCTATCCCCAAAACTTGTTCACTTCCTATTTTTGAAATTTTTGGAACATGAACAAATTTCCCTATTGTGTGTGATCTTTAGGCTTTATTTCCTCCCTCCCTCTTTCCCTCAATTCCTCCCTCACTCTTTCCCTCTTTTCCTTCCTTCCTTCCATTTTTTTTTCTTTTTGTTCTTCAGATCAATCACTGGGTCCCTTGGTCTCATTTTTGAGATCATTCCAACTTACCTCTTGTTAGGTTTTTAAAGTAGGTAGCCGGTAAAGGAGAACACCACGCGGTATTCAGGCAGGAAAGAAAGTTTATTACCGAACTGCTGGCCTGTGGACAAGATGATCCATGGCCGGAGAGAAGGGAGAGAGAGAGAGCCACCCCCACCCGGCCCTGCCTTATATCTAGGGCAGGGGCAAGGGGTGTGACCAGGTGGATTAGGATGTGACCTCAGGGAAAGGGGAGGTAACTGCCTCCAGGTCTGCTGGTTACCCAGGTAACTGGTGGAGACTTAATGAGGTGGGGGCATCTGCATGGAGCCTTCCAGGGACAGACCTTACACCTCTCTTTAGCCTAAGAACTCCAAGGCATCTCATTAGCTATCTCCAGAAAACAGAATCAGAATTTCTCTAGATTTTCTTCCTTAGGTACTGTTGTGGTTAGCAATAGTACCAACAACAACAACAACAACAAAAACCAACAGCAATCTATTCAATCTAAATGCTTACTATATCTTTGGTATTCTGATAGAAGTTTTAAATATTTTATCTCATTTAAACCTTCCAACCCTATGAATTGATACTGAATCAGAAGACGAAAACAGAATTGCAGCCAGTTTAATTATGGCTCCAGTAGTCAAACAGTTATCAAAGAACATAAGCACAGATCTTGTCCAGCTCCAAAGTTTGTCATACCACTTATGAATTAATAAATTTTTTGCTTGTTTTGTTTTTGCCAGTCCTGGGGCTTGAACTCAGGGCCTGAGCACTGTCCCTGGCTTCTTTTTGTTCAAGGCTAGCACTCTTCCACTTGAGCTATAGTGCCACTTCCGGCTTTTTCTATATATGTGGTGCTGAGGAATCTAACCCAGGGCTTCGTGAACATGAGGCAAGCACTCTACCACTAGGTCATATTCCCAGCCCCCTGAATTAAGACATTTACAACAATTATTTGTTACTTAACCAGGTCAAGTCCAGCATTCTCATTCATCATCCAGCAGCTCCATAATTGGACCTCTCCAATCTGTCTAGATGCTACCCTCTAGGTAGTACGCATTTAATTGCCCCTGACTCCCTGAGAAGTGAGTGAAGCACAGACAATGATTCAGGATTCCATCATTTAGTAGTTCTCTTAGGCTGAGTTCTCTTGTTTTAAACTTACTGCTTCATTGTGGGGATCATATGTAATGGCTATAAAGATACACATAGACCATAGCCTAGAATAGGTGCTTAACTAGGACTTGTGAGTATTTCTGTGCCTTTGATCATGATTTTCCCCACATATATTGCTCTAGTATAACAGTCTTTAAGGGCTAACTCCTGCCTTTGTTCAATGTTTCCATTACTGTAACACATATTGACATTTCCTCTCTGTAATTCTGGATGCACTATACTCTCACATTATATACTACCTTGTTCTCAAAGGATTCCATATAGACGAGTCTCACAAGTTGCTTATGAGCTTGTACATATTTCTTTTATTCTCATCTCTTTTGTTCTTATGTCAACACTCCTGGCAACGTGTATGTACCACAGCTATTTGCTCATTAATTGGGGAGGACATTGATGAGGGATAAAATTGAGGGGGGAGAGATCAACTTTGGATGCCATCTTGTTTGATTTGAGTTGGTCTTTGGTGGTTTGTGTTCAAACTATACTGTAAGAAGTTGTGCTGGGAGAAGAGATTTGGTGAAACAATTGATGCCAACTATGCAGGAGAAAAGAAAGACATCTTTGTAATGTTGAGCTTTCATGTTAAGATTCTTTTAAGGAAGAGACAGATCCAATAGAAAAAGATTTGAGGATAAATTTTCAGGGAGTGGTGTTGAAAGATGCTACTCACAGTAAGAAGCCACCAAAGAATTTGGAGGAGTAGTGGGCTGGAAATAATGAAAAAGGACATGAAGGCATACCACATAGAAGACAACAAGATAAGGTTATAGTAAACAAGTGAGATTATGACTATTGCTAGAGAAAGAGGAAGAAGAGCCTTAAATGAGTTCAGGGATCCAGTGAATTAGGTCATTGAAAATGAGAGGTGTTGCTTAACTAACTAGTGACTAATGACAAAAATCAGATAACAATATTATTTCCTAAGAAGCCAGGGCAAGATAAGAATGTTTGGATTTGGTTTCCAAAGGTAAGTCATATAAGACAGTCCATTTTCTGCATTCATAAAATGTCAAATTAGAAAGGAGTCTTGACAGGCTTATGGCCTCTCACATGTAGGACAGTGGAGGGTAAATGGAATGAGAGTGTGTATTTGTGGCTTTGAGCATCTTTTCTTACTCTACGGAGAAGATGTCAATCACATTGGTCATGTTGAAAGTTGTATAGCAGGAGAATTGTAAATCACTTGTGAAACATCATCTTTGATCATTCCATATAGCAAGGCTACTGGGAAGATTCTGTAATCTTTACAGTTTGCTCATCTTAAAGGAAAAGGACAAATTGGTAAGGGTCTACTAACTGCTTCATTAAACAGTCCCAGAAACCTACTAACTTAACTTTACGGTGCAACAAGTGTTAAACAGGTGATCTGTCATGTATGAATCCAGACACATGACACTTATCATGAAGTTCTACCATTTCTGAGCTGGGTTTCAGGATCATCTTCATATTATCCACTCAGCAAATGGAGGAACCGCCCCCAGGTGGCTGTATCATTTCCACTGCTTTCCACTGCCAGGAACTCATCATATGGCTGCAGCCAGATGCAATGGCGACTTGTGTTTCCAAGAAAAGAGAATAGGTTTGATGAGTCAATCTCTCTAGATAATGTTTATTTACATTTTTGTTGGAGGAAAAACAATCTCAGTAATGACTCATATTTTCTACCAAACAACATACTCATAAATATAAAATTACTTAATTTTCAGTTTCAGATAGGTATTTTCTATCATAAAGATCTAAAAAAGCATCCCTCTCTCATTCTCTCTGATTCATAAAAGAGTATGAACAAATAGGAAAGAAATGTAGAAACGTGTATGTTGAATGAATGCATTGCTGAATTAACAAAGCTTTCTTTTGCACTAAAGAAGTGTATAGGTCATAAATCATAGTCACATAGTAGGATTTAATTCTTCCTGCCAAGAAACAAATTTTCAGAAATCTAAGAAACAGACTCATGAAGTGAGCTGTAAAGTTAATTATTACAATTACAGCACATATTGAGAGACAAAAAGTACAGCATATTAAAATAGTTGAAATCTAGTGACTTCAAATTTCCACAATAAAAACAGGGCAAAAATTCCTTTTAAAGGTTATTTTTTTAATCATTTTACATCTCCAAATCATTTTCAGATTGAAGGGAATTATTTTATCTTTCATAGTGTAGTGTAATATCTAGACGAGGATATTTTATAAAGGTGTCAGAAGTAGGTAGATTTTAAGTAAAACACAAAATAAGCTGTTGGGACCTAGTTTATATAGGTAGAAAAAGTGAGTCTAAAATAATAGCACAATGGATGATGATAATAGCCTGATGAATGGGGAATGAAGACTAGAAGTCTTTACCTATGGTAGGTAAGAGTGAACACTTATTGAATCCTTTAACAGTCAGGCTCTGAGCCAGATGTTTTATATTCATCACCCTTCCCTCTCAATAACCTGTTAACATGGTTTTTATGGTTAGCCTCCACTGACAACTTACTTACAACGAAGGGGCAAAAGGTGCTAGAGTGGGGATTTGAACTAATTGCTGGTGATTTTGTAACCACCAGACCACACAGACTTCTCAGAGTAAAGATGGTAGCTCATGAGCAAGCAGTATAGAGTAGAGGAGGAATTGCCAAGGGGGCAACTGGAGACTTAGGGGAGAGGGAAATGGAAAGAACTGACATGGATAAGCAGCAATGTCAGCTTTTGTGGGGGAACTAGAGAAAGTAAAACTTATCTTGGGAATCAGCTTAAAATGAAGCCACCAGAATTGGCTTTAGTCATCCATCCATCACATATTCTCAATTAAAAATTTATTGAATAGTTTGAATTAAACATGCTCTAAGCCTTTAGGGGACTCATATGTTCATACCCTTTCAAAATCTGTTTGGATGACAGCAGGGAGTTGTGACAAGGAGGGATTGGAGATGACTACCTAAAATAGAACCCAAAGCCAAAGGATCCAGAAGGACTACAGGAGGGTTTCAGCCACAGACATTGAGATGTCAGTCACAGAGCTCTTCCATGTCTTCCAACAGATCTTCAGAATCTGAACTTTCAAAGCAGGTAGGAAGCCTCTGCACTATGAACTAGAAAAGAAGATCCACTGACATAGATCAGACTCCCTCCCCTAGTCCAGTACCAATCAGACAAGAATGAACAAAAACTTAAGGTCAATTATTTAGGGAAAGGAAAGAGATGTAGAAATTGAGCCTCTGGGGATTTCTTATATTGCAAAGCTCTAGAATTATTTTCACTTTTCCTATGTTGTAAGAGGAGTCCAAAATTAGTAGCAATTTCTTACAGACAAGATAATGAGTCAGTGCCTTGAATAACCTCTGTCTGCTGTTCTCAGATCAACTCTGATAATTTTTAGAAATATAATGGCCCACAGTCAAGACTTATTTCAGGACAATTAACATTATTGTTGTTGTTGTTATTATTATTAATACTTGGATTTGAATCCAATGCCTCCCTCTTGCCTAGTAGACAGATGCTTTACCACTTAAGCCCTAGTTTTCTCTTTAGTTGTGTTTCAGATAGAGCGTTTCAGTTTTTGCACCACCTAGCCTGGAACACAATCTTATTCATGCCTCCCATTAGCAGGGGTAACAAGTGTGTGCCAAGCTTATTGGTTGATGTGTGTCTCACTACTTTTTCTTAATTGCCTCGAATCATAGTCCATCCCATCTTTTTTATATATTTTTTGCCATTCCTGGGGCTTGAACTCAGGGCCTGAGCACTGTCCCTGGATTCCTTTTGCTCAAGGCTAGAATTCTACCTCTTGAGCCACAGCACCACTTCTAGCTTTTCCTGTTTATGGGGTGCTGAGGAATGGAACCCAGGGCTTCATGCATGCTAGGCTAGCACGCTACCGCTAAGCCACATTCCCAGCCCAATCCATCCCATCTTTGCTCCCAAGTAACTGATTGCAGCTGTAAGCTACCACACCTAGAGTAGGACAGTTATTTTAAAGAAATAAAATCTTGGAACCAAAGAGAGAACTCTGGTGCAAACTACCATCAAAATGGAACAGAAGGAACTGGGTTGGTGGTTCAAGTGGTAGTGCACCTGCTCGGCAAAAGCAAGTTCCTGAGTTCCCACTACTGTTAAAAAAAAAAAAAAAAAGCAGGACAGAATGAGCATGGTGACACATGTGCTACTTTGGTTGATGGGCAATGCTATTGTGTTTATTGAATTTGCATTAGATTGGTGTCAGAGCAGCACCCCCAGTAGAGGAATCTACAGTGGGGGCACAGGTGACAGGGGACAGGGCAAGTGGACACGGAGAAGTGGAGTTGAACAAGATGTGCATATGATTTCTTTCATTTTGTTTGGGCAAATCTCTGGTGTCATCGAATCTTTTAAAATAGATAAAGTGTACCATTGAATTGGTGTTGGGAATCTTCCGTTTTAATATCTGGATTTTGAAAACATGATGGAATGCAGCAAGTGCATCAGGAGTAATTCTTGACCTGCTACCAGCTGTTTGCCAGATGCTTAATTTGGGGGCAGTTCATGTAACTTCTCTACGCCTGGGTTATAATAACCTCTTTGTTCACAGAGTGGTTTTGATTATTAAATATATGCAACTATGTCTAGCAAAAGTATATGGCATGTACTACGTGACTAATAAAATTCATAAGGAGTGAATGCTGTAGCTCATGCCTATAATAATAATTTAGGAATGTCAGGACTATAGTTCAAGGCCAGCCTGGACCCCCCAAAAAAAAGTTCTTGAGACTCTTATCTTAAGAAATAAAAATGGATGTGATGGTATGTACTTGTCAGATCAGCTATGTGGGGAGCATAAATAGAACAATCATGATCTAGGCCAGCCCAGGCAAAAAGGAAGGGCAAAATACAACAAAAGCAAAAGAAAGACTGGTGGTATGGTTTAAGTGGTAGATTGCCTATGTTACAAGTGAAGACCCTCAATTCAAACTCCAATAATTTCCCAAAACAATTTGTAAAGGTTTATGATGTGATGATAGTTGGCCCAAAAGGATACCTTGGAACAATTAGAAGAAAGCAAACAAATGCACTTATTACTATTCTAGATCTGCAAGGAAAAGGGAGTTGCAAGAAAGTTTTAATTGAAGTAACACATTAGGAAAATGTGATTCTTTTTATAATTATATTTATATTATATTTTTATAATTATATTTATTCAGCTCAATGGATTTCCAAATGATCACACGTGCACACACACACACACACACAGAGACATAATTATCTCCTATAAAATATAAAATATTGCCAGCCACCCAGAAGATCTATTCTCCTCTTTCATAAATATCCTCTTATCTCTCAGTCCTTTCTATAGTAACTATCTTGACAGTGGCCACTGGTGAACTGGATTTATCCATATTAAAAATCAAACTGGCCCTGACCTCATACCACAGACAAAACATGAAGCAGTATTTTATGCATGGTTCTTTCGGTCATAACTGTACGTGAAAAAGAGTCATATGTTCTTTATATAAAGTATCACTTGGTTTTCCAAAATAGTTGCCAATTATGTGGCCATAGTCCACATAAGTTTTAGTCTAAAGAACATTTCATTCTCAAGATCATAAAAATATGATCCCACTCTTTTAAATAGTTTATATTTGTATATGGTGTGAGGGAGGGGTCAAATTCTATGTTTCTCCCAGTGGATATTCAATTCTCCTGATGTATTTATTAAAAAATATTTTCCTTTTTGCACTTCTCTACCTTGGCAACTTTGATAGAAATTATGTGCTCATAGAGATGTTGAAAGGGTTTTCTCCTCTAACATCTCATGATTGTTTCGCTATCCCTGAACAAATACCACATTGTCTTAATTAAGGATGCCTAGTCGAGTCATTATGGCCCTTTGAGTTTTCCTAATAAACTTTATATTCTATATACACTAAAAAAAAACTGTGTTTTTTCTAATCTATAGATTATTTCAGAGAGATGGAGATATACTACATGATAATATAAGTAAGGAATCTACCATTTTTAAATTTCTCTATTATTTTATATTTCTGCTATATAGTTTTTAAACAATTCATCAAGTTTATGTCTACTATAGTGATATTTATTAATACCATTATAAACAATATATTTAAAGATTACTTTTTTGGCTTGTTGTTGAGATAGAAAGCTACAATTAATTACTTTTGCATATTGATATACCCAATCACCTTGTTAAATTAATTTATTGAGTTTAATAATTTATCTGAATATTCTATTGGATTTTTCTGTATATCTAACTTGCTTGTGACTAGGGCAGTCTATATTCTGTTGGTCTGTATTTTGTACTTGTTTTCTTTATTTTCTAGGACATTCTTGTCTTATTTTCAATTCTAGAGGGAAAGATTTTACTCTTCATCATAATGTTTGTATGTGTATTCACAGTTCTGGTAACATTTCATGGCTACACTAGTGAGCATACATATATGATATGTGAATCATGATATCCAAGCCCTAAAACCTGTGATTATGTTATCTCCCATGGCCAAAGGTACTTTGCAGATGTGACTAAGAATTCAAAGGTGGGAAGATTAATCTGCATTACCTCCATGGGCCCATTGCAATTACAGGGATCTCAGGAGAGTAAAGTCTGAGAGAGGCACCATGACAGGGGCATGGGCTGGCACAGTGGGGGTGGGGATGAGACAAGAAATGCATGTGGCCTCTAGAAGCTGCAAACAGCCAGGACACCGCTTGTCTCTAGAGCCTCCAAGGAAACATAATTCTGCTGACATCTAGATTTCTCCCTGTCAAACTGATTTCAGACTTCTAATCTTCAGAATAGAAGATCATAAATATGTCTTGTCTATGGCACTAAATCTGTGGTAATTTGTGCCAGCAGCAATAAGGAACTGCCGCTGTTACCCAGTTATGAATACTTGATATCAAATTCTCTTTGTCAAAGTAACTGATGTGGTGTGTGTGTGCCCTGATTTGACTCTGTGCATTGCTCCCAGAGCCCCAAGACATTTGGAAACCAGCTCACATTATGTGATTACAAGACTCAATGAATTAGTTAAATCAGTGAAATATGTGACTGATGAGTGATTGAAGGAAGACTAAGGGGATGGGGCTTTCCCATCTAACCCTCCATGACACACATTCAAGAGCGTCGTCCTGGAATGTGCTGAATACAAGGGCTCAGGATGGAACTCCTTTAATACCATTTCTTCCCAGGAATCCTGCCATCCTACATGCTGCCCTTTTCTCCTTCTAGGAGAGAACGACTTAGCGGTTCACTGCCAAAAAGAGATTGTATCTGCTCACTTAATTAATACTACCCAAGCTGCCTTACAAAAGCTGCTTGAGAATTTTATATTATGAACAAGTTTATTTTTTCAAAGATAAGGTTTTTATTATTTGGGGGGAGTTTAGAGGAAATTTCCAATCATTCGGGAGCTTCTTCTGGGCTTAATTCAAATGCTTATCCCCACATAGGTCCCTTTGCAGGCAATGCCTGAACTCTGCCCTTAGATTCACAGGATTTAAGCATCAAAAATCATCTTCCTCTCCCCTGCCTCAGGATTAAGTCAGCACCTTGTCTTCTACTGTTTTCTAAGTTTCATGATGCCAAGCTGCATCTTGGCATCATGACCTTCTTTGTGAAAACAAAAACAAAAACAATAACAGCAAAAAAAACCTATCCAGTAAGGAAATAGTACCTAGGTAGAATCCCCCAAGGATGATAATGCCAGGTGGTTATCTGAGGCTGAGAACTTAGGCAGCAGGAGTCAGCTACAGTGCACAAAGGGAGACCTTGCCATGATCACCATTCAGCTAGATGCCATTAGAGGAATTGTCACTTGCCCTGTGCTTATTGGAACTGTTAGCAAAGGCACTGTCTTGTCTAAGAATTCTAATGTGGATGTGGCTCACCATGAGGAGAGTACCCAGTCTTTACCCTTGTTGAGGGCAGTATCAGTTATTGTAGAGAGAGGGAACAGACAAAAAATGCGCTCAAAGTCTGGGGATGTGGCTCACGAGACAGCGTTTCCCTTGCATGCATCACACCCCAAGTTCAAACCTCAAAGATACAAAGGAAAACAAAAAAAATTGCAAAAACAGGGGCTGGCAATATGGCCCAGTGGCAAGAACACTTGCCTCCTATACATGAAGGCCTGGGTTCGATTCCTCAGCACCATATATATATATATATATATATGTATATGTATAAATATATATATATATATATATATAATGGCACTGTGGCTCAAGTGGCAAAGTGCTAGCCTTGAGCAAAAAGAAGCCAGGGACAGTGCTGAGGCCCTGAGTCTAAGCACCAGGACTTGGGAAAAAAAATGCAAAAACAAAAACAAAAAATTTTACTATGAAATGTTCCTATGACAAGAAATTTTGGATTTATTTTATTTATGTATTTGGTGGTACTAGAGTTTGAAGTGAGGGTCTCATGCTTACTAGGATGGCATGCTACCACTTGAATCACATCTCTAGCCCTTGTTTCTTGCTATTGTGTTTGGAGATGGAGTATAGTAAACTTTTTTCTAATCTTCCAGATCTCTGCCTCCTAAGTAGCTAGCATTATAAGCATGAGTCACCACTGTCTGACAACTTATACTTATTTTAAATGAATTTAGAGATTTCCATTTTATGTGTATTAACAACTCACTTGTGTAACCTGTGCTTTGGAAGTATGGTTGCCTCCTATTATAAAAAACTTTGTAGGCAGTTCTGCATTCTAATCTGATTGTTTTCTTGAGCTAAATTCTTAGAAGAGAGATTCATAGAAGAAAGGATTTACATCTTAGCCAAACCATGTTACCTGTGTTGCCAAATTCCTCTCTGAGATTGCTATACCAACTTGTCTTCATGTGGTCAGTGACCTATGTTTTTACATGGTTGTAAACCTATAGTGTTATCATTCCTTGAAATATCTGTAAAGTATATGGGCAGAAAAGTAACTTGGTGTGATTTACACTTTTTTTGCTTATATTTTCACATTTTTATTCAAGTCCAATCTGTAAAGCTGTTAACAACAACAACAACAACAACAACAACATGGTAACAAGAAGCTGAGCATGGTAATACACACCCCTAATCCCAGCACTTGGGAGGCCGAGGTAAGAGGACTGTGCCTCTGAACTGGCCTGCACTGAATAGGAAAGCCCTATCTCACAAATCAGAACCAAGACAAAAAAAAAAAAAAAAAACCATAAAGAAAATGGAACCTATTGTTTCTTGTTCCAGGGAAATCTTTGCAGTGGCTGATTTTGTTCAACAGGCTTCCATCAATGAAGATCATAAACTCTCACATAGTGAGACCCTGGCCAGGCTGAGAAATGAGAGCTTTGTTTCCCAACTCTGCTACTAGCACTGAAACCACAGTCTTTCATAAGACATCAGTGGTGTCTTAAGGCTGAGGAGATAAATCTCCTTTAGGCAGAGTTCATCCAGGGATGAAATATCTTTGCTAATAGGAACTTAATGGATGTGAGAGAATCTTTAGAAATCAGAACATAGAATTTCCAATTTCAGGAAAAGCAGTTTCAACAAATCAAAGTCCTTCCAAAATGGAGCCAAATCACACCAGAGCCAAATCCTCAACCATCTTCTCTAGTGATTTAGTAAAAAAAACTTTCTAACACTGAGAGGATTTCTCTTAGAGTGCCTGCATTAACTTTCATAGACCAGAACCATGATCCAGGAAGAAAGGATAACAATATTATGTAAAAATCTAAGTAAGAGAAAATTTGAAGTTTTCTATAGACTAAGCATTGGCCTGATGTCCCACAGTTTTTAGTCAATAATTATGGAACAAGAGCATGTAAAGAGATCAGTGTGAGACACAAATATGCATGTAGATATCAAGCATGGTCTAAGGATCCAAAACTTTGCAACAGGCATTTCATATGAGCCATATGTAGGTGGCTATGAATGACAGTTAGAGAAAATCTTCACTAATTAGTTAAATAACAACAGCCTACAGTGAAATGAACTCCATGTATTTTCAACATGCCATGTGAAACCATCCCCTTTCTTTTCTTTTTCTTTCTCTCGTATTCCCTTCCTGTGGTTTTACGCCCCCCCCCACTTTCCCCACCCCCATTATCACTGTTTCTGATCTTAGTACCCTGGATACTGTATATATGTGCATTAGAACTAGGGAAGGGAAAGAGGATACTAAATTTGAGAGACAAAGGATAAAAAGACAAACCATTCCAAAAGCAATACTTGAAAAACCATTTGGTATAAACCAACTGTATAACTCATGGAGGGGTGGAAGAGGGAAAACAGGAGGGGGCAGCAGAGGGGAAAATGAGGGAGGAGGTAACAAGTTGAACAAGAAATGTACTCGCTGCCTTACATAGGAAACTAATCTCTCTTCACTTTGACAATAAAGGAAAAAAATGGAAAAGAAAAAACTAGCCTACTTTTAGCTTCCCATTGGGATAATTAATTTTTTTTAACTTTAGCAAGGACACTTTAACTTCAGGATGTGGACAATCAACCAACCTACCTCATTCAATCAAAGGGTTTGAAAAGTATGATGATTGATGGATAGGTACTTCCCAAATGCTGCATTCTTACTGACTATATAACATCAACACACTGACAGAAGACTCTTTGTAGTTCTTAATAATTTTCTGTAAGTGTCAGGCTAAAGAACCACCACTGATTATTGGAAGATTTAATAACAAAAGTTGTTAATCATGGAGAAAAGAAGACAAACAACAGACAGCTCTTGGTGCCGATGAAAGCATTTTATAAAGAATGCTTGAAAAAGAAAAGTATCTGTTGGAACAAATGATTCATGTGTTAGCTTTTCTTTGGCAAACCTAAGGAGCCAGGTCTAGGTCTGGGAAAGAGATAAGCTGATAATGTTCCCCATTAGTCATAGTTTCTCATTTTGGATCAAGTTCTATAGTCTGTGGGACATTTAAGAGCCATAGGAAAACATTGTCTTTCCTATGTTGCCATAGGATTATGGAATATTACAAGGACTGGGATGGTGGGGGATTGTCAATGTCTGTCTAAATTATACATGCTTCCACCATGCCATCAGCAATTCTACTTCTGAGTATTTTATAATGGACACAGCTCCATTCTCTTACCAGATGCCACAGAGATTGTAAACAACTGAAAATTCCCCAATTGTTTTGTCCATTAGTAGCAGGCCAGGTTTGTAAGCCATAGTTACCTACATAGATGGGAGGGGGAAAGGTAGAGAGGGCGGAAGGGAGAGAGGGAGGAAGAAAGAGAGAGAGAAACTATCCCTAGAAAAAGTGCACCATTTTGTTAAAAAAGAAAAGGCAAAATACATGTGAAAGAAAAAAGATACAAAACATTTATGTAAAAGAGGGACTGTAAAGAGGATGATGGGATGAATATGATTAAAGTACATTACATGCCCACATGCAAATAGCACAATAAAACCCCTTTGTACAATTAATACATACTAATTTAAAAAGATTAAAGAGATGTGACCATCTTTCTTTCCTTCTTTTCTTTTTCGAATGAAAATTTTTTAGCCAGGAATGGTGGTTCAAGCCTATTATCATAGCTACTAGGAAAGCTGAGATAAGGAGAATCTTCTTTCCAGAAACAAGAAGGAAAGAAGGAAGGAATAGAGGGAGAGAAGGAGAGAATCAGGAGAAAGAAAAAGTGGGAGAGAGCAAGGCAAGATGGCAAACCTATCTGTATGTGCTACTTGGGAGACTGAGGCATAAGAGTTGTTTGAGACAGGTGTTTGAAAATAGCCAGTGTTGCTGGGAAGCAAAGTAAGATCCATTTGGCCTGAAAAGAAAACTAGGGGTTTGGGTATCTAGCTTAGTGGTAGAATTTATGCTTAGAATTCATGAAATTTTGGGTTCTATTCCAAGTACTCCCAAAATAATGATAAAATTAAATTGATGATTATAAAGGAACTACTGAAGGTGCTTATCTGTACATAGGGCAACCACAGTACTTTTTGTCTAAATGGGATGCTCTATTGATACTTATACCAAGACAGTGGGTACAGATTGGGTTTGTTCCAAACATATTATTAGTCCCTCTAGAAGACGGGGGTGGAGGGTGGGAGGCTAAAAAAAGAGAGGATCCAGGGACAGGTGGGAATGAGACTTCTCAAAACAGACCTTGTTATTCTGTTTAGACTTTGTAATTATGTACACGTTTTAAGAACAAAAAATGTAGAAAATATTTGTGAGCACTCTGGTCCTTGTAAGATTCCTTGCTGGATTTTGCTGGTTGGCAAACCTTTCATGGTATCTGAATACATACAACCAATATTTTAAGACATGATCAGAGCGGGCATGAGAGCTGAGGGCATTCCGCCTTCCCTTCATCATCCAGCTATTTCGCCCTGGTTTCACTTTCAGCACAGATAACTTTCAGGCCCTAGGTAAACATTAGAGACTGTCTGGTGCTGGGGATGGACCCACAGCCCCCCATGGTGCCATTGGTCTGCTGGAGGAAGCGGTGGCACAGTGTAAGGATGGTATGGCCCTGCAGAGTACAGTGAAGTAGCAGTGGGGGCCTGGGCTTCTCTGAGGACGCACTCCAGTTGAACTGAGTGGATAAATGAACAAGTGAAATAGGAAAACATTATCTCTTACATCCCATCCAAAGCTGAAATTCTCTCATTGTATGGCACACAACATTTCTAATATTTTGAAAGAATAGGGATGGAAACAAATCAGATGATTCTGCTTGGTTTAAAGGAAGGTTTTTGTTTTTAAATTTTGGATTCCTACAGCACATTTTCTCAGAGAAAACTGTGTAAGATGATGGGATAGTAATGAGTTGGGGCCTAATTGGGAAAAAAAAACCTAGCTCATGTCTTTCGAAAAAGACCTTATAGTTTATAATGCATGGAGGAAAATGTTAACACAAAAGCAGAATTCTTGTTAAAGATAGAAATATTACAGAAGAAAAATAACTTGGACATACACAATTTCAGTGAGACTGGAGGCATAAGTTCAAAAGTTCTCTGTTACTACTGAGGCTTGAACTTGGAGCCCCACACTCTTGTTTAGCATTTTTTGTTCACTTGAGCTTCACCTCCAGTTTTGATTTTGTTTGTTGCTAGTCGATTGGAGGAAAGCATATCTCAGATTTATCTGCCCAGGCTCACTTGAACCATAACCCTAGCCTTCTGAGTAGCTAGAATTACAGACATGAGCCACCAGCACGCACATGGCTCAAAGGTTCTGTTGTAAAAAGAGTGTGTGTGTATGTGTGTTGGGGGAGGTGAGAGAGACAGAGACAGAGACAGAGACAGAGAGAGACAGACAAAGACAGACAAAGGCAGAAAGACACAGAGACAGTTTTATGTATACAGCTATCCAGTGTTCTTGGCTGTAGTTTCTTCCACTGCCTTACTGTAAAGGAAGGCAATGAGTCTCTCAGATATTTTGAAAATATAAATATAAACTAATGATGTTTGGCGAATTTCTGTCTTTTGTTTTTCTAGATCCTTAATTCTGTGTTCTATTTATGAATTTTTCTTCCCCACGTTTCCCATAATTGCTTCTTTCAGAGCAAACATTTAATTTGATCATCTCAGAAGCTTTGCATGCTCCTCTGCTTAGTTGGCCTTGCTATAATCTTCCCAGAGCCACCCTTCCCCCAACCCAATCTGATAGGTGTTGCTTTTATCTTTTCAAAGAAGCCTTTTATCAAGGTCCTCAATCGGTGTATGAGAATCAAAAATCCCTGTTATCTTCTGTTTCCTTCACAGTTCTTTTTATTAATTTCCGTATTTTGTTTGAAATTGTAAGCTTAATAACACAGTAATGATGTTTGTCCTGTATTTCCAGTGTCTAGCTCTAGGAAACAGTAGGCTCTGATAAGGATGTGTTGAATTAAATGAAAAAAAACCTTTTATTTAGTCATATTCTAATTTCCTCGGTTGGATAACTTCATAGGTCCCCATTTCCATCGTAAAGAATAGCTGTGTCCTGCCCAGACTCCTTTAGCACGGTCCTTCCCCATCACACACATTTTGGGCAGAGGGGAGGTTGCCACACTGGGGTTATTGCACACATCAATAATTACATACCATGGGGTCAATTTTGGAGGCTGTAAATTATTTCCAAATCTGAATGTTTTGAAATGTTACCTCTCAGGGGACACAGGCTTCTCTGTCTGCATCTAATTTTTGCAAAACTGATTATTATTTTGAGTAGTTTATACATCTCACACAAAATTCCACTGGGACCAAAGTGGCAGATTTGACAATAAGCTTGCCAATGATGTATTATTTGGGAAGGTTTTGCAAAGCTCTATTCTCCAAGAGACTGAAAATGGCTTTCATTTGGATCTTTGCCTTTGGGAATCCCCTCACTCCCGGCTCTTGCTCTAGGATGGAACTTGGGAGGCCCCTCACTAGGGTAATATAGTCATTACCACTGGGGACTTGCCACCTGTTCAAGCACAGACTGGACTCACCATTCATTTTTGTCATTGACATCATTCAGGTTAGAAAAAAAATGCTGAAGAAAACCCAGCTAATGGACACATATAAAATTGTTAAATTGTTCAACCAGGCCCTGCAAATTCATAGTTGTTTCAGAAATATTTTCCTAGTCACCATGTTTTCAACAGTCCTCTGCTCTTGCCTTCAGCCTATGCTAAGTTTTCTGAGGATGGTATTGAATTGGGGAGCATGGAGTGCTAGCTAGAGCTGGGAACACTTCCACTTCAGAAATTCAGTTGAAGGTGACATTGTGAAGGCCTGGTGGGGCAGGGGGTTGGGGGGGGGGAGGATTTGCCTACAGTAAAGAGCAAGGTTATCACCAAGTAGGAAGCCAAGCCTCCTTAGTGTGCTCTGCCTACTCCAGCGTCATGTTGCTCTTGTGTCCCATCATTGTCAGGATCATGCCCTACCATAATCACTCTGTTCATTTCCAGCTCCATCTGTCAGCATCAAAGCAGGATGGAGTCTAGGGTTGCTGGTTCTATGCAAATCACTCTAATTTCCTGGTGAAGGGGAATCTTCCTATTTATGTTAGTTTCCTAGGGCTGAGGTAACAGAGAATAGTGAATTGGGTGCCTAACAATTTTTTTTAATCTCCTATCTGGAGGCTAATCACTATAAATCAGGTTTCAGCAGACTTGAGATCTGTGAAGGAGAGCTCTTTTCTGACCCTTCCAGAGACTCTAGGAATTCCTTAGTTGTGGAGGCCTAACTCCAATCTCCACTTGCATCTTCACACATGCCTGTCTTCTGTGTGTGTGTAAGTTTCCTTCCCCCCCCCCCCAGTTCTGGGGCTTGAACTCAAGGCCTGAGCACTGTCCCTGGCTTCTTTTTGCTCAAGGTTAGCACTCTACCACTTGAGTCTCAGCACCACTTCTGGCTTTTTCTATATATGTGGCGCTGAGGAATCAAATCCAGGGTTTTGTGTATATGAGGCAAGCACTCTGCCACTAGGACATATTCCCAGCCCCAAGTTTCCCTTTTTTAAAAGGACAACAGTCATAATGGAGTATGTTTTACCCTAATGGCCTAAACTTGATTACATGTATAAAGAGCCTGTTTCCAAATAAGGTCCCATTCTGAGGTGTTGCAGAGCTAAAAAGATAGGAAGTGTCTGTCACTAGGCACTGGTGGCTTATGCCTATAATACTGTCTACTCAAGAAACTGAGAGCTGAGGATCACTGTTCAAAGCTAACCCACACAGGAAAGTCCATAAGACTCTTAGCGCTAATTAAGCAGCATTAAGCTGAAAATGGAGGTATGGTTCAGGTGATAGAGCACCAGCCTTGAGCAAAAAACCCCAAAGAAGAATGAAAAGCCCTGAGTTCAAGCTCCAGCACTGGCACTGTGTATGTGCATATGTGCACACACACACACACACACACATACACACACACACACACACACACACACACACACACCAGAAGTCCTATTTGGGGAGGGTACACAATTCAACCTATAGCAACATCAAAAGCCCCTTTCTTGTCAACTAAACTGCAAAATTACCTTCTAACAGGTGTGAATGTGAAGAAGGATAATGAAACATAGCCAAGGGGAATCTTTATAAACAGAAGTAGAGCTTAAACAAACACACAGGTTAAAAAATGTTATTATCATTGCTACCTACTTTCAACATTCTTCCTAAGTTTTCTGTCATCCACTCATTCATTCATCATTGTTGGCTGACTTTGTGCTTGGCACAGTTGTAGGGCACTATCAACAAAACAGACCAAAAAAAAAAAAATCTATTCCTTACCACTGTGGCTTGGAATGATTTTCAGTGCATCCACTCAAAGGTGCATGTGTTGGAGATCATGGTCTCCTGTGAGTTGGTGCTAGGAAATGATGGGACCTTCATGATGTGGGGTGTGGTGGGAGGTTGCTAGGTCACTGGGCACTTACTCTTGAGAGTTTGTTATGTAGTTCTTGTGCAGCCTGAGCCTCTTTCTGGCTTCCTGTTATCACTCCTTGTCACACACATACTTACCATGTGAGGCCATTTGCCAGGGGCCCACCTGGTGCCAGTACCAGGCCTTTGATCCTCCAGAACTCTGAGCTACACTTTCCTTTCTAAAAGTAATTCATTTCCAGAATTTTGTTACAGATGCAGGGAATAGATTATACACTCACAGAACTTAGAGTGTCTGGTTTTAGGAGGAAGGTGTAACTTAAATATGCAATTATGTCAGAATGAAATGAATAATATGAAGACAAAGCAAAAATAACATGTCAAAGGAAAGAGTAATAGTTTTAGGTCAGGTGGTTTGAGAAGAGCAGTGGGAGTGATGCTAGAGAATGAGGAAACCAGGCCAGTATCTGAGAGAAGAGCAATTCCAGGCAGAAGGAACAGCACTTAAAAAGACCACAAAGTCAGAGTATGCCTGGAGAAACCAGCAAGGACCAGCAAGGGAGGCAAACAGAACTGGAGGAGGAGCTAGTGGGAAAAGGATGATAGGGGGAGATGAAGCTGGGGAGAGCAGAGGATGGAGGAGGCGTACAAGATCACTGATACTGCAGGATATTTTAAGCACTGTAGCCTTTGAGAGAGATCATCAGAACCTACTTCTCCCTGGGGCACTGGGCAGGAATTAAACTTTTTAAAGCACTGTTCACTACTGTTAAATCATGGCTAACATTAATGATAAGACTATTGTAAACACTCCTTGTAATGTTCTTAAATGTCTTTTTTTTCAAATTTTTATTATCAAACTGATGTACAGAGAGGTTACAGTTTCATACGTTAGGCATTGGATACATTACTTGTACTGTTTGTTACTTCATCCCTCATACCCCCCTCCCTCCTCCCCCTTTCCCTTTTCCCTCATGAGGTGTTCAGTTCACTTAGACCAAACAGTTTTGCAAGTATTGCTTTTGTAGTTGTTTTTCTTTTTTTACCCCGTGTCTCTCAATTTTGGTAATCCCTTTCAATTTCCTAGCTATTAGGAATGAAAGTGATCCAACTCCATAGGCATCCTAACTGTCTTGAAGAAAAGACTATCAGCCAAGCAGCCAGCTAGACTGCTTTCTTGGCAGCAATGGCTGTTTTGAATAGTCCGGAGTAAGCTTGAGGAAACTGCATGGCAACCATAGCTACTTGCTGGTGAAGCACAACTCTGGATCCTTGCAGGCACTATTGTAGCCACAATATTGACCACTGGTGAATGAGAAAGAGAAGGGGGAAGAGGGAGAGGAGGGGAAAGACTTCCCTGACTTGAAACCGCTGATGGAATCCCAGCTGCCTGCATCCCTCCTTCCGGCCTCTCATCACACACAGCCTAGGCTGTTATTTAACAATTTGGACTGAGTATCTTGTCCCTAATGAGGATAAACACTGTCTGTGCTGAGCACCTGGCACATGCTCAATGATTCTGGTGTGGGTGAAGTCATAGCTCTGGCTCATTTATTTTTGTCTGCAGAATCTTGCTCTCTAGGTACAACTTCACACCTACCTCTGCTTCTATGGTTTCCCCGGACTCTCACTTTTCCTACACAGGTAAAGGAATAGAAGGGAGGAGAGTACGAAGTGCCAGCATTGAACTCTTGACTTTGGTCTAGTATACAGCAGGCTTTTGATTCTTCTCTGCCTCACAGCCCTACCCTCTGAGTCCAGTTAAATATTAGTACTTCTCTAAGGAGGTTGCATGGTGCTCAACTCTATGCTAAACTAGAGGGGGGAAGTACTTCAGTTAAGCATGGTTCTGAATATAACTCCCCAATCACCCTCACACAATGTGGTGAAATAATTTTGTAAATAGGAAGAAAGGCAGGGCCAACCATGATTATCTGATTGGTGCTGTCTGGTGTTTACCTTATTTAGGCATAATCTAGCAGTCTTCATCCTGGGATTGGCTGAGAGAACAGCTGCTGTGACTGGCTGAGGCTGAGTTCTGCTTAGCTATGACAGTATTCTCTTTGGCTATATTACAAACGGTTTGTACATCAGTCTAGATTGTAGTTCATTACCTGTAAGGCCCCTGTGGGCCAATTTATTAGTGAAGAGTAGAGGCAGATTTGGGCTCAATAATTCAAGTTCAACAATAGCACAGACTTTGCTATCAAGTTGACTTAGACTTGAATTCCTACTCTATACTTGCTACTTTACAACAGTAAGCACACCACTTAATTTATATCATTCTTATCATGTTCATCTAGAAAATGTCATAAAGCAATGTAAGTGTATACAAAGCATATATAACAGTGACATACATAGAAACTATACCAAGGGAAAAAGTGCCATCTTCCCTTGGAACATTCTATGATTCTTGCACTGGATTATCCCAGTTTAGCATGCTATCAGTTTCTTGCCTTTTGGCTATGATAATTTCAGATCATAATTTTCTGAGGACTCTCCAGAGTAAGCTCAGTTGAAGATAGCTACCTACAGGAGTGGATTACTACAACATCTCAGGAATAAATAATGATGAGAGGTCATGTGAGAGAGTCATAAAGAAGTGACAGGGATTTCAAGTGAACATCATTCAAGACTCCTGGCCATGGCCTAATAAAATAATGAACCTTGAGAACTTTTCTTGTGTTTTGACACTTTACCTATCTTCTTTTGCCTTCAATGACATATGTTCCTGAGCTTTAAAGAAACTGTGTGCATTGTTAGGGGTGTATGTGTTGGGGAGGGGTGTTTCAATCAAAGAGAAAAAGAAGAGCCTGGGAAGTATCCACAATAAAAAGAAAGAGTTATTCTGAGAATGCTGCAGCCAATGAGGAAGTGGAAGTGATGGTCAATCCAAGGCCTCTGACAGCTGCCGCATGGTTGAAGCCAGAGTGAGCAGGCCTGGACTGCTGCTCCTTCAAACCCTAGGCATCACTGTTTGATATCATTTAGAAGAATTCAAAAGTGATGCAGCTATTGACATGTTTTCAAAAGATTTGGAAAACCAGTGGCTTTAAACCACCAAAATGATGGAAGGTCATTTGAATTTTTAGATTTACAAGTGAGATAAGATGAATAAAGATGAATCGGAACATCTCAAAGAAAAAAGACTTGAGGTACTAAGGAAAGCTCAAAAGTAGAAACAAACAAAAATACCCAGCTTTCTATAGGACATGAGAAATGCAGAGACATTTTTAGTGGGAGAGACTTTTTTTTCAAGGAGTCAAGGAAAAATTTTTTAAGTAGTTATCTATTTCTACAGAGATTCTTATTCAGGTGTAAAATAACAAATAGACATTTGGTGATCCTGTCTAAAAACACCTTGAACCAAGTTTCTGAAGCCAAGATGTGAGTAATTTTCAGCTTGTTCAGAAATGTCCATGTATCCAGGCATCATTGGATTAGTGTGATTCTAGCTATTCAGGAGGCTGAGATCTGAGGATCACAGTTAGAAGCCAAGACAGAAAAATAATAGACATTCTTACCTCCAACCAACCAGCAAATAATCAAAAGCAGAGGTATTTGGCACAAATAGTCAAGTGCCAGCCTTGAGTGAAAAATCTAAACAAGAGCATGAGACCTTGAGTTCAAGTCATAAAATTGCACATGTGCATGCATAGAAAGACAGACAGACAGACAGACACACACACACACAAATGTAAAGTTAGGGCTAAGGAAGGCATGGTTTCTAAAAAAATTAACACTTTAAAAAATAAACCAAGTACACTCTGAATCAGGACCATAAGAAAGTTGCCTTGAAGAAAGATAGCCTCTTAAACAAGTGGTGCTGGCAAAACTGGCTCAACACATGCAACAAACTAAAACTAGATCCTTATATATCACCCTGCACCAAAATCAATTCCAAATGGATTAAAGACCTTGAAATCAAAACAGACACCCTGAAAACACTAAAGGAAGGAGTAGGAGAAACACTTGGGCTCCTTGGCGCAGGACGGAACTTCCTTAACAAAGACAGAGAAAGGCTACAAATCAAAGAAAGGTTGGATAAATGGGACTGCATCAAACTGCAGAGCTTCTGCAAGGCAAAGGACATAGCTCGCAAGATAAACGGAAAGCCCACAGACTGGGAGAAGATCTTTACCTGACATTCAACAGACAAAGGCCTCATCTCTAAAATATATGCAGAACTAAAAAAACTACCTTCTTCCAAAACAAAACCACAAAGAACCAATAGCTCCCTCATCAAGTGGGCTAAAGACCTACAAAGAGACTTCTCTGATGATGAAATGAGAATGGCCAAGAGACATATGAAAAAATGCTCTACATCACTGGCCATAAAGGAAATGCAAATCAAAACAACATTGGGATTCCATCTCACCCCAGCAAGAATGTCATATATCAAGAAAACTAATAATAACAATTGTTGGAGGGGATGTGGCCAAAAGGGAACCCTACTTCATTGTTGGTGGGAATGTAAACTGGTTCAGCCACTCTGGCAAGCAGTATGGAGATTCCTCAGAAGGCTAAATATAGAACTCCCCTATGACCCAGCAGCCCCACTTTTGGGTATCTATCCAAAAGACCACAAACAAAATCACAGTAATGCCACCAGCACAACAATGTTCATCGCAGCACAATTTGTCATAGCGAGAATCTGGAACCAACCCAGATGCCCCTCAGTAGACGAATGGATCAGGAAAATGTGGTACATATACACAATGGAATTTTATGCCTCTATCAGAAAGAATGACATTGCCCCATTTGTAAGGAAATGGAAGGACTTGGAAAAAATTATACTAAGTGAAGTGAGCCAGACCCAAAGAAACATGGACTCTATGGTCTCCCTTATTGGGAATAATTAGTACAGGTATAGGCAAGTCATAACAGAGCATCACAAGGCCCAATAGCTATACCCTTATGAACACATAAGATGATGCTAAGAGAAATGAACTCCATGTTGTGGAAACAATTGTTATATCACCGTTGTAACTACTTTCAACGTCCTATGTTTATCTGTAGCTTCTATTATTGATGATGTTCTTGTATCACCTTCCTGTGTTTGTACCTACACTATCGCTGTAATCTTATCTGAGTATATTGGAAACGGTGTTTATGGGTATTGGAAGTAGGAAATTCAAAGGGAATACCAAATTTGAGAGACACAGGGTAAAAAAAGAGAAACAACTACAAAAGCAATACTTGCAAAACTGTTTGGTGTAATGAACTGAACACCTCGGGGGGGGGGAGGGAAAGGGGAGGAGGGAGGGGGGTATGAGGGACAAGGTAATAAACAGTACAAGAAATGTATCCAATGCCTAACGTATGAAACTGTAACCTCTATGTACATCAGTTTTATAATAAAAACTTAAAAAAAAAAAAAAAAGAAAGTTGCCTTGGAAGTTTCAAGAACTAGCCAAACTCTAATGATGGGCTCTGCCATCTTCCATGTGGTAAGATGCTTTCTCCTCCAAAATCCCATGTGTTCTCTCGACAGCTATGCTCAGCTTTCTTACTGTGGAACTACAGGTGCCCAGCTTCAGCCAATATCTATATACCTAAGATAGAAAGAAGGGATGGTAGACTTAAATTATAGGAGAATGGTTCGGTGCCATTCCTTCAGTACAATTATGAAAGATATGATTCCATTTAATCCTTAACTTTCTCTGGGATGTATAATCTCCAGGTTGACCCAAGCAATGAAATGACAGATCAAGTCAGATGTTTGGATTCCTCCCTTCTGTCTTCAATGTAGGCATCAGTCTCTATCTTTCTGTCCTCCACAGATATTTGGCAATTGGCTCCTTGGCTGCCGAACAGCACATTTCACTTCCTACTTGACTTTTTGAAAGGATGACTTATGTGACACTTTTGAATGTCCATTTTCCTAGGATTTTATGGGCTCGGCCCATGGAAGAACCTATCTGAAGGCTAGACTTCTTTGCTTAAGTTATCCAATACAGTATTGCAAAATCTGGGTAAATACAACTGCTGTCTCCAAACTAACAAAATAAAAAAGTTGTTCCTTTATTGCCCTTTTTGAACCCTGTTCATACAAGGTTGCAAGAGTGAAAACCCTCCAGCTCTACAGAACTTCTACCAGATAAATATTTGACAGCAAAGGGCACTGGGCTAAAAGTCCATGCAAAGTTCTATGTCATCACCAGTCTTCACCTTTGTCCCTGTTCTATCCCTCCCAGCACCCCAAATCCACAGGCTCAACTTGTTTAGCCTCTGGAGCCCAAACTACTCACAAGCCTGGTAGAGTTAACACAGTACTCTGACACTGTATTTGGTCCCTCCTGGGTTGTCTTGATCCCCCAAATGAACCTCATCTTTGCCCTGATTGTAGTGGTCCATCCAATCCTGTTTCTTGAACTTGAGTATCTGGAGCCAAACACATCAGTCTTTGCAACATTGTTTCTTATTTTCTCCTGTCAGATGCCCTCTCAGAAAACAGGACACTTGTTCCAGAAGATGAGCCCCCTCCCCTGGTACAAAATGCCACCAGCTGGCATGATATCCTAGTTCCAGCAGGTGCTGGTGAGACCACTTCATTCTTTAGCCATAGCCTGCAAAGACTTTATTCTGCCTCCAAGACTTCTCTTGGCAAAGGCCTTGCAGTGTGTTCTCTAGAGTGTTCCCAGAGACACCTGGCTCCAGGTGTTTCATGGTCTCCACTCTCATGGTCTGACTAACTCCTCTCGCAGATAACTAGGTCTTGCTGGCTGTGGCTGGAAGCAGGAAGCTGTAAGATAAATAAATAGACAAATAGACAGAAAAATAAATAAATAAAAATGATTCCACTCACAGCTCTTTCGTGAATGGACTATGAGATGCCCGGTGAGATACGTGACCTCCCTGAACCTGTCCTAATCTTTCAGCCTCAGAATGGGTGCATATTCTAAAGGTGGCAAGTGTAGACACAGGGTGGAGATAGACTTATATAATCTAACATTGGAAGATTTTGTGTCACATTTTCATAGTGAATAAGATAGAAAACTCTATCTTAGTATACAAACTTGTATACACAGCCTTATATACAATTCTAATGTGTTTAAAGCAACAACAACAAAAAGAAAAGAGTGGTCATCCGCTGCCAGCTAATACCATGCTGGGGCACTTTAGGCCCCTGGTATGACAAGGCAATGTGGGCTGAGTACCTCATTTTATCCCTCTAAGCCAAGTGTTGCCTTTCATGTTCAACATGGCACTAGAAGCAGCTAGCATGATAAGTTCACAAGATGTGACTTGCAGCTATCCCTTCCCCAGAACAAATCCCACTGTGAGTAAGTGCTGCTCACAATCATACTAACTCGAGTGAAATCAAATGTACACCAGAGGTAGGATGGGAGAAGCAGAGCTGTCACTAAAGGACAGAAAATATGCTGGCTAGTGGGTCCCTGTCTCCCATCCAGACCTTCCCACCCCCCCTACCCCCCATGTGAAAGTAGGAGCATGCCTCCTTCTCACCCATTATAACTTGCACAGCCACACCAGGTGCTGTATTTGACAAGCACAAGCTCTCTGACAAACCTCCTTCCCTATGGCTAAACCTATACCTGGACATATTTCAGGACCAGAAGACGAGATTCCAGCTAAATGACCTGTGCTGGGCATTTCCAGATTTTTCTCTTTTGAGACAGAATCTTGGTGCACTGGCCCAGAACTTATTATACAGTCCTCAAACTCAAGATCTTCCTGTGATCCAAGTGATGAAATTATAGACATGTGCCACCATTCTCCATTCAGAATGAGTTACTGATTTTTATAAACCAACAGAGGACATAATTTTCTCTCTGAAAAAAAACAACTAACCAAGTAGATTTTCTTATAACTATGTATTTCAGTCTCCTGGACCAACACGTCATATTTTCTATTTGTTCTCCAAATTTGAAAAGCCAGTTTTACTTTTAAAACTCAACATAGGGTAGAGGTCAAGGGAAAGAGAAGGAAGACTTTCCCTCTGAGGCTCATGGCAGCCAGCAGTGTGTCCTCACTGGCACAACATGCGTGAAGAAAGAGCACATTCTCATTGTTCACCACAATGAATGAATTAAGGTTTGAAGAGGTAGAGAGGCTGTTAGGGTAACAGAATATGGTCTCTGATGATTCTTCTCATGGGGACTCGTGGCTATGACAGTTCTGCTCTGTCATGGCTTGTGACCTCTTCTCCTATCTCGAGAGGATATATTTCCATGCCTTGAATCCTTCTTGGTCACCAGCCAAACCCAAACTGAAGTGTTGCCTCAACTACACGATCCTCCAGGGATGCAGGTAAGGGCACAATCATACATTGCCTAGGGAGAGAGGGAGGGAGGAGGAGGGTTATTCATCCTCCATGTTGCCAGATGTGTCTGTAGATCAAACTTAGTGCTTTAAAGCACAGGTTAGAAATCTATTCACACACCTGTCTGTTCCTATCCCAGGGGTGGTTCCCATTCCAAAATCAACCAAATCCATTTTCTTACCCATCATTCATCATTGACTGACTTGGGAAAATCAATAAATGTCTCTACATCTCTGGGTCCTCATCTGTCAAATGGGGATACTGGAAAAATTCTCCTGCGGGGTCATTTTGCTGGTGAATTGAGACAAGAGTGCTTTGTAAATAGTGAATTTCTGTATCACAATGTCACTGTTATGATTGTTAGGTCGTTGTGGTATGGGATATAAAAAGAATAGATGGTTTCTGCCTCCTCCTAAGCAGATTGAAATCTAGGAGGGATATAGACTCCAGTCACATGAAAACGCCTTAAAGGCAATTGCATTCCTGAACATACAAAGTCCATCTAACTCAAGCCAAATTGAAAACTGAGACAGGTTCTTGGAGTAAATCAGCCTATACTGGGAGTAGCATATTTTTGCTATAATGATGCTTTTTTTCCCCTCCAAAACATCCTTAATCCATCCCTTTTGTCCTGCAGAGTCTTTCTCCTATGTTAAGGGCTCTGTGGGTCACAGCCATGCCACGCCTACTTTGACTGTCACATCTTATGTTCTCTTATAATCATGTCAAGGATGCTCTCAACAACACTGCCTTATAAAAGCTTAGCAGGTAGGAAACATGTTACATTCTTTTCAAAACACCACTCATGGAGTAGTATAGTTTCCTATTCAAGAGGCCTGCAGGGGTGTCCATTATCAAAATATGGAATAGCTACTAATCAGGGACCACATGTGGTATAAAAGTCACTTGATCAGTGCTTTGGCTTTCTTATGACATTCTGGAAACATGCCCTTTTGCAGGAATTCCCACAATTTCCAGTGTTACCCATTTAGTGATAATTCATTATTATTTTAAATAGTATTATTTAAAATATACATAATTCAAATTTATGTGAAATGTGACTGCATCACTCAAATGACCTCTGAGTCTTCAAAATAAAAGTAAGAACAACTGACATGGGGTGGGGCTGTAACTGAAGAACATTTTTAGAAGAAGGAACATTTTGAATGTGTTGGATAAAGAAAGTGTATTCTGAATATGCCTGAATAGAAAATCATTTGGAATGTGTTGAATAGAAGACACATTCTAATTACTATAATCTGCTGATATTTTTTGGTACTGCTGGAAATTGCTCAGTTTCAGAATCAATAGTTGTGATTGCTGTACTTTTGAAAAGATGCTGGATCTTTTTTGTTTTGAAAAGTTCTGCTCTAGTCATCCTTTGGGTTTATTCTAAGGCACAATAAACACCCAGGTGTGAGGAACAAGGCCATCTTTACACGCCAAGGGTTTCTGCTTGAAATTCCCGAGGCCTTGGATTTAAACCTACTGTGTCAAGCCTGGCACATTTATTGTATTATATTTCCCAATAATTAAAAGTAATCAACAATATTTGCCTGAAAGAAATAGAGTGTGGGACCTCTATCTTTGGTTGCTAAAGGTTACATTAAATTCTCTTTGGTATGTGTTTGAATAATAGAAGAGACAGAGTTGGTTGCTTAGCTAAATGCAAAGCATATTTTTATCCTGAATGAACAATTAGAAACCCTCACTTGAAAAGAGAGACAACATTCCTTCTCTGCTTGAATAAGCACATCAACCAGTTAATCAACAGATATTTATTAAGTTCCTGTAACCTAACCTTTGACTTCCCTGTTTAATAACTCTTGATAGATTCTCTAATAACCTGTCAAGGAAAATATTTCCTCTACCAACTCTTGTTAAAAACATGTTTATTTTCCATTTCATATTTGGACAACCTAAAGGTGTTTCTTTTTTCATCCCCAAAGGTAGTTTATTTAATTCGATGTTCTAATTTCAGCAATGCAAATTTATATCAGAATTGCGGGATAAGGTCACCTAGCACACTGGTCCTCTAATCTGGTTTGTGCATCTGAAGCACATAGGGCTAGATGTAAATTGAATGCTTTACTTTAGATGCTATCTGTAGAACTCTATTGGAGAACCATGTATTTCCTTTCATAGGCAAGAAAACTAAAGAATACACAATTTGTGGTAGAGATGAATCATGAGACCTCAAACCTTTTTTTGTTTTATGTCTACTAAAGCTTCCATTATAATCGACAGTCTCCTGGATTACAGTGGTAGCTAACTCTCAGTGAAATTCTAAGTAGATTTTTTTGATTTAACCATTTAATTCTTTTCTCAGATCTTCACTCTCTAAGAATATTTTGAGTCTTGAGTTCCTTAATAGCAAGAACCTGTATTAAAAGGGACCAATAACACAATAGCCTACTATTCCTCTATACTACAAGGGGTTCCCAGCTACAGAGTCATCTGACTGCAGATTTGAAGAAAATTGCATTTGTACTAAGCAGATGGGGAGTTTTCTTGGTAATCAGTCCCTAAAGTATAGAGAAAAACAATTATTAACATAATATTTACATCATATTTGGCAAAATAAGTAATCTAGAAAGTATTGAAATATGTGGGAGGATATGCATAGGTTTTACACAGATGCTGCACCATGTTCTTCAAGAACTTGAACATTCCTGGATTTTGGCATCCCCAGGAGTCCTAGGACCCAATTCTTTATGAATACTAATGGGACAGTTCCCAAGTGATGTTCAAAACAAATCACAAAGTCCAGTGTCACTCTATCTGAAGTCTTATTCAGTGTTTACAGAAGGATCACTATAAGTGTGCCTTTATGCTAGACTTTTCTAAATAGATGTGTCCTAAAGGTATTTTCAGTCTAATTGAAGGTAACAACTAATGTGTGTAGTAAGCTCATCTTCCAGGGTACGTTAGTTAAGGTGGTTAACTGCTATAAACATCAACCCCCGAATATGTAGTATAAATTCCTGATGGGTGGGTAGTTCTCCTGCAGTTGGTGATTCCAGGTCTCCTTTCCTCATATTTTAGTTCCTCCCGATCACTAGTCAGTTTCCAAGGTCTTTCAAGCCTCTAAACAGGGATGCAGCAATGGAAGATCTCACATAGGAGCTGAGTCATATCTCTTTCCCTTCCCATTTTCTCAGCTAGAAATTCAGTCATACACAGGACCCAAGGCATTGACACACAGTGAGATCAAAGAAGGATATTCTTAGAGGATGAACACAAAGGCACCATGCAAATTAGATAGATAGATAGATAGATAGATAGATAGATAGATAGATAGATAGATAGATAGATAGAAATGAACTCTAATCAATGGAAACAAGAGATTTGTTTCTTTGTTACAGTTTTTGTTTTCATTTGTCTTTTTTTGTTCATTTATCTGTCTTTGGGAGGGTAGCAGAGCACAGAAATGGTGGGGGGAAGACATAATATTGAAAATAAACTCTACAACTTGTGGGTTATATAGTAGGGGAAAACTAGGAAAGAGTGAGAGTAGTGGCACTGTCCCAAAAGATATGTACTAGCCGGATGCCGGTGGCTCACACCTGTAATCAGCTACTCAGGATGCTGACATCAGAGGATCATGATTCAAAGTCAGCCCAGGCAGGAAAGACCCTGAGACTCTTATCTCCAATTAACCACCAGAAAATTGGAAGTGGTATGTGGCTCAAAGTGGTAGAGCAGTAGGCTTGAGTTGAAGAGCTCAGGGACAGGGCCCAGGTCCAGTGTTCAAGCCACATGACCAACAACAACAACAAAAATGAACGCTTTACCTGAATTATGTAAGTGTAACCCCTTTGTACATCACCTTTATAATAACAATCTTTTTTTCACACAAAAAAGAAGAGAATTGGTGATGGAGATATGGCCTAGTGGCAGGAGTGCTTGCATCGTATATATGAAGCCCTGGGTTTGATTCCCCAGCACCACATATATAGAAAATGGCCAGAAGTGGTGCTGTGGCTCAAGTGGCAGAGTGCTAGCCTTGAGCAAAAGGAAGCCAGGGACAGTGCTCAGGCCCTGAGTCCAAGGCCCAGGACTGGCAAAAAAAAAAAAAAAGAGAGAGAGAGAGAATTAACTCGGGTGGCGGGGGGGCGGAGGAAGAGAATCAGTCATACAACCAAAATGCTGTTAAGATTCCTTAGGTCAAACTTCATCTAGATAAAGAGTTGATCCAAATCTTCTTTCAGACCTAGTACTGCTGGGCAGCAGTAGCTCACTCCTATAATCTTTGTTACTCAGAATAAGATCTCAGGATCTGGATTCAAAGCTAGACAGGGCAGAATAGTACCAGCAGAATAGTACCTGAAATTCTCTAACCAACAGACCAACAGAAAGGTCTAGGTGTGAGTAAAAAACTGAGTCAGAGCTTGAGGTCCTGAGTTCAAACCCCAGTGTTGACCAAAAACAAAACAAAACAACCCACCAACCAAACCCTAATTTGTAGCTCTCTAGGCACCATTCTGTTCTGTTATTGTTAGGTGTAAAATGACCCTAGGACTCACATATTGAAGGCTGGTCCCCAGATGATTGATTGTATCACAAGGATGCTAAAGCCACCAATGAAGTCATCACTGAATGGGTGATTAGGAGGTGGGGCCTAGTTGAAAGAAGTAGGTCTTTGAAGGATATATATTCTCCCAGATTGTTCCCTCTCCTCCCTCCCCAATCCCCCTTCAGCTACTATGAGGTGAGAAGCTTTTCTCTACCCTGCCTCTCTCCCATCCTGATCTGCCTCACCCCAGGCCCAGAAACATAGTGCCAAGTGGTCATGGGCTGAAACCTCTGAAACTGTGAGGCAAAGCAAATCCTTCTTGTCTTAAGTTGTTAATCATAGAAGTGTGTCACAGCGATAATAATGACTAGTGCATGCCCATAGCATTTACTCCAATCTGGTAGCCTTAACTGTTTTTTGTTCTCAGTGGCCACTGTAAGGGACTATATGTACACATAGCAGTTGCTGGACTCTGGATGAACTTAGATCTCCTGATAGTGATTAAAAACTATTGGAGGCACCTCCCTTCCCCAGAGAATAGTAATAAATCAGCTATCAGGTGACTCTTAACCTGTAGGAAGCTCCTAGCTCTGCCTGTCCAACCTTTACAACTCTAGAAGCATCCTGTGCATTGGTTCCCCTCCACCAACCTCCTTTTATGTTTTTTTTTACTCATTTCCTTATTCATAAAAATCTAAATACAGTATATGTTTTCAAAATATGAAACTTATAAGTGCATTCAAAAAAGCAAAAAAAATACACACAGACTGGTATTGCCAAAAATTTCATTTATTTATTATGTTATTCTTAATTAGTTGTACAAAGGAGTTGCCATTTAACAAAGCAGTTTATAAATGTAATATATCTTGATCAATGTCACTCCTTTCAGCATTCTCATCTGACTCTCCCCTATCTATCTCTTCCCTGACTCTTCTTAATTTTGTAGGATCTACAATGCATTCTTGATTCCATTCTCTCCCTCTTCTCCTCTTAATTTATCCACCCTTTTCTCTTGATCCCACTCCACCCCTTTCAACTTCCTGCTTCCTGATGTTTTATTTTGCTGAAATCATAAAAAAATTTAATGAGGTACAATATGCATAAATAAAATACTATTCAATCTCAAGAGAACCTAGAACTCTTGGTCCTCTGATGTTTCTTAATCCAAAGGAACCAGGAGCTTAACAGAGATGGTCAGGTTCTGATCCTAAAATTTAACAAAGCAGTCTTCCTGGATTAGGTAGTGATGTTAGTCAGTAAGACAGACATACCTTTAGGAGTCCATTAGACTCTTATCTCCAGTTAACCACCAAAAAGCCTGAAGTGGAGCTGTGTATCAAGTCGAGAGCACCAGCCTTGAGCAAAAGAGATAAGGGGGAACAGCACCCAGACCCTGAATTCAAGTGTACTGGCACACACATGCAGAAAGACCATCATGAAGATTTCAATAAAGCGTCTGCCAATTTTGATGCAGAAAACTTTCTTGAAGAAAAGAGCTAAAAGCAGGGATGGATGAATATTGTATTTTGAGAGCCAGTACTAAATATTTTGAGATTTTTTATTTTTAGAAACTTGAGTAGTCAATCTGTTATTCATTTATAAAAGTAGAAACAATCCTATATTTACCTAATATGAATAATGCCATCAATCATACTATCCTCCCAAAGGATTTTTCCAGACTTTTCTCTGAGCATTAGGAATGCAAACAGCTGTAGGAAGAGCTTCAGCTTCTCTTCCAAAAGCATCAATTTTTTATTTTTGCATTGAGAGGATAGTGGAAGGAAGACAGTCTCACTCTCTTACCTGGAATTATACTCCCTCAAGCCCCTCTGCCTCCTGGGCTGTCACATTTGCCATAGTGTTCTCTGTCTAGAGCCTGAAGGAAAGTGCTGAATGGAGATACTGGGCTGGGACAGCCCCCTTTCCCCTTTCCTACCTGGCCCTTTCAGTCTCCACTAGACTACCCTACCAGCCAGCAAGGTGAGGACAACTATAGAAGATGATAGTGAGTTTTCTAGCAATGGTCATAACAGCATTGATCACAGTAGGCAAAAGAGGAGAGAACACAGGCAACAATGCCTTGTGTATATACCACACAACTGAGAAATACAAGGGAAGGGGTAAAGATGTTAAAGTGATGACATAAATCAAAATGCATTGGACATATGAGCTAACTTGGTTCAATGGGAAAAAATTTCAATGTATAACCTAAAAATTAAGAAAAGCAAGGGAAAGGGTGAGTTGTGAGGGGTGGGTAAGAATGTTAAAAGGGGAAACATTGATCAAGATGTACTGTATTCATAAATTGATTTGATGAATGGCAACTTCTTTGTACAACTATGTAAAGATAATAAAAATATTCAAAACAATTTTTTTCTTATTTATTGTCAAAGTGATGTACAGAGAGGTTACAGTTTCATACATTAGGCATTGGGTGCATTTCTTGTACTATTTGCTACCTCCTCCCTCATTCAAAACAATTTTTAAACATCTATAAAAACAAGCCTGAAATGCTGTGATTGCCATAAAAGACATGATTGTATAAACATTATGGAGGTCTTATTGATTCTCAATACCTAAAGTATGACATTGTTTTTAATAATAATGGGAATTATGTACATATATCAGATATAAGTGCACTACCCTAAATAGAACCAGAATTGTGAAAGAAATAAAGAACCCAACTTCTTCCAAGAGATGAATGGAGAGCTAAAATATGCTCTCTATACAGAATAGGATATTACTCAATTTTTTAAATAAATAGAATTCTGAAATATGCTACAAAATGTATGAATCTTGAAAATACACCAAGTGAAAGAAGCTGAATATGAAAAGATAAATAATTGTCTCATGCTATTACCTAGAGTAATGAAATTTACAAGGACCAAAAGTTAGACTAGGCATTATAAGGACCCAGGGGAAAAAAAGGAGTTATTCCTTAATGGATATGGAGTTTTTGAGAAAATAATGAGAAGTTATGAAAATGGAGAGTGGTGATAGTTTCACAGTACTGTAAATGTAATTACCTACCAGCCCTTAATTATACCTTTAAAAGTAGTTAAAATGGCCAGATGTGGTGACTCAAGCCTGTTACCTTAGATATTCAGGGAAGTAGAGATTGGGATGATTGTGATTCAAGGATAATCCAGGAAAAAAGTTATCAAGATACTGTCTCAAACAGTAAGTTGGATGTTGTGGTACATGCATGCCATCCTAGCAATGTGGGAGGCATAAACAGGACTGTAATCTGGGTTGGACTAGGTAATAAATATGAGATCTTATTTGAAAAATAACTAAAGCATTGTGTTGTTATTGTTGTTTATGGTGATAGTTGTGTTGGTTTTTGCTTTGGGTTTTTTTCCTTTTGAAGAGCTAAAGGGGGCATAGAAGGGGAGGGAAGAAGGGCGAACAAATGCAGTCATGCTATTCAGTATACACTATGTGGAAAATGAACTATGTAACTTGTTCACAGGGATGGGAAGGAGAAACTGGGGGAAAGGAAAGGAAGAGGTAACATTGTCCAAAAAAAATGTACTCATTACCTGACTTATGAAATGGCAAGCCCTTTGTACAGCACCTTCATAGTAACAATACTATTATTTTTTTAACAACTAAGGCAATAAAGGGCCGGTGGTGTGACTCAAGTGATAGAACACCTTCCTAGCAAGCATGAGGCCCTGAGTTCAAACACCAATACTTCAAAAAATAAAGTAAAATATAAATAAATTATAAATATAATAAATATAAATAAAGTAAAAATAAATTTTAAAATTAAATTTAAAAAATTAAAGTGGTAAATCTTGCATGATAGTTATTTTATCACATTTCCTTTTATCCTCTATACAGGGAGGAAACTCCACAGCAATCTGGGGGCTGGAGTCATTTGGTGAAGGTTTCCTTCTCACCAATCTGTGATAGCCTTCTAAGGCTTTTATTAGCAGCCCTACTAAGGCAACATCTCCTAATGATAATCATTGATTATTTCTCATGGAAACAACAGAGTTTATATCCATGTATAGGAATTCATCAGGCAGCATGGCCCTAGCCCTGGCTCTTGAAGTCAGTGGCTCTGTTAGAGAAGCATTTAGCCTTTTAATATTGTCTTCCTGAAGCTGGAATCACCCCCATAATCTCCCTTTCGATATGTTTTTCTTGTTCCTCCTCTTCCTGCTTTTCTTCATTTCTTTTGATGATGCTAGAGGTAGATCACTGGGCCTGTGGGGGGAGAAGTTCAAGAGATATGACACTTTCTCAATGGATATCTGGATGAGAGAAGAAAGGCAAGAAAGAAAGAAAGACAGAAAGAGAAAGAAAGAAAGAAAGAAAGAAAGAAAGAAAGAAAGAAAGAAAGAAAGAAAGAAAGAAAGAAGAGAGAGCAGGCATCACAAAGATCTGATCTGCAAAGATCTAAACTTTCCCTACCAGAATAAAGTCTTGTTCCAGCCATTCCTGTCACCCCAGGTCACTGCGGACTGGATGTTACCTATATCATCTTGGCTAAAGACAATTTGTCCTTTACCTTTATCACCTTGGCTTATCACATCATTTCCCAGGGAAGAAGATGAGAACTTCCTGTTCCTACTTGGGGTTTGAATAAACAGCCTGAGGCAGGTAAATCAATTCTTAAAGAGGAAAAGTCTACTTTTCTTCATAAGCTCCTTGAGGGGACTTTGGCTTCTGTGAACATCCTCTAAATTTCCCAGTAAGCAGTGAGACACACACATCCGCAGGCCCTAGGAACAGTCATGGGGACAGAGCTAGGCTGTGCTTTTTTGGGGGTCTCACCACAGTGCCATAGGCATGGCATGGAGTTAGACACAGAACAGGTTGAACATGGTGGAGAAGGTCCCAGGACCTGCCGTCCCTGTGAATTGCAAGAGACAGAAGAACACACAGGGCCTGGTGTTTTCCCAGAACTGCATTGCTCCCTAACCACGCTGGAACTTCCTCACGTGTAGCTGGCACTCCACTCTGTCCACAGCAGACCTGGCTAAGTAGCAGGCAGCTTCTAGGAACCCTGGACTATGGTTATTCCATTGATTTGTCAGCTCCCCAGGCCAACACCAATGAGGATCCTCAAGCTTCCAGCCCACTCCTCTCTGGCCTGTAACAAGACTGACAGCCAGAGAAGCTGGTCAAACAGATCATAGGAAAAGCCATGAATGAAGCCTGTGTGTATCCAGTCCACGTAGCACTCATTGAAGATCATGCTACTTCACGAATAGAGAGCCATGCCTTTCACTTTGGGCTGAAAGAGAACATCATTCACTTTACCTTTCTACCTTGTGGCTCTCACCGTAATTGGGTGCCATGTGCTGGTTGTTCAGGTATCTTAAAAATTGTCGAGGTATCTTAAAATGTTTTATTCCTTTTAGAGAAAGTGGTGATTATGATAACACTTCACCAAGGTGCCAATCAGGGTAAAGAACCACAAATACGTTTTGGTTTATGTTTTGGGATGAGGGGTGGAGGTAATTGAGGTTTGAGCTCAGGGCCTTGCACTTGCCACCATTTGTGTCATACCCTCAGTCTATTTTGCTTTTGTTAAATTTCAAATAGAGCCTTACTTTTTACCCAAGCCAGCCTGGACTACAATCCTTCTATTTATTTCCTATGTAGCTGGGATGACAGCCAGGTTTTTATTGGTTGAGATAGGGGAGTCTCGTAAACTCCCCAATTTTAACCCCCTGAGTAGATTGGATTACAGGTGTGATGCACCATGCTTAGCTTTACAATTAGTGATGGAATTTCTACTTACTCTTTAATTCATCATTTCATTGACATAAAACCCTGTGTGTCTATGTGCATGCAGATGTGTATATGCATTAGCTCTTCCTGCCTTAAATACCTCATAATTTACATGAAGGTCAACTAAATATTTTTCTGTATTAAGGGTACACATGAAGCATAGTGGTTTGTCCTTTCGGCTGAGAACAGATATTGGGGTTTGAACTCAGAGCCTTGTATTTGCTAGGTAGGCTTGCCACTCTTAAGCCACTCTGCCAGCTCCAGGGAGGTGGGCTCTGCTTGAACTCTCTTCCAGCATGGTTTTAGGTAAAGGGAATGTAGAAAGGCAGAAAAGCTCAAAAAGAGGAAGAAGTGTTTTGGTTTGGTTTGGTTTGTAAGATTGAGAATACAGGTTGTTCAAGAGATTTAGTGGGCTCTGGTGAGTTGTGGTGTAAGTCCCTTTTCTATATCCCCAAAATACCTCTATGAGAGCCACACATATACCACAGCAAGCTTACTAACAAGAAGTCTGGAGGTATTTCTGCACCCCCACCCCCACTGGGACCCAGGAGCTACTCCACTCAAGAAGCAGCCTTCAGATTTAATCTTGAAGGATGGGCAGGAATCTTCTAGAAAAAAAAAATACTTTAGTAGGTCTCAGAGACAATCTAAAAGCAGATGCTGGTGATTATGTTTTCACTGGTCTGTGAGGAAAGGAGAAAACTACAAAACTGTCCTTATCCAGTTTAGAGAAATTTGGGATTGGAGTGAGGTAGTGAAGTGCCAGACTTTGAAGTCAGGTCCCACTTTACCACGCGAACCCCACTTTACCACGTGAACCTGAGATAAGCAGGCCCTGTGAGCAAACCCAGGACAAGCTTATTAGGGCCCAGTCGGTCAAGAACTCTAACCACTGGGAATGCTTAACTCTAACTGCCCCGCAGAATGCCTCGAGCCCTGAGCCAATCAGATTTGTACCTGTGTCCTAATCTTGCTTGCTTGAACACCTGATTGTTGTAACTTTGTTTTTTGCCTTTATAAGCCCTGTGTAATCGTAGTTCGAGGCTTCCTCCTAACCTCCGCTGTGTCGGTGGGTAGGACGAGGCCTGAGTTGCAGCTCACTTAAATAAAGCCTTGCCTTGCTTTTGCATTTTGGAACGTCTGAGTCTCCGTGGCCTTCTTGGTGGTCGTCTTGCGAGTTGGCACAACAGTAGTAGCTACTTTTGTTTCCCTGGTGGAATCATGGTAAAAATATATGGTAGAATGATCATTTTTATTGTCTCTTACTATCTCTAATAAGAAAACAACACAGAGAAGCTAAACACTGGTGGCTCACACCTGTAATCCTACCTACTCAGAGGCTGAGATTTGAGGATCACAGTTCAAAGCCAGCTTGGAAAGGAAAGTCTGTGAAACTCTTGTTGTTTGTTTTTTTTTTTTTGTTTTGGCCAGTCCTGGGCCTTGGACTCAGGGCCTGAGCACTGTCCCTGGCTTCTTCCCGCTCAAGGCTAGCACTCTGCCACTTGAGCCACAGCGCCGCTTCTGGCCGTTTTCTGTATATGTGGTGCTGGGGAATTGAACCTAGGGCCTCGTGTATCCGAGGCAGGCACTCTTGCCACTAGGCTATATCCCCAGCCCTCTGTGAAACTCTTAATCTCCAATTAACTACCAAGAAAAGTTGAAATAGAGCTATGGCTTGAGTAATAGAGTGCTAGCCTAAAGCCAAAAAACAAACAAACAAACAAAAACCTCAAGGACAGTTCTCAGGCCCTGAGTTCAAGCCCTAGAAGTAGCACACACACACATTCGTCCCACATTAAATTTCTTTTCACTTCCTGCTTTAGAAAATATCTTTGAAAGTTAATGGTATAAGAACTTCAGGTAGCACATCCCAGGCCACCTCACCCATATTTATAACACAATACCATGTGAGTCAAAATCAGTTTTGTTTACAAGCTGAGTTTTTGTTCCATTAACCTCCAACTGGAAACTTGGGACTAGGAATTAGATAATCATTAAACTAAAGTATCCACAACTATTAAGCTAACAGATTTACACAGGAAAAAGAAACAGGAAGCCTTCTGTGATATGGGTGAAAGTTGAAATCATCTGTGGGAAGAAAGAAGAGACTGAAATGGTTTCAAATTCAAAATGAACAAATCAATAATCCTGACACTTCTATTTCAAGAAGATGTCACTCTATGTGTTATGGTAAAAATACTTGGGGCTCACAAGCAATGTCATTGCCATTATCACATGGTTCTTCACAGCTGTTTTATAACCAAGCAAGAACACAGGCTGGTGATAAAATAGAGGCAGGGTGAGATTTGTAGTTTTCCTCAACTGGCTGAGTGGTGGCTATGGAGTTGGGTCTACGATCACTGCACTGAGCACCCATCTAACAGCCCCCTCTGATGGGCTCCCTGGAACCAGGATTATGCATCCTTACAACAGGAGGTTTTTGTCCACAGCTGGTGGCCTCTGAATGTACCTCAGCACCAATGGGCTTGATGGACAGAAGGTACTGGAAGGACAGGCCGCCCCTGGGAATGCTTATGGTCTCATGCTTGACCATTGGCCCAACAGAGGTAGGAACTGCAAATAATCTAAGTGTGTGCAGAGCTGCCACTCTTGCTTGTATAATCTCATGGGAGCTATAGTGAGGGTTCACTGTCTCCAGTTCTTATTATTGGCACAATATTTTTCTTGAAATATTTCCACCTCTAATAAGCATTTGGAAGAAGCTGAATTTAGGATTACTGGATTCTTTTTAGGTTACTAATTTTGAGTGTGTGTGTGTGTGTGTGTGTACATGTACGTGTGTACATGCATGCGTGTGTGTAAGTCAGTCCTGGGGCTTGAACTCAGGGCCTGAGTACTATCCCTGAGCTTTTGTACTCAAGAATAGCACTCTACCACTTGAGCCATAGCTCTTCTTTCAGCTTTTTGTTGTTTAATTGGAGATGAGAATTTCATGGAGTTTCTTGCCCAATCTGGCTTTTAACCATCTCAGCCTCCTTGGTAGCTAGGATTATAGGCATGAGTCACCAGCACCTAGTGGGACTTTCTTTTTGAATGGTACTAGGGTTTGAACTTAGAGCCTCATATTGGTAAGCAAGTGCTCTACCATTTGAGTCATGTCCCCAGTCCTTTCTGCTTTGTTTTTAGATGAGGTCTTGTGCTTTTGCCAAGATCAGCATACTGAGCTCTTCCCATCTCTATCTTCCTACTAGCTTCGATGACAGGCATGTACCACCATACTCAGTTTCAGGCTCTTATTTTGAAAGTCATTTTATTGAGGCTATTTCTAATACTTGTATTTGCCTTTATAGACTGATATGAAGCCGTGCATAATATTTGGATAAATGCATATACATAAGCAATGACTTTTAAGTGTATACTTGAGCAAAGTTGTTTATGTAATAATGAATGGAGAGGAACCAGAATTGTAAAGTAATTTGAAATAGGGATTTAGAGCTAGGGTGTCTGGGTTTAAATCCTCGCTCTATTTTCTAGTTGGATGCCCATGGGAACTTACTTCCCATAAGCTTCCTAATACATTTATCTACCTCATAATGCCATTAGGAGGATTGAATGAGTGATGCAAGTTTGGTTGCCTGGGAAACAGACTGAATGGAGATTAGTCTGCAGGATTTTCTTGGAGGTTGCTCTTAGAATCAATTCCTGAGGGAGAAATTGGTCTGCAGTGTACTCTTACCAAAGGTCTCAGCTAACCCCAAGTGGAACTCAGAAGCTAGTGACTTGTCAGAGTCATCCTGAGCTGGGGGTAAAAGGCCCATCTATCTATTCCCAAGTGGCTAAGTCACTGGATGGATGCAGGCTGCCCCTGGAAGGCTTATATGTCTCAGGCAAAGTGGTTCTCTTCAGACAAAAGCAATTCTCATAGAGAACCCGATACTTGAAGGCTATTTGCTATTCATATGTTGAGATCAGAACAGTACAACACAAAGCTTCCACTGAATGAGACATTTCATATGACAATTTGATACCTGCATGGAGAAATATAAAAATGAACTATGTATAATTATTTTCAAGTATTAAGGTCACTTCCTGATTTCCAGTGTACAAACCAAAATGTTCAATCAGGAAACATCATAAATTTTAGGGCTTATCCTCTCTGGTTCCTTTATTTACAGATAAAACAAACGGAAGAAAAGGCCAGAAGTTTAATGACTAGCTGCAGGATATGTCCCCAGGTCTTAATTTAAATTCAGTTTCTTGGGCTTTAAGTTCAGTTGGGTTTCCCATTATCACAACAGAGAACATTCATATCTTTGATGCCAGCTCTGAGGAGAGGGAAGTAGCTGCCAGGCTGATAGGCTGGAAGGAAAATCCAGTTTGAGGTTTAATATAATCATCTTTTAAATGTTTCATTCTGATTTTTAGAAATTCCTCAGCACAGAGATGAGCACAAAAATACCAAAGAAGTTGAAAATCAGATTCATAGAGAAAAAAATGGATTATTAGACCCAAGGAGGACACTCAAGGCTTGGTTCTCATGAAGTTTGAAGTCTCACTCAATGGCTTTCTACCCCACAGACCATGGCTCTTTTCCTTGTATTTGCTTTTCCTTCATTTGGGAAGCTAGGATTTGAATCACATAATTGTAGAAGTTGCTTTCAGCTAGGCCTCCAGTGTATCCAGAAATTTCTACAGACAACCTGAATGAGCTGATTTGTATTGGGGAACCATGGAGATGGCCAGAGAAAATTCTAGAGCACTTTGGATGATTACATAAGGGCACCCATCCTTATCTTCACACTAATGAGCACCTCAGGGCTCTAGGTTCAAAGCTTATCAACATAAAACTGATATTTTGATTGTGCCAGCTCTCCGTAACAAAACGTACCATTTAAACATTTTCCACTTACAATGCAGTGAAGTTCATTCTCAGCGAGGTGTCACCAGGGGCATGGCTGTGCAGCGTTTCATTTCCAACAGAACTCTGTACTCATTAAGCAATAGCTTCTCAGCCCTCTCCCGTTCTCCCGCTGGACCCCAGAGTGACCTGTGTTCTATTTTCTGCCTCTCCAGATTTTTCTACTTTATATGTCTCACATGGCCTTTTCTGTCTTAACTTCTTTCACCTCGGAGAAAATTGTCAAGGTTCATCTGAGTGGTAGAGCAGTATTTGGTCACTCTTGTATTCGGTCACTCTTTGGCTAAAAAGTAATCCCTAGTAAAGCAAGCCACACTCTGCATGTTTGCAATCCTGTGGACCTGAAGTGCAACTTTGTTCCTCTTTTTTTTTTTTGGCTATCAGGAATAGTGCTAGTGGGAAGGCTACTAGAGGGATGATCTGTTTTGCATTCAGTTCTGTCTGATGCCTTCCAATCATGAACTCCTTGGAGTTACTTAATGTAGTCTCTTATGTAAGGTAAGATAATGAAGGCCAAGAAACACTTGAATGTCTTGGCAGGGCTAACAGCAGGAACCAAGGTCCCAGGATCTAAAACTTGGGTTCATTGTTGGGTGGAATTATGGCAAAACAAGTACATCATTTTTGGCACTCCATTTCAGTTTGTTTGTAGCAGACAGGTGATAAGGTTTTAAAATAATATCCAGGGCTGGGGATATGGCCTAGTGGTAGAGTGCTCCCCTCGCATACATGAAACCCTGGGTTCGATTCCTCAGCACCACATATATAGAAAATGGCCAGAAGTGGCGCTGTGGCTCAAGTGGCAGAGTGCTAGCCTTGAGCAAAAAGAAGCCAGGGACAGTGCTCAGGCCCTGAGTCCAAGCCCCAGGACTGGCCAAAAAATAAAAATAAAAAATAAAATAATATCCAATATTAGTCAAGCTAAGTAGTCCAATTATGTATTGTTTTATATTAGAGAAGCGTAAGTGTAGTAGCATGTAACAGCAGCTATTTTGTTAAGTTGGAAGAATTCAGGTCAGGGCACAGTGAGGATTGCTTGTAGGTTATACAATTCTCTCTCCTTAGCTGGGGAGTTCAAATACTAGAGGGAAACTGGCATGACTGGGCACTAGAGTCATTTGCAAGTGTCTAATGCCCATGCTAGAATAGGTCAAAGCTGCTCACCTTTGGCTGTTGCCTGGTGACCTACAGGGTAAAATAAAAATACAAAAAAAAAAAATCCTCAAAACAACAACAACAAAACAACAAGATAGAAAAGGCCAGGGCATGGTAGCTCACACCTGTTATCCTAGTTACTCTGGAGGCTGAGACCTGGATATGACAGTTCAGCAAATTGCTGGACTGAAGGTTGCCTCAAGTGTGCTAGAGCACTAGCCATGAGCAAGAAAGAGTGAGAGTGAGAGGTTCTGAGTTCAAGCCCCAGTATTGCAACACACACACACACACACACACACACACACACACACACACACACACACACACACACACACAAATAGAATAGAAACAACAAGGGAAAAATGCAGACACCTTTCTTCTTCTTCCTCCTGTGGTCCTGGTTGCAAACCTGTTTGATATATTTGTGTACTACCTACTAACAAGTCCTCCCAGGCATAGATGAATTCATCCAGCAAGGGAAAACTCTGCCAAGCACCCAGAGGCTCACCCGCAAGTGCAGCACTGGGCATGTTCACCTGCTGTTGATGCCCAGGCCCAGTGGCTCTAGGGAGGGGGTGAGGGAATCCAGGGAGTTTGCAGCCAGGATCCAGCCCTGGGATGTGGGGCTGGGGGGGGGGTGGGCTGAGAGAGATGCCAACTTCCTTCACCAATGCCAGGCTTACATTCATGAGCAGGAAGCCAGCCTTTGCAAGGGAGCGCTTATATCCAATAAATACTAACTCAGTCTCTTCTGTCCTTAAACACATTTGTGAAGAGAGGAAATAATATGCATGAAACATCCTTTGCAAATTGTACTCATGATTCAAACTTTCACTTTTTCTTCCAAAATGTATTTGAAATGGTCATCACACACTTTACTGCTTAGGAAGGTAGTGCCAGAGAAAAGCAGCATAGGAGCAAAGCTGTGTTTTGTTATTGTTGTTTTAACTTTTATTTTGCAGATATTATTGTTATAAACATTAATTTTCATCTCTTTTCTATATCCTCGTGGCTACCAGATACAACAAATGGGGATATTCAAGTTACTAGAGCCAAGGGTGGTAGCTCACACTTGAAATCCCAGGCTGGGGTGGGTCTTGGGAGGGGGGAAAGGCAGGAGAATCGCCAGTTTGAGAGCAGCCTAGGCAATATAGCAAGATCTCCTCTCAAAAACCAAAGCAAAGTAAACCAAGCCAGGCACTAGTGGCATATGCCTGTATTCCTAGCTACTTGGGAGGCTGAGATGATTAGGATGGAGGTTCTAGACCAGCCTAGGATGAAAAAAATGTTGAGAGACCTCATCTCAAAGAAAAGCTGTCTATAGTGGCATATCTGTTATTCTGCCTGGAAGATTAATACAAGCGGATCATCCAAAGGTGTGTGCTGGGGCAAAGCCAAATCTTATCTCCTCAAAAATTACTTACTGAGGGGTTGGGGATATGGCCTAGTGGCAAGAGAGTTTGCCTCGTATACATGAGGCCCTGGGTTCGATTCCCCAGCACCACATATACAGAAAACAGCCAGAAGTGGCGCTGTGGCTCAAGTGGCAGAGTGCTAGCTAGCCTTGAGCAAAAGGAAGCCAGGGACAGTGCTCAGGCCCTGAGTCCAAGGCCCAGGATTGGCAAAAAAAAAAAAATTTACTTACCGACAAACTAACATGGCTGGACATGTGGCTCAGCGGTAAGAGCATTTCTTTCACTGCAAGTGCAAGGAATATGCTATCACAACTTTCTTTAAACTTATTAGGAATAATCATATTGCCAGTATCTTATTACGACGAAAGATTTTGACATTTATGTGTTGTTTTGCTAAGGTTAAAAACAGTTTGAGGGGGGCTGGGGATATGGCCTAGTGGCAAGAGTGCTTGCCTCGTATACATGAGGCCCTGGGTTCGATTCCTCAGCACCACATATACAGAAAATGGCCAGAAGTGGCGCTGTGGCTCAAGTGGCAGAGTGCTAGCCTTGAGCAAAAAGGAAGCCAGGGACAGTGCTCAGGCCGAGTTCACCGCCTAGGACTGGCAAAAAAAAACCAAAACAGTTTGAGGGAGGGAACTATTCAGTTTAATTCAGGGCCTCATACTGGCTAGTCAGTCTTTACTACTTGAGGTACTTACTCTACCAGCCCTTTTGGGGTTGATTATTTTCCATATAAGGTTGGCCTTTATGCCTAGGATAGTGCCCTATTTGTGGTTCCCCTGGAACTAGGATAACAGGCACACACCATTGTGCCCAGTCATTGGCAGATATGGAGTCTCTCAAAGTTTTTCACTTATTTATTTGTTTACTTCTTTATTTGTTTATTAATTTATTTTGGGTGCTGGTCCTGGGACTTGAACTCAGGGTCTGGTTTCTCCCCGACCTCTTTTTCTCAATGCTAGGGCTCTATCACTTGTACCACAGCTCCACTTCTGGTTTTTGATGGTTAATTGGTGATAGGAATCTCAAGGACTTACCTCTTCAGTATAGTTGCAAGCTGCAATCCACAGATCTCAGCCTCTTGAGTGGCTAGAATTAAATGCATGAGCCACCAGTGCCTGTGATGACCACAGCTGTTCACTGTACAGATCAATGACTGGATAGAGGCTGCCACACACAACTATAAAAACATATTAATGGAGCCTCCCTAAAATGTGCTGGAAGAATACATTGTAATGTAACCTGATAAGATAAAATAACATTTCTCACACTCCTTTGATGGTCTGTGATTCTCACGTTTCTTTGATAATTTGCTTAGAGACAGAAGCTCAAGTTCTGTCAAAGGGTCCTTCAAGTAAACAGCAGAGCTGATCAGGATGAGGAAGGAGCGCTGAACACTGGCACAGACTTGCTCTTCCTCCCTTTCCTGGGCTCTATTCAGAGCCCCCTGAGAGTTCTGCATAAATACTCAGACAGCAGAAACTGAAGGGACATCAAGTTATTACTCCACTCCGGGCATCACATATTTTACTCTAGTCTGATGGTTGGCACCAGGGCAGTAAACAAGCAAGATGTTTTGAGTATTAGAGCTAGGATGGACCTAAAGTTTAATTACCTTAGCTTGTTCTTCGCAGAGCCAGGACAGTACCAGGGTTGCTGGATCACTATACCAGCACTTCACACATGATAGTGAGCTGTTGTTGACTGTGAACAAATTACTTGCCTTTAAGCTTCAGATTCTCCATCTGTAAGGATTATAATTATCTGCTTTGAAGTGTGGTAGTGAACAGAAAAGCAGTTGGGAATGAAAAGCATATGAAGGAATAGGATAGGATGATAAGGGACCAGATGGCTAGGATGGGATGGGAGAAGATGGGATAGGGTAGAATATTGCTATGGTCTGAATGTTTACTATGCGTATGTTGAAATTGTACCACTACCATGCAATGGTATTTGGGGCTGAGGTCTTTGAGGTAATTGGATCCTCATTGGTGAGGACTTTCAAAATAAACCCTTTGCCCTTCTAACCCCAGGGGGACACCATCAGGTGCCATCTGTGAGCCCCAAAGCAGGATTTCACCAGACATCAAATCTGATAACTTCTTTTTTTTTAAGTCAGTCATGGGGCTTGAACTTAGAGCCCGGGCACTGTCCCTGAACTCTTTTGCTCAAAGCTCGAGCTCTACCACTTTGAGGTACAACACCACTTTCAGTTTTCTGGTGTTTAATTGGAGATAAGAGTCTCATGGACCTTCCTGCCTAGACTGGCTTTGAACTGCTTTGAACACCCCAGATCTCAGCCTTCTGAGGAACTCAGATTAAAGGTGCAAGCCACCAGTGCCAAGTTTCTGCTGACTTCTTGATCTTGAACTTACCAGTTTCCAGAACTGTGGCAAATATATTTCTGTTGATTATAAAGAAGTCTGAGCAGACTAAGACAAATAGCTAAGTATGGTGGGCAGGAGCTCTCATTCACCAAATGGTACAGTGGTTGGTAGGGTTATTATTAGAGACAGTTTTTTCATTCTCTCGCTTTGGAGACCAGTACGGCTCTGTCACCATCCTACTTGAGTTAAAAATAACTATTTCTTTTCTGCTTTATCTTCTCTTTTGTGTGTGTGTGTGTGTGTGCAGGTCCTGGACCTTGAACTTAGGGCTTGGGTCCTCAAATCTCAGTCTCCTGAGTATAGGATTCAGGTGCAAGCCACTTGAACCCAGCAATCTTTTTTTTTTTTTTAAGCAATCTTCTCGTAAACTGTGTATCAACCATACTAATTCCTGCTTTTAAAATCCTACCTAAAGATATCAATTAGAAAGGAGTGGAGACAAGGAAAAAGTTGAAATCCAACTTGCAACCATTGTTGAGCTTGCTTAAGAAAATAGGATGTTTCCTTTCAGGGAGCTTCATTTCTTGCCTTGGAGAGTCAGAGATTATTCTGTTATTTGAGGTTCTAGCAACTTCTAAGCATCTGTGGTTTTGAAAGGGTTTTACCACAAAGTGTTTTCTAAAGGAACACGCTGTTTAGCAGTATTTTTTACAGGTTTCCCCTCATAGAAGTCTTTTCATACTCTCTGCAGGAAAAAGAACATTCTGTCCATTGATCAGCTCAGATTTATGTCCTGCAAATGATGCTTAACTTCATCGGTGAGCAGTTAAGTGGTTTTGAGACAATCGAATGGGGGACATGTAGTGCATGGAAAACAAATCAAAATGATCTAAGTATAAACAAAATGTTCATAGGTAACTTGAAGTCACCCCTCAGGCTCAAGTAGCTAACCATACTTTTAACTTGCATTAATGATTTATTTTAGATAAGCACATCCTGAGAAAAATATCTCAAGGAAATTATTTGGTAAGCTCATAAACTCTTTTTTTTTTTTGCCAGTCCTGGGCCTTGGACTCAGGGCCTGAGCACTGTCCCTGGCTTCTTCCCGCTCAAGGCTAGCACTCTGCCACTTGAGCCACAGCGCCGCTTCTGGCCGTTTTCTGTGTATGTGGTGCTGGGGAATCGAACCTAGGGCCTCGTGTATCCGAGGCAGGCACTCTTGCCACTAGGCTATATCCCCAGCCCCCATTAAACTCTTTAAACTAACAGGAGACCTCATCAAAGGAGAATAGGATCTCCTAAAGATGGACTTTTAAATACCTGGAAGGTTGGAAAACCTGTACCCTCTATGTCAATTAAAGAGACTTTGGGAATCTTAGTTGTTTCAAAAATATAAGCTATAACACAGGAGGATTGTGAGAGCAGTGATGAATGTACCAGAAGGCCAAAAGGAAAGAGCTTGCCCAGAGATAAGGACCAATGAACCCTAAACTGACAGGCCTTATAAATTCGTAGATTTGGAGCCTCTCCGAAGCACACGTCTCCTGCCTATAGCACAGCTTTGTTTCTTACCTTTTGCCTTATTTTCCTGCTTTTCTGTTTTGCTAGATAATACACTTATAAACTTCACATTTAACTAGACTTAGCCTTTAATTTTGTTTTGTGTGCTGCCGTCATAGACTCAGTCTGTACCAGGGACATAGCTCAGCAGGCTGGGCGGAACTTCATGCTCCCTGGCTTTGAATTAGTTCTGGTTCTGGTAACTTTCTTAGTACTACATCATGAAAAATGCTATTGTATTTCCCATTTCCTTGTTGTTTATGTGAGAGTTTTAAAAACGAGCAGTGGAAGTGTGTCTCAAGTAATATTGAACTTGCCTAGGAAGTGTGGGGCCCTGGGTTTAAACCCCAGTACTGAAAACAAAGGGGGGAAAAATCTACGTCTGTAATGTGTGTGAAGCTGGAGTTATACTGGGATTTAAACTCAGGATCTCACGAGCAGTTTTGTGTTCTATTAGTTGAGCCAACACCTCCTGCCCTTTTTGCTTTCTTATTTATCAGATAGGGTCTTGTGTGCTTTCGCTGGGGGACAGCCTGGGACTGGAAATCCTCCTACCTCTGTTCCCTGGATACAGCATGGCCCCATTACATCCAGATGTTCTGATTTTCCCCCCTTTGGGTTGGCCTCAAACTGTGATCCCCCTATTTCTATCTCCTGAGTAACTGGGATTACAGGTTTGTGCCACATTTCCTGGTCCTGTAACATTTTTGATGATCTATTTTTTTTTTAAGAAGTAGAGCTCAATACCCACTCTTTGACAGAAAGCTGCGCTGAGTGACTCGTTTCTAGCAACCAGGTCACTGCACAGGTCCTGTACAGTTCTCTTTCTGCTACTTGCTACCTGGTGATTGTCCCTGTTTCTGGTTATGACAACTCTTCATCTCTCTCACACCAGATATGCCATATTTGTCAGTGAATCTTGTCAGCTCCAGCTTCCAAATTCATCTCCAGAAGCCCTTCTCACCATAGTCTATGTTACTACCCTAGACACAGGCAGTCCACTTTCACTTGAATTTTGCAATACACCTAATCTGCCTCTAACCTGTGCTCCTGCGGTCTTTACTTCACATTGCAATCACAAGCATCTAGTCTCATTGTTCCTATGCCTCAGCCAAGGAAAGCCAAAGTGTTTTTAAGTATCTTGTAGGCTTTATAATGATGCCATTTTGTCCCTCTTTTCTTTTTTCTTACCTCCTTGAGTTCTTTATTTCTCTGAGCTTGCTCAGCTTTCCTTGCTCTGCCAATATTCCACCACCACTTTAGCCATACCTCCAGCCTGGCCTTTTCTGGTAATTTTGGAGTCTCACAAACTTTTCTGCCCTAGCTGCCTTTAAACTCTGATCCTCTATGGGGCTGGGGATATAGCCTAGTGGCAAGAATGCCTGCCTCGGATACACGAGGCCCTAGGTTCGATTCCCCAGCACCACATATACAGAAAACGGCCAGAAGCGGCGCTGTGGCTCAAGTGGCAGAGTGCTAGCCTTGAGCAAAAAGGAAGCCAGGGACAGTGCTCAGGCCCTGAGTCCAAGGCCCAGGAGTGGCCAAAAAAACAAAAAAACAAAAAAAAAAAAACTCTGATCCTCTGGATCTCAGCCACCTGAGTAGCTAAGATTATGGTGTGTGAGGCACAGGTACCCAGCCTGTTGGTTATTTTGAGGATAGGGACATTTGCTTCCTGCCTGGTATGTGCCTAGACTGCAACCAGCCTACTGTATGCTTCCTGTAGTTGCTGGGGTTACATGTATGAGCCATCAAGTCCAGCTTCCCTCTGTGGAGATGCAGTCTCTCTGCTTATTCTGCCCAGGCTGGCCTGGTTTAATGGTGCTTCCTATCTCAGCCAGTTTGGAGTGAAAGAAAATGCTATTGTGCCCAGTGTGTATTGAGAAAGGATCTCATGGACTTTCTTTCTCAGATTGGCATTAAATCACAATTCTCTTTATCTCAACCTCCCAAGTATTTGAAATCACCAACAGAACTGGCATCCATTTAAACCTTTTCACAGTGTACAAATTGATAACACAGAGTACATTCATGAGGTTGTGCAGCCACCACTGCCATGCACTTCCAGCACTTTTTCATCCCCCCAAACAGAAACTATGGACTTCATCAGCATTTTGATAATCTCCTATTTACTCCAACTTTACCCTAAGTATAAGGATTACAGATGTGAGCTCCTGCATCTGGCACTTTCTCAGCTTTTGCATATAGGAAGCTATTTGAATTTATTTTTTCATACAAGGTCTTGCTATGCTAGACTGTTCTCAGACTTCCATTTTATTGTAAGTACAGCCACTCCAACTTGGTTTCACATTGCTCATGTCTGTTTACACATGCGTTATAACAGCAGAGGTGCGAAGAAGGTTCCAAGAGCATTTGGTTGTAGTTAGCATACAATATTTTCTCTTTCCCTTTTTCCCTTTACTGAAAGACTTTGATTGCTCCTGATTTAGAGGGACATGTAGGAAGGGAAAACTCAGCGACCCTTTGCTGCTCTGACAAAAATCCAGCCATGAGAGCCAAAGACTGAAACCCATTTGGATATGGGAGGTGAGCTGATCCCTCAACACCTAGCAAAGGTATCTGCTTTAAAGGAAGATAAATAAATGGCCTATTCTGAGCCAAACATGAGAGGCCAAGGCCCAGGAACATGATACATGATATGTTCTTCCATGTAAGGGGTTACATAAACTTCTAAAAACCACAGAACATTAGGTCTACTATGGTGTTTCTACATTCATTAATCTCTCAAGACTTAAATTTTTTTCCTTGCTTATTCTTAATCAGGTTACCTCAGCAGGGCCATTTCTATCACATTCCTTTGATTGAATGATACATCTCAACTTCTTAAAATAGAGTCTGCTCTTATCTATCTTGGAGACAGGGCTTCTGAGAGCACAAGTTTACATGGTAAGGAAGCCAGGCTCACAGCAGACACTCTCCCAGGATGCTAAAACGTGTGGTTGAAAGGCAAATAGGGCTGCCTGAGTAAGGCCAGGGTGTTCAAGCAGGCCCTGGCTGTAGGGCTTCCACAGGAATCTGTTGGAATGACTCATGTAGGGGGTGCCACTCTGAACTGTCCAGTGTTAGCAGAGTCAAGTATATCTCTCTGATCACTTTTGGAAGGCTAATACTCAGAGACAAGAATTGGTGGAAAGGAGACCAAATTTATTTAAGGGCTGGCCCTCAGAGAAGATGAAGAAGCTATTCTTCACTTCCCAAAAATGACCTTATGGGGAGCTTTGGGGTTCACAGGGAGTGAAAGGAGCTACAGTGGGGCAATGAAGGAAGAATGTATGATCATCTGAGACTTTGTCATTTAGGGAGTGTCTCTTTTTTTTTTCCTTGGGCAAACATCACAATTGACTTTGACCTTTTGGAGTTCTTAAATTTCCCTAGGCAAGCATATGAATTCTCTATGTTAGTCCTGATAGCAGTGTATAAGCTTTGTGTTCATTGAAGCAAAGGACTAGAATATAAAGAAACATACATTATGATGTTATCCTCAGGTCACCAAATGTTCTAGATGTGGTAGATTTAAAGAAAAAATATTTAGCAGTTCATGTCTTCAACAGTTAGGGCTGGTTTTTCTTCTGCAATGTTGAATGCTGGCCAAAGGTAGGAGGTCAGAGGGCAACTTGAAGGGAGGTGGTTGCTGCTGCCCCAGGCTCCCTCACAACTCCTTGGACTTGGGACACTGCAGAAAGGAGTTGATGGAGAGCCTCACAGAGTCCAGATTTATATGCCTGCTAAAGGCTGGAATCAGCCTAGCCTCGGACAAACCCTTCAAATGTGTTTTGCTGTCTTTGCTTTAGTTGCTAGAGAAAAATAGTTCTCCATTTCTTAGACAAAACTCTCCCTCTGCTATGGCTCTGTGGGCAATGAGGCTTCCCTTGAGAAAGAAATTTAATTTGTAATGAGAAAAAGAAGTCTGAGGCTGATTGATCTAGCAGTCCTCAAAGGATGGTCCCTAATCAAAACTTCGTAAAACAAAAACAAAACTCAGAAGAATTAATGCAAGGCAAGGACTTAATTTCCATGTAAATTCTGCCTGACAGCAACGGTGGTTAATACTTTTAAAATGTATTTTCAAATATCTAATTTAAACTGATTAAAGGCTAGGCATCTCTGGCTCACACCTATAATCCTAGATAATCAGGAGGCTGAGATCTGACGCCAGCAGAGGAAGGTTATGAGACTCTTATCTCCAAATAAAAAAGCCGGAAGTGGGGGTGTGGCTCAAGACCTAGTGCACCAGCCTTGAATGAAAAAAGCACACGCACACATACACACACAGAGGCAATGGGCTGTGGTGGGTTCTCTAGGTATTCAGCAAGCTTCCTGGGATACTATCAAGTCAGGGACTCCTCAATAGGGATGGTTTCATTGTTAGCAATAGCTGTGCTTACTGCAAGACTGCTTATCTTCTAAGGAAAACCAGCCAACCAGAGAAGCTGCAGCAGAATATTTTGAAGGCACCTTGCCTTAGATGTGGTCTCTTTAAAAGCTTAGATAAAAGGAGATGGGGCGAAAGACAGCCCAGAGGATAACAGTCTCTTGGATTCATAACTGCATCCAAGAAGAGAATAAATCTGGAGGCTCAAATGCAGCCAAGCTTCAGGCTCTCTTGATGAGGAAATAAGAATTCATTGCCAGAATCAGGAGGCTGAGATCTCAGGATCTCAGTTTGGAGTCAGCCTTGGGTAGACAATACCATGAGATTTTTTTCCCCAGTTAACTAGCAAAAAGCTGAAAATGAGGAGGCATGGCTTAAGTGATAGAGTGTAGCCAGGAGCCAAAAAGCCAAGCAAGAAGACAAAGGCATTGCTGGGCCCTGGTCTCAGCATTTTTAAGGAACTCTGGCTTTTCAAGAGGAACTGCCACCCTGCTCCGTGCCTTCACAGCAAGGCGGGTAGAACATTTGGGAAAATTCAGCCCCTTGGCTGAAGACAAAGCGATCTCTGACTCCCAGGCTTTCCAAGTCTGGCAGACTTTGTAGCTTGGGGATTTGGCCATCTAGTGGTGCACTCTGTCTGGCTTCTGCAGGCTTTGAGGAGATTGGCAACTGGGTATCACTAAGAGAAGAAAGAGGGTGGGGCCTGAGGAGTGCCTCTTTTAAACCAGCCCCCACCTCAACCAGTACACCTGGCTGCCACTGGAATGTACCAGGAATAAATTCAGCTCATTAACATAAATATTCCCTCCCGAAAGCTGACACCCTGTAGGCTCACTTGAGGAATTTGTATTCCTCTAGTGAATGTGACTCTCAGCTAAGCTGTCTGTTTTCATTGTGAAATGTCCTCCCCTCTCCATCCAAAGATTGCAGAACACCTGTCTCCAATCCTTTGTCCCCTGGGGAAGGAGGAGGGATTCATTTGTCCCCTGAAAAAAAGCCAAAGATGTTAAAAAAAACAAAAAACAAATTTGGCTTAATGATCCTTCTTGATCAGCTGAATTCCTACTTAGGAACTTAGGCCTAGCTTATTACCTAAACACACTGAAAAATGAATTGAGTATATTGTGTAATGACTTCTTGAGTCTTAACCAATCACAGCAGGCAAATTCTAGCCAATCAAAGGCTTCCATGTGGATCAGACCATGTTCCAGTGGAGCAAACACCCATCATCCCTCAGCTGTCATGTTTCTGCTTACTTCTGTCCTCTGTCTATACATGCTTGCTTTCCTAGGGAGCTCCCTCAGCCTCATTTGGTTTAGACAGGTGTCGTATTCTCAAGTTGTTCTTTGCTCAATAGACCTTATTACATTTAATTTGTCAACAATTTTCCTTCTGCAGGGATGGGGAAAAATTGTTATATTTCCTACTATACAGAGATTTCTCTTTGTGTCTAGATCTCCCTGCCCCCAGGCACTTTGGTTTGCTCCTGATGTGCCCTGCCACTGGGACTCTGAGCTGTTGGACTTCAGACTGCTCTCAGTCTGTCCTGGCCAGCTTAGCTGGGCCCTGAGGGTGGTTTCTCTTTTGGCAAGTCAGCTCCTCCATCTCCTCAAGGGGATGTCTGTAAACAATGCAATGTGGGTGCAGTTCCCAGATGTGGGTGAGAGCAAGTGACTGTTACAGTTGCCTTGAATTACTTAGAGGAGAGGAACGGTTTCCTTTGGTTTTCTTACTCTAGATGCAATATGACTATCCTGTCCCAGACTCAAAAAAAAAAAAAAATAGAGGAGAATCTTGGTACTTTTGAGCTGGAAGAAACTTGTGATTTAAGAAAGAAACCTCATTGGGTCAAATGTGGTAACTGACACTTGTAATCTTAGCTACTTGGAAGGCTGAGATGGAGAGAATGCTGGGCTAGAGGCAACCTGGGGAGGAAAAAAAGTTCTCTAGAGCCTCTTCTCAACTAATGAAAAGCTTGATTGGGTAGTGCCCTGGCATCCCAGCTACTCAGCTATTCTGAATAGGAGGATCAAATTCCAGACCACCAAATACATGAAGCCAAGAGAGGATTGGAGATATGGCTCAATTGCTAGCACAAGGCCCTGAGTTCGAGACAGAGGAAAGGGAGGAGAGAGAGGAAATGGAGAAGGAGGAGGAAGAGGTGGAAGAGGAGGAAATCAAAATGAAACTGATATACCAATTACCATGAGACTCTGATTTGATCTTATATAGTATGTACATGTGTTGAAATATCACACTGTACTTCATGAATATGTAAAGTTGCTATGTCAATTCAGTTGTGTAAAAGAAATTTTAAAAATTAAAGTTTTTGCACTGTATCCATAAACATATATAAATACTGTATGCCAATTAAATTGTTTTAAAAATAAATAAATAGAAATTTTTTTAAGTAAAGAGACCAAAGCCCATAGCAGAGATCAAAGAACTAAACTTGAACTCTTGAGTTTACCCACTGGACCAGGCTACCCTCAAGTTCTAGTCAACAAATCCCTTTATTCTAAGGCTCAAAGGGTAACCCAAAGGTACAGGAGGGAGAAGTCTCTCTTGCCAGAAGTGACCCTCTGGGAGCACCAGATATGAAGGGAGATAGTTTCTGCCCATCCAGTGCTCAGCACAAGTGGCTTTTCTGCAGTCTTCTGTGCTTAGCCACCTCCCACAGCTCTCCAGTCGGCAGGTTCCAGCTGCAGCCTGAGAGCCTGGCTCAGACATTGGCTGTTATCCCAGCAGAAGTCCAGGCCTCACAGCTGGAAGAGAAGATCACTTCAGTGTGGAGAGCACCTTCTTGGTGAGTTTCATGTCTGTTTCTTGGAGACTTATGTGTTGAGAACGCCTAGATTCTTATCAGGTAGTTCATGGTTTTATATGATTGAGATGCATTGTATTCATAAACCTCTATTCAATGGTAACTGAAGTAGAGTGGGGGTTCGCTACAATGAAACGGGGTCCCCCCCAAGGGAGGGGATTCCTGGTTCCCCCAAGAGTCCACCACACAGTCTCCAGCTACAAGATGACAAAAAGATTTATTGGGGAAGTAAAAAGTGAACAAAAAGTGAATGAACCGGCCTTGGTCGCAGCCGAAACTGCCGACCACGAGTGCAGGATCAGTGCCCAGACTCGGGAGCTGGGACCGCCAGCACATGTGCAGCCCAGACTCGGGAGCTGGGACCACGCACACCGGTGCAGCCCAGACTCGGGAGCTGGGACCGCCAGCACATGTGCCGCCCAGACTCGGGAGCTGGGACCGCGTGTTCGTGTGGCCTTCCAGCCTGGTTATAAGGCAAACATCACAGACAAACTTGCCACACACAGGTGACCAATGAAGATACAACATTTACAGAGCATGCTAGGCCGCACGCAGGTGGCCAATAGAGTTACAGTTTGTCTCATAATATCTATTTGAACTAACCTATCATTCTAGTTAGAATTGACGCATGGATTTGGCAGGGCTCACATGATGCAGGTGGATACGCCTACTCATAGCAGGTTCCTTTGAAGCTTCCAGGCCTCAGGTAGTCAATCTACATAACTTATCATAATAAAGGGGAGCTTCCCTGAATAGGGTGGGGGAGGGCTTAGTAGCGATGGAGTTGGCTTCTGCTCTTATCTGAGCTGGAGTCAACCTGAAGTCTCTCCACAGTTAATGATGGCACTGGCCAGATCTGACCTCCCTATTACAGTAACTCCTTTGTACAACTATTTAAAGAGAATAAAAATAAAATACTGAAAATGAGAGAGATGAGCTCCAGATGCAATTGGACATGGATTGCATGTGGTCTGTCTCCAGCTCAGGGAGCTCAGGTTCCCAGGGCCTTGCTTGGAAGTGCTCCTCAGCCCATGGAGGTAATGTTAAGTTTATTTTGTTTCTGTTGCTGGTTATGATTATGTCTTTCCTCTCCTCTTACCCAGCTAAACTCTCACACACAGATGAAAATGACACAGTGGCTGGGTGGAGAAGGGAGGCCACAGATCGAGGAGCTCTGCAGAATGGCCCACTTTGCTCTTCCCCTTGTCCCCTCCTCCCCCCACTTCTCACATTAAGTTGCCTTTATTTCCCCTTTTCTTTATCTCTTGTCTTCATGTTTCCTCACCCCACTCCCCATCAAATTGCCTACACTTCCCCCATGGCTTTGCATAGCTATGGCTTCCCACAGAGTCAGATTTAATGGCAGTGTCAGAATTTACTCTGCACTGTGCTTCCCCAAAGATCAGCTTTCCTACTGTGTTTCTTGCCCCTTACTGCATTTTGAGCTCATTCTCCTCATTAAGGGTCTTTTGGAAAAGACCAATGAACACACTTAAACCTGACTGGCCTCGTATTCATATGTCACTCCTAGAGATCACTAAAATGATAGGAGGGGAGAAGCTGAAGGGTCTCTTCTGTTGGAGATAGCTTGTATATATTTGATGAGATTCTAGATTAGGCTGTGATTCACAATTCAAGCCATAGAATATAGGAAAAAACTAATGACTCTATTTGGGGTTCCAAGAATGAGAAATGAACATGGAATGAAGAAGGAAGGAGAAACTCTTCCTTTAAAGGGGGGAGGGCAAGCAAGAGGGAGAACAAGTATGAGGCCTTAGTGATGAGATTCTCGCTCTCATATTTGAACTCAAAGCAACAAAATCCTACTGGCCAAGTAGGCATTATGGCAGGATGATGAAGAACTATTTTGCATGTAAACCTTTTCCAGGGACCTGATATAAGAGATAGGTAACTGCCAAGTCTACCCACAAGTAAAGCTGCTTCTGTTCCTGGGTCATGATTCTGTGTTGATTGTGAAGAATCCTTGCCAGCCCAAGGAGGGTAAGCTACACGTTTCCATAGGTTATAGAGTTTCCAAGTATAAAGACATGGCCAAATTTTGTAGAGCACCATTCCTTCCAGGAGACATAACATTTCTGCTGCCAGGAAAATGATCACAGTATGCTTTGCTGTAAAAAGCAGCAGATCAAAGCTAAGTGCTATCCTGGGGCAGAGTGGCTGGTCACTTGATAGATGGAGCAATCTAATCTGGAGTGAAAGGAGGTAAGGAGAAGGAGAAGGGCAGCTGGATCTTCAGGAGAAGCCATACTTTGAAGAAGGAAATTATTCTTGAAAGCAACATCAAGAATTCTAGACAATTAAACACTTATGCAAGGTAAGCAAATCTGTAACATAAACATATGGTGTGTTCTTTCAGGTTCTTTAGGGCAATGTGAAGAAGAATGAAATCCAAGAGGGCTGAAGAGGTTGAAAAGAACTTTCTGGACAAGGGAAAGTTTCCGCTGGCTTCCAAACACTTGGGTAGAGGTATCCTTGAAGTTGGTCATGAAGACTGGATTAAGATGGCACATGAGGAGTTGCTCACTACATGGTGAAGGAACAAGAAATGTGGTCATACCACCAACATGGCCATAATCAAAACATATGAATATCACAGTAAGACCGATTTGTACAGGTAGCATATGCTAATAAAAACATCAAAATCAGCACCAGTGGCTCACACCTGCAATAGTAGCTACTCAGGGGGCTGAAATCTGAGGATCACAGTTTGAAGCCAACTGTGGGCAGGAAAGTTGGGAGACTCTTCTCTCCAATTAACTACCAAAAGCTGAAAGTGGAGCCATGGCTCAAGTGGTAGAGTGCTAGCCTTGAACAGAACAGCTCAGGGACAGAACCCAGGCTCTGAGTCCAAGCCCCAGGACTGCCACACACACACAGACACACAGACACAAACACACACAGACACACACACACACACACACAGCATTTGAGGTTAGAGTGAACAGTAAGAGTCAAACATGAATTATCTTATGACCTTAACAATAGACAAGCTAGACAAGCTTTATTAGAGAAAACTTGAGAGTATCTCTCCACATTCTGGCCATGTTGCCGGAGGTGGAGGGGAGATAACCTTACACAGACCTGAGGGTAATTTGAGAGGGTGAACAAAGGTGAGGGGTGGGGCTGTTGCAGATTAGTACATCTAGAAGTCATCAGTTCCAAGAAACTGAAACTTGGGCCTAGCTATGTTGATTGAATTCTCCAACAGTGCTAAGGTGGTGCAGTCTGGTGGCAAAAGTTGTTTCCTTGTTCCCATCACAGAGGAAGTGGTACCTCTCATCATTTTCTTCTTAAACATCTGTGATGAGCAAGCTAGGTCAGGCACATAGATGGATATGTGAGAGTCTTTCCACAATGGTGAAATTAATAACAACAAATTCACAAGTTACATTACTTTCATTTGCTTTAATTGATCAAATACTATAGATATCCTGTGGTAGTTGTGTTGCGACTGCAATTTCTTTTCCTGGGATCTTAGTCACTAATATTCACTGTTAGATCACACATTATGATTTCCACAATATTATAATATACTTGTATACATGTCTGTGTGTACATATATAGTATTCTGAGAGATGGTGGTTGTTTACTTGTATAAACAAGAGATAAAGTCATTCTATCTTGGTGACTCAAAAAGGAGTAACTTTATACTCAGAATAACATACTCAGAATGGAGTAACTTTGGTCAAAATGGTTGCTTTGTAAAATGGAGCAACTCAAAGCCAGTCACAGTCCTAAAGCTGCTGTCCAATAGACCGTAGTGCAAACCCAGTGTATTTGCCTCTTGATGCCTGAACTAAGATGTTGAAATGTGAAGTTTTCAGTGAGTGGCTCATAGAAGAATGATGATCTTTATAATACTCAAAACTTCCCACACTGTGAGCTATTTTATCATACAAAGGAAAGAAAGGTAAAGCCAAAAACAACCAGAAGGCAGTGCTGGTCGTTAACAGTTTAGAACCTGAGAACTAGGGTTGCCAATAACAACCTATTCTAGATTTTCCTGGAATCCTTTTTATCAGATTGTCAAAGTATTAATGGCTATTTAATGTCAAAGTATTAATAAGTTCACAACTGACCTAAATAGGTCAGAGCAAATGGAGGTTAAATGTTTGGGTTGGGCTTTCTTTCTGTTCTTTCATGACAGAATTTTCCAACAGCAAAGACGGCACAGGGACCCACCTAAGTTGGCTTCTTTTGGAACCACAGGTTGAAGGACTTGCCTTCCTGGTAAGCAAGGAGTGGCCATGCCCCAGGGCCTGGGCAGGTTCTGAGAACAAGGGAATAGGTTATTACAGGTCAGTGAAGAGCAAGTATTGAAACAAGTCTTGGTGTTGGTAGGTGCCACATATGTACAAGTGAAGGTGGTCTCTGGAGCAAAGAGACTTTGGCCTCCAGGTAATAAGGAAAAGTTTATTTTGCATTGCAATTTCAGATTAGGGCTTAATATTCCATTGTATGAGTTTATCACTAAATGTTCATTTTTGTATTTCCAAGAACATTTGCAGCTATTACCAATGACTCCCTTGGGATCACAGGAGCAAAGATGCCAGACCTAGTTCCTGGGTTCATTGACCCCTTCCTGCCCCATAAGCAAGGTCAGCTTTCAGCCCTCTCTCCTCCTGTGCAGCTCTGAGCACATAAGTACTTTCATGTATTCCCACAAGTATGTTTACAGGCCTGAGTGATTCTAACATCAACAATCTGAGTATTACTGCAGAAAGGAGATTTCTGAGTCCACTTACTGAAAACTTCTGCAGGTGGCTATGAGTTTGCTCTCTGCCCCAGTAGGATCAAGGAAATGAAACCTGTACCTGTGACAGAATTAAAGCTAACAATGCCATTTGTTCTCATTTGACCTTGAGCCATATCCTTTTCCAACTGAGTAACTGAAGTCTAACCATACATTTTTTTTTTTTTACTTTCTTCTCCCTGTCATCACATCATTTATTAGTAGTGACATTGCTCTTGTCCTCAGTTAATAGAGGGAGAATGTTGGATTGTACATTTTGTCTTGGGTTAAAAGAGGGGAATATTGGATTGTCTTAGTCAGAGGTAGCAAAGGTAATTGTCATAAGTATTCGTACTGAAATCTCAGTGGCTTGATTCAACACAAGATTATATCTTGCCCTTGAAGGTCAAGTGGTACTCCTTCATGAAGTTCTTTCTAAAGGTCATTTTCCTTCCTATGATTCCTCCATGTAATCCTGTGGGGGGGAAAGCCAGAAAGCAAAGAGGCACCTGTATGTACAAATGTCCCAGAACTGGAACCAGTATGTCACTTCTGCTCACATTCCACTGGCAAGAACTGGTCATATAACACTGAGACACAAAGGGAAGGGGCGGGAGAGGTGTCCCCAGGAAAAGAAAATGATTAGATGATCACAGAGTATCTTTGCTAACGTAACAGCATAGATAGCTTCATTTTAGTCATCCTTTTTGAAACTGTCTAGGTCTTCAGTCAATTCCTTGTTGAGAGCCAGAAGTGGTGCTGCACCCTTGGAATCCAAGCAGATGAGAAGCGAAGGCAGGAGAATCTTAGGCTTGAAACTACCATGGACTTCATAGGAAAATCTTATATCAAGGTAACAACATTCCCCACAGAGGGGCTGGGGATACGGCCTAGTGGCAAGAGAGCTTGCCTCCTATACGTGAGGCCCTGGGTTCAATTCCCCAGCACCACATATACAGAAAATGGCCAGAAGTGGCGCTGTGGCTCAAGTGGCAGAGTGCTAGCCCTGAGCAAAAGGAAGCCAGGGAGAGTGCTCAGGCCCTGAGTCCAAGGCCCAGGACTGGCCAAAAAAAAAAAACACAAAAAAAACAAACAAACAAACAAAAACATTCCCCACAGAGTTTAAAGGAGAAATTTGTTGCTGGGCTTCCTGGGTAACAATAGCCGTCATTTATTGAATGATTACATCAGATACAGGTAATCCGTTTTTCTTAATCCCTGAGACTAATTCCTAATAGAAATATTTAAAGGGGTGGGAGGAGGAGAAATAATTTAAAGGGGTGGAAGGCTTATTCTGGCTCATAGTTTCACAAGTTTCCATTTACAATTTGCTGGCACCATAGTTTCTGGATCTGTACTGAAAAAAGCAGCTTGGCAGGAGGACATGGCACAGCAGAGCTGTTCACCTCACGGTGGACAGGAAGCAGAGACAGGTAGGGGGCCTGGGAGCAGACCCATTTATACCTCCAGTAACCTATTTCCTCCAGATAGGCCTCAAACACCAATATTTCCACCAACCTCCTGAAATAATATCACCAGCTGGGGACCAAACCTTCAGTGCATGAACCTATGGGGGGTGGGGGGTCATTTCATACACATCCACTAGCCTATGGTTTTGTCTGACTACTTTAGATATATTATTTCATTCAGTCATCTAAATACTGAGGTCAGGGCAGCTGCAAAATTTCTTCTAAGAACTGTTTCCTTAGTTACTTGTTGAAAGAATCCCAAATCTAGTTGCATTCTAAAATACTGGGACTAAGATTTCAACATGTAAACTTAGTGGAAGTATAATTCAATCTCTCTCATGTCCTAATTAGTCTTATGTGAATGTATCCAATAAGAATAATGAGGAGGAGAAAGATGGCGCCGAGACAATAGGGAGGCACCCCGACTCGCACCAATTGAATAGCGAGCTGGGAACTCCAACACCCAACACTCCACCAAGAACCCAGCAAAACCAGCATCCAGAAGCAGTGGAGAAACGCAGGAAAACAAAAAGGAGCAAAAAAGAAGAACCGAAAACCTACACGGAGCCGGAGATTAATCGGGGCACCCTCCCCCCACCAGCCGGCCCTGGCCCAAACAGGGTCAGGCTGGGAAAGGGAAACCCGGCGATCGGCAGACAGGTTGCCAGGAGCGCAGAATCCATATAGCGGGAGACCCCACGGACACAAAGCAGGGTGCGGACCAAGACACACCCAGCAGCGACGAGAAGTTCGGGTCCACACCGGATTCGGACAAGGGAACCCAGCGCGGCAGAAAGAGGGAACGGGGGAGCCACCACGACACTTCGCCAACCCCTGAAGGGCCAACGGCGGTGCGGGACACGCACACAAAGCAGCAAAAGTGAGTCCCCCATAATCCCTTCCCCCAACGGGAGACCCAAGCCCGACAAAGACGATATATCTCCCTCCCTCCCCCTCCCCACTCCCGTGGGAACAAAGATTCCCCAAATCAGGCGGGAAGCTCCCAGCAGGCACTGGGAAGCCAGTCTAGCAGGGGAAGGGCGGAACAGCCCCAAGCCCCCAAAGGTTCCTGAACTGGCAGAACCGGCCCCGTCCCCTTCCCAACAGGGGCCAGGGACGGCCGGCAGGGCAAGCCCCACCCGAGGCGCCTAGACCTTGCGGACTCTTACAACTAAAATCACAGGCGCTGGTGGGCAATACCAGCCCAGCAGGGTCACCTGAGCCTGATCTCGTTCCCCCTCCTCGAAGCGGAGGCGAGGTCTGAGGGTGCCAAGCCACACCCGGACAGTCGATCCCACTGGGCCCCACACATACTGCTTCCCCCCCCCAACGGACTCGCGGGAGGGCGCAAGCACAACCCAACAACCCAGGGCTCGCTCTGGGAGGCAGACCCCACTTAAGTGCCTGTTGTAGGGGACTCACAGTGCACAGGAGGGCGGGGCCCCGGCGAAAGCGCCCGCTCTGATAGGCGTGCCCTGCACTGGTGGGCGGGGCCACAGCGACAGCACCTGCTGACGCAGACACGCCTACACAGAAGGGAGGGAAGAACTACACAGACTTCCAGATGCGCAAATCACAAAGAAACATAACTCAGTTCATCAAAGGACAAGCCAACTCGCCAGCTCCAAAAAGCAGCACGACTGGAGAGGAGATGGAGAATAAAAAAGCAAATGAGGACATGTTAACAGGAATGATCGAAACCGTCAGAAATGAAATCAGAAAACAATTCCAGGAGTTTAGAGCGGAAATCTGGAAGGATACCCAGGAAGCCAAGAAAGAAATGGAAGCAAAACTGGATACAATGCAAGCCTCGTTTAAAGAAATGGAAGCAAAAATGGATACAATGCAAGCCGCCTTTAAAGAAAATCTCCACACCCTGAGAATTGAAATGCATGAAAAAATAGATTTAAAATACAACTCTTTAAAGGAAGAAATTTCCACGATCAGAGCTGATATGACAACCATGAATAGCTCTCTGACATCCATAAACTCCGCAATTGAAACCATAACACAAAGAGTGGACCATATGGAATCCAGAATCTCTCGCCTGGACGATGAAGCAGCTGACAACAACCAGAAAATGACCACACTCCAAGAAAAGGTGAAGCTTCAGGGAAGATTACTCCAGGAACTAATGGACAAAGACAAGAGATATAATCTGCGTATAATTGGAATAGAAGAAGGAGCCGAATATCAGAGCAGAGGGCTTAATCATGTTCTCAATAAAGTTATTGCAGAAAACTTCCCCAATCTCACAGGGGACCCCATCCAGGTAACCGAAGCCTATAGGACACCTGGCAGGCCAGACCCCAGGAAAACCACCCCAAGGCACATAATATTCAAGACTACAGACCTCAAGATTAAAGAGCAAATTCTGAATTCAGCCAAAGCGAAGAAGGAAACTTTTTTCAATGGGAAGAGGATTCGAATAACATCCGACTTATCCACACAAACTTACCAAGCTCGAAGTGAGTGGAAGAACACCATCCAAGTACTTCAGAATAACAATTTACAACCTCGGATCAAATATCCAGCGAAACTGGAGTTCACATTCGAAGGGAGAACCAGATCTTTCCACACCAAAGAGGAGCTAAAGGAGTATGTGAATAAAAAACCAGCCCTACAGCGAATATTAAGAGGGGAAGCCCACCCAACAGAGATCGTAAAAGACACACAGACAGATTCAGAAAGAAACTTCAATAGCCAAAGTCCAGCAGAAACACAAGCTCACTAAAGACAAGAAGAAAAAAAAAAAAAAAACAACAGGAAAAAACAGCCCAACAAGAAAATGGAAGGAGAAAAAACACCCTTATCCTTGATCTCTTTAAATATAAATGGCTTAAACTCCCCGATCAAGAGGAGCAGACTGGCAGAATGGATCCGCAAGCAAAAAGTTGACATCTGTTGTCTACAAGAGACCCACCTTACAGCAAGGGACAAAAACAGGCTTCGAATGAAAGGATGGAGCAAGATCTACCAAGCAAATGCACCCACCAAAACGGCAGGTGTAGCCATCCTGATCTCAGACAAGCTGGATTTCTCTTTAAAGTCCACTCAAAAAGACAAAGAAGGACACTACATATTGATACAAGGAAAAATCCAGAATCAAGACATCACGGTGATAAATGTATACTCACCAAACAAAAGAGGCCCGACATATGTCAAGCAAATTCTCACAGAATTACAGAGCAAGATAGATGCAAACACAATCATAGTGGGTGACTTTAATACTCCTCTCTCTCCAAGAGACAGATCCAACACCCAGAGGATTAGTAAGGGAGCTGAGGACCTAAATAACACCATTGCCCAAATGGATCTAACAGACCTATATAGAACCTTCCACCCTACAGAGACCCAATACACCTTCTTTTCAGCAGCCCATGGATCATATTCCAAAATAGACCACGTCATAGCCCACACAAAGAACCTCAGCAAATACAAAAGAATTGACATCATCCCATGTATTATATCTGATCACAGTGGATTAAAGGTAACCCTCAACAACAAAGGATACCACAGAGCCTATACACACTCTTGGAGGCTAAACCCCACGCTGCTATCCAACACTTGGGCCACAGATCAAATTAAAGATGAAATCAACGAATTCATAAACCACAATGACAAAGAAAACACATCACAAAGAAACCTATGGGACACAGCTAAGGCAGTACTGAGGGGCAAGAACATTGCACTCAGTACCCACATTAAAAGAATGGAAGCAGAGCAGGTGAATACCCTCACGATGAAACTAAAACAACTGGAGAAACAAGAAATGACAGAATCTAAAACGACTAGGAGGGGAGAGATTACAAAGATTAAAGAAGAGATAAATCTGATTGAAAATAGAAAGACCATTCAACAAATAAATAAGACTAAAAGCTGGTTCTTTGAGAAAATAAACAAAATTGACAGACCCCTTGCAAGACTCACAAAAAAAAGAAGAGAAGAGACTCATATACGTAAAATCAGGGACTCCACAGGAAAAATTACAACAAATACACACGATATTCAAACAATCATAAGGAGCTATTTCCAAAACCTCTACTCAACAAAAAACAATAATTTTACAGAAATGGATCAATTCTTAGAGAAGTACAAACTGCCCAAACTGAACCAAGAAGAAATAAATCAACTAAATAAACCAATAACTTACGGTGAGATACAGGAGGTAATCAAGAACCTCCCTACTAAGAAAAGCCCAGGCCCAGATGGATTCACCAATGAATTCTACAAAACCTTTAGTGAGGAGCTAATTCCAATACTCCTCAAACTCTTCCGCGAAATAGAAACGGAGGGAAAAATCCCGAACTCATTCTACGAAGCTAATATCATACTCATCCCCAAACCAGGCAAAGATCCAACAAAAAAAGAGAACTACAGACCAATATCACTAATGAACACAGATGCAAAGCTCCTCAATAAAATATTAGCTAACAGGATCCAGAAAGTGATCAAGAATATCATACATCATGACCAAGTAGGCTTCATCCCTCAGTCACAAGGATGGTTCAACATCCGTAAATCAATCAATGTAATTCACCACATAAACAGATCTAAAATCAAGAATCACATTGTTATCTCAGTCGATGCCCAAAAAGCCTTTGACAAAATACAACATCCATACCTATTAAAAGCTTTGGAGAGAACAGGAATAGATGGAACATTCCTCAAAACAATAAAAGCCATATACAACAGACCAACTGCTAATATCATATTAAATGGAGAGAAACTTAAATCATTCCCCCTAAACACAGGAACAAGACAAGGATGCCCACTCTCCCCACTTCTGTTCAACATAGTACTGGAATCCCTAGCCATAGCAATAAGGCAAGAGGAGGACATCAAAGGGATCCACATCGGCAAGGAAGAAATCAAGTTATCCCTATTCGCAGACGACATGATCTTATATCTCAAGGACCCAAAAAACTCAGTACCCAACTCCTACATCTAATAAACCAATTTGGCAAAGTAGCAGGATACAAAATCAATCCACAAAAGTCAGCAGCTTTTCTGTACACCAGCAATAGACAAACAGAAAAGGAAATTATGGAAACGATTCCATTTACAGTAGCCAAAAAAAGAATAAAGTACCTAGGGATCAACTTAACCAAGGACGTGACGGACCTATTCAATGAAAACTACAAAAATCTAATAAGGGAAATCAAAGAAGACACAAGGAGATGGAAAGACCTCCCATGCTCATGGGTAGGCAGAATCAATATAGTGAAAATGGCCATACTGCCCAAATTGTTATACAAATTCAATGCAATACCTATCAAAATCCCAGCCACATTCTTCACTGAAATAGAGAAACCAATCCATAAGTTCATATGGAACAGCAAAAAACCTAGAATAGCCAAAGCAATTCTAGGCAAAAAACATAGTGCAGGAGGTATCACCATACCAGACTTCAAGCTCTACTACAAGGCCATCATAACAAAAACAGCATGGTATTGGTATAAAAACAGATCGGAAGACCAGTGGATTAGAATTGAAGACCCAGAAATAAAACCGCACTCTTACAGCCAACTGATATTCGACAAAGGAGCTAAAGACATACAATGGAATAAACATAGCCTCTTCAACTACTGGTGCTGGGAGAACTGGGCAGCCATATGCAGAAAACTCAAAGTAGACCCAAGCCTATCACCATGCACCAAGATCAACTCAAAATGGATCAAGGACCTCAACATCAGACCTGAATCCTTGAAACTACTGAAGGACAGAGTAGGAAAGACACTAGAACTTATAGGCACAGGAAGGAACTTCCTGAATAGAGTCCCAGGCGCACAACAAATAGGGGAAAGACTCAACAAATGGGACTACTACAAATTAAAAAGTTTCTGCACAGCTAAGGTCATAGCCACCAAAATAGAAAGACAGCCAACGATATGGGAAAGGATATTTACCAGCACAGCAACAGACAAAGGCCTGATATCTGTCATCTACAGAGAACTCAAAAAACTAAGCCCCTCCAAGCCCAATAAACCTATTAGGAAATGGGCAAAAGAGCTAAAGAGAGACTTCACAAGAGAAGATATAAAAATGGCAAAGAAACACATGAGGAAATGCTCAACATCCCTGCTAGTAAAGGAAATGCAAATAAAAACAACCCTGAGATACCACCTCACCCCAGTTAGAATGGCCTATACTCTGAACTCAGGAAACAACAAATGCTGGAGGGGCTGTGGGGAAAGAGGAACCCTTCTCCATTGTTGGTGGGAGTGCAAATTAGTACAGCCACTTTGGAGAACAGTATGGAGGTTTCTCAAAAAGCTCAATATAGACCTACCCTATGACCCAGCCATACCACTCCTAGGCATCTATCCTAAACAGCAAAACCCAAGATATCAAAAGGACATTTGTACTTCCATGTTTATCGCAGCACAATTCACAATAGCCAAAATTTGGAAACAACCCAGATGCCCCTCCACAGATGAATGGATCCAAAAAATATGGTACTTATACACAATGGAATACTACATAGCGATTAGGAATGGTGAAATATTGTTATTTGCAGGGAAATGGTCAGAACTCGAACAAATAATGTTGAGTGAGACAAGCCTAGAACACAGAAAACAAAGGGGCATGATCTCCCTGATATATGACTGTTAACAAAGGGAGATGGAGAGACAGTAGAGACCAAGTCTGTGAACACTGTATATGTGCTTGATACATTGTATACTGCATATGGGTCTACCTGACCTAGACAAGGGATGGGAAAACAGGTTGTAAGATATCACAAGAAATGTACACAATGCCCTACTATGTAACTGCACCCTCTTTGCACAGCACCTTGTAAAAAAAAAAAAATTTATGTTCAATTGATAATAAAAAAAAAAAAAAAAAAAAAAAAAAAAGAATAATGAAAGATATGTGCAAATACTTCATTATAAGTTGTTTGTTGTAAGCTTACTACTACTACTACTATTGGTTAAGAATAAGTTCTGCTCTAATAAGCCAAAACCCAACTTAAGCATAACAGGGTGTTTGATGATGTAGGTGGTGATGGATACTGGCTCAATGGCCTTCTGAAAGTCTCTTGCTTGTTGCCTGCCTCTCACCTCATGTGTACAAAGTAGCTACTGTAGCTCCAGAGATCATATCCATGTTTAAAGTAGAGAAAGAACGATTGTATCTTCTCTTTATCAAGAAAGGAAAAAACTCCCCCAAAGCTCTCCACAGAAAATCTTTTCTAATTCTCATAGATAAGAATTGAGTTCTATTTGGCTCCAGTTTCACAACTTAGTTGAATGAAATAGTAAATTTTAGCTCTGAAGAGTGGTGTGGGGGAGAGGGGAAATTTGTATAGGGGTCATGGATGCTCCTTTCTAATGAATAACATTACTAGAACATCTAGATAAATCAAGATTTACCCATGTAGGGGAAGAAGTCAGAAGTGATGAAATGGGATTAGAAAATGAATCCAAAGTCCACACCCACTGTCCAGCTTTGGGCTCCTAGAAGAAGGCTTAATCTTCCCTAAATTAGAATCCTAAAAAAGCCCATGCTTTTCAGGGGATACTAACTTTCTACACACTTCTGTGGCCTTCCCTCATTGCTTTAGAATGACCCTGCCACCTCAAAAGATGGACCACACACAAGTCAGAGGTGGATGGGCATGGGCGGGTTTGTTTTCCACATTACCTCAGTTTCCCACCCTGCCTCTCTAGACTATGGCATTGCCATTCTGGCTTCTCACGCATCAGCTGAGCCCAGTGACAGTGAGAATATAAACTAGATGCCTCCTTTTCATCCATAGCCAGGAAGTTGAGTTCTCTGATGGACAGGAACATACCCGGGCCAGGAAAAGGGATGAGACATTTGAAAATGACAAGATAGCAACAATCCTAGAGATAATACACTTCCAGCTCAGATGGTGAAAGACATTACCAGGATCCAGGTGAACAATGCATTGGAACATGGATGGGCTGGAGAGACAAAAGGCAAAGGGAGTCACAGAGCACTTTTTGTTCTTAGCAGGCAGACCTGGCCCTCAGGATGCCCATGTTAGTGCCTGGCCATGCCTCCCTGTCTCGAAGAAAGGAGTGAATTTGTAGTGAGAGTAAAGAAGGAACATCCTAGTGATCTATTCAAAAGGGTTCTAAATTATTTTTTTTCTAAAGTCCTTTCTGTGTCTCTCTGCTACTAATCCCCCTATAATAGCTCAGCATATACTATCAGACCTAAGAAGGTAAGTGATTAGCCAAAATGTGATTTTAAAAAAAAATACCATGCCAACAAACATGATGTTCTGAAGTCAAACCCAAAGCCCAGTAATCTCCCTAAAGACAGTGCTCTTCCCAAAACAAACAAAGAAAAACCAGAATAAGAGTACAATCCTTCCCAATTCCAAACATCTGGGTGAAATGACTCAAGCTTGTAATCCTAGTTACATCAGAGGTGGAGACTGGGAGGGGAGAGGGGATTTGAGAATGAGGCAAGCATAAGTATTAAAAAAAAAAAAAAAAAAGTCCATGATACTTCATCCCAATGGCTGGATGCATTGGCACTCACCTGTTATTTCAGATACAGGGCAAGCACAATGGCTGGGTTTTGTGTTCTGCACTTGTAATCCACCTCAACATGGGAAATCTCAAGAAGGAGAATTGCAGCCTAGGCCAGCCAGTCATAAGGCAAAGAGTTTGCCTTGAAAATACCAAGGCAAATGTCCTCAGACACTAACATGTTGAATGGAAACCTCTCTATAAAACTACTTCATTTCAAAAATTATATTAAAGAATCATTTCAAAATCAGAAATAACTAATGCACAAAGGTTCTAGGGCTGTTGCTAAAGTGGTAGAGCTCCTGTTTATTAAGTGCAAGACTCAGTTCCAACAAATTAAAATAACAAAAAACAATAAATAAAATTAAATTTAGATATTCTTACTCTTCTAATTCTGTTTTCCACCCATTTTTGAAATTCTGTTATCTTTTTTTGTATATAACAAAAGGTATCTTCTTAAACCAGATTATAATGATTATAATCCCACTTGTTCAGGAGGCCCAGATATGAGGGTTTCAGCCTGAGACCAGCCTGGCAATAGTGTGAGACTCTATTATGAAAAACCAGTTACAAAACCACAAGGAGCAAAAAGTAGCCTAGCTACTGAAAAGACTGAGATCTGAGAATCACTGTTCAAAGATAGCCTGGGTAAGAAAGTTTGTGAGACTCTTAGCTCCAATCAACCACCAAAAAGTTGGGAGTGGAGCTGTGGCTCAAGTGGTAGAGCACTAGCTTTGAGCAAAATAGTTCAGGGACAACACTGAGGCCTTGAGTTTAAATCCCAGGGTTGGCACACTCATAAAAGAAAAAGTAAAAGGACTATGGACATGGCTCATGTTTTAGAGTACTTGTGCATAAGATCCTGAGCTCAATCCCTAGTACTGCAAAATAGTAATAATAGTAATAATAATGATACCTCCAGTTTAGCTAGATATATCTCCTGAAAGAGATAGAAGGCTCTGGTTTTCTAGTTACAGGAGACCTCAGGATATTCATGGGGAAACTGAGAGGTGGAAGTTTCTAGGACACTGCTCAGCCTTCCTCTGATGATACAGAGTTTGGGGCACCAGAGATGTTTCAGTGATACCAGTTGTGCCTCAGTCCTCATAGCTTAAGAAGTCACCAGCTGGGGCTGGGGATATGGCCTAGTAGCAAGAGTGCTTGCCTTGTATACATGAGGCCCTGGGTTCAATTCCCCAGCACCACATATACAGAAAATGGCCAGAAGTGTTGCTGTGGCTCAAGTGGCAGAGTGCTAGCCTTGAGCAAAAAGAAGCCAGGGACAGTGCTCAGGCCCTGAGTCCAAGCCCCAGGACTGGCCAAAAAAAAAAAAAAAAAAAAAGAAGTCACCAGCAGTCACTGGATTTTGCACTATGGTACCCTGAAAATGAGTTCTATTTACCTCACTTCCATGGGAATGGAACAAATACATGGTGAAAAAATGTCAAGTACTCTAGCCTATAAGGTTTGACTTGGTTGAATAGCAGCATTTGAAATTAAAGGACGCCCATCAGGCATGTGAAGCCGATGGCTAATCTTGCTCTGTAGATCATTCACTGTTCTTCGTTACACCTCGCCAAGAAGAGTGACGATCTGGTAGGCAGTTCAGACTTTAAATAACTGACCTAGCACCCCAAAGCTCTGACTGATTTGGCTCTTTTAACTTACCACAAGAGCTCCAGTAACTTTTCAGCCTTCAATAGTCCCCCCATTTCCCTTACAGAGTCCATCTGTGCCCCACCTCTGCATTGCCACAGCAATCTGGCCCCAGTGGATTTTCCACATGCACCCCCTTCAACGTGCTTCACAGAGCCTCCCAGCTCCCTGAGGAACACATATGCCATGTTCAAGCAGGTAAATCTGAAGACACCCTCTCTTCTTTGCCCCCCTTCCTGTCCAGCCAATTTGTTCTTGAGGCCTGGTCAGAAATGCTACTGAGGTGTGATCCTGACTTCACTTGAGATTTCTGCTGACTTGCCTGGCTTATTACTACAATAAACTACCAACTGTTCTCCCTAGTGATCTCCAGTCTCCATCCCTCCCACCTTCCACTCTGAGCCAGGGTCACCTGTTTGAGACCAGTCTGTTTGAAGGTCTGCCACAGATTAAATTTCATCTTTCCAACTGAGCAAGCAAAACCCTTCAGTGGCTGACCTCAGGTTAACTCTGCAGCATGTTCTCCCACCTGCCTACCTATTCCTAGCTTTCAGCCACACAGAGACCACCTTCAGGCTGGACCACACGTACACTGCACATCCTGTGCCTTTGCACATCCTGCTCCTTCTGTCTCTCACATCAAGTTCCTTACCCAGTGGGTAAACTCACTCTTCCTTGGAGAACCTCCTACTCTGCCAAGTCTTAAAGCTCTTGAACAATGCCTTGCTTATGCAAGAGTGTGTGTGTGTGTGTGTGTGTGTGTGTGTGTGTGTGTGTGTGTGTACCTTCCACTGGCTTCTGGGTCTCGAGAGGGCAGGAAACTGTTCCTAAGGAAGAAAGTCATACACATACATATAGGACCAGGATCTGATCTGATACTCTGTTCTTATCCAGGCAAATCTGGGCAGTTCCACTGGACAGGTACAAAGGAAATATCCCCCATCGCAGGCCAAAGAACTTTTTCCAACAGATAGCATGGACTGAGCAGAGTAGGGGTCATGCATTTGCTGAATCTTGACTCAGCCCTGTGAAGCAGTGGTATTATCCAGACTGCACGGGAAACCTGACTTTGTAGCAGACTCAGCCTCACAAAGGGTGTGTCTCTTACCCAAGCCCAGTCTCTGAACTACAAATGGATCAAGAGTGTGTCCTTTTATACCCAACAGTGGTAGCTAAGGGCTATGCTCCATATAAGGTGTGCCTGGAGAACTTGCTACGGTTTAGGGATGGCTGTGGGAAGGGGAAAGATATTGTCCAGTAAAGACATTCACTTGTCATTTTAATTGGTTGAATGAAGTATCTTTCCACCTTGGACTTGATCTTCTGATGCCAAGTACATTCTGAGCACCCTTGGAACCCACCTACAAAGCAGCAACTTCAAGACCCTGGTGATCCAGCAGCAACTGAATAGTAATGAAGTAGAGCTGGTATCCTTGGTTGTGGCAGTCAGGAATTCCTGCTTAGGTATGAACTCACCCACAGAGAGAGGTACCACCCAACCTCTGCCCATCATCTGTCCAGGCATGCTTTCTGTGTTTGCTCCCAGCAAGACCTGTGCCAGCTCACCCTCCCTTCACAGGTCCTGTCTGCTGTTTAATCACGTTCTCTGTCTATTCTGGGCCACACTCATTTCCTGGGGGCAGGGGGCGGTTAGATTTTGACAGCCTTAATCTCACAAGGCCACCAGCTCAATGAGGACTCCTTCTGGATGCTTTTGCCAGGCCCAAGATCCTACCTTTGCTCTTCCTGTTTGCTGTTGATTAGCCCTTTTACTTCCACTTCAGAAAGGCTGGCCAGATGGAATTTGCTAGACAAGGGGATTCCTGGTTACAGATGTGATTAAAGAAAAGAGTGAGAGAATAGGAAGATGTCTTTCCTTTTCCTTCCTTTGTTTTCTAGGGCTAAAATGAATAATAACTGGAGACTATCGTGTTGAATGAAATAATCCAGTTCCACAAAGATAGGAATTGCATGTTTTCTTTTATATGTGGAAACTAAATTAGCAAGATCTTTTCTTATGTAATTTATTTATTAATTAAACAAAAACTTTTTGACAAGGTGTTGTGCAAAAAGGGTACAGTTACATAGTAGGGCAGCGTGTACATTTCTTGTGATATCTTACACCCTGTTTTTCTTTCCCTTCCCTAGGTCAGGTAGACATATATACAATACACAATGTACCAAGAACATATACAGTAGCCACGTGGCCTACACCCAAGACAATTTGCCTAGGGCTTTAAATGTAATGTTGACATTAGACAATATGTCGACAGTAGTCTTATATGAACGTACCTACATAGCTTTTGAGCTATTGTATTCCACTGAGAGGTCAATTTTTTACCTTTATATGTTGAGTAGTTGTTTGGTTTTAGTTACATAATGTTGGGTCGCTGACCCAATCCTGTGGGAAATACTATTTAACAAGCAGTTTTTGGTTTCACAGACCTGGTCTCTACTGTCTCCCCGTCACCCCATCTTAACAGTCATATATCAGGGAGATCATGCCCCTTTGTTTTCCGTGTTCTAGGCTTGTCTCGCTCAACATTATTTGTTCAAGTTCTGACCATTTCCCTGCGAATAACAATATTTCACCATTCCTAATCGCTATGTAGTATTTCATTGTGTATAGGTACCATATTTTTTTGATCCATTCATCTGTGGAGGGGCATCTGGGTTGTTTCCATATTTTGGCTGTTGTGAATTGTGCCGCAATAAACATGGAAGTACAAATGTCTTTTTGATATCCTGGGACCTGTTGTCCAGGATAGATGCCTAGGAGTGATATGGCTGGGTCATAGGGTATGTCTATGCTGCTCTTTTTTGAGGAACCGCCGTACTGTTCTCCAAAGTGGTTGTACTAATTTGCACTCCCACCAACAATGGAGAAGGGTTCCTCCTTCCCCGCACCCCCTCCAGCATTTGTTGTTGCCTGAGTTCAGAGTATAGGCCATTCTAACTGGAGTGAGGTGATATCTCAGGGTTGTTTTTATTGCATTTCCTTTACTACCAGGGATGTTGAACGTTTCCTCATATGTTTCTTTGCCATTTTTATCTCTTCTTTTGTGAAGTCTCTCTTTAGCTTCTTTGCCCATTTCCTAATTGGTTTATTGGGCTTGGAGGGGCTTAGTTTTTTGAGTTCTCTGTAGATGACAGATATTAGGCCTTTGTCTGTTGCTGTGCTGGTAAAGATCCTTTCCTATATGGTTGGCTGTCTTTCTATTTTGGTGGCTATGTCCTTAGCTGTGCAGAAACTTTTTAATTTGTAGTAGTCCCATTTGTTGAGTCTCTCCCCTATTTGTTGTGCCTCTGGGACTCTATTCAGGAAGTTCCTTCCTGTGCCTATAAGTTCTAGCGTCTTTCCTACTCTGTCCTTCAGTAGTTTCAAGGATTCAGGTCTGATATTGAGATCCTTGATCCATTTTGAGTTGATCTTGGTGCATGGTGATAGGCTTGGGTCTACTTTGAGTTTTCTGCATATGGCGGCCCAGTTCTCCCAGCACCAGTAGTTGAAGAGGCTATGTTTATTCCATTGTTTATCTTTAGCTCCTTTGTCGAATATCAGCTGACTGTAAGAGTGTGGTTTTATTTCTGGATCTTCAATTCTAATCCATTGGTCTTCTGGTCTGTTTTTATACCAATACCAGGCTGTTTTTGTTATGATGGCCCTATAGTAGAGCTTGAAGTCTGGTATTGTGATACCTCCTGCACTGCTTTTTTTTTTTTTTTTCTAGAATTGCTTTGGCTATTCTAGGTCTTTTGCTGTTCCATATGAATTTATGGATTGCTTTCTCTATTTCAGTGAAGAATGTAACTAGGATTTTGATAGGGATTGCATTGAATTTGTATAACAATTTGGGCAATATGGCCATTTTCACTATACTGATTCTGCCTACCCATGAGCATGGGAGGTCTTTCCATCTCCTTGTGTCTTCTTTGATTTCCCTTACTAGATTTTTATAGTTCTCATTAAATAGGTCCGTCACATCCTTGGTTAGGTTGATCCCTAGGTACTTTATTCTTTTTTTGGCTACTGTAAATGGAATTGTTGCCATAATTTCCTTTTCTGCTTGTACATTGCTGGTGTACACAAAAGCTGCTGACTTTTGTGAACTGATTTTGTATCCTGCTACTTTGCCAAAATGGTTTATTAGGTGTAGGAGTTTGGGGACTGAATTTTTTGGGTCCTTCAGATATAAGATCATGTCATCTGCGAATAGGGATAGCTTGATTTCTTCCTTGCCGATGTGGATCCCTTTGATGTCCTCCTCTTGCCTTATTGCTATGGCTAGGGATTCCAGTACTATGTTGAACAGAAGTGGGGAGAGTGGGCATCCTTGTCTTGTTCCTGAGTTTAAGGAGAATGATTTAAGTTTCTCTCCATTTAATATGATGTTAGCAGTTGGTCTGTTCTATATGGCTTTTATTGTTTTGAGGAATGTTCCATCTATTCCTGTTCTCTCCAGAGCTTTTAATAAGTATGGATGTTGTATTTTGTCAAAGGCTTTTTGGGCATCGACTGAGATAACAATGTGATTCTTGATTTTAGTTCTGTTTATGTGGTGAATTACATTGATTGATTTACGGATGTTGAACCATCCTTGTGACTGTGGGATGAAGCCTACTTGGTCATGATGTATAATTTTCTTGATCAGTTTCTGGATCCTGTTAGCTAATATTTTATTGAGGAGCTTTGCATCTATGTTCATTAGTGATATTGGTCTGTAGTTCTCTTTTTTTGTTGGGTCTTTGCCTGGTTTGGGAATGAGTATGATATTAGCTTCATAGAATGAGTTTGGGATTTCTCCCTCTGTTTCTATTTCACAGAAGAGTTTGAGGAGTATTGGTATTAGCTCCTCACTAAAGGTTTTATAGAATTCGTTGGTCAATCCATCTGGGCCTAGCAAGGTCTTAGAAGCAAGTTGTGGGTGACTTCTAGTAAGGTGAAAGGGAAAGAGAAAGAAGATAGGGAGGAGGGGGTAGCAGAGAATAGCGGAGGGATGAATATAATCAAAGTGCATTAGATGCATTATGGAAGTGTCATGGAATCCTCTTACTTTCAAATTTCACTGTCATCATCCCCCAAAAGTATTTTCAGGCATCTCATCATTTACGGGACACAGTTAGCATATGGCAAATAGAAGTGAGAGAAGAGTCTCAGTCATGGTAACTGGATTCTAAATCCTTCTCTGCCCACACTGAGCATGCTCTGTGGCTTTGGGAAAGTCCACTAGAGCCTCAGTTTCCTTCACTGTCAGATGAGGACATGAGTTATAGAAGCTAACATTATATAAATGTATGATATATAATCATGAAATTGGTTGACACTTAGACTTTCTGAGGGCTGGTAGCAGTGAGAGGGATCAATGGTGGAAGAAAATCAGAATCCGTCCTTGGAAGCCTTTCTGGTATGTGAGCAGTCGGCATGTAAGGCTCCAGGGACTGGGCCCAAGGACACTCTGTTCCCACCTATAAATTATTCATGTCTTGCACTCAGGCAAAAAAGGATGGATAATGGCTAGTTTGACCTTTGAGAGAAGATACAGTGGGTTCTTTCCTAGAGGGGGTAGAATATGAGCTTTTCATATGCAAAGGGACCTTAGAGAGGATCAGATCTATCAGATTGTTTTCAGTGGTTGGCCAAGAACATATGGGTAGTTAGCTGTGGAGGCAGACGAGTCTACTGAGGGGAAAAATCATTCTAAAGGGCAAGAAAGAGTTATAATATTTATAATCCAACTTTTCCAATGGAGGAGCGTAATTAATGGGTGCTAATTCTAAAAAAGTCATCCTAAAGGTAATGAATGCGGCTTCCCTGGAGCTCACCACAATGAATGTTTCCTGGTTTACTCATTAATATATTTTTTACACTTTTAAATAGGAATTTTCTATGATTTTGTGTGTGTGCTGGTTTGGGGGCTTGAACTCAGAACCTGTGTACTATTCCTAAACTTTTTTTGCTCAAAGCTAGTGCCTTACCACTTGAGCCACAGCTCCACTTTTGGCTTTTTTTTCCCCCAGTAGTTAACTGGAGATAAGTGTCTCATGGGCTTTCCTGCTTAAGTTGACTTTGAACTGCGATCCTCAGATCTTGGCCTCCTGAGTAGCTAGGATTACAAGCATGAGCCACTGGAGCTTAACATGTGTTCTGTGATTTTTAAAAAAAATCCACAGCGTACTAGATTAAAGTGTGACCCAAACACACATATGCAGGACTATGCAGAGCCTCTATTAGACCTACCTGCACATGGTTTCCCCATAAGGATAAAGAGGCTACACACATGGAAAGGTTTTCCCAGCTTATTATCCTCATTGAGAAGCTCTTACACTGAGGACTCCACATAGCACATTGGCGGGAAGATATTTCTGACAAACCCACTCATGTTGGAGCTACAAAGCCAAAGCCACCCAGCTAGTTGGTGGCAGAACAAGGTCATTCTGCTGTTTCTCTCTGTACAACATTAAGTCAACAAAAGCCTTCCAATCAGACCGGCTGTATTGAGCAATCCTGCTCTCAACTGGATATGAACTGACATGAAATATATTAAATGAAACTTTCTAGAGATCAAAATGAGTGTGTGTGTGTGTGTGTGTGTCTGTGTTCTAGTCACAATAGCACTGAAAGACAAATTACTACCTAAGACAGCTGAATGGATCTTTTCAGCTCCATATCAACCAGTGATGGTCCCCAAGCCTTTCTCTGGGATTATGTGCTCCTAGGAACTGAACAGAATAAATTGAGCTTTCATTACACTCTGGCCCTGGGCTGGCTTATGGTTCTCCTAAAATACATGTGCCTTATTACCAAAACCTGGGGATGTTACTTTATATGAAAAAATAACTTTGCTACCATAAGGCTTTTGCAATAGAAAGATTGTCCAGGTGGGCCCAAGGTAATCCCAAATCATCCTAACAGGAAGGCAGAATGAAGTTGATTATAAAACAAGAAATGTACTGTGGTGATGGTGAGGATGAGGAAGAAGAAGGGGGGGGAGGAGGAGGAGGAGGAGGAGGAGGAGGAGGAGGAGGAGGAGGAGGAGGAGGAGGAGGAGGAGGAGGAGGAGGAGGAGGAGGAAAAGAAGGAGGAGGAGGAGAAGGGGGAGGAGGGGAAGGAGGAGGAGAAGGGGGAGGAGGGGAAGGAGGAGGAGGAGGAGGAGGAGGAAGGAAGGGAAGGACAAAAGGAAGGAAAGAAAGAAGGGAGGGAGGGAGGGAGGGAGGGAGGGAGGGAAGAAGGGAGAAGCAGGGAGAAGGAGAGGAGGAGGAGGAGGAGGAGAAGATGAGGAGGAGGAGGAGGAGGAGGAGGAGGAGGAGACCATAGTTAACACTAGAAGTGACTGGAAGAATCTGAAAAAAAAAACACAAAGAAAGGAATTCCCGGGAGTCTTCAGAGGAAATCAGATTTTGTATTACTGAGTACAGTGGCATTGCTTGAAGCCATCATGTTCATAATAATCTCCCACAGAAGTGATGGTAACTTAATGCTTCCAGTGTGTAGAGATCACCCCAGTTTGGGCCACCAGATAAGGCAAGAGTGGTGTGACTGGCTGTCATGGGCAGCTGGGTCAACCCACACTGCCTGGAGCCACCCAGAGGTCCCCAAGCACCATTTCGTACTGAAGGAGTTGGGCCACGACAGGTCCCCTGCTCAGAGATAAGGGTAACCATCTCCTCTGCAGAGCGTCACAAAGCCAGCAGTGGCTGATTTATGACACCACACCTTACCCAATGACTGTTTTCTTTGGCAACATCACAAATATACCAGTGGTAAAATTCAAGTCAAGCAAGTTAGGGCTGCTTGGAACTGAGAGGCACACCTGCTTATAAAACATTGCCACATTTCTAAGGGTGTATTTTCTTCTAAATCAAGCCTAAAACACTTCATGTCAATTTCATTAGCATGCCTACCTGTCTGGTGCATGGGCAACTTGACCTGAGCCTGATGATCTCTTTAGATGCTACCTCTTCCTCAAACACCCACCTTGGGCTAGCACAGGACAGAACATATACAGCAGTGGCATCACGGAGCAGGTGACTAAGAATTTGAATCAAGTGTCACCTCATAATCGATCATCAGCAAACAAAAGAGCAACTATACCAGAGATACTGTTTTCCCAACCCCTGGCTATAAGACATTTATTTGTATTCAAGACATGGCTTGCAATTTTAGGAGAAATACCTATCAAGTTCTCAGAATTGGTAGTGAGCTATTATGGGCTACCTAATGAAGTGGAAGGGCAAGACATGTAGAAATGACCATGAAATAATATGCTGAATTTCTTCTTTTCCAATAACCTATTTTCAACTTAATCCATTGCCTTTTAATACCTAATTCACAAAGTTGTTAATACTCCATCAAGTGAATTTTGCTTAGGAATCTTGCTTAGTGAATTGCTTAATGAATTTTGTTTATGTTTTAGGCAAAAGAAGAGAACTCAGCCAAAAATGAGAAAAGGGGAAGAACAGGCTGCAGCATGGCTGATGCAAAACAGTTCTAAATGACACCAGAATTGCCAGGACTGAAACTACACAATAACCTCATGACTGCTGCAAATATCAAAAGCAGCACACGTCACAGTCTTATAAACAACTACATCTATTCTATGTTTTATAGGAATGTTTAAGTCTTCATTAGTGCTAACATTTTGGATTCTACTTTGCAGAAAGATTCAATGTGAACAGGTAAACCCTTCCAGAAAGGTGATATCCTGACCTATTATTAAAAAATATGGCATGATTAGTGCTTCAGATTTAATATACCTATTCCATAATGACCAAAAAAATGAATAAAAAGAGGATAAAAAGCAATACAGAAAATACTTTTTTTTTTTTTTTTAATAAAATAAGGTCCTTGTGCTTGAACTCAGGGCCTGGGCATTGTCTCTGAGATTCTTCTTCTCCAGGCTTCCAGGCTATAATAACATTTGTTTTTGGGGTTTTTTTTGCCAATCCTGGGGCTTGGACTCAGGGCCTGAGGTCTGTCCCTGGCTTCTTTTTGCTGAAGGCTAGCACTCTACTTCTTTAGCCACAGAGCCACTTCCGGCTTTTTCTGTTTATATGGTGCTAAAGAATCGAACCCAGGGCTTTGTGCATGCTTTGTGCATGCTAGGCAAACACTCTACTGCTAAGCCACATTCCGAGCCCCAGAAAATACTTTTGAAAGTTAAAAATGCACAAATAAAGTAAGAGAGAAGTGACAGGGGTAAAAAAAAGTATGTCATACTAAAATTTCCAGTACTAGCAGTAAGAAATTACCCTTGTGGGATAGTTGGAAATTTTGAAAATGCGTTCTGAAAATGCTATCCAAGTGAGTCAAATTCTTGGATATTCCGGCAAAATTTTCCATAGAAAACCCTGAGTTGTTTTTTCCTTGTGATAATTGTGCTTTATAGATTCTTAATATACTCATTCATAAGAGAACAATAATGCCCTAAGACTAGTAGCTTTCAAGAAATTGAATTTTACATAATAAAAAAAGGTGTGTGTGTGTGTGTGTGTGTGTGCGCGCGCGTGCACGCACTGGCACTGGGTCTTGCACTCAGGGCCTCTTCACTTTTACTTGACTTTTTGTGTGCAAGGTTGGTGTTCTACCACTTGAGCCAGGCCTCCAGTTCCTTAAAGCCATCTTATTGATCACGATAAATCATAAAATGTGATAGCATCAATTAATCTTATTACTGCAAGTAAAATTTTTATAAATTACATTTAACTAAATTGACTTAAAATTAACTAAAATTCACTACTTTTTGTACACACAATCAATGTTCAATTATATTGTGTTATCAGAAATTTTCATGCAATGACCACATTTTTCAAGTAATGACCTCTTTCATCTCAGGCTTGAGCTCTTGTGCACCAGTGGTTACTCATGTTTCCTTTTTGGTGTATGTAGTGGGTAGGAGACTACTAGAACATAAGCAAAGGCAAAACCAAAAATCAGACCATAAACAAGAATAAAGGCTCAAGGTTTACCCTTACTAGAAAAAGCACAGGCCTTGGACATTCATTTCCAGGTTGTGTTAGTTTCTTGTGGTTTCCATGATAAATTGGATAAAGCAATACAAATGCATCCTCTGCAGTTCTAGAGGCTGGGAATGAATAAAGCCCAGGAGCAGACCATGTCAAGCTCTGGTCCATTCCTTGAGCTTCCCATATGTGCCTGGATGGCCTTCATGTTCCTTCTTGCCTCATTGCCTAATTCCAGCCTCTGTCTCTGTTTGTCATGCAGTGCCCCATCTATGTCTTCACATCACCTTTAAAAAGCCCCAGTTGCATTGGATTAGTGACCCACCTACTCCAGCATGACCACCTGTGACCTAACACTAGGCAATAGGCTCGTTCCAACCAGTCTAGCACTGGGAGAGACTGCAGGGTAACATTTTAAGGGGCACAATTTTTTTTTTTTTTTTTTTTTTTTTTTTTTTTTTTTTGCCAGTCCTGGGCCTTGGACTCAGGGCCTGAGCACTGTCCCTGGCTTCTTCCCGCTCAAGGCTAGCACTCTGCCACTTGAGCCACAGCGCCACTTCTGGCCATTTTCTATATATGTGATGCTGGGGAATTGAACACAAGGCTTCATGTATGTGAGGAGAGCACTCTTGCCACTGGGCCATATTCTCAGCCCCTAGGGGGCACAATTTAACATGGCCTTTGCCTGAACTTCCCATGGTCATATGGTTAGTAAAGGTTATTTGGGTCAATTCCCTCACAGCTATTGCATCATTTCTCCTTTTCTAAGTTACTTTAATCTTATTTTCATCTTGCAATGCTGGGGATGGAATGTAGGGCCTCCAAGCATGTCAGATAGGTACCACTGAGCGATAACCCCATGCCTAAAAAACTCTCTTTAATTGATAGATCATACCTACTACCTACACAGCTCCACTAATGTGAAAATAGTTTGGGTTGGATTTACATTTGCAAAGTTTCCTGCCAAAAAATCGAGCTAAATAAAATCAGGTATACCATTCCTTGCCTTGCCTTTTAAGCCTCTTTGAACCTAATATTTGAATCCACATTTTAAAATAAAATCTGATATCATTTTATGTCTTTTCAATGAAATTCATATAACAACCCCATAAATGCAACAAAAGTACAATGTTTTTCAAGGCTTATTGCACAGGCTAATTCACAAGTAAGAACACCTCCTGAGTGTCTAAATTTTAGGATCATAATGTTTTCAGTACAGTAGAGACAAGAAGGAAGAGGCTGCACACAGCTAGAAAGAGGGAGGCGGGGCTCTGCCACGGACAGGAATCTGCTGGGAAGGGCAATAGGGAAATGGAGGAAGGAACATCCAGTCCGTGTTCTAGGAGCTGCCACACTGCAGGTAGGAAGGACAGACTGACAAATTTTACAGGAAACAGAGACATTCCTTTAGTGAAAAGAGACAATTGAAAACAGGTATCTTTTCCATGAAAATATGTTCCCCTTTCTTTTCTTCTTGGTAATTTAATGTCAGAAGACACCTGCATCCAAGACTAGCAAAGGAACTAGGCCAGTGGTTGGCATAGGCAAAGCAAAAGGCCCATTAGCTGGGCTGAAGCCATAAAAGAGGGTGGAAGCGGGCCAGGAAATTTGCCCATTTGGGTGCCAGCTTCTCTCCTGCTCTGTTACCAGAGCAGGGACCTGGACTCAGGGCTCCAGAATCCATTTGTACAGAACAGGTGTTTGGATTTTTTTTGGGGGGGGGAGGTGTCAGTTTTGGGAATTGAACTCAGGGCTGACCCTGAGCCTCCTTGTGCTCAAGGCTAGTGCTTTTCCACTTGAGCCATGGTGCCATTTCATGTTTCTGGTTGGGTAACTGGAGATAAGAATCTCATGAGGATTTTCTGGCCCAGAAGGCTTCAAACTTCCTCAGATCTCAGCCTCCTGAGGAGCTAGGATTACAGGCATGAGCCACCAGCACCCGCTACAAACCAAGTTTTGACATGACAGAAAACTAAGAAAAATACAAGCTATAACATGAGCAAGAAGAATTTTGTCTTGGGCTGGGAATATAGCCTCGTGGTAAAGTGCTCGCCTCATATACATGAAGCCCTGGGTTCAATTCCTCAGCACCACATATGTAGAAAAAGCCGGAAGTGGCACTGTGGCTCAAGTAGTAGAGTGCTAGCCTTGAGCAAAAAGAAGCCAGGGACAGTGGTCAGGCCCTGAATTCAAGCCCCAGGACTGTCAAAAAAAAAAAAAAAAAAAGAATTTTGTCTTGAATTCTCAATACTGAAGAATAGAGAAGGGAGATGAACTATCCCCCTTCATCACCCCATCCTGGAACTCTGATAGGAAAGCAGAACATGGGGCATCAATATTACTCCAGGAAACCTCAACCAGGCATGAGCTAGGCACTGCATTAGGACTTATATTGGTGATAAAAATATGATAAAATGCTTACCATAAGATTATAAATTAGTGATATTACTGTTGAAAGGACATGTCCCAGCCATCCCAGGGGACCATGTGGAGATAGTCATGGACAGGAGAAGAAGGTTTATAAGGAGGTTTATTAGTGGGGCCATATCTCCCACGGGAGAGGGAGCAACATGGTGTCTGCACCTTGTCCAGGTGGCAGCTCCTTTCTCTGTGGCTAAAGGGGAAGTAGGTAGGTCTTAACAGTGAGGAGGAGTGGCTCATTAGGTATGGGTGGATTTGGGGGCTAATGGGAGGAGCTGAGGACGTGAGGCAAGGGAGATGCTAACAACTGTCATCTTGGAGTCATCACCAAAGGGCAGGGATAGGGTATGGAAAGCTGTCTCTATGGGCCTATCTGGGCTGTCTTTCTTTTCATTCTTTCATGGGGGCTGTACTGGGGCTTGAACATGAGGTTTCAGGCTTGTTCTACAGTTCCGCTGTTGAGCCACCACACTACCAACACATTTTTGTACTGGTTGTTTTTTTAAAGATAGTAGCTCACTTCCTGCCCAAGCATGCTTGCATCATACTCTGCCTATGTTAAGCTTTCCTTCTTAGCTGGGATGATAGGCTCACACAATAATGCCCAGCATCTTTTGGAGTCTCATGGGCTTTTCTTCTTAGGCTGGCCTGGAACCTTAATCCTCCTGATTCCAGCTTCCTCACAAAGCCTAGGATGCCAAGCATGTGCTACCATACCTGGCTATGGGTTGAGAAGTGTTGTAGTGAACTTTTCTGCCCAGGCTGGCTTTAAACTACAATCATCCTGTTCTAGGATGATTGTGGTTCAAGAAGCTGGGTTGAATCATTATGGAAGAGGAACTATTGCCAGAACAGAAGAAAGCATTCTCCACAGAGGGCAATAATCCTAGGCAAAGATGGTGGGATTAAGAGCAACCTAGCACCCTCTCAAGGAAGGATTTGGGGCACAGAGAAAGGATGTTAAACTTTGTCCTACTTTGGCATAGAAGGGGAGAGAATAGACACAAGAGGCTTAGAATAAGCCCACTGCCTCATTGCCTCTGGATTGAGGTTTTGGCAGCCATGGAACCTGGGCAGGAAGAGTGGTCCATTAGTAAACAAGGGTGAAGTCATTTAAGGCAAATAGTATAGTAGTACACATCTGTATCCCAGCACTTGAGAAGAAGAGGGGAATCATGAGCCAAGTGGAGGAAAGGAAGCCCCCTACTGCCACTATCTTTGGGCAGCTGTGAGCTGTATTGCAATCACTGAGATACAAACTATGAAATGGTATTGTAGAGCAGAGCTATGCATGGAGAGGAGGTTGCTGGGTCCTCTCCTGTGTGCACAGTGTGACTAATCTCCTAAGGCACATGCAGGCATAAATCCCTGTCAGCTCGCAGGAGATGGGAAGGGAGGATTGGGGAGAGTTAGCTTAGCATAATGAGCATGTAAGTGAGAGATGAAAATCAGTTGTGAACAAGATGTTCAAGCTGAGTGCAAGAGTGATAAAGGGGGGCTGGGAATATGGCCTAGTGACAAGAGTGCTTGCCTCATATACATGAAGCCCTAGGTTCGATTCCTCAGCACCACATATATAGAAAACGGCCAGAAGTGATGCTGTGGCTCAAGTGGCAGAGTGCTAGCCTTGAGCAAAAAGAAGCTAGGGACAGTGCTCAGGCCCTGAATCCAAGGCCCAGGACTGGCAAAAAAAAAAAAAAAAAAAGAGAGAAGAAAAGTGATAAAGGACCTAGACAGCTGGGGACAGAACCCTGGAAGCACACATGGAAGAGATAAGCAAGCTGGGGATGGGTGGCTCAGCTGTGGCAGGAAAGTCCAAGAGACTCTATGTCCATTTAACTATGAAAAAGCTAGGCTACAAATGCAGCAGTGGTACCCACTGGACACCATGTTGAAAACAAACTATACAACTTGTGGGTACAGATGAGAGGAAAAAACTGGGAGAGAGTAAAGGAAGGGGGTGACATTGTTCAAAAAGAAATGTACACCAGGCACTGGTGGCTCACACCTATAATCCTAGCTACTCAGGAGGCCAAGATGTGAGGATCATGGTTCAAAGCTAGCCCCAGGCAGAAAAGTCTGTGAGACTCTTATCTCCAATAAATTACTCAGAAAAAGCCGCAAGTGGTGCTGTGGCTCAAGTGGTAGAGCACTAGCCTTGAGCACAGAGAGGCTCAGGGACAGAGCCCAGGTCCTGAGGTCAAGCCTCAAGTCTGGCAAAAAAAAAAAAAAAAACAGTACTCATTACCTGACTTATGCAACTGTATCTCCTCAGTACATCACCTTTATAATGACAACTTTAAATTTTATTTTAAAAGGCTAGGATGAGGTATGGTTCAAGTGGTAGACTGCCAGACATAATAGAAAAGTGAGTGAGAGTAAGAGGCCTTGAGTTAAAGACCCAGTTCTGGCAGGTACACCCCACACACCCCACACACACACAATTAGCAGAGGCTGGAAGCAGTAACTTATGCCTGTAATCCCAGATATTTAGGAGGGAAAGATGGAGAGGATTGGGAGGCCAGCCTCGACAAGAAGTTATCAAGACCCTATCTCAGTAAATAAGCAGTGCCCAGCTGTGAAAAGTAATAATTAAGAGGACTAGAGTCCAGGCCAGCCCCAAAGAAAGATGTGAGACCCTTTCTGCAAAATATTGCCTGCAAACAAAGTGCTATGGTATGGCTCAAGTGGCAGACCACCTCCCTGGCAAGTATGAGACCCTGAGTTCAGGTAAAGTGGTAAAGTGCTTGTCTCATATACATGAAGCCCTGGGTTCGATTCCTCAGCACCACATATATAGAAAAAGGCAGAAGTGGTGCTGTCGCTCAAGTGGCAGAGTGCTAGCCTTGAGCAAAAAGAAGCCAGGGACAGTGCTCAGGCCATGAGTCCAAGCCCCAGGACTGGCAAAAAACAAAACCAAACAAAAGACCCTGAGTTCAAATCCCAGGACTGCCGCCAAAAAGATAAGCAGTGGGGGGAGGGAGAGAAAAATCCACAAAAAAAAAAGACTGTGAAGAGACCAAATAGCCAGGAAAGGGGTGTCACAAAGTGAGTGTCAAGAGATGTCAAGTGAGGAGTGTTTAGGAGGGCCCGCTGTATCACGTGCCAAAACACATTAAGTGTCCATTGGACTTGGCCTCAGAGATGTATGGGGCAGTTTTAATGGTGGGATGATATGGAACGGGGCATGTGGAACGAGGGAATGGAGGCAGACAAGGGGATCCATGCTTCTCTTGCTGCTAGATGCGTGGGCAAGAATTCTGCCGAGAGTAATCGAGCTAGGAGGAACAGCAGGCACAAAAAAAAGGGATTTCTACAGTTGGTTGTTTCAGGGTGTGAAAATTTCAAATTGTGTGTGTGTGCACACACGCACGCGTGTACACAGCAAAAGGAAGAAGAGGACTGAGAATGGAGAGAGATGCTCATATGGGAAAAGCAGGTGACTAATGGACTGAATTCCTAGAAGAAGGAAGTGAATGGGATCCAGGGGGGCTGTCAGGGGAGAGAGGGAAGAGAAGGCCTAGGAGAGCAGAGGGGCTCCTTCCTTTCAGAGGGAAGAAGGGGGTAAAATGGGTACAGGCAGACATGTGTGTGGGTGGAGTAGAAGAGCTAGCTATCTATGCTAGTAGACTCACATAGTTGCTTATATTAGCAGCAACTATTGTCTTTGCACAGTAAAACACCAAGACCTGTGAAAAGGGGAAGGCTGGATCCTGTGGGCACAGTGTCAAGCAGAAAGCTTCATGACTGCTGAAATTATGAAACACATGTGCGAGCATTGCGAAGAAGTCTTGAACACAGCTGGAAGTTGTAAAAGTGAAGGGAGCCCATGCTTGCTGATCTGTACTTTATCCGTGTTACTTAGGGCCTTGCTTTAAAGAAGAGAAGGAGGAAGTTGAATTTGTTCACGTTTATTCACCTGCCAAAGAAGGAGAATTGAGGATGTCAAGGAAGCTGGTGTAGCATGGTGGAAAGCAGGTACTGTGGAATCTGGGTTGAGAATGAAAAGATGTGAAAGTAAAAAGGGACTTACCACACCTGAAAAATGTGGAAAAAATCAGAACCTCACCAGGAAATGACAATGACATTGTGCTTTTATTCCCAGCATTTGCGCTTCCATGTGGAAACCTTTCATAATTTGGTTGTTCTCCTGCACTAAGTGGGAACTCTACATGAGCTGGGACCAGGTCTGTCATCATTGCATTCCATTCTTAACACATAGTAGGTGTTTATTAGTTTTTTTTCTGAATATTTAATGAGAGAGCTGGAAGATCTAAAAGAGACTTGATTATGGCTAGACAGGTATCTCTCATGGGTGCAACGGTGGCAAGGAATGACAAAACTCAAGAGGGCTGGCTAAAATACAGTGGAGATAGGGAGCTATGCAAGAGGTAATCTGTGAGTCGCTAGCACACACATGAGGGTTAAGTTAGGTAACTTGGAGGCAAAATCACAGAGCTAAGACAAGATAGACACCTCCTCTTGCCTTTTGGTATGTGAATCAGGGGATGTGAGACAATGAGCAAGTTCAATGTGAGGGAAAGGAAGTTGCTTGGGACTTAGGGACTTTGAACGGAAATGCTGATGATGTTTACAGTGAGCTAAGAAGAAGCACCACAGAGCAGCAAGAATGAAGAGCAAAGGAGTCTAAGTATTTGGTGATGAGAGAACAAGACTAAAATTAGCTGTTCTCACATGTCTGACTAGAACATTTTTTTGTCTCAGCAATGCAAAATTTACTTCTACAGAAGGGTGCACCATCAGCCAAATATCTGGGACGCTTGCGCACAGAGTATGCAGGCCTGCTTTCCCTATTTATCCTTAATGCAGCAGGTCCTGCCCTGTACTCCTATTGGTTGAGCTCTAATTTCCTTCCTTTTCCTCATGAGTGTCTTTCTCCAGGTACACCAGGGTGGGCGTTGGGTGGGGGCGGGGGGTGTCTCAACAGAGGAGATACAAAGAGAAGTGAAAGGGAGCAGAAAAGCCCCTTAGCTGTGACCACAGGGACCCTCAAAAGATCCTTGTGGGAAAAGAAACCACACAGAAAGGATCTGATGAACGACACCAGTACACAGGCAGTCCCGGTGCCCAAGCCTCCTAACACCCAGTGCCATTTCCGCTGTGAAACCCCTGGAGGAACAGCAAGCTGAGTGGAGATGGAAAGGACCAAAGCGCCCTTGCAGGAGAACTTAGTCCCGCGCCCTGCTCTTCCAGAACCTGCCCTCCAATCCCTGCCCTCCTCCCACAAGCAGAAAACAACTCCCTTCCTCTGGCAGCAGAAGAGTTAAGGTGGGCACCCAGTGCCTAGCGTCAAAAGCTAGGGTTTTCTCGACCTCAGGGAGCCATGTGATTGGTTGTTTTTGAAGCAGAGGGTTGCCGTCTAAACTCCAACCGCAAGCCTTTATCTTGTCCTGACTCCTCTGGAGCAAATGTAATCAAGGCCAACCTATCTACCTCCTGCCTTCCGTCATTTCAATATAAACACTTATTGAGTACTTTCTCTGTGCCAAAAACCCTAGCAAGGCAAAGGTTGGATAAGGTCCCATACTTGGAGGGCCTGCATGCTAGTGGAGGGTACAGTTTGTGTGACATGACAGAGATGTGACAGGTGACCTACCCAGGATTTCACCTTGGGACTGTCTCCTAGGAAGCCCTTCGGATGCCCTGACTTCTGGTTCAAATACCATAAAAAATCCCGCAGCCAGGGAGGGGAGGCATCCTGTGTCCAAACAGGTTCCCAAACAGCTAGCTCCAAGATGAAGTCAGTATCTTTTATTTTATTTTTTTGGTGCTGGTCCTAGGGCTTGAACTCAGGGTCTTTGTGCTGTCCCGGAACTTCTTTTGTTCTAGGCCAGTGCTCTACTACTTGAATCAGAGCTCCACTTCTGGCTTTTTCTTGGGAGTGAGGGTAGTTTACTGGTGATAAGAGTCTCATAAACTTCTCTGCTGGAACTGGCTTTGAAATGCAATCCTCAGATTTCAGCCTCCTGAGTAGCTAGGCTTACAGGCATGAGCCACCGGCTCAGGGCTAAAGCTGATAGCTTAAGAAAAAAAAGCAGCCTCTCAAATGACCGTGACATTTCCTAGAAAGGTTTGAATAGATGGAGAGAGTGAATCAAGGTAAATATGGTCAAAATACTTTATATGCATGTGTGACAATAGATGAATAAAATCTGTTGAAATTGTTTTAAGAAGAGGGAAGGCAGCTAAGGGAGAGAGATGGGTGAGTTTGTTTGAGGCACATTGTAAATAGGTAAGGAAACGTCACAATGATTCCTCTCAGTACAACTAATATATGTTAAAAAATGTTAAAAGTAAAAGTTGTTGAATAAGTTTCAACCACTAGAGGGCACCAACCAACCCTCCAACAGTTCCAAATCCTTGCACATCTTCAAGTAGCCTCAACCTTAGACAACTCTGCATCCAGATCCATAATACTACCACCTTCTGAGCTGGTGTCCAAAAGGGGCCTTGTAATTCAAACAAACTTTAAATTGGACATATAGAGCTTACTCCTGAAGCAATAAGAAGTTAAGAAGTGAGGAGGCCAAGCTGTACTAATTTAAAGAAAAGAGGTAAAGACACCTATATAAATAAATATCAGAACCAAGGGAATAAAAGATCTTTTAAAAATCACCATCAGATTCATCTGCCAGCATCTCATGTTAATACATAATTACCTTCAACAATAGTTTAAGCCACTATATACCCATGGTTCTTGATTAATTCCTGTCTGTGACCTCAAAATCACATAAAGGTATTTTCTTCTCTCTTCCTCCCTCCCTTCCTTCCTTACTATATAAATTTCAGCATCACACACATGGACAGGTTACTTTTTTTTTTAGGTTGAATTTTTATTTATTTATTTTTTTTACATTCTGTAGTTGAGGTTTTTTTTTTCAAATTTTTATTATCAAACTGATGTACAGAGAGGTTACAGTTTCATACGTTAGGCATTGGATACATTTCTTGTACTGTTTGTTACCTTGTCCCTCATACCCCCCTCCCTCCCTCACTTTCCCTCCCCCCCCCCCCGAGGTGTTCAGTTCACTTACACCAAACAGTTTTGCAAGTATTGCTTTTGTAGTTGTTTCTCTTTTTTTTACCCGGACAGGTTACTTTTAATAGTCCTGGATCTGGATGGGACCTAGCAATGTGTGTTCTTTTTTTTTCTTTTGGCCAGTCCTGGGCCTTGAACTCAGGGCCTGAGCACTGTCCCTGGCTTCTTCCCGCTCAAGGCTAGCACTCTGCCACTTGAGCCACAGCACCGCTTCTGGCCGTTTTCTGTATATGTGGTGCTGGGGAATCGAACCTAGGGCCTCGTGTATCCGAGGCAGGCACTCTTGCCACTAGGCTATATCCCCAGCCCCTCAATGTGTGTTCTTAAAAGGCTTCTGAGGTGTCAGATTTCAGAAGCCATTGCCATAAAACTGGAGTCTCAGAAAAGTGCTTTGTACACCTGGGGGGTGGAGAGTGCTAAGAATTCATCAGCACACAAGTTGTCAAGATCTGAAGCATCAGAAATGTGAAGAATGAGAGTGACAGAGTACAAGATCCAAATGTTGGCTGCTTTTTTATGTGAACTTGCACCTCTTGGTAGAGGGAGAATATGAATAATGAAGCCCCTGGGTTGTTGACAATGTAAGCCCTGCTTTGTGACAGTTTGTTGTTGGAAAATGAGTGTGTCTCTTGGCTAAGAAGTCTCTCTGGTGACATTAAACTCCTGGGATCCAGAAAGAGCACTGGTTTGGGAGCCAGACCAGCTTCTGTGGCTAGCTCTATCAGCTGAAGGCATTATGCCCTTGAACCAAGTGTTCTTGAGTTCCCTGAGCCTCAGTTTTCTTGCCTATAAGATGAGACATATACTCATCCCATTCTGGGGAATTAAATGGAGAGAGATCTCACATACTTAGTACCCTGGGCAGGAGGTAGGAAACGGCGTCTGCGTGTTGAATGTTGTCATTATTAGACTACAAGGAAGGAAAGCAAGACAGGGCCACCACTGATGCTCTGTGAGGCACCCACAGTCACAGCTGACTCACATCTGTGTCACATACTAGAATTTCCTGGTTGCATTTCCTGTCATTTCACTTTCACAGATTCTAGTGACCCTGATAACATCAGTTGGAAAGTTCCAGAAATAAATAATTCCTAGCTTTTAAATTACATGCTGTTCCAAATAGCATGATGAAATATTCTGCTGGCCAGTTCTTTGCAGTTCCATCCCACCGGAGACATAAGGAGAATCCTCCCCTTGCAGGGCATATTCACACTACCCACCTGCTGGCCATTAGGAACTGCAGGCTGCAGACTGGCTATTGGGGATCACAGTGCTTGTGTTCAAGCAATCCTTCATTTACTTCCCAATGGCTTCAGAGCTCAAAGCTAGCAAGGCTTTGCCATCCCACCACTGGCAATTTTATTCTCATAACAGTGTATTGTTATAATTGTCTTACTGTACTACTAGCTATTGTCAATCTCTTACTGTGTCTAATTGATAAATCAGATTTTGCCTACTATACACAGGGCTCAGTATTATTCCTGGTTTCAGGTGTCCCTGAATCTTGGAATGCAACCCCACAGATAAGGAGGATGTCGTACAAGATACGGTGGAATTGATTCACTAGCAGATGATCAGGAGGGATGTTTTCCAGCCTGCCCTCTGAATCCATCACCTGAGAGGCATTCATACCCTCAAAATGCAGGTTGAGGGTTGACCATGATAGTTCAAATTTGCAATCCCAGCTACATGGGAGGCCGTGCTTAGGAGGACCAAGGTTCTAGGATAACCCAGGCAAAATTTTAATGAGACCCCCATCTCAATCAATAAGCCAGATGTGGTGATAAACAGGTGTGATTCCAGCTACATAGGATGCTAGATAGAAAGATTACAGTCTGTGAACCTAGGCAAACACATAAGACCCTACCCTACCTGAAAAGTAACTAAAAGTGAAAAGTACTGGGGATGTAGCTTATGTGGTAGCTCACTTCTTTAAACACCAATAGAACAGACAGAGAGAGACAGAGAGAGAGAGAGAGAGAGAGAGAGAGAGAGAGAGAGAGAGAGAGAGAGGAGAGTCAAGAGATCAAGGAGAGTCTGTGACTCTCTTAGATTTCTGCAATTAAGAAGAATTTAGTAACGACTTGCAAATTGAATCCTACGGACTTTGAAAATTTCCTGCCTCTCCTGCATTGGATCTGCCATGCACTTCCTTCCTGGAGTCAGCTGCACCTTTGCTTCTGAGAATGCTAGGAGCCTGTCCTGTATTCCTCCTCTCCTTCCATCTACCTCTGGCTCCTTCTCCCCACCTACCAGCCTCCTCCAGGACTCTCTGCTGTCCCCTGCTGTTCTTTAAACCTTGTCTGAAAGTGTGCACTCACTCTCAAATGTCCCTCAACATCTGCAGGAGGATGCTTCCCTTCTATCCCTGACCCTTAGTTTCATACTTCATCCCTCTTCTGGGCATTCATTCACAGTGTCCACATAAACTCTGAAATCCTCCCTGATCCCCAAACATTCCCCACAAATGACCTCTCTTCTCCTTTATTACCAAGCTTCATAAATGGAGTCACTGTCTTGTCAGTTCTCAGGCCAGAAATCCAGCAACTGTTTTCCTGTTCTTCTTCCCCTTTCCCAGATAACAAACATGTTCCTCCCATCCCCAGTCTTCATTTAGAACCTCATCCACTTTACCTGAACCATGGTGACATGAAGAGCTTCAACTCCTTAGAGTCAAGTTCATGTGACCCATGACTGGACTCTGCATACATTGTCTACCACATTCTTCTTTATAATTCATGACCTAATAAAAATATGCTGTGGTTTCCCAAGGTCAGAAAGCTATTGCATGCCCTTGTGCCTTTCTTTGTGCCAGCCTCCTTATTGAGAGGACCCTTTCTTCCTGTCTTGCTTCGCTATCTCTTCCTGTAGTGAGTTGAAATGGTTCCCACTTGCCCCTAAAGAAATCTTGAATGTAACCAAATTAAACCTTGACTGTCACCTCATTTGGAAAAGGGTCTTGCAAATGTAATTGAGTTGAAGATCTTGAGAACATACAAGCAGGTTCTAAATCTAATGACAAGTGTTCATGTAAAAGAGACCAGGCATGGTAGTGAACATCTATAATTTCAGGTGTCAGAAAACTGAGACAATGTACAAGAAATGTATCCAATGCCTAATGTATGAAACTGTAACCTCTCTGTACATCAGTTTGATAATAAACATTTGAAAAAAAAAAAGAAAACTGAGGCAGTGTGATACTGAGTTTGAAGCCAGACAGAACTACATTTTTCCCTAAAAAGAAAAAAAAAAAAAACCATGGAGGTGGGAAATAGCTCTGTGGCTCAAAGTGGTAGAACATAACAATGAGTGAAAAAGTTCCGGGATAGCAAGCACCCAGATGCAGAGTTCAAGCCCCATGACTGACAAAAAAAAGAAGAAAGATGAAGAAGAGAGGGCAGGAATGAAGGAGAGAAGACAAGAGTGTTGCGGTCACAAAGAAATGTTTGAAGCTATCAGAAGCTGAAAGAGAGAAGGAACAAGTAATGGAGCCTCCCAAAAACCTAAAAGCGAGGATAGGTCTGCTGACATCTGAGTTTTGGACTCTGAGGATAAGTTTCCATGTTTTAAATCTCCAGCTTGGCAGTCATTTCTTATGCAGCCCTAGAAAATGAATACATGGACTCTTCCCCACTCATTTCACCCAGTGTCCTCCAAGAAGTCTTCCTTTCTCCTTCCTCCCAGCAGCTCTTCTTCATCCTTCCCTTGGCTCCATGCCTCTCTGTAAACCCTGGATGCTTATCCCCAATCTAAAGTCTACTATGACCATTGGAGATGGGAGTTAGAAGGAAAGGTCTGAAAATTGCCAGCCAGAACCTTTTGTCTTAGAACAATTTGGCTTTGGTGAATACATAACCAGTGCATTCTTTTCCTTTCATTCCCTTCTTTTCTTTTTCAAAATGCACAAATAGTTACTGTCTAAAATTAGAACAACAAAAGAATCCATCTCTCAGATTTGGAAACTATAGAATAGCAAAATGTAACAATATTTTTTAGAAACCCTTCTGTTTGTGCTTGTTTTTTTAACAGAGTTCTTGAGATGCCAGGAAACTAAGCACAGAGCAATATGGGATTTAATTAATACTGTTTAATCCCTCACCTGTCTTCCCCCATCTCTTCTTATTTTTAATGACATAAATTATATGTACTCATTATACACAACATAAAATCAGCTAGCTTTTTCCTTGCTGTAACTAAATAGTAAAGGCAGTTAACTTGTAAAGGAAGAAGTTTCCTTAACTGCATTTGGAAGCATAAGAACTGATGAGTGCCCTTTCAGCAGCAGGAACCATTTCAGATGCCACAGTGGGAGTGCATATAGGAGGAAGAGATTTCATCTGGAAAAAGGAAGCTAGAGGGCTGGGTGGGTCCAAGCTCAGGCTTTTCTAATACGTTTTTCCATAGAACTACCAAGGGCTACACCAGAACTACCCTCATCCCCTCAGAGGCCATGCCCCCAATGAGCTATGGACCTTCCTCTAAATCCCACCTCTTAGAGCTTCTACTACCTCCCAGTAGTGGTACCCTGGGGCACAAGACTACAATCATATGGACCCTGAGCGGAGAAACCACACCCAAACCACCACAAGCACAATGTTTTGAAGTCCACAGTTGTCTCTCAGCATTCCTGCCAGATTGCTCCTAGCCTTTTTAAAAACCAAAGTAAATCCCCTTATATAAACTGGTGTAATAGTTGCATATGCCTACACCTAGCCTTCTGCACACTTTAAATAACCTTCGGGTGACTTATAACACAATGTAAATGCTATGGGAATGATTGTTAAACTACATGGGGGGTGGGAGGGAAATGGCCCACTCCAAAAAACCTAGCATGTTTAATACATCTACAGTTTGTCCTAATGTGTTGAGCCCATGGTTGGCTAAATCTGTGGATGCACAACCCTAGATACAGAAAGCCAGTGGGATATTCATTATGGAGGGTTATTGATACATGCATTTTCTCATTTGGTTATTTTTTTTCTTTATTGTCAAAGTGAAGTACAGAGGGGTCACAGTTTCATATGTAAGGCAAGTACATTTCCTATCCAACTTGTTACCTCTTCCCTCATTTTTCCCCACTTTCCCCCCTCCCCATTTCCCTCTCCCTCCCATGAGTTGTACAGTTGGCTTATACCAATTGGTTTTGTAAGTATCGCTATTGCAATAGTTTGTCCTTTTATTCTTTGTCTTTCAATTTTGGTATTCCCTTTCCCTTCCCTAGTTCCAATACACATATATACTGTATCTGGGGTACAGTTACAGTAATAGCAAGAGTAAAACCACAGGAAGGGAATACAAGAGGAAAAAAAGGTATGGTTTCACATGGCATGTTGAAATTAACTACAGCAATGATATGCCACTTATTTCCATAACATGGAGTTCATTTCACTTAGCATTATCTATGTGTTCATATGGGCATAGCTATTGAGCTATTGTGATATTCTGCTATGTCTATCCTAGAGATGTACTAATTATTCCCTATGAGGGAAACCATAGTTCATGTTTCTTTGGGCCTGGCTCACTTCACTTAGTATGATTTTTTTCCAAGTCCTTCCATCTCCTTACAAATGGGGCAGTAACATTCTTTCTGACAGAGGCATAGAATTCCAATTGAATCAATTGCTTATTTTGTGGGATGAACACTGCCCTTGCCTCTGCATTTCCAGAACACATATGTCCATATTAACCACAGCAGATCACTTGAACTTACTTCTCGTACTATAGATAGGCATCTTCTTTGACATCTCCCCTCCCTCACTTTGATTTCAGTGCTACCCTTGAGTTGTTGGCTATGGTGGTCAAGCGGCTGCTACACCATTCCTCATACACACCGGGAGAGCACAGCTGAACAGACAGCAAGCACAAAGTGATGTCACCTGTTGTGGTGCTGCTAGAAGATGCTCATTCACTGGCCTGGTGTGCATCAACTTAACAAAATGTAGGGCAATCACTGTGACTTTTCCAGAGAGCAAATCTTTCTTAGAAATAAGAAAAATGTGAAATGAGAGAATGTAATTGTATATAATAATATATGATTATATATAAACCATGCTCTTGTCTCCTTATTTCACCTCAGAGACCACCTTGTGACATAATAGACACAATTATTATCCCCATTTTACAGAAGAGGAATCTGAGGGAGAATAGAACACTAACTTGCCGGGCCTGTGGTCGGGAGCCGGATTTTGAAGTGGCTTTTTGGCTCCAGAGACCAGTATATCTGTTTTTTGTTTGGCTCTCCTTTTGGATGGAACCTGAGTCTGGACCCAGGAACACTTGGTCCTCATCCTTACAAAGAGTAAAGAGGGGAGTCCACTTGAGGAACTCGAATTTCAGCCATCGTGATTCAGGTAGGGAAGGGATAAATTAAAGCAAAACCTTTCCTCAAGTTTAACCTGAAGAAATGGCCCCAGGCTTGTAGGAGGTGGACATCCTGTAACCACAAATGACAAGGTGAGCATGCTCTCCAACTCCACCCATGCATCCCTCCTCCCCTCCCCGCTGTTCCACCCAACATAGGAGCTTTGAGTCCTGGGCAAGCCTTGAGCCCAGCCTTGAGCGTGATCAAACCCGGGAGAATTAACCAGTTAGGCGTGGAATGAAATTGAGCTTGTGGAAGGTGTCTGCAGCTGGTGGTTAACACCATCAGTAAGAGGATCAACCCTTAGTCTGCTAGCTTAAAAAAAAAAAAAAAAGAGGAGTGTGCGCACTGCCTTTTACCCATTCATGTTAGTTAATTTGGATGGTAAGGGTCCCTGTTTAATCCTTTTGTATGCCGGTGAGCATACTGAAACGGACAACCCGGGAGAAGGCCCGCTGCGGGCACAGCAACCCGCAGGACGGTGCTGGTCCTGCTCAATCTGGCGTGAAGGAGGAAAGAAACTGGGAGGAAACCTGAGAGGCACACCCCAGAGTCGGGATGCAGACAGAGCCCCACATCCCCTAGGCAACGGCAGGTGGGCGGCTGCTTCTTTGAGGCCCTGCACCCAGGCCTGGCTCTGCGCCCTAGAGCCTCCTCTGGCCCCACGGGCAAGCAGGGGCTCTGCCCTACTCGCCGGTGCCACCAAGACCACCACCCACCGGGAGAGCCTGGCCAGGACCTCGCCTAGCAAAGTAGAGAGAATTTACCCGAGGGGGCGGGGGCAGAAGATAGTTAAAGAGAGCTCTTCCATGTTGGCCGGTGGAAAAGATTAGAAAAAGTTGAGCATTCCAAGGGTCTAGAACAGGCCATACGTGAAAGATCGACTTTTACGATTCCATCTGTAAGAAAGGTCTCCCACCACCTACACCCCACAAGGCCGGAGCACCCCGAGAGAAAGTTCCAAGGCAGCCAACGTGAATAAGGACGGGGGGGGAAGGCCTCGGACCCCAGCCCAGCGCCCGCAGAAGCGCAGGCCGCCGAGCGAGTTCCCAGGCGCCGCCACCCCCCTCCTTCCCTTTGGCTCTCTCCAGCAAATTTCCTCCCTCGTTTCTCTTCGTGCCTTCCCTCCCTCCTCCTCCCCTCGATATTTTCGCTTTCTAAAACCATAAAAAAGAGATCAACTTCCCTCACTTCACGGGGCCCTTTCCCGTGACAAATATTGATGCCCAGAGTGTCTGCGCTCTCCCGCCCCCAAATGGTAAAGAAAAGGCACCCGCGAAAGGGGGACATAAAAAGTTAACAATGCTGTGAAAATATGTTTGCAGAAAATAGACAATCGTTGGATTAGACGTATTCAAGTATGAAATAATGCCTTTTTGTGTCAAAACTTGGGCGAGGGGCGGGTACAAAAGTTCACTGTGGCAGTTACTTGCTCCCTTTGTGAGCCGTGCGCTTTGGCGTCTCCACTAGGGCGCATTACCCAGAGCCTCTAAGCGCGATTGTTTCTCCCTTTCTAATGACATTTACCGGATCAAAACATGCTGTTAATTCGATCAGAAGGCTTCACCCTCACTGACAAAGCCACAATAATTTCTCCTGAAGTTTGTTAAATTGACCAAAATTAGGCAAATGAATAGGGGGTCTGTAAGCGCCCCTCACGCAGGTGACGTCGCATAATGCTCGCCTGGACCAGCTGCGTTCCCCCTTTTCTTCTCGGCCCACTCTCCTCCGTGTTGCCCCCCCCCCTCCTCCCACCCCACCCCCCTCACACACACATACACACGCCCGCCTCCCTCTCCTCCCCCACCCCCTGGCATTATTAAAATTTAGCCCAATGAAAACTATTCATACTTTTCAATGGACATTTTCGTATAGGATAATAGGCTACAAATTGAGCCTCTTCCCCCCGCCAAGAGAGAGCTCGAGGGGGGAGGGGGGAGAAAAGAAAGCAAGCGACTTGGTCAGAGAGTTAAGGGGGAGCGTCGCGTGCCAAAGGCCCGCGGGAGGGGCGAGGCGAGGCGAGAGCCTCGTGTGCCAGCCGCAGCCCCACACCTGCCGGGATGTCCGGACAAATAAAGCGGTGTAAACAAAAAAGGGGGAGATGGACGTGTCACCAAGTCTTGTGAGAAAAAGCCTGGGAACAAACGGGGAGCCTCCGTCTCCAAGAGCTCTCCCTTGAACCCGGCGGAACAGCCTATTAAAGGCTTACTTAATTACTTTAATGACTCTGGACAGGCTTTAAAACGCACTCGGTGCTGGGACGGCGAGCTTGCTGGGATTTGTAAACAGGCGATCGTGTGAGACTCAGCGGTGGGACTAAAGGAGGCGACACTGTTTTGTGAGGGTCCTCGCCCCCCGGTGCCCACGGCCACTGCGCCCCTGCGCTCCGCGCCCCGCAACTGTTACAGGAGTTTACCGCCTCCTTTTCCCGCCCGGGCGGTTGCCATGCAAATGTTACTCCTCAGCCGATCACGTGTCCTTTGAAGGGCCACGTGGATTAACAAAGCTGATCGGCCCCCAGCTCGCCCCCCTCGGCTGCTAAATTTTTTTTTTCTCTTAACTTCTTTAAAACGGATCTTCAATGCATACATTCTCCAAACCCAGATCCCCTAATCCTATGGAATAATTCAACTCGTGAATGCACTTGCAGCCCTAGATGACCGCTTTATAAGGGAGCCCTTCGGAGTTGGGAGGCTGCAGTCTACCTGGGACCCTCCAAGAGGCACACGAGGTGGAGAGTGGACGGGTGCCCGGCGCCACTGCCTCTCCCCGAGGGCGCATACTGACCAGGATGTCAGACAAGCTCAAGGAACGCAAAGTGAGTCCTTGCGCCCTGGTAATGGAGGCCTGGGACTCACCCACCTGCCACCTGGCGGGACCGATCTCAGAGATGTAGCCACGCGAGACGTAGAGTGCGGAGGAATACTACGTGCTTTAGAAAGGGGGTAGAGGTAGGGACGGTGCCGGCTTAGCCAGGAGAAGCTCACTCTTGGAGGCTGGCAGTCATCTCCCCAAAGTTCTGGCGCTTAGCGTGCCTCAGTGGTTGGATTGGGTTGGATGGCTTAAAGGACAGCACACCTATGAGGGGCAAGCGGGGACTGAACTCCTCAGCCTGCGTGTGGCCAGGCAGGGGTCCCTTCCTGGGGTTCGCCTCTGAGCGCGCAGCTATTATTAGCTATTGCCCAGGGAGGCAGACGTCCTGAGTGTAAAGAAGAAAAACCTCCGTGTTTACAGAGAACTCCGGTTTCTCACAAAGTGATAGAAAAGCGAAGGAGGGATCGAATCAACCGCTGCTTGAATGAGCTGGGCAAAACGGTGCCCATGGCCCTGGCGAAGCAGGTAACGTTCACACACCTGGGTGCCAGGTGGTGGGACCCAGAGGCGAGAGGCCTAAATTCTGAGCCTCTCTTCTCTGGCGCAGATCCCCAGGGGTCCGGCTCGGGGTCCGGCTCGGGGTCCCCTGAAGCCTTCCCGGGTTACACGTCGATGACAGAGACGCCACAAGTAGCCTTTTCTCCTTTGGCAGAGTTCTGGGAAGCTAGAGAAGGCGGAGATCCTGGAGATGACGGTTCAGTACCTAAGAGCCCTGCACTCCGCCGATTTTCCCCGGGGAAGGGAAAAAGGTGGGTGAGAAGGGAAACTGGGCAAGGGGGGCGGCGCCACACAGACCTAGTGTGGGGATGAGCGTGAGATCGTCGCAGAGAAATGCACTTGAGAGAAGCTGCGAGATCAGGGGAAGGAAGGAGTCTTGCCAAAGCCTCTCTCTGGCCAGGGCGCTGGCGGAGTTATCATGGCAAAGGTTTCTAAGGATGCTGGCTTGCTGGATCTCGGTCCGAGAGCGAAGGAAGGTGGAAGGTCGAGCTGTTGGGGGGAAAGAGGATTGTTTGCTGGAGCGTTCCAAGTCTCTAGACCGAAAAGAAAAGTGCTGCTCCTCAAGTGAGACCTCGGGCCAGGAAATGTGGAGGCAGCTGATCGGCACTAGCCTGCGGCCTCCGGGTGGGGACCGTTCCCGAGCGCTCGCGGTTTTCGTCTTTCTTACCATCTTTGTTGCCTCTCCAGCAGAACTTCTAGCAGAGTTTGCCAACTATTTCCACTATGGCTACCACGAATGTATGAAGAACCTGGTGCATTACCTCACCACCGTGGAGCGGATGGAGACCAAGGACGCGAAGTACGCGCGCATCCTCGCCTTTTTGCAGTCCAAGGCCCGCCTGGGAGCGGAGCCCCCCTTCCCACCCCTGAGTTCGCTCCCGGAGCCAGATTTCTCTTATCAACTGCACCCTGCGGGTCCCGAATTTGCGGGCCACACTCCGGGCGAGGCCACTGTGTTCCCGCAGGGTGCTGCCCCGGGGTCTTTCTCCTGGCCACACGGCGCAGCCCGCAGTCCCGCGCTGTCCTACCTGCCCGGTGCGCCGGTGCCCCTCTCGAGCCCCGCGCAGCAGCACAGTCCCTTCCTGTCGCAGGTTCAGGGCCTCGACCGGCATTACCTCAACCTGATCGGCCACGCCCACCCCAACGCCCTCAACCTGCACACGCCCCAGCACCCCCAGGTGCTCTGACACCGCGAGGTCGCCTTACACGCTGGGCGCAATCCAGAGGAAATGTACATATTGTTATTGTACAGGTGTAAATAGTATGCAAACACTGGGTGGGAGAAGGCCGTGAGCGAATTAGTCTTCTGGAGGATCGTCCTCTCGCAATAAACGTTTTGTAATAAAGATCCGAAGACATGAATTCCTTTGTTATCTTCTCTCCCCTCCACGGCGCCAAGGGTGCAGGATTGACCGGGCCTTGGGTAATTTGGCTGGGGAGGAGGCCCTTTGATGAGTGGAGAGGACAGGGAGGCTAAATGGAGTCTTAAGCAGGTATCACTGGAGGCCTAGCTTAGGGGGTGCGACTGACTGCTCTCGGGGTGTCCCAGAGCGCGTCAGCTGGCAGCCTGCTCCCCTTTGCCTCGGTCTTGGAAGGGGGCTGAAGCCAGGAACGAGGTTCTGGCCTCCGAAAAGAGGCCAGTGGAATGACTCCGCGAGAGCTGGCTTTGAAAAGCTTTTCGCCTACTGGGGGACCTGGCTGTCCTCTCTCCAGGCAGGCAATTCTGATCGGCGGCGCCCAGGCGCAGGTCTGGAATGCGGCTAACCCCGCGCCGGCGGGACCCCGCTGAGTTCACGACTGTAACACTACTCTGGGAGGCAAGGGGGAGAAAGTGTGCAGATGTTGTAGGAAGTAAGATTCTGACATGTCTTAGAAACAACATCCATCGAAGTTTCCTGTTTTCAAACACCAGAGAGCTCGGGAAAGCCGGCATCGCCTTTTTTACGCACAGATCAGCTCAGCCACAGTGGCGTTAGGTGACTGGGCAGGGAACGCGACAGGTCGGATGAGGTGTTCCTTCCCCAGGGAATTGTCGCCAGGAAATGCCCCCGCCCCCCTCGCCAGTGGAACAGGGGTTCCAGTTGTCAAGCCTGGGAACAAAGGCTTCTCCCCAGTAGAATTCCCTCCTTCCCAGTAGAATTAAAAAAAAAAAATCTCTCTTCAATCAGAACATTAGGAAAGTAGAGCCTAGACAAAACTTGGCTAGTGATCTCTTAAGGGGGGATGACTGCCAATTCCAATATATCTGTGCTTTTCCAGAAAATACTAAATAGCAAGCTACGGTTGCTTCTTTTCTGAGACCCAAAATGGGTAAACTAAACTAGCTATCTATCTTAATTTTTTTCCTATCATGGATTTTCTGTTTGAACTTTTGTCTTTAGTGCCTTTTAAATAAATAATTTGAAATGATAGCAAACCATTTTCCTGTCTCCAGGAGTCATCAAACTGAAGACCTGTGAGGCCAGAGGATAGAAAGTTAACTTATTCTTTATCTCTTGGACAGGGTTTAGGAGAACTCTGACCTACTTTGTTTACTGAGGTCAGAGAATGGGATGTCCTGCAATTTGTAAACCAACAAGCTTCATTCCACAGAGAAAGGAACACAAACAAAACTTTTCCTCTTGCCATCCACAAAAATGACTCTTGTAATTGTATCTGTTGTCTGGAAAGGAAAAAAAATCTAGTTCTTGCATGTAAGGGATTTTTGAAGTAACACTGACAAAATGGGACCTAGCTCCTTCTTTATGAATTGATAGAGTTGGGGGTGTGGACGTGAACGTTGAGACCAGACAGCCTTTGTAGATCGCAAATATACATGGAGTGATATGGGATAAGAGCAAATTATTCAGGGAAGGGAGAGTGGAAGGTGCCCATTATTGAAACACATGTTGTACACCCATTTCATCCGTACTGGATACAGAATATGAAGAAGGCCTTTCAAGGATTTTTTTTCTCTTCTCTGAGCATTAAGCCAATCTGAATTCCCTTTGTCGGTGAAGCATTAAAGATATAGTGTTACCCTGGAAATATAAATTATTAATATATTCAGCATTTTGTCGCTTCTTAACTGTTAACCAAATTAGACAAAACTTGCTTTTGCTAAGTAGATTTTCTCTCTGGGATTAGCTTTGGGTCACCACAGTAAAATCTTTGCTCATTTACATATAATTTTACAAACTTCACTGGTCCACAGCAGTCTTTGTACCTCAAATGTTGGTATTCTTGATTTTTTTTCTTTCTCATTTAACTGTGGAGGATAAAACCCTGCTTTGGATTTACAATGACTTTAGAATAAAAGTTTCCCTCCCCCTTTCTCTCCTTCCTCGTGTGTGTGTGTGTGTGTGTGTGTGTGTGTGTGTGTGTCTTTTTCCCTCCTGAAACCTTCATCCAAAAACCCAATTCTGTAGGCTTGGCCAAATGTCAAAGCTGGAATAGTTTAACTTTGTGAAAGATTAAAAATGTTAGTACAAAATGGAATTGATTCAAATCACATTGTGACTTTCATGTGTCCTTCTTGCACTTTCTTCAATAACACACTACTTCCAGCCTCCTGCCCCAGCAACCTCACCCCATCTGAATCGCTTATGCCCAGTCCCTCCACTCTTTCTTTAAGTAAGTTGTATAGTAATGGTTTCCAAGAGAGGCCCAACCAAATCCAGAAATAACACAAAACAAAACCCAGTGGGTTTGCCTGGAGGTAAGCCATTGTGATGCCTCTGAAAAGGAAAACCTCTTGTTCCTTGAGCTTCATCCTTGAGTGGGCAAGAATAAAAATAATCATCCGCATGAAATCAAAGGTTTTCTCCCTAGGCTTGAGGAACAAAGCTCATGGCTGCTGCTTTGGGCCTGCCCCCTGACTCTGAAGGGCTAGAACTAGTAGCTTCCAGGCGCTCCAGCCACTCCTGGGGAAAGGCCAGTAATACAGAGCTCACTTGTGCTTCGAAGCGTTATGAAACAAAGACAGCTCCATGTAGAGTAGGGGCCCCTCCAGTCTGGGCCTCTAGAGGCCAAGAAGGGAAGGCCAGGAGCTGCCATGTAAGTTCCTGAACTCACCAATTCCTAGGAATCCCTAGGAAGTCTGTAGTAGACTGTAGTAGTCTGTAGTAGATGTCTTCAGGGAGTCACACAACTAGAAAATAAGCCAACATGGGGCATGTAGCAGTTCAATAAATATTTGTAGAATGATTGAATGAGCTGTCTAATAGGGCTAAGTTTCTTAGAATTCTGAGTTAGCTCTTCCTCAAACCTCTGGACTCTTACCAGTCCCCTCCTATGTCATCTGTGACAAGAAAATCATTGTACACCCAACCAGGAAACTGTGGCATAATCCACACACATTCTGAAGATGACAACCAAGAACAACTACCCTGCTTTTGCCTACAAAGTATATTTTATGTCCATAAGCTTGAACTCAAGTCCTGGGTGCTGTACTTGGCTTTTTCACTCAAGTTTAGTGGTTTACCACTTGAGCTACAGCTTCACTTCTAGGGTTTTGTTTGTTTGTTTTTGTCTTTTGCGAAGCTTGAACTCAGAATCTGGGCTCTGTCCCCAAGCTCTTCAACTCAAGGCTATCACTCTACCACTTTGAGCAACAGCCTCACTTCCAGTTTTCTGGTGGTTCATTGGAGATAAGTTTTGCGGCCTTTCCTGCCTAGACTGACATCAAACAGTAATCCTCAGATCTCAGTCTCCTGAATTGTTAGGATCACAGGAATGAGCCACCAGTGCTCAGCTCACTTCTAGTTTTTTTGATGAAGACGAGCGTCTCATGGAATTTCTTCCTTGGACTGGCTTCAAACCATGATTCTCAGATCTCTGCTTCTTGAGTAGCTTATTTTTAATACTAATTTTTAATTATATAAGGTAATTATATATTCATGGGAAAGTGAGACTTTCAAGACATGTATACAATGTATAATGATCAGATCAAAGTAACTGGCATATCTTTCACTTCAAACAGATATAACTTTGAATCAGAAACATTTAAAATAGTCTTGGGCTAGAGGTCTGGCTCAAATGGTAAAGGACCTGCCTGGAAAGCACAAGGCTCTGAGTTCAAATCCTAGTACCATCCTCAAAAATCCCCTCTACTAGTTATTTTGAAATACAGAAGTAGTTATTGTGAATCAGGGTTACCTTGCTGTGCTTTAGGAACATTTATCCCATCCAACTGTGTTCTTGTAACTTCTCTCTGTCCCTTGCCCTTCTTCCTAGCCTCCAGTAGCCACCATTTTACTCCCTTTTTTTGTCAGTCATGGGGCTTGAACTCAGTGCCTGGGCACTGTCCCTGAGCACTAGCTCAAGGCTACTTCTCTACCACTTTGAGCCACAGTGCCACTTCTCGTTTTCTGGTGGTTAGTTGGAGATCAGAGTCTTGTGGACTTTCTTGCCCAGGCAGGCTTTGAAGATTCTCAGATCTCAGTTTCCTGAGTAGCTAGGATTACAGTCAAGTATGAGCCACCAGTACCCACCTCATATTCTACTCTTTATAAGGGAAAACAGCAACTCGCCTGGCGAGAGGAGGACTAGAGGAGGTATCTGGTCACTACATTATATCATAGACACACTTTTGCAATGATCTCAGTGGAGTGGATGAGTATTAAGAGGTTGAATCTCTTGACAGTGTGCCTTGCAGTCTCTCCTGACCAACATGTGGCTGGATGCTTTTTATACTGCCACTCTTTGTCTCACAGTAACTTCTGCATGGGTTTGACTATCCACAACTTGCTGATGAAGGCTAGCTTGGAGAATTGTCTTAGGCTACACAAGAATTTTATAGCAGAATTAGAATTTGACCAGGAGTAGATGTGTTTCCTATTCTTTAGAGTAGGAAGCCCTTGATTCTCTACTGTAGCTGTCGCAATCAAGAACATTCTCTCACTTTCTTAGAATAGAATGAGCAGGGCTTAAGTGTAGGAATTCTTTTTATTCCTTGTGTGAAGTTTTGTCCCCTGTGAGATTGGATAGCTAGAGGTTTTAATGTATAATCAGTGTTCAAAACCAACAGGTTGGCCCATGAATAAAAATCTTAGGGAAAACAATTGTATTTGTTAAGACATGATGTTTTTATTGTCAATATTACCTAACAACTATATAACTGCAACAGTAGCTGCAATAATAATGACAATTATAACAATATAAAATACTTAAATACATAGCATTTGCATTGTTGCCATAGATACCTGAATGAATTAAGTCCTCATATTTAAAAAGAGGACTGGAGGGTGGGGATGGGAGGGAAAAACTGGGAGAGTGGAAGGGAGAGGTGACAATGTCCAACAAGAAACGCACTCTTTACCTGACTTATGGAACTATAACCCCTCTGTACATCACCTTTATAATAACAATAATTTTTTAATTACAAGAAACAGGAGTCATGCTGAGAAGTAGAGTGCCTGCCTGGCAAACACTAGGCCAAGTTTAATCTGCAGTACTGCTAAAAACAAACAAACAAAAACCATCCAGCTCTTGCCCCCTCACCCTCATTGCCTTCTGCTCTCCACACTGCTCCTGGTGCACCAACTACTCTGGTCTTCCCTCAGCTGTCCTAAAGTGCACAAGTTCTCATCAGCATGAGGCCCTTAAAATGTTCCTGCCCAACCCCATCTCTCATTAGCAAGGCTCAGCAGTGCCTTCCGGACCACCTCACATCAACTAAGTTCTTCTTCATTTTTTTCTTCATTTACCTACTAAATTCCCAGTGGTACAAGCCTGTTGCATTTCTCTCCCTTCAAATTACCCATTATAATTGCATTGTAGTAAAAGAAACATAATTTAATAATTTGACCATGTCAATAATTTAAGAACGTTTTGCTGTTTTGTGCCATTACATTCATGTAACTCTCACTCCCCACCCTTGCCCAGAACTTTTAATCTTCTCTAAATGAAATTCTACCCCTTAACCATGTAATTTCTCCCTTGGCCCCCAGCTCCTGGTGACCACTTTCTATTTTTCCAGTGCAATGAATTTGACTACCTTTTCTACTTCATACATATGGAATCAGTCAATACTTGCCCTTTGTTAACATCTAGAAGAGACAGACTTTTAGGGGTCTACATGAAGGCACCTCCAAAATACTATTTTCTTTTTTTTTTTTCCAGCTACAAACTGGAATACCTCGGCATATTCCTGAGCACACCTTGAGGTATTTCTGTCTGCAGTTTAAAAATGTTTATAGTTGATGTTCATATAAAGTTTAATTAAGTGAAATTAATAGGACCACTCAAGTAAAGTGACAAAACATAAAATTAAACACATTATATAAAGATTCAAAGTTCCAAACAGTCAACCTTTTTTTCTTTACTCACTAATATTCTAGTCTGTCAAATACTTGGCCAGGGCTGGGAATATGGCCTAGTGTCAAGAGTGCTTGCTTCTCAAATACTTGGCCAAAAGGTTGATATCACTCAACTGCTACTAACAGGAAGATATTAACTAACAAAACCAGTATGAGTCTTTCCTAGCCCTGTTGATAAATCAAGAGACATGCATTAGAAATCAGTCTGAACTTTTAGGATCTGCACAATTCTGCCACCTCTAACTGGACCCTTTTAATTTTCTTATTGCACAATCCTAACGTGTTAAACATAAATAAGAAAATAAAGCTATTCACAAGTCCACCATCCGAATATAAGTAGCCACTATTACCATTTTGATGTAGGGAGAAACGATCACTTACTAAAGCTTCTTTTCCTTAAGACATTCTTCCCTCCTAAACATTTAGTGCTGAAATTCATATGGAACAGCAAAAGACCTAGAATAGCCAAAGCAATTCTAGGCAAAAGAAGCAATGTAGGAGGTATCACAAGCTCTATTATAGAGCCATCATAACAAAAACAGCCTGGTATTGGTATAAAAACAGACCTTAAGACCAATGGAATAGAAGACCCAGAAATAAAGCCGCATTCTTACAGTCAGCTGATATTCGACAAAGGAGCTAAAGATAAACAATGGAATAAACATAGCCTCTTCAACTACTGGTGCTCGGAAAAGTGGGCAGACATATGTAGAAAACTCAAAGTAGACCCTAGCCTATCACCATACACCAAGATCAACTCAAAATGAATCAAGGACCTCAACATCAGACCTGAATCCTTGAAACTACTGAAGGACAGAGTAGGAAAGACTCTAGAACTTACAGGCACAGGAAGGAACTTCCTGAATATAGTCCCAGGGGCACAACAAATAGGGGAGAGACTCAACAAATGGGACTACTACAAAATTAAAAGTTTCTGCACAGCTAAAGACATAGCCACCAAACTAGAAAGACAGCCAACCATATGGGAAAGGATCTTCACCAGCACAGCAACAGACAGAGGCCTAATATCCATCATCTACAAAGAACTCAAAAAACTAACCCTCTCCAAGCCCAGTAAACCAATTATTAAATGGGCAAAGGGAATAAAGAGAGACTTCACAGGAAAAGAGAAAAAAAATGGCAAAGAAACATATAAGGAAATGTTCAACATCCCTGGCAGTAAAGGAAATGCAAATAAAAACAACCCTGAGATATCACCTCACTCCAGTTAGAATGGCCTATACTCTGAACTCAGGCAACAACAAAAGCTGGAGGGGGTGCAGGGAAAGAGGAACCCTTCTCCATTGTTGGTGGGAGTGCAAATTAGTACAACCACTTTGGAGAACAGTATGGGGGTTCCTCAAAAAACTCAGCATAGACATACCCTATGACCCAGCCATACCACTCGTAGGCATCTATCCTGAACAACAGGTCTCAGGATATCAAAAAGACATCTGCACATCCATGTATATCGCTGCACAATTCACAATAGCCAAAATATGGAAACAACCCAGATGCCCCTCTACAGATGAATGGATCCAAAAAATGTGGTACCTATACACAATGGAATACTACATAGCAATTAGAAATAATAAAATATTGGTATTCGCAGGGAAATGGTCAGAACTTGAACAAATAATGTTGAGTGAGACAAGCCTAGAACACAGAGAACAAAGGGGCATGGTCTCCTTGATATATGACTGTTAGGGTGGGTGGGGGGACAGTAGAGACCAGGTCTGTGAAACAAAAAAACTTTTTGTCAAATGGTACTTCCACAGGTTTGGGTCAGCGACCTTACATTATGTATCTAAAACCAAACAACTACTAAACATAAAAAGGTCTAAAATAGACCTCTCAGTGGATCACAATAGCTCAACAGCTATGTATATATGATCATTTAAGACAATGATAAGCAAACTCTATTGTTGACATTATATTTAAAGTTCTAAGTGAATTTCCTTTGGCATACGCCACGTGGCTACTGGATATGATTTTGGTACACTGGGTATTGTATATATGCCTACTTGATCTAGGGAAGGGAAAGAAAAATGAGGGTGTAAGATATCACAAGAAATGTACTCACTGCCCTATTATGTAACTGTACCCCTTTTGCATAACACCTTGTCAGCAAAATTTAATTAATAGAAAAATCAGAAAAATTTTAGTGCTGAGCTATTTGGGCAACCACTGAAAGCCTCACCAAGAAACATTTTTCTGAGCAAGCTTAGCATAGAGGATGCAGGAGGAGCCCCTGTTGTGTTCTGGTGGGAAGCATAGCTCCTGCACAGTGCAAGCTGCCGGACCTGGGACTGGCCAGTATGTGAGGACTATCTGCTTCCAGTTCTAAGTGCCTCTCATAGCAAATCATTTACTGTGCCCTGTGCCCGCATGGGACTTCGCTTGTTCTTCCCATTCTGAGAGCTGCCATCTTGAGCTGCTTCTTCTCTTTGGCTGTTTCTTTGTGCACTTTCTGGATGGAAATAAAGTTGCTCAAAAATTTTAATGTACTCATTACCTGACTTATGTCACCATAACTCCTATACACATCACCTTTATAATAACAAGAAATTTAAAAATAAAAATATCTTTAAGTCAGTTTATAACTACAATGTTTCTTGATCAATACCGCCCCTTCTATCATCTGTCCCTCTTTTCCCATCTTCCACTTTTATAATGAAAGACCCAGGCATGTTCCTGTCCACTATACTTATGAGGCAAACTGAGCATGCCCCAAAATGTTCTGTGTACCATATCAGCCTTTCAGACATGTGCTTCATGATCTTGAGTAAAGCATGCCACTGAATGTATCCATTTTCTTTTTTGAATTATAACTTTAAACTGAGCATGCTCAGGAAAAGGCTCACCTCTAAAGCTCTTTCCTCTTTGAATACACATCAGCTCCTCAAACAAAATCCCCATGCTTCTTTTGTTTGAAGAAGATATTGCTTTGGAAATAATTGCTATGCTTTTCTTACCTGCTGCAGGTAGTAAAGTGGTCTCTATTCTTATTTCTTGGCCATGCTTGGCTCTGGTTTTGTACTCACCAGTATGTGAACCCATTACATTTCATTACATTTCAGTAAATGGTTTATTTAACATAATGTCTACAGGGTTCATCTATGTATTGTATGTGTTGGGATTTTCTTCCTTTCACTTCCAAAAATTGAAGTTGTTGGGTCATGAAGTAATTCTATGTTTAACTAGTTGAGGAACCAATCAAACTGTTATCCACAGACTGCACTGTTTTACATTCCTATCATTAACCACGGTTCTAACTTCTCTGTACCTCACCATTTAGTTTCTTTCTTTGCTTTTTAAAGTAATAGCTATTCTAATGTGTGTATGGTGTTTTCCAACTGCAATTTTTGACTTGAGTTTCTTTAATACAAATCAAATATTCAACTAATGTTGAACATCTTTTCCTGTGTCTATTGGTCATTTGTAAATGTTTGGAGAAATGTCTATTTAAGTACAATTCTTAATTGTGCTGTTTTTGTCTTGCTGTTGAGTTAGTGAGGTTTTCCATGTTTTCTGGATGTCAGTCTTTTTTCAGATATAAGATTTGCAAATATTTTCCCTTGCTCCATGTGTTTTTTTTCACTCCGTTGATAGTGACCTTTGATGCACAAAGGGTTTTTTTGAATTTTGATAAAGTTCAACTTACCTACTTATCATTTCATCACTTTCACTTTAGTGTTCTATACAAGGACTCATTTGCCATTTCTAATTATAAACTTATATTTTATTTTATGATGGACTATAGAAGCACACAGGCAGAAACCTCTGTTTGATGACTATTATATTTCCAGGACTTATATTTGGGATGATGAGTTGTACTGTTCCAATATACATACCTATAATCCACTGTATACAAATGTTTTGGTATATCGGTATCTGAATTTTAACTCAAAGCCTTTCGTTTGCCTCGCTTTGTTGCTCTTCTGGTGCTTTATCACTTAAACCACACCTCTCACCTGCCTGTTTGCTGGTTATTTTGAATATGAAATCTTGTGGACTTTGCCTAGGCTGATTTCAAACTTCCATCTTCCAGATCTCAACCTCCTAAGTAGCTAGGGTTATAGGAATGAGCCACAGGCATCTGGTTCTTCTAATGATTCTAATCTGTGACATAGTATAGTGCTGTGCTAACTTGTGTTTTACACAAGAAATATTAATTAATAAAGGTAATTTCTGTGTAACATTCATACTAGATTAAGGAATACGAATGTAAGTCAACTTATAGTTTCAACATGTTTAGGGAAATAAACACAACAAGAAATATATCAATGGCACATTTTTAAAACTTTGATTTTATAATACAAGTATGACTTTATATTTCTTTATTCTTCACTAGAATTTTTTAAACATCTTAGATCCATGAAAGTGAGTTCCTTCACCAGCTAGCGTGCATAGAACCTTTCCTTGCCTACTGGTTTTGTAAATCTTCAGAGAAGGTTATCAAATAATAATCTTCCTCTTAAATCAAGTAAATCCACAGAGATTTTTCTTTCCTTCTTACATGTTTCAGGGAGTTAACATTGCAAAGGCTTGTAATGTTGGCAGCAAAACAGTAGAGGGAGCACATGAGTTTTTGGCAGCTATCACTAGTTATCCCTCCTCCAAAAACCAACATTGCATTTAAGAATAGATTTAACAGTGTGAAAGTGAAATCTGATGGAAGGAAAGAAAAAACAAAAAACAAAAAGGTCTACTAATGAGAAAGTTAAAATTTATAAAATTAACTTCATAATAACAAACTGAGTTCAGATCTTCAAACCCACCTATCAGATAATTTTTATTAACCCAAACCCAATATTCACTTGATGTCCCATACCCATCAGTGTTCTCAGTTCTTGAGGATCATTATCATCTGTCAAAACTAAATTACTATTGGGTACTTGTGGCTCAGCCTCTCAGGATGCTGAGATCTGAGGATTGCAGTTTGAAGCCAACAAAAACAACAAAATAAAGTTTCTCAGGGACTGTTCCCAGTCACTTTGTTCAAGCCCCAGACCTCCCCACCCTCCACAAAACCTAAATTACTAGGAAAGTAGTTTTAAAACTACTGTGTACTAGTTTTATTTATTTATTATTTAAAAAATAATCAGTGAGATTATTTGGGGAAAACTACCTAAATAGTGCAAAAAATAAAGATGCAAACCACAGAATATAGAATAGAGGAAATGCAGGTTTCCCTGACCAAGCTTTACCGCCCGAAAGCGGGCTCTAGCGAAGGCTCTACCAGCTCTCCCTCTCTGCCTGCTGACCTCCACCTGGGCGCCTCCTTGTCTGCTTGCACTGCCCAGGTCATGTAACCAGAGCACATGGACCTGTATCAACGTTCTCTGGAGTATTCAGAGGAACTTATAACGCCCTCGGCCCCACGTCCCCGGCTCTGGTGAGGCTCGGCTTCCCAGAAGGCACCGAGAAATTGATGATGTTACCTTGAATTTGCTCATCAATGTCTCTCATATTGAACGTCTTAAGAGAGATTCTGGCATATTTTGGTGTTCCCATAGACCAGGTTTTGCTGATTTGGGAGAATAAATACTATGGATCCACTCAGAGTATTGTTCATAATATTGGGAAAATACTTCCTTTAGAACCTTGCCAAAGGGGCTGGGGAAATGGCCTAGTGGCAAGAGTGCTTGCCTTGCATACATGAAGCCCTGGGTTCAAGTCCCCAGTACCACATACACAGAAAACGGCCAGAGATGGCGCTGTGGCTCAAGTGGCAGAGTGCTAGCCTTGAGCAAACCAGGGACAGTGCTCAGGTGGCCCTGAGTCCATGCCCAGGACTGGCAAAAAAAAAAAAAAGATAAGATAGAACCTTGCCAAGACCTAATTTTGAGTTGATCCCACCCTTGAACTTTGTGGAATCTAATAATTGTGGATCTGTGGTTCCATCTTTTGCCGATATTTTGTGTGTGGAAAATGATGAAGAAGCTGGTTACCTCAGATATGGAGAAAGCACATGGAAAAAGGAGGATGAGGAAGAACTTGAATTTTTTCCTCCTTTGCAACCAGCTCGGGCTCCCCTGTCCCCTGCTGCAGGGCTGAACATGCGAGTGGAAAATGATGCACCTGTAAGCAAAGCTGCGATCGAGAAGCTGGCTGCCCTCCAAGATGAGCTCAATTTCCTTCGCTCTCAGATTGCTGCGATTGTGGCTATGAAGGAACTGAGTAGTTACAGCAACTCTGGTTCCTGTGGCTTGAGTGGTGTAGAAGGGACACCATTATCAGCTCAGCTGAGTGCTGAACCAGATCCATTTCCATGATCAGTGGTTCCTCCTTCGCCACCACCAGTTCCTTCTCCCCAACCTCCACGGATTCCCCCCATGCAACCTGGAACCAATGTTGGTGACTCAGATATTCCAGTAACTAAAATGAAAAGGCATCAGTCCAGTATGAGGAAGAACATTTATAATCATTCCCCAAACCAGAGAAATGCTGATGTTCCAAACATGTTGGATGCTCTAAAGGACATAGATAAAGTGAAGCTTCGTGCTGCCGAACGGTCACCAGGTGGTAGGCCCATTCATAAGAAGCAAAGACAGAGTTCACTGTTGGACCCAGTGTCTTTAATATCTCATGCGCTGAAGCAGAAGTTTGCATTTCAACAAGATGATTTCTTTGACCAAGGAGATAGAAAATTGGGAAGTTTCTCCATTTTCTAGTGAAGAAACATCAAGGTTTGGACAGTGATCTAAAGGAAGAAGAACAAGTACCAGAGCCAGAGCCAGAGCCAGGGGATCAGCCCTTGGAAGTGAGGTGGAGCAATGTGCCAAGTGTCTTCCACTGCCTTTCTGAGGCACATGTCCTCTGTTGGTGAGGCCTGAGAAGTGTGTCCTCTGTTGGTGAGACCAGAGGAGGACTCTGGGAATCCAGGTTTCTGGAGTTGGGAAGGAAGATCCAGAGTTAACTGGCCACTGAAGAGAGTTAGATCTATGGATCTTTTTTTTTCCTTCTGTGTATTAACATTATTGATGGTAGACTATATACCTCAGTATCTGAAACCAACTGTGACTTCATAATTTAAGTACCTTTGACTCTTTCAAAAGTTGTCAACAATCTGCTTTTCTTGGCTTCCAGCAACCTGGAGATTGTCAAAGAAGATGCAGTTGTTGTTTTTTTTCCATTAAGATAGTACTCATTTTATAGCTTTGAGCTTCTTCCTGACATAATTCTTAGAAATACATTCTGACCATTAAGTGCAAAATAGAAGTAGAATTTTCATGATTAAGTTTTGCCCACACTTGCTATGTAAATATGTATTCCTGACCTTTGTTTACTGTGATCCTTACTATGTTTATACTATGTTCCCTTGTAACTAAAGCATACAATAAATGGGCCATTTGAGCTTCCTCATTAAAAAAAAAAGAATATAGGAAATGCAGGCCTTATTCATTGGAAATGGTGTGGAGAGCCAAAAGCCACACCCCAAGTTGTAAGAGCATGAGAAGGTCCCTCCCTCTGAGTGGCACGAGATGTCTGAGAAGAGGAAAACACTATTTCCTACCTGAAAAAAATCATGAGTGACGTTGATACTGCTTGCCTTATTCTACATTGAACCTTAGCTTCAGGTACAAGTCATTAACATCTTCCACTCAGGCCTACCAATACCCTTAGCTGTGAAGCAAGCCACCCATCACTCATCAGGGACTTAGTCCTTTCATAGGGCTCACCAGAGTGGGCTGGTAGGGCTGGGCCAGGGATGGAGGTCTTACCTCTGTTTATACCCTGTTTCCAATTGAGCATCTAAGAACACATCACAAAGTAGCTGTCACTTTTTGAGAAGAGGGGAGACTGCTTTTAGCATTGGGCAAAATGCAGGTTTGGATGGGGTGGGTATGCATGATCTCTTACATGAAGTTCAGAGATTTATCTTCTTTTTAAAAAATCAGTATTTTCCTAAAGAGTATAGATCTCCTTTGTTATTTCAGAATGAATATCAAATCTCTGGGTAAAAGACAAGTTGAGTGTAATTCTGTTAGAAACTTGAGGGACTGAATTTTGAAATGAATTAGGATAAATAAATGACAATAAGAAAACTTGTATGCCACTGGGTTCGTTATATCTTGACACTACTTACAGGGTTTCACAGAAAAGTGAATCACTCTATTATAAAGTGGTTGGATTCAATCACTTTAATCAAATGAATTATGCAAAAATTACAAACTATAACCTGTGATTATCTTTTTTTAAAAACCTATTTTTTTTCTCCCAAGTTAGATGGTAATTTACTTTTTGTTCATAAGTACATTTAGAAAGGAAAGGAAATGACAGGAGAGAAGGGCAGTAAACTTTTAAGTAGAGTGCTGGTGGCTTACACCTGTAATTCTAGCTACTCAGGAGGCTGAGATCTGAGGATCACAGTTTGAAGTCAGCCTGGACAAGAAAGTCTGTGAGACTCTTATGTCCGCTAAACTATCACTAAAAGCCAAAACTGGAGCTGTGGCTTAAGTGGTAGAGCCCTAAACTTGAGCAAATAAAGCTCAGGGACAGTGTGTAGTCCCTGAGTTCAAGCCCTAGAACTAGCAAAAAAAAAAAAATCTTTTTGCAAAATTAGGTTTCCTAACACACACACACACACACACACACACACACACACACACACACATACACATTGCCTGATTAGAAACTAAAAATTTTAAGTAACTTTCTGGATAGAAGAACTATAAAGAGAGCCTTATTTTCTAAACATAGATTTAATTCACTTAGAATAAGAAGACTTCAGAATTAGATGTCAGTTTTTATATAGGTTACATAATGTGTTTGAATTGACCAGAATCTCTAAATTATTGTAATCTTGAGGACTCACAGAACAACCCAATTAATCAGCATAGCTGCAGGATGAATTTCAGATCTACCTATCAGGCAAAAAATAAGATATATGTTCCTTTCTCTGCAGTGTTTATTCAACTAATTGTTCAAAGAAGAGCTAAGTGTCATGCCAACGCTCAAGGACTTCCTTTCCTCTTCAGTACAATAAGGGATCTTCCTGGATTCTGAGGTGTCTCCTAAGATCTCATACTCTAGGCCTCTGACAACACAAGCATTAATCCCCAGAAGTTCTGTTAAACTACATGAAACACATAGGATGTACCTGCTTATGTGTCTAGATTTCTACCTCATTTTAGGAATGAATGAGTCATATTAGATGGCGTAGTCCTTTATAGAAACTGTGCTTGTGAAGAGAGAGCTGGGAACTTAAATTGCCCCTTGGTGACTGAAACTCAGCAGTGAAAAAATAAAGACTTAATAAATAAACATTAGGGTTAGCCAAGAGCTTGGTGGCTCACACCTTTACTCTTATTTAACCAGGAGGCTGAGCTCTGAGAATTGTGGTTCAAAGCCATCCTGGGAAGAAAAGTCCCAAGACTCTCGTATTTCCAGTTAACCACCAAAAAGCTGGAAGTAGAGTTGTGGCCCAAGTAGTAGAGAGCTAGCCTGGAATGAAAAATGCTCAGGGATCAGGAACAGCATCCCAAGCCCTAGGACCTGCACAACTGCAGCAGCAGCAACAACAATAACAACAAAAACAGGAGCAGTAGCCCCAAATTTTACAAGTATGAAGTTTCATAGTCACTGGGTCAGTAGCTCTCTCTTCCTACAAGGTCACTCAGGAAGTAGCAGTATATCTGATGAAGATGGCCTCTTTCAGGATCTTCTATGAGCTAAAAGTCTTTAGGACTGACTCCACCAAACACCAGTGGAATTACAAATCTAAAGATCATCCCAACTATTCATTCCCTCATTGTTGACTGCCACCCCTACAGAAGTAAGAAGCCTAAAGTGAATGATTCTCCACAGGTCAGGTGGGAGTTTAGTCTGTGTTAGTCAGCTTTCCATTACTGTAACAAATATCTGAGCTCGGGCTGGGAATATGGCCTAGTGGCAAGAGTGCTTGCCTCCTACACATGAAGCTCTCGGTTCGATTCCCCAGCACCACATATATGGAAAATGGCCAGAAGGGGTGCTGTGGCTCAGGTGGCAGAGTGCTAGCCTTGAGCGGGAAGAAGCCAGGGACAGTGCTCAGGCCCTGAGTCCAAGGCCCAGGACTGGCCAAAAAAATAATAATAATAATAATAAAAAAATAAAAATAAATATATATATACATATATATGTATATGTATATATATATATATATATATGAGCTAACTTGTCTTAGAAAGAGGAAAAATTTACTTCTCTTGACAGTTTCAGAGATTTTGGTCCATGGATGGTTGGTGCCATTGTTTTAGGGTAATTTATGGTGGGACCGTGTAGAGGAAGAAGCTCATCTTTTCACAGGAAGCAGAAGAGACAGCAGGGGCTGGGATCCCAGTGTGCCCTTCAGAGGCCTACCTTCAATGACCCAATTTTCTTCAACTAGACCTCATCTCCCAAAAGTTCCACCACCTCCAATAGTAGCACGGGCAGTGGACCAAGCCTTGCATACATGAGCCTTTGGGAGAACAACTAAGATTCAAACTATATTCAAGGCTGAAACTACAGCATTCCTTTTCACTATGGAATTGAGACTTGAACCTGGACTCTCAAGTTCATATGCAGTTGTTGGCCTTTGGAGGTGCCTAGGGTTTTCCTTATCCCACCCTCAGCCCCTTTGGGAAGGACAGTGCAGGCCACCATCTTCCTTTCCTCTTCCTAATGATGAGGAGGACCCATTGCTCACCTGAAATACTTCTTCTCTTGAGTTTAAAAATTAGAAGTAATTTGGGCTGGGAATATGTCCTAGTGGCAAGAGTGTTTGTCTCATATACATGAAGCCCTGGGTTCAACTCCCCAGCATCACATATACAGAAAACAGCCAGAAGTGGTGCTGTGGCTCAAGTGGCAGAGTGCTAGCCTTGAGCAAAAAAGAAGCCAGGGACAGTGCTCAGGCCCTGAGTCCAAGCCCCAGGACTGGTTAAAAAAAAAAATAGAAGTAATTTAAGTTCAATTCACTGACTCTGACAAAGGTTGAAATGTTGAGATAGGGCAAGATTACTATGAGAAATAAGATTATCCAAATCTTTTAGACTCTTCCTCTTCAAGGGATTCTGAAGGAGGGCTAGGGACATGGCTCAGGTGGTAAGAGTATCTGCCTGCAAAGTAATTCCAAGCCCTGAACTCAAATCCTGTTAGGACAGGAAGGGGGTGGGGCAGGGAGTTCTGAGGGAGATGTGGACAAAATATGCACAGCAAATAAATATTGCTTTTTTATTAAAAATTTGCCCATTATTTAGATTTAAAATAAGCTATGCAATATTAGTTTTCTTCACCACCATCCCCAGAAATCTTTTCTCCATTGTATGTGGAAAAAAACCACAAGACATTTATTTTTGTAGGATTTGCTTATAAATCCAGAGAAGGCATTAGATACAATTATAGAAAGACATAAACAGACAGACAAATCAACTGTCTGTACAGATGATTTTGGATTCAGTCTTGACCATGAAGTGAAAGTGTCTAACATTTGCAGGCTGAAATGCTTAGGAACATGTAAGTTCTGCAATAGAATATAAACAGCAGCAAGCTAACTTGGATCAAGAAAGGCAGGCTCTTCCACTTGGACTTCAACTATAGTTTGTTCTTTTGAAACCTGTCTAATGAGCTCACAAACTTCTCTCTCTATTAATTCCCTTAATTTTCCGGTAGGGACTTCTTTTCTTTTCTTTCCCACCATTCATTGTGCATCTAGGCAAGCACTTTACCATTCAATTACATCCCAGCCCCATCTTTTTGAGACAGGATCTCACTATGTAGCTCTGGCAGGGCTTGAACTCAAGCTCCCCCACCTCCACACCATTCCCCCAGTGCTACCATAACAGAGTCTTGACACTAAACCTGAAACTTCTGCTAATCAAAAGTCAATAGTCCAATGCCCAACGTATGATACTGTAACCTCTCTGTACGTCAGTTTGATAATAAAAATTTGAGAAAAAAAAATAAAAAAAAATTAATTTGAAAAAAAAAAGAATTATCAATGCTAATAAGAAAACAATAAAGATCACAGAACAACTTTCAAAAAAAAAAGTCAATAGTGGGCTAGGTTCACTGACAAATCAATAGTTGGCCTAATGGTAACATTTTATAAAACATATCCCTTTCTTCCATAATTATCAAAATTGATTTCATTAATAAATTGACAATCTACTGGAAGCCCCAACTGTATTACCAAAAACAAACAAAAAGGAAAACCTGAAAAGTCTAAAGACTTAGCAGTCAGAAAATGTGGAATACTTTAACAGAGTTGTTAAGATGTACTGACTTAAACTGATTTAAACAATCATTGTAAATTTATGATAAAAATAGAAATGAGGAATTTGGTTTCCATTCAGTCAGACTGTTAGTCTATTTGGACAACTAGAAGCCTCCATTTTTACCATTCAAAGTGCTGGCCTTTTGGCAGAAAAGAGAATGCCCAGAGTGTGAGCATTCTACACAGTGCAAGGAGGCCTCAACCAATGTTAAAAGTGGCTTGGAAACCACAGACTTGAGGCTGGAGAGGACTCCTGTCCTGGGGCCCATGGCCTACACAGGATGCTCAGCAGAGGTGTAAAATGAGGAAATGATAGCAATTTCTCAGCTAGCTTAACACACACACACACACACACACACACACACACACACACACACACACACACACAGAGCAGCCCTGGGCCTCATCAAAGTCCATGAAGACCAATGGACCCAGTACTGTCATTGATGGCTGCTTAGATGACTTAAAGGAGAGGTGACCCAGTTCTTCCAAGACCCAGGAAACCTGACTTAAATACACTCAAGTGCACTGGATAAAGAGCCTAGAAAAACACAATATTCCTTAATGGGTTGTGCTTGCGCTTGGTTGCATGAGGCACTGCCTCAGGAAGCTGGTGACTAAAACCTTGTGTGCTTTTGTATGGAACCACAGTGAGCATTCTCCATCCTTTCCTGAGGATGCTAAATAGAAGGCCTTTGGGAGTGGGGGGAGTCTTCATGAGAGATGTAGATTTTTAAGGGCAACCTTAGGTCATAGAGAACTAATCAAGCGCAAACAATAAGAAAATGAACTTGACAGTTAGCAAGTATCTGAGGACTTTATCAAAAAGCATTAGAAATGAACAAATTCACTGGACACTGCTAAAGGACGAAATCTGCAAGGTGGCATTGTGTGGCTGGGATTAAATTATTTATTCATTGTTAATTTATTTATTTATGGATGTGCAAATGACCTTGCTGCTGCAGGTGCTGCAGGGCCTCTGAAAAGACTGTGGTTTTTTTGTTTTGTTTTGTTTTTTTAGATTCAAGCCTAGAATATTGGTCCATTTAACCCATTCTTCCCTTAAGGCGAAGAGCACTGACTTTTATCTCAGCAGAGAGGAGGGGAAATGCAAGGCAGGGGAAGGATGAGGACTTGCACAGACCTAAGGACCCCAGGAGTGCAGCTTCATTCAGGATTCTGGGGACGCCTTCAAGCAGTTTAAATGTCCAACAAATTAGCAAATGAATGCTTATGTCAATATGTGAAAAAAATCCTTGGTTAGTCTACACAGATAAAAAAGAAAAAAAGAAAAAAACTCTCTGGGGAAGGCCCAGAAAATGCTTTTTTCTTTTCAGTGAATTTAATTTTTAAAAGTGGGTGGCACAGTGCTTCAGAAATGAAAACCCACAAAAGTTACACACACACACACACACACACACACACACTCTCTCTCTCTCTCTCTCTCTCTCTCTCTCTCTCTCTCTCTCTCTCTCTCTCTCTCTAAAGGGGAATAGCCTCCAAATGATTATTGGGAGAAAAAAGGAGGTGAATCCAGCAGTTATAGCTGTTCAGTAGTACTCTGCCCATCTTCATGAGTTCGTTATACATGGAGCAAAACAAATAATTACTTTGTTTGTACAAGGGCATCGTTTGTAGGGGAAATGTGAAGGTGAAATTGCTAATGATCTTACTTTCTTAGGGTTAGAGCAACAGTGATGAATAATGAAAAACTGTGTTCCTCTGAGCCAGCCAGTGGGGATGCTATGCAGGATGTGACCTTCAGGAAAGAGGACTCGTGCAGACATGAAAAGGACCTTGGAGGCAGTGCTGGGATTTGTCCTCTGTATGGAGGAACAAAACTCCTTGTATGAAGTATGAGCCCTAGACCAGAATCTACTTGGTAAGGATGCTGAGCAAATAATTTGACTTGGAAAGTGCTTTATTTCATAATGTGCAGTTGCTTCTTAAAGTGGATTAGAAATTTCTCTAGAATTATAAAGAGCGAAGCTTCCACCAAAGGAGGAATATGAGATGAGAACAGAATAGGAATCTACTTCAAATATAATAGCAAGATTTTATTTCCCATGTGTAGTTATTCTTGTTCCCTAAAATGTAATAGATTCGAACCAAAAGTACTAAATAAACTAAGAAGTGGTATGTGTGTTGGGAGGTGGGGGGATTGTGCTGGGCCTGGAGCTCAGGGCCTGGATGTTATCCTTGACCTTTTTTTCCCCTCAAGGCTAGCACTCTACCATTTGAACCATAACTCCACTTCTGGCTTTTGGGTGGTTAATTGCAGATACAAGTCTCATGGACTTTCCTGAACAGGCTAGCTTTGAACCATGATCCTCAGCCTCTTGGATAGCCAGTATTATAGACATGAATCACTGATGCCTGGCTCAAACAAACAAACAAAAAAACCTAACAAGGTCTACAGGAGAAAAAGAAATACACATAGGACTTTTCTATACCGTTGATCATCACTAAGTCATTTGCAACTATTTTGATAGTTTCACACTAATTACTAATTTCCTGAAGAAAAAAAAAATCACAAAATAACCTCTCCTTGTTAAACTTCTTGGATTTGCCTAAGAGCAGAGTCTGATCAGTCAAAAGTCAATAACAATGTTAAACCAGAGTTTAACAAAATGATTAATTCCTTAAGTAGGTTTTCTCATCCTGAATTCCACAATTAATTTTTCCATAATTTAATTTTTGAAGAGGAATTTTAAAAGCCTTCCATTATAGATGAGTTTTCATTCATAAAACGGGTACCCACTTAATTTTTCTAGGTAAGCCATTATTCTAAGTTAAAAATCATTTAATTTTAATACTAAAATTTTAATTTAGCATCTACTTTTAATTACTTCCATTATTCTAAGTTAAAAAGCATCTAATTTTAATAAAGGATAGAGTAAAAGGAGTAAAAGTGTAGATCTATACAATGCATTCTATTTGAAAAAAAAAAAAAACTACCTAGGAATACAGCAGTTTACTCTCCTAGTTTACTCTCCTAAAACAGAACTTGTAATTTAAAAACAAAAACCAAGTTTCCACACTTACCTGTGACTTTATGCTCTGTAAGGAACTTGCAAACAGGTTGTTTGGGATGGGAGAAGGGGAGAACTTTCTTCACTATTTATTTATTTTCTTTTCATCACTGAAGTTTGATTGACTGGAAAATGCTAGGACAGCAGCTGTGTAGTTTCATCACAATATTTATTTTTTCTGTTTATGCCAGTACAAGGACTTGAACTGAGGGCCTGAGTACTTACTATCCCTTCACATTTTTTGCTCGACTGGTGCTCTATAGCACTTGAGCCACAGCTCCATTTCCAGCTTTATACTGGTTAACTGGAGATAAAAATCTCATAGACTTTTCTACCAGGGCTGGCTTCAAACTGAGATCCTCAGATCTCAGCTTCCTGAGTAGCTAGGATTACACCTGCGAGCTATCAGCACCTGGATGACTTTGACAGTCCTTGTGAGTATCTCAGCTGAGGATTTCTTCCTTTGCTCAGGAACCTCTGGTTCCTCCACCATGATGCCTCCCACCCACTACACTGCTTCCTCTGCATTTCTGCTTTATTACCTCTTTATAGTGCTTGATAATAATAGCCCTTTTTTGGGCCAAACACTCTACTTACTGCTTTGCATATACTAACTAGTTAAATGCTCAAAATACCCTTCCTGGGAAGACTGAATTATTCATTCTTATTTGCAAATATAGAGTAGAGGCTCAGAGAGATCAATTAATGAAGTTCATACAACAAGGAAATGGTTCAGTTAGTGATCTTAGCCAGCTTACTATGTTCTGTGCTAGCCCCTTGGACAATTTGCATACGTTTTTCTGTCTGCCTCACGTTTGTTTCCTACAGTAGGTAAGAGGAGAAGAATTCCTGCCTTGCTCACCAATAAGTCTACAGCAGTTATACCAGGGTCTAGCATACAGTAGGTGCTCAATAAATTTAGTCAACTGACTGGCAACTTCTTTGCTACCTTTTAGCTTCCAAAGGCATTTTTCTGATTTAGACATTGCCAGATAGCCTATGCACTTCATTATGTTCACATGACAATGTGCAGAGAACCAGGTGTGCCCTTTAGGTCCTTCACTCTTTTCAGGTTTGGAGTGGGGTGAGAATTCCCATTTCTGCCATAAAAAAATCAAATACACCAAAACCTCAAAGTGTACATGTCTCTGAGATGAGAGAAATCATTGATAAAGGAGCCAGAAACACAGGATGGAAGAAAGACAGCTTCTTCAACAAATGGTGCTGGCAGAATTGGCTATACATGTGCAGAAAACTGAAGTTAGATCCTTCTATATCACCCTGCACCAGAATCAATTCTAAATGAATCAAAGACCTCAATGTAAGACCAGAAACCCTAAAAATATAACAGGAAGGACTAGGTGAAATACTGGGGCTCTTTGGCACAGATTGAAACTTCCTAAGTAAAGATCCAGAAACACAATAAATCAAAGCAAAGCTGTATAAATGGGATTGCATCCAACTGAAGTGTTTCTGCATGGCAAAGGACAGAGCTAGCAAGATAAAGAGAAAGCCCACAGAATGGGAGACGGTCTTTACTAGCTACGCATCAGAAAGGACCTCATATCTAAAATATACTTAGAGATAAAAAAAAATTACACTCCCCAAAACAAATCCTCTAAGGCCCTTTGCTTTTAGTAATGTTTTCCAGATACGGTCTCACACTAACTGCCAAGGCCTGCTTCAGACCATTAGTGCCTGTCTCCACCTCCGAAGTATCTGGGGTTATAGATGTCAAGTAAAATTCTGGGCCCTTCCCTGAGTAGATAAATACACATATGTAAATCCTGGTTAGAGTCAATTGTTTAACCCAGGGCCTTGTACATGCTAGCAAGAGATCTACTGCAGACTTGCATAAGGCAACAACATATAATGTTTGCAGAAGTGCTATTGTAAAGTCTCACTTAGAGACAAAACCAATATTTTATCACTATACTGGTTATAGTCGAAAGGGGGTAACATAAGTTATTAATGCAGAACTACATTATAGCTATCTGAAACTCCAATGTATGGAATTAGACAACCTAATGTCTAAAATTCTAGCACTTATTACCCTAAACTTTTGTCATCAATGTGTCTGGTTGCATTGATTATATGCCTATTTATTTCTTCAAGCACTTTAATGCAATTTAAAATAATATTTTCATTATGTTATTAGGATTAATAAGTATAAGTTTTACTATGTATAATGTTTCAACATTTTTTTGTTGGTCGTGGGGCTTGATCTCTGGGCCTGAGCACTGTCCCTGAGCATTTCAGCTTGAGGCTAGTGCTCTACTACTTGAGCCACAGCACCACTTCTGGTTTTCTGGTGGTTAATTGGAGACAAGAGTCTTAGGGCCTTTCCTGCTCAGGCTGGCTTTGAACCTTGATCCCAGATCTCAGCCTCCTGAGTAGGCATGAGCCACCAGCGCCCAGCTTGTTGCAACTTTTTTTTTGTTTTACTTGTTTTAACAGGTTTTCTCTCAGAAAATCCATCTCATTAAATTTCACTATTTAATAATAATCAATATATTATCAAATATTTAATCAGATATACAAATTTGAACTTATTGACTAGTCAATACATGTTAATGTTCATTTAATACAATATGTTTTTTAAAGAATTATCACCAGAGCTAGGCACCAGTGGCTCATGTCTGTAATCCTAGTTACTCAAGAGGCTGAGGTCTGAAGATCACCTTTCAACAATAGCCCAGGCAGGAAAGTCTGTGAGACTCATCTCCAATAACTACCAACAAGCTGAAATGAACTGTGGGTCAATGACAGAGTACTAGCCTTGACAAAAATGCTCAGGGATGGTACCCAGGCCCTTGAGAACACACACACACACACACACACACACACACACACACACACACACACACACACACACAAAACTATCATCAGCCTGTAGTATCTCATTCTTCATCCTAAAAAGAAAAACCTTATTGCTAAAATCAAAGCACATGACATTCTGAAATTCTTTTCTTAGATAAGATAATTAAACAAATGAGATTAATCTGTGAAAACCAAGAAGATAGAAGAACTAGTAATTCATTTATCAGTAAAACAGTTGTCTATCAAGCCATTCTAAGACTTTTGTTCAGACCTGAAAGCTAACTACCTATCTTGCTTTTCTCCTAAAACCAACAATGACAAAACTACCTGAAAAGCCTTCTAAAGTGATGTTTCAGGAGAAAAGTATTTTAAACCCACAAGAACCCGGAGAACAGTAGTGAACATTGCCTTCCCATGACTTATCAACAAGATTTTGATGGTGAATATGTTCATAACGTTGGCTGTGGTTGCCACCAAGTGCCTCGTTTACCTTTAAATACTGTTAATGTGTCATGCGTGCAGATGGAGGGGTAGAACTGTGCACTAAAGTGGGGGTTTTAACTCTAGTACTCCACAGAGTCACCTTTTACCTGCCAGTTCAAAAGTTCCATCTGTTTTCATATAGAATATATATACTAAAAAAAATTCAGTCTGTTAAACAGCCTTACTCTGATTCAGCCTCTTCAGATACTCTTGTGCTGTGCAGCAGTGGCTCTGTGTGTAAATGCTATGCACTGAGGAGACACAAAAAATATGTGTACAGGATAATGCCTCATACCAATCAGATGTCCATTTGTTATTGTGTTTGTTAACAACCCTTTATTTCTTGGTGTTATAAACTCCACTTAAAACTGATTAAAGCCTCATTCTTGTCAAAAAAAATTTTTTTGATGTTGAAAAGTGGAGACATAACAGTGCTAAAACCCCAGCACATGCAAAGACACATGCAGATAAGAAGGAAGTGAATTCACAAAGAAAATCGCATCTGGAGGCAGGATGCCTTGTCCAAAAAGAAATGCACTCACCAGGCACTGGTGGCTCATGCCTGTAATCCTAGCTACTCTCGAGGCTGAGATCTGAGGATGACCCTTTGAAGCCAGCCCAACAGGAAAGTCCATGAGCCTCTCATCTCAAATAAACTACTCAGAAAAAGCCACAAGTGGCACTCTGGCTCAAGTGAGTACCAAGAGGCTCAGGGACAGCACCCAGGTCCTGAGTTCAAGCCCAAGGATTGGCAAAATAATAATAATTATTATTATTATTATTATTGTAATATGGAGGTCAGATCTGGCCAGTGCCATCATTGGCTGTTGAGGGGTGTCAGATTGACTCCATCTCTGATTAAAGAGAGCAGAAGCCATCTTCACTAAGATCTCCCCAGCCCTATCCAGGGAAGTTCCCCTTGGCTGTGATAAGATTGTGTAAAATGCTTGACTGCCTGAGGAGTGGAACATTCAAGGTTAAACCTGTGCCCTCCCATGAATAGGCATATCTGCCTGCATCATGTGAGCCCCGCCAAATCCAAGCACCAAGCCTAACTAAAGTGATAGGTTGGTTCAAACAGTAACTCTGAGAAAGACTGTAATTCCATTGGCCACCTTTGTGTGACCTGGCATGCTCTGTAAGTGTTGTAACCTCATTGGCCACCTGCGTGTAGCAAGCTTGACCATGTGGTATTTGCCTTTATAACCCAACCCCCAGCGTGGCCCAGGGTGCACAGTCCCAGCTCCCGAGTCTGGGCCGTGACCCTGGCCGGTCAGTATACTTTTTACTTCCCCAATAAATCCATCTTTTAACTTGAGACTGTCTCTGAGTGGTGGATTCTTGGAGTGATGGGGGATTCCCCTCACCCTTGGACCCCATTACAATTATTATTTTTAAAAGAAATGCACTCTTTACCTGACTTTTGTAACGGTGACCCCACTCTACATCATCTTTGTAGTAACAACAAAATATTTTTTAAAAAAGAATTTGGATTCATCAGGCAAAAGAA